>NW_026782004.1:1275902-1913853 GCF_031769215.1 Ylistrum balloti | reverse complement strand
CTATGATCAATCAACACCAACAATCAACACCAACATACTATGATCAATCAACACCAACATACTATGATCAATTAACACCAACATACTATGATCAATTAACACCAACATACTATGATCAATCAACACCAACATACTATGATCAATCAACACCGACATACTATAATCAATCAACATCAACATACTATGATCAATCAACACCAACATACTATGATCAGTCAGCACCAACATACTATGATCAATCAACACCAACATACTATGATCAATCAACACCAACATACTATGATCAATCAACACCAACATACTATGATCAATCAACACCAACATACTATGATCAATCAGCACCAACATACTATAATCAATCAGCACCAACATACTATGATCAATCAGCACCAACATACTATGATCAATCAACACCAACATACTATGATCAATCACCAACACCAACATACTATGATCAATCAACACCAACATACTATGATCAATCAACACCAACATACTATGATCAACATCAGCACCAACATACTATGATCAATCAACACCAACATACTAATTAGCACTATATGATCAATCAACACCAACATACTATGATCAATCATACTATGATCAATCAACATACCAACATATGATCAATCAACACCAACATAATCTACTATGATCAATCAACACCAACATCACACCAACATACTATGATCAATCAGCACATACTATGATCAATCAGCACCAACATCAACATACTATGATCAATCAACACCAACATACTATGATCAATCAACACCAACATATGATCAATCAACACCAACATACTGATCAATCAACACCAACATACTATGATCAATCAACAACATATCAACATACTATGATCAATCACACCATCAATCAACACCAACATACTATGATCAGTCAGCACCAACATACTATGATCAATCAACACCAACATACTATGATCAATCAACACCAACATACTATGATCAAGTAACACCAACATACTATGATCAATCAGCACCAACATACTATGATCAATTAACACCAACATACTATGATCAATCCACACCAACAATCAACACCAACACACTATGATCAATTAACACCAACATACTATGATCAATCAGCACCAACAATCAACACCAACATACTATGATCAATCAGCACCAACAATCAGCACCAACATACTATGATCAATTAACACCAACATACTATGATCAATCAACACCAACATACTATAATCAATCAACACCAACATACTATAATCAATCAACACCAACATACTATGATCAATTAACACCAACATACTATGATCAATTAACACCAACATACTATGATCAATCAGCACCAACAATCAACACCAACATACTATGTTCAATTAACACCAACATACTATGATCAATCAACACCAACATACTATGATCAATCAACACCAACATACTATGATCAATCAACACCAACATACTATGATCAATTAACACCAACAATCAACACCAACATACTATGATCAATTAACACCAACAATCAACACCAACATACTATGATCAATCAACACCAACAATCAACACCAACATACTATGATCAATCAACACCAACATACTATGATCAATCAACACCAACATACTATGATCAATCAACACCAACATACTATAATCAATCAACACCAACATACTATGATCAATCAGCACCAACATACTATGATCAATCAGCACCAACAATCAACACCAACATACTATGATCAATCAGCACCAACATACTATGATCAATCAACACCAACATACTATGATCAATCAACACCAACATACTATGATCAATCAGCACCAACATACTATGATCAATTAACACCAACATACTATGATCAATCAACACCAACATACTATGATCAATCAACACCAACATACTATGATCAATCAACACCAACATACTATGATCAATCAGCACCAACAATCAGCACCAACATACTATGATCAATCAGCACCAACAATTAACACCAACATACTATGATCAATCAGCACCAACAATCAACACCAACATACTATGATCAATCAGCACCAACAATCAACACCAACATACTATGATCAATTAACACCAACATACTATGATCAATCAACACCAACATACTATGATCAATCAGCACCAACATACTATGATCAATCAACACCAACATACTATGATCAATCAGCACCAACAATCTGCACCAACATACTATGATCAATTAACACCAACATACTATGATCAATCAACACCAACATACTATGATCAATCAACACCAACATACTATGATCAATCAACACCAACATACTATGATCAATCAACACCAACATACTATAATCAATCAGCACCAACAATCAACACCAACATACTATGATCAATCAACACCAACATACTATGATCAATCAACACCAACATACTATGATCAATTAACACCAACATACTATGATCAATCAACACCAACATACTATGATCAATCAACACCAACATACTATGATCAATCAGCACCAACAATCAGCACCAACATACTATGATCAATTAACACCAACATACTATGATCAATTAACACCAACATACTATGATCAATCAACACCAACATACTATGATCAATCAACACCAACATACTATGATCAATCAACACCAACATACTATGATCAATCAACACCAACATACTATGATCAATTAACACCAACATACTATGATCAATTAACACCAACATACTATGATCAATCAACACCAACATACTATGATCAATTAACACCAACATACTATGATCAATTAACACAAACAATCAACACCAACATACTTTGATCAATCAACACCAACATACTATGATCAATCAGCACCATCATACTTTGATCAATTAGCACCAACATAATATGATCAATTAACACCAACAATCACAATCAACACCAACATACTATGATCAATCAACACCAACATACTATGATCAATTAACACCAACAATCAACACCAACATACTATGATCAATCAACACCAACATACTATGATCAATCAGCACCAACATACTATGATCAATCTACTGATCAATTAACACCAACATACTATGATCAATCAGCACCAACATACTATGATCAATTAACACCAACATACTATGATCAATCAGCACCAACATACTATGATCAATTAACACCAACATACTATGATCAATTAACACCAACAATTAACACCAACATACTATGATCAATTAACACCAACAATCAGCACCAACATACTATGATCAATCAGCACCAACATACTATGATCAATCAGCACCAACATACTATGATCAATTAACACCAACAATCAATACCAACATACTATGATCAATCAGCACCAACATACTATGATCAATCAGCACCAATATACTATGATCAATTAACACCAACATACTATGATCAATCAGCACCAACATACTATGATCAATTAACACCAACATACTATGATCAATTAACACCAACATACTATGATCAATTAACACCAACATACTATGATCAATCAGCACCAACATACTATGATCAATTAACACCAACATACTATGATCAATCAGCACCAACATACTATGATCAATCAACACCAACATACTATGATCAATCAACACCAACATACTATGATCAATCAGCACCAACATACTATGATCAATTAGCACCAACATAATATGATCAATTAACACCAACTTACTATGATCAATTAACACCAACATACTATGATCAATCAACACCAACATACTATGATCAATCAACACCAACATACTATGATCAAGTAACACCAACATACTATGATCAATCAGCACCAACATACTATGATCAATTAACAACAACATACTATGATCAATCAACACCAACATACTATGATCAATTAACACCAACAATCAACACCAACATACTATGATCAATCAGCACCAACATACTATGATCAATCAGCACCAACATACTATGATCAATCAGCACCAACATACTATGATCAATTAACACCAACATACTATGATCAATCAGCACCAACATACTATGATCAATTAACACCAACATACTATGATCAATTAACACCAACATAATATGATCAATCAGCACCAACATACTATGATCAATCAACACCAACATACTATACTATGATCAATTAACACCAACATACTATGATCAATCAGCACCAACATACTATAATCAATCAGCACCAACATATTATGATCAATCAGCACCAACATACTATGATCAATCAGCACCAACATACTATGATCAATCAACACCAACATACTATGATCAATCAACACCAACATACTATGATCAATTAACACCAACATACTATGATCAATCAACACCAACATACTATGATCAATCAACACCAACATACTATAATCAATCAGCACCAACATACTATGATCAATTAACACCAACATACTATGATCAATCAGCACCAACATACTATGATCAATTAACACCAACATACTATGATCAATCAACACCAACATACTATGATCAATCAACACCAACATACTATGATCAATTAAAACCAACATACTATGATCAATTAAAACCAACATACTATGATCAATCAACACCAACATACTATGATCAATTAACACCAACAATCAACACCAACATACTATGATCAATCAACACCAACATACTATGATCAATCAGCACCAACATACTATGATCAATTAACACCAACATACTATGATCAATTAACACCAACATACTATGATCAATTAACACCAACATACTATGATCAATCAGCACAAACATACTATGATCAATCACCACCAACATACTATGATCAATTAACACCAACATACTATGATCAATTAACACCAACATACTATGATCAATCAACACCAACAATCAACACCAACATACTATGATCAATCAGCACCAACATACTATGATCAATTAACACCAACATACTATGATCAATTAACACCAACATACTATGATCAATCAACACCAACATACTATGATCAATTAACACCAACAATCAACACCAACATACTATGATCAATTAACACCAACATACTATGATCAATCAGCACCAACATACTATGATCAATTAACACCAACATACTATGATCAATTAACACCAACATAGTATGATCAATCAACACCAACAATAAACACCAACATACTATGATCAATCAGCACCAACATACTATGACCAATTAACACCAACATACTATGATCAATTAACACCAACATACTATGATCAATTAACACCAACATACTATGATCAATCAACACCAACAATCAACACCAACATACTATGATCAATCAACACCAACATACTATGATCAATTAACACCAACATACTTTGATCAATTAACACCAACATACTATGATCAATTAACACCAACATACTATGATCAATCAACACCAACATACTATGATCAATTAACACCAACATACTATGATCAATTAACACCAACATACTATGATCAATTAACACCAACATACTATGATCAATTAACACTAACATACTATGATCAATCAACACCAACATACTATGATCAATCCACACCAACAATTAACACCAACATACTATGATCAAACGGCACCAACAAACTATGATCAATTAACACCAACATACTATGATCAATCAACACCAAGATACTATGATCAATCCACACCAACAATCAGCACCAACATACTATGATCAATTAAGACCAACAATCAGCACCAACATACTATGATCAATCAGCACCAACATACTATGATCAATCAGCACCAACATACTATGATCAATTAACACCAACATACTATGATCAATTAACACCAACAATCAGCACCAACATACTATGATCAATCAGCAACAACAATCAACACCAACATACTATGATCAATTAACACCAACATACTATGATCAATTAACACCAACATACTATGATCAATCAGCACCAACAATCTGCACCAACATACTATGATCAATTAACACCAACATACTATAATCAATCAGCACCAACAATCAACACCATCATACTATGATCAATTAACACCAACATACTATGATCAATCAGCAACAACAATCAACACCAACATACTATGATCAATTAACACCAATATACTATGATCAATCAACACCAACATACTATGATCAATTAACACCAACATACTATGATCAATTAACACCAACATACTATGATCAATCAACACCAACATACTATGATCAATCAACACCAACATACTATGATCAATTAACACCAACATACTATGATCAATTAACACCAACATACTATGATCAATCAGCACCAACATACTATGATCAATCAGCACCAACATACTATGATCAATTAACACCAACATACTATGATCAATTAACACCAACATACTATGATCAATTAACACCAACATACTATGATCAATCAGCACCAACATACTATGATCAATTAACACCAACATACTATGATCAATTAACACCAACATACTATAATCAATTAACACCAACATACTATGATCAATCAACACCAACATACTATGATCAATTAACACCAACATACTATGATCAATTAACACCAACATACTATGATCAATCAACACCAACATACTATGATCAGTCAGCACCAACATACTATGATCAATCAACACCAACATACTATGATCAATTAACACCAACATACTATGATCAATTAACACCAACAATCAGCACCAACATACTATGATCAATCAGCACCAACATTCTATGATCAATTAACACCAACATAATATGATCAATTAACACCAACAATCAGCACCAACATAATATGATCAATTAACACCAACATACTATGATCAATTAACACCAACATACTATGAGCAATCAACACCAACATACTATGATCAATCAACACCAACATACTATGATCAATCAACACCAACATACTATGATCAATCAACACCAACATACTATGATCAATTAACACCAACATACTATGATCAATCAACACCAACATACTATGATCAATTAACACCAACATACTATGATCAATTAACACCAACATACTATGATCAATTAACACCAACACACTATGATCAATCAGCACCAACATACTATGATCAGTCAGCACCAACATACTATGATCAATTAACACCAACATACTATGATCAATTAACACCAACATACTACGATCAATCAGTACCAACAATCAACACCAACATACTACGATCAATCAGTACCAACAATCAACACCAACATACTATGATCAATATGTTCGGTTAATATTAAATAGATAAGCCAAGAGATGTACAAAATCCAGTTGTCTTTCAATCAACGTTTGTAATACATACACATAAGCGGACAGGCAGAAATCAGGTTCCTGTAGTAAACGTCCCGCATTACGATTTAGAATAGAATCATGGGAAAATGACAAAAAAGCAGCTTAAAACAGAATTATTTTCATCAATGAAATACTACCTATTGGTGTGTTGTTTTGGTGTTGATCCGTATAGGTGATAACTATTGTTAACATGACTATATCACTACATGTCTCCACTGACGTACTCCAAAATGATGTGTACAAAGCCTGCCAACTGGAAATAACTCTCGACAATGCCCGAACGCTACCTGTACATGGTTTTTGTTGTGTAGTTTTATAAATGTTGATATTGAAAACCAAGATCGATCAGTGTACCTCAAGCTACGTTTTCGTTTCTCTTACAAACAAATGTAAGCTAAGTGCTTAGTTGTGTTAGAATCCAACTCGGACAAAAAATGTTCACACTGACTTGGACAAAACTGTATAGACTGACTTAAAACTGCTATTTTGCTAAACTCTTTACATTGTGGACAAAACTGTTTCCACTGATTTGGACAAAATTGTTGACACTGACTTTGTAAAAACCTTTTTACACCGACTTTTGATAAAATGGTTTACACTGACTTTGTTAAAAAAACTCTTTACACTGACTTTAGATAAAATTGTTTAATTGTTCAAGAAACCCTCTTTTCACTGATTTTGGACAAAATTGTTTACCTTTACATTTCATTGCTACTGGAAGATGCATATGTAATAAAGACAGAAAACTGCAGAAAGCGGTTTGTACGCATACATACATCCTTAAAAATCACCATTTATATAAGAAAACCTAGGCGGAGTATGTGTTTACTTTCATACCAGTTGATGTACACAAACATACACCATATATGCTTATAATGTAACAACAGAAATGGAATGACTTCCTCCAAACCAGTACAACCCTTCCGATAGAATGTAGAAATACGATAAAGGTTTTTCTTACCTTGACCATTTGATGGCAGACGAAAATTACGGTGAAAATCAATGAAGTTAGATATCGATAATAAGGGACACGACTGTCCAGCACGAATTCATCACTGAAGGTGTGTGACAAGGTTTGCTGCACGAGTGAGGGTCATATGTAGTAAATACACACTACTACCTACACCAATACCAGCTCATCTCAGTAAGACATATTTTATATCAAACCAATAATAGATAATCTGTGTCTAATCACGTTCACTTTAGTATCAGATTCTGTATACACTGTACCAGATAATCTGTATCTATACACGTCAGCTTCAGTACCAGATAAGTATAAACGTACCTACTAGATCTCCCTGTTTTGTTGATTCCACACCACGACTTCGGGATACGTCCTGTCCATCTGTTTCCATACACTTCCAGCAGCGAAACAGAACATGACTTTGATGTCGTCTTCAGGTAATTTAAGTGTTCGACATTCTAGAAATCGTTACAGCGTACGCATGTTCCAGATTCACATGTAGCACCAAACATGTTACAGCATTACATGAAAAGTTCTTCCTTAAAAAGAATGACTGATCTGATTCAATAAATGTTCGGGGCAACCTTAAGTCCCCCCAACCACATTTGTGTGACACGACAATATCCCACTTTACAAATGGAGACGGGACGGAATGGAATTGTCCTTGTTTCGGCATTGATCCATTAGAACAGTGTGTCTATGTTTCTAGCGTGAAATTAATCACCAGTGATACCAACCCCGAGAGCACTGCAACCTGTGCCAATGTATACTTATTGACACGGCTCAACAAACACTGCCAGCTGGCCACCAGTCACACCATCCTCGATCTAATGTCGAAACAAGCGGAGCTTCATATCACTTTTGACGACCAACTCTCTGTTGTTATGAGTGTAGATAGATCAGATAACAAAAGAGGACCACGCCCATTTTCTACTTCTGCGGGGAAAGAAAGCGAAATATAGCTCGAAATTCTATCGATTAGTTTCGTTCTAGAATCGCATTAAATGTTTCGATTCTGTTCTCACCCGTGTAACTTCGCGTAATGAACCCACTGGTCAGTCAAGACGTCAGAAATAATGGCCAGATTTAATGCAAGTAAACATGGCAGATAAATCAATGCAACAGACAAAGGGAGCACCAGCTTGGTAATCAGAAATAAATGTTAACAAATGATTACGTACTGAAAATCAAACAAGAACACGCATTACGTACAGATATTTAAACAAGTACACATATTGCGTACAAGTAATTAAACAAATACACACAATACATACAGAATATTATACCGGTACACACACATTACGTAGAGAATATTATTCCAGTACACACATTACGTACAGAATATTCTTCCGGTATACATATTACGTACAGAATATCATTCAGTACACATATTACGTACAGAATATCATTCAGTACACACATTACGTACAGAATATTATTCCGGTACACACATTACGTACAGAATATTATTCCGGTACATACATAACGTATAGAATATTATTCCGTTACACACATTACGTACAGAATATCATTCAGTACACACATTACGTACAGAATATTATTCCGGTACACACATTACGTACAGAATATTATCCCGGTAGACACATTACGTACAGAATATTATCCCGGTAGACACATTACGTACAGAATATTATTCCGGTACACACATTACGTACAGAATATTATTCCGGTAGACACATTACGTACAGAATATTATCCCGGTAGACACATTACGTACAGAATATTATTCCGTTACACACATTACGTACAGAATATTATTCCGGTACACACATTACGTACAGAATATTATTCCGGTACACACATTACGTACAGAATATTATTCCGGTACACATATTGCCTACAAATAATTAAACAAATACACACAATACATACAGAATATCAATCCGTTACACACATTACGTACAGAAAATTATTCAGTACACACATTACGTACAGAATATTATTCCGTTACACACATTATGTACAGAATATTATTCCGGTACACATATTACGTACAGAATATTATTCCGGTACACACATTACGTACAGAATATTATCCCGGTAGACACATTACGTACAGAATATTATCCCGGTAGACACATTACGTACAGAATATTATTCCGGTACACACATTACGTACAGAATATTATTCCGGTACACACATTACGTACAGAATATTATTCCGTTACACACATATTATTCCGTTACACACATTACGTACAGAATATTATTCCGGTACACACATTACGTACAGAATATTATTCCGGTACACACATTACGTACAGAATATTATTCCGGTACACATATTGCCTACAAATAATTAAACAAATACACACAATACATACAGAATATCAATCCGTTACACACATTACGTACAGAAAATTATTCAGTACACACATTACGTACAGAATATTATTCCGTTAACAGAATATTATTCCGTTAAACACATTACGTACAGAATATTATTCCGTTACACACATTACGTACAGAATATTATTCCGTTACACACATTACGTACAGAATATTATTCCGTTAAACACATTACGTACAGAATATTATTCCGTTAAACACATTACGTACATTACGGTACAGTACAGAATATTATTCCGTTACACACATTACGTACAGAATATTATCCATGTATACACATTACGTACAGAATATCATTCAGTACACATATAACGTACAGAATATTATTCCGGTGTACACATTACGTACAGAATATTATTCCGTTACACACATTACGTACAGAATATTATTCCGGTACACACATTACGTACAGAATATTATTCCGTTACACACATTACGTACAGAATATTATTCCGGTACACACATTACGTACAGAAAATTATTCCGGTATACATATTACGTAAAAAATATTATTCCGGCTCACATATTACGTACAGAATATTATCCATGTATACACATTACGTACAGAATATCATTCAGTACACATATTACGTACAGAATATTATTCCGGTACAAACATTATGTACAGAATATTGTTCCGGTACACACATTACGTATAGAATATTATTCCGTTACACACATTACGTATAGAATATTATTCCGTTACACACATCACGTACAGAATATTATTCCATTACACACATTACGTATAGAATATTATTCCGGTACACACATTACGTATAGAATATTATTCCGGTACACACATTACATACAGAATATCAATCCGGTACACATATTACGTACAGAATATTATCCATGTATACACATTACGTACAGAATATTATTCCGGTATACACATTACGTATAGATAACAAAACAATGAGATTTTATCCTTTCCATTATGACATGACGAGAAGATGACTTAAAAAAAACCCACACGAAACAGGAAAGAAAAATGAAAAAAGTCACATTCCTCAGTCGCTTTCTAAACTTTAAAATTTAGGCCTTTATTATCACTGACTTATCCCAGCAGTACGAAATCGCTATATGACGTAGTTTAAATAATTGTTTGGCTTTAATGGATCTAGTTCTAAATTCGTTATGAAATGTGTTATTCGATGGAGTGTTTTTTGTTCAATCTATTCCATACTCCTGCAACAAACATCAATTTTGGTATGTTTCAAACCTCTATTCCCCCGTCTGCAGTGTCGTGGACTTGTTTGTTTTCATTGATGAGTTCCTTTTACCACAGTACATTGATTTGTTTAAAAGGTCTTACCAAACTAAACTAATAGACTATTTATATCTATCAATTTATTTCAAATTTTGTCAACTAAATTGATCTGATTTGCCATTCTGTTGGACCCCGGTAAAAACAAAGCGCTCTCACAATCCATTGTTACACTTTAACTGCTATATTACAAGTCCCCTTCTGATGCGTCTCCTTCACCTTTCTAATTAACTTGATAAGGGTACACCTTCACCCCTCGCACTGCTCCCGAGTGTGATGAGGGATAGTGCTTTCTACAGGGATGGAATACCATGACCATGTTAACAGCTCTTTTGTTTAAACTGTTACAAATCATTGTCTTCGTAATTGCTAACAAACTTCGAGAATTTGATTTCAGAAGAATTGGACTCGTCTTGCTGGTTTCTCTAAGGTATCTTGTATTTATCTTAGGTCTACTGATGGCGTCAATTTTACTGAAAAATTGGCTGAAATAGATCGATTTGTTTAATTAACCAAATACATTTCATTCTGAAAGCTGCCTGGGGTTTGGAAATTTCAGCACATTAGTAATCGACAGCAGAAGTCACCATTCTTTTAATCGATTTTCTTCGTTGGTCATTGTTATCTTTATATTTTGCTAAAATTTTGAAAAACAAATTTCCTCGTTTTTGTTTAACAGCATTTTTACACCTCCGAAATCTCCACAGTTAATTAATACGGAGCCGTTGGATGACGAAAATCACCGACGGAACCGGAATGTGTTTATATTCTATCTGTTTGATAACGAATCGTGGACCTAGAGACGCCTGTTTAACTATACAAGGATCGCGGTGTGTCATAACATGTTTTCTTTTATATTTTTGTTGTAAATTGGTTCTACTAATCAGATTACGACACACATTTCTCAGGCTGTTGACTGTATTGTGACTTAAGGAGGTACCCGCTGACCTAATGAAACATTGCCCCTTTAGACTCTTTCCTTATGTCCAGTACTTGTAATTCGAAGCAGTTTAAAACGACAATTACACGTCCATTACAGACTTCCAATGGTAAGTGTATCGGAGAATGGCATTTCTCTTTGATTTACCAGGAATTGTCCCTACGTGACAACTTGTTATACGATCAAACATGGTGTAATCGCTTGCGGTGATATTTCAGGCTTGTGTAGTTAATCACTCGAAGCTTTCGTCATTAGCTAGGGATGCCATTTGGTCGACCTCAATATTAACACGAGAATCTTAACCCCTTGGTTCCCCGACCTCATGGCCCCAAAGGCGTTTGCACTTCGTCCTAAGCTCATGGACAATGGTTACAATCAATTATATCCCACGTGATAGTCAGTCAATAAGCTATTACCTTATATTAGAGAATGTCACTGAAGTTCTTGATAAAATTAAGGCTCGCAGAAAGAGTCTCCGCAATAAAAATCAAGGTCCATTCTTTATCATAATGAAGAAGCAGACACATAATATTGACATATATGCCTAGTAAAATGTTTATTTTTCATTCATTGTTTACCTTGAATTAAATCAAGCTTATCTAACATCATTACTTTACCAATATAGAATGGTTAAGCAATATTGATTTTCCAAAAAAATCGTCAGTATTTATAACACTCACACTGTACGTATGTTTTATTTGGGGTAACTTACGCCTCAGTTTATATTTATTGAACAATGAATGGAAAACAAATTTACACGGTCGCTAGAGTTTGCAGTAAATACTAAAACATATGATATTTAATTTTACTAATTTCACACTTTGCAAAAATAAATGTTTTTAGGAGGCAGGGGGTTAGGTGGGAAAACCCAGGACGAATGTTTTTCATAATATTGTATATGCCAGAATTATATATATATATAAGACAATGTATGTTCATGACAGGGTGTAATATACCAAGGGTAGTATATTGCTATAACAATGTGATATATCTAGAAATATCTATAGTTAGGACAATGCATAATATCTTTAGAACATTATTATGACAGTCTAAAATAAACCTAAAATTGTAAAAACATGTAAAGTTATGACATTGATATACATAGAATAATGTATTATTATGACAATGTATGATATATCTAGAATAATGTATGGTTATGACAATGTATAATATATCTAGAACAATGTATGGTTATGACAATGTATAATATATCTAGAATAATGTATGCTTATGACAATGTGTAATATATCTAGAACAATGTATGGTTATGACAATGTGTAATATATCTAGAACAATGTATGCTTATGACAATGTGTAATATATCTAGAACAATGTATGGTTATGACAATGTGTAATATATCTAGAACAATGCATGTTTATGACAATGTGTAATATATCTAGAACAATGTATGTTTATGACAATGTGTAATATATCTAGAATAATGTATGGTCATGACAATGTGTAATATATCTAGAATATTGTATGGTTATGACAATGTGTAATATATCTAGAATAATGTATGGTTATGACAATGTGTAATATATCTAGAACAATGTATGTTTATGACAATGTGTAATATATCTAGAATAATGTATGGTCATGACAATGTGTATTATATATAGAATAATGTATGGTTATGACAATGTATGATATATCTAGAACAATGTATGGTTATGACAATGTATAAACAAAGCAAATGTCTAGAACGCCTTGTGTTCGTGTCGTTAAGTGTAACACTTGATAATTTAGGCGTCCATCTTAAGATATCCGACAAGTAGACCCCTATGCACAAATACCTAAAACGTAGACCCTATAATCAAATACCCGACACGTTGGCACTTATAGTCAGAAATCTGACACGTAGACGCCTATAGTCAGATACTTGACACATAGATGCCTATAGTCAGATACTAGACACGTATACGTATATAGTTAGATGCCAGACACGTTGGCACTTATAGTCAGAAATCTGACACGTAGACGCCTATAGTCAGATACTTGACACATAGATGCCTATAGTCAGATACTAGACACGTATACGTATATAGTTAGATGCCAGACACGTAGAAGCCTATAGTTAGATACCAGACACGTAGACGCCTATAGTAAGATACCAGACACGTAGACGCCAATAGTTAGATACCAGACATGTAGGACCCGGTAGTTAGATACCTATAACACGTAGACCTATACAGCCAGACCTGACAAGTTCTAGCTCCCTATGATTTGATGCTTGACATATACAGAGTAGATATCTATAATTATACAACGTTTTCTTAATCCGTTTCAGAAATTGTATGTTAAAAAAATCCAAAGAATTCTTGATATCAACGCATGCAGTGAGATAAACATAAGGCGTATTTGTGTAACATGTAGTACGTAAATATAGAAAAGAAACGTCATGTGACATTGTCTTAGAAGTGTTTATCATTTCTTCATGTTCATTTTCTCCAGTCGTGACGTAACGTCATTGGCCATTTTATGACATCACCATCGATCTCTGACGGGCGTAACCAACGAAGACGCCTTAGAGTTTTGTGCTGTTTTGTACTATGTACTCTCTGTTTAAAATGTTTGTTCTACTTGTGCTGGTTTTAATTCCAAATTACGACGGTGTTTATCTTCGGGTATTTTGTTGTCACTAACACATTTAGTACTTTATATATCGCCTTGTTTCCTCTGTATCAGTTTTAAGTACGTAACAGTTGGTTGGGCGGAGCTGGTTTACGAAGCATTATTAATAATAGACTGATGAGCATCATCAGCGGCTACACAAGATAAGAATGTTCAGGATCGATGGCGTGTTAGAACACTGACGTCATCAATCTCAGCGGTAATACAGGAGAAGAGTCATTCTATGGCTGCGATAAGTCAAAAAGCACTCAAACATCCGTACACAGATATAACGTAATATTGATTCAAAAGCAGTCTACAAAACCCCCGATGGTTAAAATCGCGTATTAATTTATACTGAAATGTACCTAGACCGTGACCGTGTACATTGGTAACACTCGCGCGAATCTTTTTTGATTTATATGTTGGTTAATAGGTAAGTTAAAGTATAAAACGTTTTATGTGAATCATACATTGTACATGTTTTAATATCGACCGCTATCTACAGTTGTGGGATCGCACATCGTGTAGAGTGTGCACGATAGAAAAGTTGGAAGAAAGGATCTATTTCCTAATTAAGCCTTAAATCAATCTGTTAGATTCAGACTGAATGGTTATATTATCTAGAAATTTAGAGTTTTTGTTTACAAAGTACCATACGTAACCAATCTTAGAATACAGACACACATTACTTATACATTATATATGAAAACATTGAATTGACGTCTAGTTTTTAATTGGCAATGAATCATCTAATTAGACTGGAAATGATGTTTTCATTACTTCTGTATTACTCATTTTTCTATCGTTTTGTAAAAAAAAAAAAAAACAACCAAGAAACAAACAAATAAGCAAACAAACAAAAAAAAAAAAAACAAAAAAAGAAAAAAAGACCCTATGATCTGGTAAATATTTAGAGTTTGTTACGGACGTTGGCTGTCATATTCTTATACAGATACATTAATAATTTTGGTCAGCCCCGAAACTAGTTTCATCTCACAGAGTTACTGTCCTTCGTTTCACTCTGTCAGATGCTTGACAGCCAATCGCCAAGGTGTGAAACTATAAGGTAGAAAGACTACTGAGTTCTGGTTTCGAAAACTGTCCAGTTGAAAAATACTTTTAGAATCACCGATCAATTTTAATACCCGCTATTTAGTCATAACTATGCGAGTAATCCGTTTAATTTTCAATCCGTAATATTAGTCAACCATTTTTACCAAACCGCACATTTGTAGCATCGCACAGTTGTGCCCTTGTTACTGTTGATGTACGATAATTCCAAATATCCAAGAACGGGTACAGATTGCGTATGTATCAATAGTTATTTGACCAGTAGCTGTCTGTCTCTGGAAATGTAAAGTGTCAATGAGATGTAAAGAGGCCAGACGAAGCCGAGAACCCTATATACCTGGCAATCCTCTATTTCCGTTGACTAGCAGAAACTAACACTATAGCTTATATAGCATGGATGACCATCGGGCAATAGAGATATCTTATATATGTTTGATATAAAAATCTATTTTAGCTAATTTGAGACATATGGTTTTATCACTTTATTATTGTACTCTATTTCCAACGGGAGTAGTTCTGTTTGTTTATAAATTATGTGTTACCAGTAAATGCGACATAAAACACTCATGGCATAACGTTGCCAATGTTAAGTCTTACCAGAGTGTTTAACATATCGCACGGATACCATGGTGACGGCGGCAGGCATGTCTTCTCTTACCCTTCACAGGTAAATCTATGCTTTTTCGGTGTAAGATTTCCTTGTCTCACCCTCGGGAGAAGATGTTTAAGTTGCAAGCATTCAGCTAGCCTCGTGTTTCCTAACTTAATTGTCTCTCAAACCGGATCGAGATCCACCTATCTCATTGTAACATAGGGGTATATGATGTTATTAATCCAGAAAGTCTTGTTTCAAACTATAGAGATAAAAATGGTCATCACGTGACGTCTACTATCCTATGGTATTTGTAGAATACATTCCGAAATCAATTTAGATATTAAACGATAATTTGTAAATGCTTCTAAAGATAAAAAAAATATTTCAGTTTTCGTTGAGTAAATGCTATTTCGAGACTGGCAGAATAACTCTCTCACAAAACAAACTTTTGGCGACACAGGTTAATTCAAAACAAATACTCCATTTTACTAATTTTATTTTTTTTCTCATTTGGCTATAAATCTTGATAGGAGCTATCTTTTGGACGAAAACTTTAATATTTGTCTTGATATGTTGTTTTTCGTGCACCCCTTATGGTGAACTGTACCAATGTACCACAGGGAATGAGAGCGTTACAGAAAGTCGGGAACCTATGTTGTATTCAAGTTAACATTAGCACGTGTCAACTTGGTTTGTTTTTTCACGTCATGTGTCCCTGGTAACTTACATTTGGTGCATTACTTGCGGTAAACAACAGCTAGACATAGCTAGCTTATAACAATGACGAAAGGTCCTCCAGACTGGTGAATGTACAAAGTCAATATCATCTCATTGTCGGGACGCCGTTTTCTGCTGCCACTTTACACAAGTAACTTAGCGTGTGGTTATCAAACCATAATCCATGAAACAAAGAGAGTAAAAATCTACATAATAAAAATTACAGAAACCAACATTCTGTAGCTACAGAATACAAAAGGAGAAGTTTCGTTAATTGTTGTGTCACAAACCATGTTACAAAACCATTTCATATTATCACGAATGGCATCCGGCAATGACCCGAATGTTGAAAATTGAAATAGTATTTCAATTGTCTCTGTCATGTTTGATATATTGTATTCCCTTTCTGAAATATCAGCGCCTGTTCTTCCGTGAGGTATTCATGATATTTCGTCGGATTGATATAGAAAGGTATACCAATGGTAGAAACAGGGAAAGCTGTGGAGTAATATAGGGTGTACCATTGGTAGATACAGGGAAAGCTGTGGAGTAATATAGGGTGTACCAATGTTAGATACAGGGAAAGCTGTTGAGTAATATAGGATGTAGCAATGGTAGATACAGAGAAAGATTTGGAGTGACATTAGGTTCGGCGATGGTACAGAGGAAAGTTAGAGTGGTATAAATTATAACATTAGTAGATACAGAGAAAGGTTTGGAACTAGATGTTATACAATTGGAGATACTTGTCTTATCAAACTAAAGATATGAGAGAAAATAAAGGTTTTACATCAACCAAACAGCTATTTGACAAAATGTTCCCTCGGTCAACCAAACTAAAGGTTCATAATGTTCCCTCGGTCAACCAAACTAAAGGTTCATAGTGTAATGTTCCCTCGGTCAACCAAACTAAAGGTTCATAGTGTTTCCTCGGTCAACCAAACTATAAGTTCATAGTGTTCCCTCGGTGAACCATACTGAGGATTCATAGTGTTCCCTCGGTCAACCAAACTAAAGGTTCATAGTGTTCCCTCGGTCAACTAAAATAAAGGTTCATAGTGTTCCCTCGGTCAACCAAACTAAAGGTTCATAATGTTCCCTCTCGGTCAACCAAACTAAAAGTTCATAGTGTTCCCTCGGTCAACCAAACTAAAGGTTCATAATGTTCCCTCTCGGTCAACCAAACTAAAGATTCATAATGTTTCCTCGGTCAACCAAACTAAAGGTTCATAGTGTTCCCTCGGTCACTACAGGCTAAACCTTTAACACAAAGTTATTTTAGTCAAACTTCAAGGCAAACCTTTATTTCGAAGTCATTGCAGTCAAACTAAAGACTAAACCTTTATTTCGAAGTTATTGCAGTCAAACTACAGGCTAAACCTTTAACACAAAGTTATTTTAGTCAAACTTCAAGGCAAACCTTTATTTCGAAGTCATTGCAGTCAAACTACAGACTAAACCTTCATTTCGAAGTTATTGCAGTCAAACTACAGGCTAAACCTTTAACACAAAGTTGTTTCAGTCAAACTACAAACTAAAAGTTTAATACAGCGCACCAATAGTGAACAAACAGCTTAATTTCAACAAGCCAAATGTTTATCATAATTTTCTTACAGACAGAAGTTAAACAGAGATATTGTGTTGATATTGCACCGAACAACCAACAATGTTATAAAGGTTTGTGTTACCACTTGGATATATTTAAAATCTGACTCAACAAGATAAATCGATATTTCTAGTACAGTATGAGTAAATGAGTGTTGCCCTTTTGAACTACATCAGTTGATTTCTTATTTATCGTTTTGCACCCTCCCCTACATTTCGTCCATTGGGGTCAGAAAATTAAAAAGTCACACAACACATGCACCGCCTGGCCTTTTATTGTTCGTGCCATCCCCGTGGATCCATCAAGTTCCATTACATGTCGGCGAAGTAGTGCTCTTTTAGCAGGAAGTGACATCAACACACAGGGGAATTCTGGGATAATTCTATTAAAACGTCTACAGCCAATTTTGAAGCAACTGCTGTAGCCGTCAGAGCTTCTTAGAAACTCGGTAAATATCGGGTTGTCACGGCAACTATTGCGATTTGTAGAGGAACTTAACGTAAGAGATTGCGTGTTTGCCAGCAGAACAGCAAGATACGGTTAGTTATGCAGACTTCTCTCTATGCAGATTTTTTTTTATTCTGAAGATCACCGTTTACAAAGTGAGGTCATCAACTCTTATCAGTGCTAAATGTCATACAGTCAATCAAGTTCTTAATACCTGTATTGAATATAATCTCATAGTGCTGTTAAGAAGTTTCCCTGGCCAGCATATGTTTGACCATTGAGTATCGTGTACCAGACATCCCTGAGTTTCCTCTCCTTCCATCCAATTTGTGAACTTTCAAGTAACTTTTGAATTTTCCCCTCTCCCATCAGGTCTGCGAACGTTTTAAGCACTCCCTACACCTCATTTCTCACACAATAGCACTGTATTTACGGTGATTAAAAACCCTACTTACGATCAAGTTTCTCTTCACTCTCAGGACCAGAATATGTATAAGCGATGCTTTTAAGGCCTCCCGGACACCTTCTAGTTTCGTTTTATCTCCCAGGACCAGGATATATGGTTTGCAATGATTTAATGACCAGCCCCTTCCCCAAGAGCTTATATGCCTGTGTTCATTCGGAGCGTTTCTAACTATTAACCACGTTTGGAACACGATTCGTAATTCACGTCCTCAGAAAATTAGGTCTTAATGTGTCATAATTAATGTGGATCATAGTCATACTGAAATCCCAAGTCTGACTGACATACGGACAAAAATGTCGGATTGCTATAGTTTCTCGTGTAAAAGATGAATAATATGAAACATATCCGGTGTTTGATTTCGTTATCTGTCATAATTAGCGTTGCTAACATGAAAGAGACATCAGTTACTGTCGTGTGTCTACGAATCTCTTTCAAAATGTATATGTTGCCGATCAAAAACAACATTAAGTATTGGTTTTTACTCTTTTGTTTTTTTTCATTTATTTTTCAAAATCCAGTTTCCTTTCTTGCATGTCTTTTATTTCAAAGTTACATGAACATTTTGCGTTCTATATCATAAATCATTTGTGTGTTTGTATGTTTTGTTTTTATTTTCAGGATCGGTTGGCCTGAAAAAGTCCTCGTCCGTTTGTGTGATACTTGATGCCTCTAAACAAATAAATGAAAAGACGATGCTCAAGATTTTCGCCACGAGAATTTTTAACCGGATAGAGGAAAATAAACGTCGCTAATTAGCGTGCATTTATTTCATTTTTTGTGTGTATGATTTGTCGTCTTTCCGTCTTTTTGGGACGAAAGACGAAAATCAAGGTTTGCTAATTCTTGTCTTTCGGGGCGTAGAGAAGAAAGAACGGGAATTTAGATTTTTAAAGACGAAACAACAGAATGACACAAATCAGTCTCAATAGTATTTTATTATTTTTTAAGGAAGTGTTATACACACACTTTCACTATTATCTTTGACCAACATTTGTATATTTTTATATATAAGTGCATGTTAATCTTATATATATGATACAGAATGTACTCAAATGCCTGATAGTGTTAAGATGACCTTTAATATGATATGTATATACAGGAGCAAGATAACAAGTAGTAAAATGAAAACAATTAATTTTATCCTACCTGGCCCCACTTGTATAAAACATCTCAACTTGAGATTTCCTCAAGCCCAGATTTTCCTCAGCTAATATCTCCTTGAAAATATCTTGTATGAAAATTCCTCAAGGAATTTCAGGACATCCTAGCCGATGCCTTCCTCCTGTTCCTTGAGAAAATTTTATACAAGCCGTTTTTGAGGAGATATCAGCTGAGGAAAATCTCGACTTGAGGAAATCTCAAGTTGAGATGTTTTATACAAGTGGGGCCATGTCAAGTTCACAGTTACGATCTACATCAACATTGGATCAATATCAAATTCATTTCGAAGCTCGTTTGTAACATACTAACGACGTTGATGTGTAACATTTCGGTCACGAGATACTAAGTGCTTAAAATTTGGCAATAATTTATATGGATTATTAGGTTGGGGATGTCGGTATAACCAAACAGTGTGTTTCGGCGCCACCATCTTGAAATATTCTCGCCGCATCACGAACAGGACCGTGGGTACCTAGTTTGCGACCGGTATACATTCCCAATCTCACCATTGTATTGTATGTGATATTTCAGAAAACATATCACCGCTTTTGGAGCAGAACAGATTTTCAGAAAATCTTACATAAATCATAAAAAAACCCTTTAAAATGGAGATTTTTAACCTCTATTCACTATCCTACTTCGCTTTAAGATATGCAGGTTTCCCATGCACTGTTTTGATTATCAATCAATTAGAAATTTATCTTGATGTGAATAGCTCTTAGAAACGAACGATATGTCTAGACGGTCCAACAACTACATCTACATTACTTCTTACCGACCGAGTGATCCGCTAGATAGAACAGCCTTTTGACAGGTATACTTTCTTCTCCCTGTGTTTATCATTATGATATAATGGTCACTCCGAGAATGACGTTTATGGTCTGATAAATGCTGATTCTGTCTGGAAAGTTTATTTACAATGGCCTATCATACCAATGATTTCCTTCGATAGCGTATTCTCATAAACTCTATATCTACGATATACTACACTTTGTAACTTCTGTTTATCTTCGCTGTTTACTGACTGTCAGTCTAAAAAAACGCGGATAGACCAGTATATTTCAAGTATAAAATTCTTAAATCCTCGTGTTGGCAGCATGTCTAAGGTTTGAGTGGGCTTTACCAGATCGTCTACACCAGGTTTGGTAAGAAAATAGCCTCATACCGTGTCTAAATGGAAGTCTACCCCAGGTGTTTTATTGGATGTTGCCTCATGTCGTGTCTGGATAGACGCCTATTCAAGGTATGGTATTGGATGTTGCCTCAGTTCGTGTCTAGATAGACGTCTATTCCATGTTAGGTATTGAATGTTGTCTCAGGTCGTGTCTAGATAGACGTCTATTCCATGTTAGGTATTGGATGTTGTCTCAGGTCGTGTCTGGATAGATGTCTATTCCATGTTAAGTATTGGATGTTGTCTCAGGTCGTGTCTAGATAGACGTCTATTCCATGTTAGGTATTGGATGTTGTCTCAGGTCGTGTCTGGATAGACGTCTATTCCATGTTAGGTATTGGATGTTGTCTCAGGTCGTGTCTGGATAGACGTCTATTCCATATCAGGTATGGGTTGTTGCCTCAGGTCGTGTCTAGATAGACGTCTATTCCATGTTAGGTATTGGATGTTGCCTCAGGTCGTGTCTAGATAGACGTCTATTCCATGCTAGGTATTGGTTGTTGCTAGGTCTATCTGATACTCTAATTTCTCATCGGCATGACTAATGATGGCTTCCGTTGCAGTCTTAATGTATAGTATCACGAATTCCTCTGATTTACAGGTATAGAAATGATTAGGAATATCCACCTAATTAGTACTCTGTAATTATCCTGTTTTTAACGAGTTGCTCTGAAACTCCACTTAACGAGCATGGCACATTATGACAGTACATCTCACCTACGGCAAACGTCTTGAAGAGTTAAAAATGTTGAAGAAGACTTTATTGATGTTTTTATGTGTTTGTTTACAACTCACTTGTCACGTGACTTGTTCATGTGTAGAATTCCAGATGTGAGGACTTGGCAATTATATGGACATTTTTGTAACTCACGCGGTCAACAGGGGTCACACAGCGAGTTTACTCCAGTGTTTTCCCATCAATTATTAAGACAGTGCATCGATCGCTAGAAATGTTTTCCAAAGTTTTGACTAGAGAGAACCTTAACATCCGTTTTCAAACAAAACACAATATTCCTTGTTGACGTACATACCTTATTTAAAATAATTGTTTATCCATCGGGAATTTGAATCATCCCCCAATGAATGCATCATATGTGTTTACCCACCTGGACATAGAATAATTGTTTACCCAACAGAACATAGAATTATTGTTTACCCTTCAGGACATAGAATCATTGTTTACCCACCAGGACATAGAATCATTGTTTACCCACCAGAACATAGAATCATTGTTTACCGACCAGGAGAATAGAATTATTGTTAATCCATCAGGACATAGAATCATTGTTTACCCACCAGGACATAGAATCATTGTTTACCCACCAGGACATAGAATCATTGTTTACCCACCAGGACATAGAATCATTGTTTACCCACCAGGACATAGAATCATTGTTTACCCACCAGGACATAGAATCATTGTTTACCCACCAGGACATAGAATCATTGTTTACCCACCAGGACATAGAATCATTGTTTAACCACCAGGACATAGAATCATTGTTTAATCACCAGGACATAGAATCATTGTTTACCCACCAGGACATAGAATCATTGTTTACCCACCAGGACATAGAATCATTGTTTACCCACCAGGACATAGAATCATTGTTTACCCACCAGGACATAGAATCATTGTTTACCCACCAGGACATAGAATCATTGTTTACCCACCAGGACATAGAATCATTGTTTACCCACCAGGACATAGAATCATTGTTTACCCACCAGGACATAGAATCATTGTTTACCCACCAGGACATAGAATCATTGTTTACCCACCAGGACATAGAATCATTGTTTACCCACCAGGACATAGAATCATTGTTTACCCACCAGGACATAGAATCATTGTTTACCCACCAGGACATAGAATCATTGTTTACCCACCAGGACATAGAATCATTGTTTACCAGGACATAGAATCATTGTTTACCATCCAGGACATAGAATCATTGTTTACCCACCAGGACATAGAATCATTGTTTACCCACCAGGACATAGAATCATTGTTTACCCACCAGGACATAGAATCATTGTTTACCCACCAGGACATAGAATCATTGTTTACCCACCAGGACATAGAATCATTGTTTACCCACCAGGACATAGAATCATTGTTTACCCACCAGGACATAGACACCAGGACATAGAATCATTGTTTACCCACCAGGACATAGAATCATTGTTTACCCACCAGGACATAGAATCATTGTTTACCCACCAGGACATAGAATCATTGTTTACCCACCAGGACATAGAATCATTGTTTACCCACCAGGACATAGAATCATTGTTTACCCACCAGGACATAGAATCATTGTTTACCCACCAGGACATAGAATCATTGTTTACCCACCAGGACATAGAATCATTGTTTACCCACCAGGACATAGAATCATTGTTTACCCACCAGGACATAGAATCATTGTTTACCCACCAGGACATAGAATCATTGTTTACCCACCAGGACATAGAATCATTGTTTACCCACCAGGACATAGAATCATTGTTTACCCACCAGGACATAGAATCATTGTTTACCCACCAGGACATAGAATCATTGTTTACCCACCAGGACATAGAATCATTGTTTACCCACCAGGACATAGAATCATTGTTTACCCACCAGGACATAGAATCATTGTTTACCCACCAGGACATAGAATCATTGTTTACCCACCAGGACATAGAATCATTGTTTACCCACCAGGACATAGAATCATTGTTTACCCACCAGGACATAGAATCATTGTTTACCCACCAGGACATAGAATCATTGTTTACCCACCAGGACATAGAATCATTGTTTACCCACCAGGACATAGAATCATTGTTTACCCACCAGGACATAGAATCATTGTTTACCCACCAGGACATAGAATCATTGTTTACCCACCAGGACATAGAATCATTGTTTACCCACCAGGACATAGAATCATTGTTTACCCACCAGGACATAGAATCATTGTTTACCCACCAGGACATAGAATCATTGTTTACCCACCAGGACATAGAATCATTGTTTACCCACCAGGACATAGAATCATTGTTTACCCACCAGGACATAGAATCATTGTTTACCCACCAGGACATAGAATCATTGTTTACCCACCAGGACATAGAATCATTGTTTACCCACCAGGACATAGAATCATTGTTTACCCACCAGGACATAGAATCATTGTTTACCCACCAGGACATAGAATCATTGTTTACCCACCAGGACATAGAATCATTGTTTACCCACCAGGACATAGAATCATTGTTTACCCACCAGGACATAGAATCATTGTTTACCCACCAGGACATAGAATCATTGTTTACCCACCAGGACATAGAATCATTGTTTACCCACCAGGACATAGAATCATTGTTTACCCACCAGGACATAGAATCATTGTTTACCCACCAGGACATAGAATCATTGTTTACCCACCAGGACATAGAATCATTGTTTACCCACCAGGACATAGAATCATTGTTTACCCACCAGGACATAGAATCATTGTTTACCCACCAGGACATAGAATCATTGTTTACCCACCAGGACATAGAATCATTGTTTACCCACCAGGACATAGAATCATTGTTTACCCACCAGGACATAGAATCATTGTTTACCCACCAGGACATAGAATCATTGTTTACCCACCAGGACATAGAATCATTGTTTACCCACCAGGACATAGAATCATTGTTTACCCACCAGGACATAGAATCATTGTTTACCCACCAGGACATAGAATCATTGTTTACCCACCAGGACATAGAATCATTGTTTACCCACCAGGACATAGAATCATTGTTTACCCACCAGGACATAGAATCATTGTTTACCCACCAGGACATAGAATCATTGTTTACCCACCAGGACATAGAATCATTGTTTACCCACCAGGACATAGAATCATTGTTTACCCACCAGGACATAGAATCATTGTTTACCCACCAGGACATAGAATCATTGTTTACCCACCAGGACATAGAATCATTGTTTACCCACCAGGACATAGAATCATTGTTTACCCACCAGGACATAGAATCATTGTTTACCCACCAGGACATAGAATCATTGTTTACCCACCAGGACATAGAATCATTGTTTACCCACCAGGACATAGAATCATTGTTTACCCACCAGGACATAGAATCATTGTTTACCCACCAGGACATAGAATCATTGTTTACCCACCAGGACATAGAATCATTGTTTACCCACCAGGACATAGAATCATTGTTTACCCACCAGGACATAGAATCATTGTTTACCCACCAGGACATAGAATCATTGTTTACCCACCAGGACATAGAATCATTGTTTACCCACCAGGACATAGAATCATTGTTTACCCACCAGGACATAGAATCATTGTTTACCCACCAGGACATAGAATCATTGTTTACCCACCAGGACATAGAATCATTGTTTACCCACCAGGACATAGAATCATTGTTTACCCACCAGGACATAGAATCATTGTTTACCCACCAGGACATAGAATCATTGTTTACCCACCAGGACATAGAATCATTGTTTACCCACCAGGACATAGAATCATTGTTTACCCACCAGGACATAGAATCATTGTTTACCCACCAGGACATAGAATCATTGTTTACCCACCAGGACATAGAATCATTGTTTACCCACCAGGACATAGAATCATTGTTTACCCACCAGGACATAGAATCATTGTTTACCCACCAGGACATAGAATCATTGTTTACCCACCAGGACATAGAATCATTGTTTACCCACCAGGACATAGAATCATTGTTTACCCACCAGGACATAGAATCATTGTTTACCCACCAGGACATAGAATCATTGTTTACCCACCAGGACATAGAATCATTGTTTACCCACCAGGACATAGAATCATTGTTTACCCACCAGGACATAGAATCATTGTTTACCCACCAGGACATAGAATCATTGTTTACCCACCAGGACATAGAATCATTGTTTACCCACCAGGACATAGAATCATTGTTTACCCACCAGGACATAGAATCATTGTTTACCCACCAGGACATAGAATCATTGTTTACCCACCAGGACATAGAATCATTGTTTACCCACCAGGACATAGAATCATTGTTTACCCACCAGGACATAGAATCATTGTTTACCCACCAGGACATAGAATCATTGTTTACCCACCAGGACATAGAATCATTGTTTACCCACCAGGACATAGAATCATTGTTTACCCACCAGGACATAGAATCATTGTTTACCCACCAGGACATAGAATCATTGTTTACCCACCAGGACATAGAATCATTGTTTACCCACCAGGACATAGAATCATTGTTTACCCACCAGGACATAGAATCATTGTTTACCCACCAGGACATAGAATCATTGTTTACCCACCAGGACATAGAATCATTGTTTACCCACATAGAATCATTGTTTACCCACCAGGACATAGAATCATTGTTTACCCACCAGGACATAGAATCATTGTTTACCCACCAGGACATAGAATCATTGTTTACCCACCAGGACATAGAATCATTGTTTACCCACCAGGACATAGAATCATTGTTTACCCACCAGGACATAGAATTATTGTTTACCCACCAGGACATAGAATCATTGTTTACCCACCAGGACATAGAATCATTGTTTACCCACCAGGACATAGAATCATTGTTTACCCACCAGGACTTAGAATCATTGTTTACCCACCAGGACATAGAATCATTGTTTACCCACCAGGACATAGAATCATTGTTTACCCACCAGGACATAGAATCATTGTTTACCCACCAGGACATAGAATCATTGTTTACCCACCAGGACTTAGAATCATTGTTTACCCACCAGGACATAGAATCATTGTTTACCCACCAGGACATAGAATCATTGTTTACCCACCAGGACATAGAATCATTGTTTACCCACCAGGACATAGAATCATTGTTTACCCACCAGGACATAGAATCATTGTTTACCCACCAGGACATAGAATCATTGTTTCCACACCAGGACATAGAATCATTGTTTACCCACCAGGAGACTAGAATCATTGTTTACCCACCAGGACATAGAATCATTGTTTACCCACCAGGACATAGAATCATTGTTTACCCACCAGGAGAATAGAATCATTGTTTACCCACCAGGACATAGAATCATTGTTTACCCACCAGGACATAGAATCATTGTTTACCCACCAGGACATAGAATCATTGTTTACCCACCAGGACATAGAATCATTGTTTACCCACCAGGACATAGAATCATTGTTAACCCACCAGGACTTAGAATCATATTAAACAAGGACAATCGGTTCTGGACCAGCTAACAGACAGTTTGTGTCGTTTGTATTATTTTAATTTGTATAAGAATATTTATTTGTCTACCAAAGTATTTTTTCCCGTTAACTAGTTCTACTGGTTGCCTATTTCATTTGATATTTATACACTGTGCAGACTAACTTGTCGTTAAATGTGTGTCAGAATAAAAATAGAGATACACAGACACACAAATATTTACAAATTTACTGGTCAATGCCCGAATATGATCAAAAACAAGTGACTTTGATTCCATAAAGACGGTGTCACTCATTGTTTTATAACATACACTTTCTACTCGTACATGTATCAACCTGCAGAGCAAGTGTTAATGTCAGTTAACAGAAAATTCTGTTAAAGGGTATTATATACATATATGTACATATTTATCATCCGAGAACTACGTATTCTGTTTCAGAGAGAACTACGTATTCAGTTTCAGAGAGAACTACGTATTCAGTTTCAGAGAGAACTACGTATTCTGTTTCAGAGAGAACTACGTATTCTGTTTCAGAGAGAACTACGTATTCTGTTTCAGAGAACTACGTATTCAGTTTCAGAGAGAACTACGTATTCAGTTTCAGAGAGAACTACGTATTCTGTTTCAGAGAACTACGTATTCTGTTTCAGAGAGAACTACGTATTCTGTTTCAGAGAGAACTACGTATTCTGTTTCAGAGAGAACTACGTATTCTGTTTCAGAGAGAACTACGTATTCTGTTTCAGAGAGAACTACGTATTCTGTTTCAGAGAGAACTACGTATTCTGTTTCAGAGAACTACGTATTCAGTTTCAGAGAGAACTACGTATTCAGTTTCAGAGAGAACTACGTATTCTGTTTCAGAGAACTACGTATTCTGTTTCAGAGAGAACTACGTATTCTGTTTCAGAGAGAACTACGTATTCTGTTTCAGAGAACTACGTATTCTGTTTCAGAGAGAACTACGTATTCTGTTTCAGAGAGAACTACGTATTCTGTTTCAGAGAGAACTACGTATTCAGTTTCAGAGAGAACTACGTATTCTGTTTCAGAGAGAACTACGTATTCTGTTTCAGAGAGAACTACGTATTCTGTTTCAGAGAGAACTACGTATTCTGTTTCAGAGAACTAGGAATTTATTTTCAGAGAACTACGTTTTAAGTTTCCAGGAATTACATATTCAGTTTCAGAGAACTATGTTCTCGGTTTCAGAGAGCTATGTATTGAACATCAGAGAAGTACTTCTTCACTCTCAGAGCACTACGTATTTGGTGTCAAGGAACTATGTATTTAGCTTCAGAAAACTACGTTTTTAGTTTCATGGAATTACCTATACAGTTTCAGACACCAACTCTTTCATTTTCAGAGAATTACGTATTCAACATCAGAGAAATACGTTTTCACTTTCAGAGAAAACTACTATTGAGTTTCAGAGAAGTACGTGTTTAGTTTCAGAGTAATACGTATTCAGTTTCAGAGAACTACGTATTCAATATCAGAGAACTACGTATTTAGTGACAGAATACTATAACAGATACGTAAAGATACATGCAAAATACCAGTAAAAGTACCAGTATTACGTTTTCAACAACAATGTGTTACGTATTCTGTAGATGTTCTCTAACAGTTAGCGACCGATTTATCGAAATTGAAAGCTTTCTACGTAAAATTAATTCAGATACTGTTAAATTTGATGATATCTCGTCACTTCTACATGTTTTTTTTTTCTGTTGCTTGTAGCCATATTTTGTTTCAGGCTATGAAAATGTTCTTGTGTCGTTGTGTTTGAGTATTGTGAACGTTCCTCGTCTATGTTTTCCTTGTTTAACGCTTTGAGTAACACGGAGAAAGTGACTTTACAATGGTGGTGATGGTGTAGACAGGGAGCAAGGCAGTCGGTCTCGATATTGAATTAGCCTCGAGACTGGTGTCGAATTGGCATCTGAGCCTGGGTTTGTAATCCCTGTAGACCAAAAGTAATCTACATGTACAAACAGAAAAATTGACAATGAATATGAAATTAATAATTTACATAGGTTTTGAATCGTTTCCAAAACTGTTAAAAACACACATCGTATTGTAAACATTGCGATGCCATATTCCCTTAGACTTTTCACGTCCGTATAGAATCGACCTGATCATTTCATTGTTTATTTATTTCCTGGAGATATCGGTCTAAGCCTGAACATTTTAAGCAGGGTATCCCACTTAGCATCATGCAGGAGACACATGTTTGTATCTTGCTATACTGAACAGCAGTGATGAAATACCTTGCTCGTGAACACCACCTCGACAGGGTAGGATAGTCCCTGACACAGCTTTCCTTAGAAAAGCATACCACAACGAGAAGGATTCAAATAATATACCTTATCTGCCTTAATACGTACTCAATCTGCACCTGCGGCAACAGTTAAAACGTAAGATTTGTAAGCTTGAAAGGAACTGTAGACATGACAATAACTGTAGTCATGACAATAACTGAAGTCATGATAACACATGTAGGCGTGACAATAACTGTAGTCATGACAATAAATGTAGGCATGACAATAACTGTAGACATGACAATAACTGTAGACATGACAAGAACTGTAGTCATGATAACACCTGTAGTCATGACAATAACTGTAGTCATGATTACACCTGTAGACATGACATTAACTGTAGTCATGATAACACCTGTAGACATGACAATAACTTTAGGCATGACAATAACTGTAGTCATGATAACACCTGTAGACATGACACTAACTATTGGCTTGACAATAACTGAAGACATGACAATAACCGTAGGCATGACAATAAATATAGGCATGACAATAACTGTAGTCATGACAATAAATGTAGGCATGACAATAACTGTAGACATGACAACACATGTAGATATGACAATAACTGTAGTCATGATAACACCTGTAGACATGACAATAACTGTAGTCATGATAACACCTGTAGACATGACAATAACTGTTGGCTTGACAGTAACTGTAGGCGTGACAATAACTGACAACATGCAGGAAGGAAATTGTAGTTTATGCATACGCATCAGTTTCATGTACATGGTAAGTTGCATTTTAAATGAGAGTATATTTCTATGAATGGCACACCGACAATAAATCTTATCAATTACTGAAGATCAGAGATTTTGTATCATCCTGATTCTAAACTGAGTTAAGTATTTGTCCTTGAATTAATGATAATGTGTCGTTTCCATGCCAAGGTTGGACGCCTCAGCGTATCTGTCATATCGTATACTACCTCAACTACAAGGTCATCGCCTGTTGATTTACGCCTTACTAGATACCCTCGTCAATATCACTTCTCCATAACAATGGCACGCTGATAACGATTGCATGAGAGAAAACTACATTACAACAGTTTTTCTTCTTTCCTTGCGAACATTTCCGTGTGAACAAGTGTGTAAATTATCTTAAACGGCGTTAAATAACATTAATTTGATATATCCTCAGGCCAGAATAAAAAGTTTGCAATTTCAAATCTCCATCGTAATGGAGAAGTCAGCCTTACTTTTACCAGGCTACACCTACTAACGACAGGAATCGCACCTAAATACTCTTATCATGAAATGTTTCAAGAAATTAACTTCATACTGTGATGTCGAAATAATATATATTGATCTAATTATAGTAGCACGATATATGGAAATCGTTTTTAGTATTGGTTTACCATCAGTGCGGTGAAAAATGTGTACACACGTGGACAGGAAAAGGCTTGGTCACATCGATGAGATATCTACATTTCGTACTTGGATGAAAATGTTTGAAAATGCTTGGGTTCTGTTGCTCAATATCTCAATTTTGTCCGTCTGGGAATGTTTGGAAAAAGCTTGGGTTCTGTTGATACGATATCTCAATTTTGTCCGTGGTTGTAAACTTTTGTAAAAAGCTTGGATTCTGTCGCTCAATATCTCAATTTTGTCCGTGGGTGGGAATGTTTGTAAAAAAAACTTGGGTTCTGTCGCTACGATATCTCAATTTTGTCCGTGGGTGGAAATGTTTGTAAAAAGCTTCGGTTCTTTTGATACGATATCTCAGTTTTGTCCGTGCGTTTCTTACTCTATCTTTAAACATTCTCTTCGACCCACTACACTAGTTCCATATTATTATTTGCTTGGTAGTCGTAAGGCTAATATACTACACGCTAGGTTAAGAAATAAATCCAGTACCTTAAATAATGATCTTTTCAGATCCAATCTAATAGATCATCGTTTCTGTCAATGTGGACACCCTGTTGAAGATACTTACCACTATTTTTTTGTTTGTAATATTTATTCGGACCAGAGAGCCATTCTGTACCGAGAACTAAATAATTTTATCCCTCTAGACCTGCAGTTACTCCTACATGGTAGTATTATCTACTCATATGAAGATAATGTAAAAATATGTCAAATCACTCAGCAATATATACTTAATTCAAACAGATTTTGATCTTTATCTCTCTATCTACCTCCCTCTATCTCCTTCCGTGATAAATGTAAAAATATTTGGTCTCTCCTTGCTCCGACACAAGTGGTGACGTTTTTTTTTTTTTTTCTGAAGGACCCGGATGCCAGGAGAAAGCGATATTCGCACGGGATGTGATGAACTGTAGAAAAGTTTGAAAGTTATGAAAAGCGTTTTGTATTTTTACTTGTGTTGTTTGTATCAGGAGAGACCGCTCTACATGAAGTTATTTAAACTCTCTCTCTCTCTCACTCTCTCTCTCTCTCTCTCTCTCTCTCTCTCTCTCTCTCTCTCTCTCTCTCTCTCTCTCTCTCTCTCTCTCTCTCTCTCTCTCGTTTTTTTTTTCGTATATTATAATTGTATTTAAACATGTCGTCTTGTCTTGCTAATATGTATTATGCAAAATTTTATAGGAAAGGGCTTTATATAAGTTAGAAAACTTGTGCCCAATCCTGCTTGTATACTTTGTACAAATAAAATATGTTTAAATCAATTTTGTCCGTGGGTGGGAATGTTTGTAAAAAGCTTGGGTTCAGTCGCTCAATATCTCAATTTTTGCCGTGGGTGGAAATGTTTGTAAAAAGCTTCGGTTCTTTTGATACGATATCTCAGTTTTGTCCGTGGGTGGAAAGCGGACTGGAGTGTTGGATTCTCTTGGCGCACTATCTACATTTGTACGTGGGTGGAAATGGGCCTAGGGTGTACATTATTACTTTTTTTTTATAAATTATACAATTCATAAACAAGAAGATCCAAAGATGTTAAGATTGATTTTTTTATTTCTTGTTAGACAGAGAATACCAATTATGAGGGTTTTCTTATTAAGCTTAATGAACTGAATGAATGCGTGTGTGATAGTTTACAAAAAGATTTTATCTTAATTTCTTAGATACGTTGGGAAAACAACCCACACATACAGTTTTACACTATAATGACAATTTAAGTAACACATTGCGTGACATGACCAAACTCTGCCAGAGGTGTTGTTCCTTAACAGTCATAATATTCAGGTACCACTCTGGAGAAATTCTGACATGACGTCATTGACAGTTAATTTGTTTCATTTTCAGTAACTCAAAATTCAGTTATGAGTGGACCCGTCAGGTGGTTTGTTTACATCGTTATTGGGAAAGAGTGTTGTTGGATTGAAATCAGTGGCGATTTGTGACAGTGATGAGTGGGAGGAGATCGACTTGGCTGGCACTCCTTGCTGATCCTGATAATAAAAGATAACGCTGATGTTCGCTAGATTCTCCTCTAACCCACCATTAAGAAAATCATTTTCGGCATCAAAGCCAAAGACACCACTTAGATTGAAATCAATCCTGTTATCGTAAGTAGGACACAAACTTTATTAGCAGACGACGTTTTGATCTTGTGGTGTAATATTGCTTTCAGTCCAAAGTTCAAAATGTGTAAAAATATGAAATAACAGATTTTCCCCCTGATAAATCAACTGTTCATTTGTTGTTAATTGCTTGTGTACCTGGTAAAATATTTGAATATTTTCTGACATTGTCGTCAGTTTTTGTTTTACATGTCGAATAACAACAATCAATATATTAAGTGAATGTTAACAGGTATTATCAATAAGGTAGCAGTACACAGTTTCTTGGTGTGGTCATGGGTAATATTTTTGTACAGTAGAGAACCTTTATGTAATTACACGTAGAAAAATTGAAAAAAGACTAAATTTGGTATATTCATGATGATGTTGGATATTGGAGCTTTACATAAAAAAAGAAAAAGAAAAAAATGTACCTGTTTTGAGGTTACAGTTTTGGTCATTATGCGAAAGTGCACCAATACAGAAAAAGCTGGCTTTACCAGCAGCCAAATGTCAGGACTCGAGGTAATGTTGTGAAAAATGTTTCCCCTATTTTTCAGAGAATGGCCAGTTAACTTTTTACTGCTAACTAATATGCTTATGGAAAAGGTGTCTACATTGTAGTGTTAGTCGCCTATGACAGATTTGCTCCTCGCTTGTCCCAGATTGAGTTCTATTAAAGCGATATTTCATCAGAGAAATGGAGGACCTGTGTTTTACTTCATCTGGTTACTTGTTCCACCCATTTGTAGACGACGAAAGAAAGAATTTTTTGTAATGCAAAGTTCTAGTGTTAATCAACGATAAATCATTTGCTTGTATGGTATTAGATTTCAGCATATTTGGGGCACAATATCAGACAGTATGACGGAGGGATATGGTATACCATTTTTCAGAGATAGATTCCCAACAAACATTCTGATACATAAGGTTAATCCCGACAAGTTTAGTAGCTCCGGAACGATTCGAGCAGATTCTGAATATATATTCCTAACTTTTTAATTAGATAAAAATAATGGCAAATTGTCCCAAATATTATCGGCGTGTTCTAATATTGACCTGACAAAAGAGGTCAATTTGTTTTAGGGAGAACCGGTCGAGACTAAATTTGAGTTAACGTAACACTGATAGACGTTTTAATGCTTTTGAAAAAAATTGAGCCGCCGTGATATTTAAAAACACAACGTTACATTGCTTTACCAACTATACTTATTTGTGAGGTCTGTAGATACAAGGCTAAGATCCTTCTTTTTAAAGACAGGGGATATTTTTGCTGTCTTCCATGAATCTACATATGACTTTATTCATCCATGGACGATAATGTTTACAAACAATGATAAGCTTATGAGGTATCGCTGTAATCAAAATGGTGTCTTCTACGAACTTGAAGAAGTCATTATTATTGTGGTCACTCATACTATTCCAGATTATTAACATATAACACGTTTTAGTTTTTGTCAACAGTAACTTAATATCTATTATACCTGTAATATACACCTATTCAACCAATAAAGTTCCAATGGGTGTGATATCACTTTGTAGGGGGTGTGACATCACTTTCTAGGGGGTGTGACATCACTTTCTAGGGGGTGTGACATCACTTTGTAGGGGGTGTGACATCACTTTGTAGGGGGTGTGACATCAATTTCTAGGGGGTGTGACATCACTTTCTAGGGGGTGTTACATCACTTTCTAGGGGGTGTGACATCACTTTCTAGGGGGTGTGACATCACTTTCTAGGGGATGTGATATCACTTTGTAGGGGGTGTGACATCACTTTCTAGGGGATGTGACATCACTTTGTAGGGGGTGTGACATCACTTTCTAGGGGATGTGATATCACTTTGTAGGGGGTGTGACATCACTTTCTAGGGGATGTGACATCACTTTGTAGAGGGTGTGACATCACTTTCTAGGGGGTGTGACATCACTTTCTAGGGGGTGTGACATCACTTTCTAGGGGGTGTGACATCACTTTCTAGGGGATGTGACATCACTTTCTAGGGGGTGTGATATCACTTTCTAGGGGGTGTGATATCACTTTGTAGGGGGTGTGACATCACTTTCTAGGGGATGTGACATCACTTTGTAGGGGGTGTGACATCACTTTCTAGGGGGTGTGACATCACTTTCTAGGGGGTGTGATATCACTTTCTAGGGGGTGTGATATCACTTTGTAGGGGGTGTGACATCACTTTGTAGGGGGTGTGACATCACTTTGTAGGGGGTGTGACATCACTTTGTAGGGGGTGTGATATCACTTTCTAGGGGGTGTGACATCACTTTTTTAGGGGGTGTGACATCACTTTCTAGGGGGTGTGACATCACTTTCTAGGGGGTGTGACATCACTTTCTAGGGGGTGTGACATCACTTTGTAGAGGGTGTGACATCACTTTCTAGGGGGTGTGACATCACTTTCTAGGGGGTGTGACATCACTTTCTAGGGGGTGTGATATCACTTTGTAGGGGGTGTGATATCACTTTGTAGGGGGTGTGACATCACTTTCTAGGGGGTGTGACATCACTTTCTAGGGGGTGTGACATCACTTTCTAGGGGGTGTGATATCACTTTGTAGGGGGTGTGACATCACTTTTTTAGGGGGTGTGACATCACTTTGTAGGGGGTGTGACATCACTTTCTAGGGGGTGTGACATCACTTTCTAGGGGGTGTGACATCACTTTCTAGGGGATGTGACATCACTTTCTAGGGGGTGTGATATCACTTTGTAGGGGGTGTGACATCACTTTCTAGGGGGTGTGACATCACTTTCTAGGGGGTGTGATATCACTTTGTAGGGGATGTGACATCACTTTCTAGGGGATGTGATATCACTTTGTAGGGGGTGTGACATCACTTTCTAGGGGATGTGATATCACTTTGTAGAGGGTGTGACATCACTTTCTAGGGGGTGTGACATCACTTTCTAGGGGGTGTGACATCACTTTCTAGGGGGTGTGACATCACTTTCTAGGGGGTATGACATCACTTTGTAGGGGGTGTGATATCACTTTGTAGGGGATGTGACATCACTTTCTAGGGGGTGTGACATCACTTTCTAGGGGGTGTGATATCACTTTGTAGGGGATGTGACATCACTTTCTAGGGGTTTGATATCACTTTGTAGGGGGTATAATATCGCTTTGAAGGGGGTGTGATATCGCTTTCTGGGGTGTGTGACATCACTTTTTAGGGGGTGTGATATCACTTTGTAGGGGGTGTGATATCACTTTCTAGGGGGAGTATTATCACATATCCAGCATTTCTGTACATGTATACAAGACGGCGTAGAATACAACAATTCTGACGCCTACTAATTACATACAAACAACACAGCGATAACCAAGCTACTGACATAAGTACATCATGTATGGGGAAATTTTGTGATACACAACAAAACGACGCCATTTTGAATAGGCTGTTTACCTCTATATTCTATCATAGAATATAGTAAGAAGGCTTGCGAAACTGTTTCTGTATACCGATGAAAGAAAACCAGAAATGTACACGGGATTATTTAACGGATAACCAGCTTGTAGGAAAACACCGCACTGATTGGCCAAAAACACGAAAAGAATCATCTATTGATAACTTGACTTGAACTTCAACGTCATCAATGATTAAAGGTGTACTTTGATTGGCTAGAACATGTCAGGGACCGTTTAGAACAAAAATCAACAGGTTTTAATTTTCGTTGAATTTCGTTACTCTATCGATATTATTCCATCACAATTTATTACTACTAAAAAGTTTTAGAATATGGGATAGTATGTTTGTTTGATGCATGTACTGGAGATTAGATCATGAATATTGTTTTTTTAAACACAAAACAAAGTCGAACAAAAACTAACATATACTTTCCCCTAACATAACGAACCCATCCTTTTGGTTCTAGGCATACCGTGCAATGCTTTTACCCTATACTGATTTAACAAACCGACCAGTCATGTGTTTATATAGCATACACTTATAATTAGAATTTTTCAAAATTGTTTCTATTCTCTCGAATAAGTCTTTATAACGACGTCAGTATTCAATTGTCTGCACCAATATATGATGACAGCAATCTTACGACTAAGGAAGTGACCAAGCTCAAAGTGAATCATAGACTATTAACACCAAGTACATCTTTAAGGACAATAAAAAGTCTTCTCTAAATGAGTAGCCAGACTATATCCCCACACTCCATAAGCATGATTAGTCAACATGCAATATATGCATGAAATAGTGACAGTCTCACAGTTGAACATGTGTCGTTTCGATGTTCGTGTTTAGCAGGAGATAAGCTAAACAAAACTGACTTCAAAATCAATAAGCATACCATTATAATTCCACGGTTGGTGAGAATAAATACGTTTTCTTTTCCTAAATACAACGAATTTCGTTTTGTCCAAATTAATATTAAAATTTCTTCGCACTGATTACGAATGCAAAACATCTGTTTTGATGGTCGTTTACGTCTTCCGAAATCAGAGCGGAATCATCTGTTTTGATGGTCGTTTACGTCTTCCGAAATCAGAGCGGAATCATCTGCAAACATTAAAATGAATAGATCCATCAACTGCGGCTGATACATTTGGCATTTGAAATTAATAAAGTCTGTTTCTATGTCATTAATAAAGAAAGAAAACAACACCGGAGACCTCCCTTGCAATAAACCGACATGAATAATGTTTTAACAAAACGCGTTTCTAGTGCCACAAGCAGGTCGAAACCCAAACTCGGCGTCAAAGAAATGACATGTTTGCTATTCTAAAGAGAAAACAAAAAGCTTCGCTTCCTGATTATTGATAGTAATACCTCATTAGTTTTTTATCGCACTTTCCATGACAAGATACTCTTGTCAAGGTACAAATCAATACAAGAAGACTTAGGGATACCTTTCGCAGTGAAATAAAGTATTGTTTTAATATCAAGGTAGGCATCCTTACCTGCAAATGGTTGTGCAGCTCGTGTTTATCGCTTAACTTGTTTATACAGATATTTATTTCCTGGTTGTCAATGTAGAATTTGAGCTTGATTGAAAGCGTCTATTCTACTCTACTGTTTCAAACGCTGTGAAGAATTGATCATAATATAATCAGAACGAGGTTTCACCTCCTTTTATACCCTGCTAGAAACAGGAAATAAAAGGAGGAGAGATATCTTTGTGAGAGTCATGAGTCACGTTAGGTCCTCTGAAGTAAACAGACGGGAGCAGTTAAAATTGATAGGGATAGGTAGGACGGGTTTGTGTTGTCTTGGCTCGTGTTCTACACTTTACGGTTTGCGCAGGGTTTGTCGAGTGACGCAAGGCTGTTTTAGGCGACGTACAGACCTAACAGCGCATACTGGACTGAGTGCGTGAATCCATAAGTGATCTGTTCGGATTGTAGTATCTGCTCGGATAAGGTTGTGTAACATAGTGTTGTAGTGCGGGAAATAGCGAATGAGCGACAATTTTTATTAGGGTTCACGTCACGTGGACGCATGCGTTCTTTTAGTTAGTGCCAATCAGAATCATTTGTGCATATTTGTAATTTAATTTCATAGATTGAGATATTAAAGGTTACTTTTAGGCAAACAGTCATTGCTACCATTTTATTTGTAAGCAACACCGTATTCCTGATATCACGGGGTACAACACCCAGCTAAACGTTACAGATTTCGGTGTCAGCGTTGGGATGTGATAAGGTGATGTTGATCAACTATTTTATCTGCAGTGAAAAAAATAGGATAACAAACTGTCTGTAGGGGAGATCGAGCGAGAAATCCATGATTTGGAGGAACTGTTAGATCGAGAACGGAATAAAACAAATTTAGGGTTCGGGAATAGCTTACGAATTCTACTCCACTAACGGCTTCAGCTAAGGGACGCATGCGAACCTGTGACTCTGAATTCGCCTCAAGATTATTTACCATTGATGATAATACAACTCCATGGCTACAGGAACAAAACCTAAAGTAAGAATGAGTGTGGAGAGTTCTTAAATAAACGAGTATGACATTTATATCCACGAATTGGATAGGAACTAAGCTGGAAATGCACAAGCAGCCGAGGACACAGTTGCGGCAGATAAGCATGCGTGAAGATTTACTCATACAGTGAACATGCATCCGGATAATTCCCATATAGCGGGACATATAATTGGTGGTATAACAACCTGTAGAATACAGCTCTTAAGTTTGGCAACAGTGAGATGACAACACGCAAGGCATGCGCCATTTGTAAGAAGAATACAATTACCAAAGCGCTTATGATGGAACGAGTTCTTGGTTAGATTATCGAACAAATTTTGACGCATGCGCCTAGCTTAACTGCTGGTCACAGGAAGAAAAACGTCTATACCTCGCAGTGTTTATACGTGGTCCAACCGAGGCTGCATTAGGCTATCATTCTGAAAAAAACAGAGATCAAGATGACGTCCTGCTGTGTTCCTTAGAAAAAGCTCTTCCAAATCAGAGCTCAATTAAAGGAAAAAGACAAAAGGCATCGGAATCTTTGCCGAAGTTTGGGACCGGCTATTCGACGTTTAAGTTTACTTGGCATACCCAACAGCGTCTAATGATTTACGATAGACCTTGGCGAAGGAGCAATTCATGGGCGCTGTGAACGATTCTGAAATGCGTGTGCGCATTTAGCGGTCTAGACCTTCCACGTTCGATGAAACAGTACGACTTGCTGTAGAGTTAAAAGCTAATAGAAAATCGGAGAAGAAGCACCACATAAGGGCGGACAATACATTATTGATGACAAACAATATCAAGGCGAGAACATAACGGAGCTCAGTAAGTCAGTGCAAAAACCCCAGGAGGACATGGCAGCGTTAAATGACATCGCTGAAGGCGGCTAAGTCATGGAGGAAAAAAGCAACGCACACATATGACACTGAGTGCAGAGAGAGCAAATCGTCATACAGATATTGAATGTGCAAGAAACACGGCCACATAGCTAGGAACCATCCGAAGAAAACTCGGAACAAGAAGAAGAAACAAACTGACAGTTAAACTAATGCGATGCATGGAAAACCTATACAAAAAGTTTATAGTGCTAGTGCAGCATGTGACGCCGGAAGACATATACAGGCAACAGTCATTGGTGTGAGAGTAAAACTGCTGGTGGACACAAGATTAACGGTAACGATAGTTTCACCAGCTGTTTACGACATGATGGAGAAAGACGACATATCTTGTCTCAAGGTCATTGACAAGATAACCAAGGCAACAAATAGCAGCAAATTGGAAATTTTAGGCACAGGAAACCTGCCTTTCTCTATAGCGTCACAAACAGTAGAAATGACAATTCTGATCGCTGATATTGACGGCCTGCTTGGAATACACTTTATGATGGAGTAGGGATATATTGTGGATATTGCCTAGAGACTACTGCGAATGCGCGATATCAACATCACATTGCTGTATGAAGGGATCCTACGACTGTTACAGGGTTGCTGTTTATGGAGGCATTTCTCTCTCTCCAGCAAGCGAAGTGTTTGTCTTGGGTATTGTTATTGCCGAGGCCAGAGATCACATACCAGAGACGTGTGTGCTGGAGCAGACAGAGAGATTTGTAAATGCTGATAGTATTGGTGGTTCGTGCTGCAGTATCCCCTACTGCGAAAAGTGTCCCTGTGAGATTGATGAACGTATGAGAAGAAACGTAAATGATATATGAGGGAACAATAGTAAGCCAGCTCTCGCTAGTAGAACACATTACATGCAAAATTATAGTTGAAAACTGAGACCTGACATTACATACCTAAATGAACAAGTGGATCGATTGCTGGAAAGGTCACGTAAGCACTTGATAGAGGAACAAACTCAGCAGGCTAAAACATTTTTAACTAGAAGGAGAAACCTTTTTGCGTCATCTGACTGAGATCTGGGGCGCACAGGGTTGGTGAAACACCAAATAAAGACTGGTGACGCTCAGCCAATTAAAACAACCGTGGGGTAAGGTCCCAGTTTATTTAACCGGAGAAATGCAAACACATGCAAGGAAGTATATCCGTTACCGAGAATCCACGACTTTCCCTCTATGACCTGTCAGGAGACAAGTACCATTCAATGCCTGACCTATTCTCAGGGGATTGACAGGTTGAGCAGGATAAGCATGATAGACCAAAGATAGCTTTCTCGACAAGATGCGTATTGTATTTCTGCGTCGTGCCGTTCGGTCTCAGCAATGCGCCAGTCTCATTTGAACTGCTGACGGAAAGAGTCCTTGCTTGGTTGCACTATGAAATATGCTTGATCGATTTAGGCGATACTTTTGACATGATTGAGAACTTTGCGAAGGTTTTCTATCGTCTGAAACTTACGGCCAGGAAATTCACGCGGTTTTCCAAAGGGTCACATACCTTGGGCACGTCATTACTGTTGAAGGGGTGTCTACAGATCCCGAGAAAATCGCTGAAGTGAAAGATTGGCCAAGACCTGTGAATCTGACAGAAGTCCAGTCATTTTTCGGTCTATGCAGTTACCAGCTACAAACATTGTACTAGCTTTTGTGCAGTATCTGAAACATTTGCGGCATTTTCTCTAAGGCCGACTTTTACAGTCTGGACAGACCGCAACTCCAGGAGTGTTTGTCAAACTCTAAAGATCCAGAGGGATAACTCGCCAGATGCATGGAAGTCATCAGTCAGTAAGACATGAAGGTGGGACATCATCCAGGTACTAGCACTTAAATGTCAACGAATGGAGTAGATACCCATGCAGAAATTAGACGAATGACCGAGACGCCAATGATGTTGCCTTGAATTTTTCTGTAGATGAAAGCCATGCTTATGCCGAGGAAAGAGACAAAGCAGACTAGCACCACATGGGCCTGGGAACTTAAAAAACGCTTGGAGGATTCACATATGCATGCTAGGAAACACATTGATGGGGCAGTGCAGCGACATAACAATATCATGATCACTATGTTTCAATGGAAAAATTCTAAAGCTGCTGACGAGGTGTTTGTGTAATTCCCTTTAGGAAGAAGGTGGGAACCAGCAAGACGTTCACCTCATTTTGGAGAGTGCCATACAAAGTGCTACGAAAGCTCTTGGAAGTATGTTTGAAGTTGATTGTAGAATCCGAGGTTATTCATTGTGATCGCATGCGCCCCGTGAAAGACAGATACTGTGGGGTGAAGAGCCCAACAATGGTCAGCACAAGGAAGGGAACCAAAATACTGACGAAGTAAATGCAGTAGAGATGTCAGAAAACGAAGCAATCGTTGCTGAGGAAGAGCCAGACGTAGGGTCAATTGACATGGTCAAAAACGATCAAGTTAGGTCAGCTATGGTAAGGCAGCGTCCGGGAAAATAGAAGGAACACTATGTCGGGTTCAATGTCTGACACCGATTTCACTTTACCCTGTTATAACATATTTTAGGTACCTTCTCTTTTGGCATCTTCAAAGGATGGTTAACACAAAGACACCCAAAACTCAAGTACCATTCAGAGTTTATTAAATAATTCTTATGAATAACGTTGGACCGAAGGCATGGGTAATGTACTGAAATAAAGTATTGTTTTCATATCAATGCAAGCAGCCTTACCTGCAATAAGCTGGGCAGCTCGTACTTACCGCTACACTTATATATACAGATTTATTCCCGGGTTGTCAATAGCTTTCGAACTGGAATGAAAGCGTCTATTCTACGCTACTGTTTCAAACGCTGTGAAGCATTAATCATTATAAAATCAGAACGAGGTTTCACTTTCTGTTTCAAGCAAGGTATAAAAGGAGGAGAGACATCGTTGTGAGAGTCAGCGGTCGTGTTAGGTCCTCTGAAGTAAACATACAGGAGCAGTTAAAATTGATATGGATAGGTAGGACGGGTTTGTGTTGTCTTGGCTCGTGCGTTACTCTTTTCGACCTGTGCAGGGTTTGTCGAGTGGCGCATGAGTGTATAAAAGTCAACGGTAACTGTAAACGTATGGAGTTGTAGATGGGCTTGGTTGATTTAGGCGACGTACATACCTAACAGCGCATACAGGACTGAGTGAAGTAATCTGTTAGGATTGTAATATCTGCTCGTGCTACGTACGGTATTAGGTTGTGTAACTTAGTGTTGTAGTGCGGGACATAGAGCATGAGCCACAATTATAATATATATTGATGTTAGGGTTCATGCGTCACGTGGACGCATGCGTTCTTATAGTTAGTGCCAATCAGAATCATTTGTACATATTAGTTATTCAATTTCATAGATTGAGATATTAAAGTTTACTGTCAGGGCAAACATTTATTCCTACCATTTCATATAAGCAACACATTATCCCTGTTATATTCTCCCGCATTTTGTTTGTCCGAATATAAAATAATAATTATCTAACGAAAAAATAACTCAAACACAGAAATGGAATTAGTACTCGCTGTAATCTCGAACGTTTGCCAAAATTGTCACAAAAACAGTCTCCATATCACTTCATACCAAAATATCAAGAAAATAGAAATATATACTGTATGTGAATACTATAACCGCATGAAACTACACTCCAGGTACAAAGCTACATGGAAACAAATATTGTCGAAACAAACCTTAAATATCAAATATAAGTCACGCGGCCGCTTCCTGAAAAAAATGAAATATTTATCAGTTGTATCTTTACGGAACTTGCCACCAAGACTTAGCTAACCGATAATATACACATGTGCTGACTACAGCGAGACCTCGAAGGACACCACACCCGTGTACCACCAATGATAACGTCACGTAACCGCCCAGCACGTGCTTCCTTGTCTTTACCTGGAAACGCCTATACATGTACGGACCATAATACACACGAAAATAATTTTATATATCACGGGATACAACACCCAGGAAAACGTTACACTTTGGTAGTGGTTACTAAATTCATCATCGAATTCGTGCTAAACACACTCATTATCATTATAATTTACATCATGATGCACTGATGTATCAGCCGTATTGTCCCCACTGGTAATTGTGTTTGGCTTTATGACATGTATAAATGTTTTACTTAGTTCAATTTACTCTTCCATCTTGCATCTATTAAATAGATAAAGTGCAGTTCATGTCAAGCCAAGGTTTGTCTGGCTACTTAGATATACGATCAAACGCGTGACATTTACCGCTAAAATAGTTCTGTTCTGTCAACAGAAACGGCCAAACAAAAGTGACAATTTTGGTAAAAAACATGACAACGGTCGATATTCTCACTAGTATTGGCGAGTTCACATGAGAAGTTTCTAAGTAAATTCTATTATAATATTTGTCGTTGTTATATTTCTTTCTCAACAGTAGACCAAGAAACAGAATTAATTACAGAGCACCTGCTTCCGTTGTTACAAAAAATACAGGCATTAATCTTCACGTTCAGGGTAAGTAATGAGGGTGATTGGTCAAAGAAAAGTATCGAGTATCATAAGGATAACATACACGAATTGGCCTCAGAAAATTGATCATTATCTTTTGTGTCTATAGATCTAGGTACTGACCGAAGCTTATAACTACTATTACGTTTATTTATTCTAAATTAATCTATTTTTTATTTATCTAGTTGTAAATATTTACATGTAATATTTCATAAAGATAAAATTACTCTTGTAAATCAAATTTACGGCAGCAGCATTATCAATACTTAAATTCTAGATGAGTGTCGATAATTTGATAATATGTAATATTAAAAACCTTTAAAAACCCTCCTAATGACACATCTTTCCTGTAGTTATTTCAGACAAAAACTGATATAAATACAAATACAATGTACAGTTAGCCGTTTGACGATTTTGAAAAGGAAAGTTGAAACATGATGTTTAATCCACGAAACAGCAATGACCTTAAGATGTCTGGTTCTGTGATATACTGCAGCCATTACATTAGCTTACTCATACAATATCGCCACAGAGATTGAGCAGTGTGAATCTCAAAGGAACTCACACCAAACAGCAATCTTGCATGGTCATAAGAGAAAACCGTTCTTCTCTTTGTAAGGGTTTGGAATAGCCTCCGTGCAAATATGACGAGCACTAGAACAACCAAGAACTCGTACATAACTTAAATGCAATCGTTCATCGGATATTATTTTTACATTCTGTGTATTACATTTATATACAGTGTGTATACCAAAGATGGCCGTAAAAGTTAGCAAAACACAATAGTTGCCGTTGTTTGCTCCGTTTATCGGGGATGAAACAAAAAGTGCAATGTTCCTGACTCTTCATCATTCAATTATATGCAGTTATGCATAAAACATTTTAGTCCGATGAAGAGACCATGGACAATAACTGCAAGTGATGCTTTAGCATGCATAGAGACACCAAATATCCTGTGTGATGGGTGGTGCTTCAGCATGCATAGAGACACCAAATGTCCTGTGTAATGGGTGGTGCTTCAGCATGCATAGAGACACCAAATATCCTGTGATGGGCGGTGTTTCAGCATGCATAGAGACAACAAGTGTCCTTGGTGATGGGCGGTGCTTCAGCATGCATAGAGACACCAAATATCTTGTGTGATGGTTGGTGCGTCAGCATGCATAGAGACACCAAATGTCCTGTGTGATGGGTGGTGCGTCAGCATGCATAGATACCCAAATATCCTGTGTGATGAGTGGTGCTTCAGCATGCATAGAGACACCAAATGTCCTGTGTAATGGGTGGTGCTTCAGCATGCATAGAGACACCAAATGTCCTCTTTTATGTAGCCACAACTTTTAAATTATCATTGTGTTACCGCAGAGATGAGACATAAACTACCTGCATAATTCTTTAATTATGTAATCATATATCTACATATGTATACTATGAAACATCGGAACTGGAAATACTCATTTTCAATAAATAGCTGGAAATCCACTGAGGTCTAAATTGTCTTACGTAATGGTGTAACTGTGCAATAAGTAAGGTGAAAAGTGGTGTGTCTTGACAAGTGACGTTATCCAAACTGTCAGGTGTACTATCCCACAGGCCAAGGAATGTATTTAATTGGTTAGATAAGGAAAAGAAGAGTAAAAAAATCATCACTTCTTTGTTGAGCGTGTTTCAAATAAGTTTCTAGAATCTCTTTACCACATTATACATATATATTGTCATTTAACTCTGGCATTCATTCTCGTTCTCGTTATAATCACTTATTCAGAGTTAGAGCAATGTCTATTCGTTACATTTGTATAACTGACGTTGTGGTCAAGCGAGCTGGGTTATATTCGTCTCGCTTGATCTGATCGATGTATAACTACCACTAATTACTGTCTGCTGACCCCGCACCCTACTCAATCCTACGTTTGTTAAAGTATATATAGCCTAACTCTAGTCCTGTTTCTGAAATAACAGTTCACTTTTAAAACCAGGAGGGATGATACACTGTACCAAAATAAGTGATATACTAGAGCGTCAGTTTTATTACCAGCGGGAGTTGAGCCACTTCTTAATCAGAAAAGTTCGTACGGGAGTGGAGCCACTCCTCAATTAGAACAGTGTGTGTACGGGAGTGGAGCCACTCCTCAATTAAAACAGTGTGTGTACGGAAGTGGAGCCATTCCTCAATTAGAACAGTGTGTGTACGGGAGTGGAGCCACTCCTCAATTAGAACAGTGTGTGTACGGGAGTTGAGCCACTCCTCAATTAGAACAGTGTGTGTATGGGAGTTGAGCCACTCCTCAATTAGAACAGTGTGTGTATGGGAGTTGAGCCACTCCTCAATTAGAACAGTTTGTGTACGGGAGTGGAGCCACTCCTCAATTAGAACAGTGTGTGTACGGGAGTTGAGCCACTCCTCAATTAGAACAGTGTGTGTATGGGAGTGGAGCCACTCCTCAATTAGAACAGTTTGTGTACGGGAGTGGAGCCACTCCTCAATTAAAACCGTGTGTGTACGGAAGTGGAGCCACTCCTCAATTAGAACAGTGTGTGTACGGGAGTGGAGCCACTCCTCAATTAGAACAGTGTGTGTACGGGAGTTGAGCCACTCCTCAATTAGAACAGTGTGTGTATGGGAGTTGAGCCACTCCTCAATTAGAACAGTTTGTGTACGGGAGTGGAGCCACTCCTCAATTACAACAGTGTGTGTACGGGAGTGGAGCCACTCCTCAATTAGAACAGTGTGTGTATGGGAGTTGAGCCACTCCTCGATCAGAACAGTGTGTGTATGGAAGTTGAGCCATTCCTCAATTAGAACAGTGTGTGTATGGGAGTTGAGCCACTCCTCGATCAGAACAGTGTGTGTATGGAAGTTGAGCCACTCCTCAATTAGAACAGTGTGTGTATGGGAGTTGAGCCACTCCTCGATCAGAACAGTGTGTGTATGGAAGTTGAGCCACTCCTCGATCAGAACAGTGTGTGTATGGGAGTTGAGCCACTCCTCGATCACAACAGTGCGTTTTGTAGTATCGATATTCCCACCGTTCAGGCAATAACATATAAAGTGTTGATGTATAACTGGCGTAAAGCATTGAATAACGATCAAATACATAACTACAAGTCTGCTGTAGAGTCTGAGCTCAGTGTCATTGCTTTTCTCCGAAAATAGCAAAAATCAAATGACGAACTTGACGCATTTTAAGAAAGTTTAAAAACTACTGTTAAATGCATCAAAACGTTGTGTTAAAAATGTACATTTAAGAGATATCTTAAACCATACGGGAATGACAGAATGTAGGGCAATATTGGTCAATTTAGAGGTAATGACGTGTATGTTTAAGACTATAAGATATGCTAATGTGTATTTACAAAAGCTTTGAGATTACAGAACGATGAAATGGACCAGCCAGGTGAAGTTGATCAGGCAGTGTTTTGGCAACCACACTGTAGACATAAGTAAAATCACATAACTCCAAGTTGTTACAGTTTCATATCAAGTATGTCGGTCGGGTTCTACCTGATCCAAAACATATAGGCATGGAGTATTCACTTCAGTAATTTATGTGAAAATGAAAGTAGTGAAATGTTTGATGGACAAACGTCTGATCATGTTAAAAATGAAAGTGTAAGCACTGAGTAAAAAAGATAAAACTGACAAAGATATTTCCTAGAAAATGAATAGACATCTGAATTAAGGCGTATCAACTGATAGTTGATGAGTTGATAAACGTCATTGTTTGAAATTGACAGCTATTGGAATACTCTATAGTATATTGTTTCAAACCACGTTGCATATGTATGATCCCTAAAATATATGTCAGCATCTAACACTAGGGTCGGAATACATTGTTGAAGACTTGAAATCGACTTACCTAAGATTGGCTTCAGCAATTGAATATATGTATCCCACTGGTCAAGTCTGTACACACATTATAAATGAGTCAGTCAGTGAAGTATAAATAGTTTATCAACATTGAATCAGAAACCTCGAGGGGTTTAAAATAAAATAACCATGATGATATTATTATGGGCCCTTGCGGCTGTCGTTAAACATATACAGGCATACAGGTAACAGTGAACATAAATTTCCTTATTTTGTTCATTCGTGTTCTCGTTGTAAAACAATCAACTCGTTTTAGATTGTTGAAAGCGTCATGAAATCTTGATGAATGAATCCATTACACATCAAATATACATTTTTGCTTGTTTGAGGTTTACGTCCAGTGTTCATGGATGAAAAGGTTACTAGCAGGTGCTTCTATTATGCCATCACACTGAAAAAATATCACATAACAAGGTAACATGACACCACGACTGATCACAATATATAACAGATTACATATTACAGAGGTACGTCTCCTCCAACAACATATAAATCGGTCGTATTCACTAGATCAGGTTCAATTGGGCAAGACACTTTTCTCGAAATGCTCTGCGATATGTGCGACGAGACCCCCGTATGCTGTTCAGTGAGGTAGACACCAGCTATTCCAAGGATAACCCACATCAAAATGACCCTGGATGTTCACGGAACGATAAAACTAGCAAAGAATGATTATGATAGCAATATGTAAGCCTACCAGCATAAAAGAGACTAGGATGAAATGTGAGTGTTGCAGTTGATGGGTATCATTCGTTTTTAAGGAAACCACTCTAACCTTACTATTGAAATCATCAAAAAATACAGTAGAGTTACGGAAATTTTCATATCTATTAAACGAAAACAAATTGCTAATCATGATGTTGTTAATTGTTCTCCTAACGGAATTATCCTTACATAGTCCAGGGCCCGTAGTCATGAAACCATTCTCATGCTCAAGCATAGATTCTGTACTCAAGCAAACTTTTTATAATTCGCCTAAATCGTATCCAATAATATAAATGTCAAATATAAACATTGAATATAGCATCTGGCTTGAAGTCCTTTCAAAGTATTTTCAAATCTTTGACAAAAATCAACTTTTCTTACTCACTTTTAACTAAAACAAGATACAAGACTAGAGCACAAAACTCATGCTTGAGCATGAGAACGGTTTCGCGAATACGGTTCCTGGAACAGAAAATATCGCATCAATCACACCAAAGATGTTGTTTTCATAGCCATTAAAAACTCGATGTTTACTATATCTTATTAGCAATGAGCTGTAAAGTAACTCGGTATTTGTAAAACATGGGTGTCTATTAAACATTTTTGTACAGTATCATGACTCTTGTAAGTTCAATCTAGCTTGATGTCACCTAAAATAAACTTGATGTGATACCTGTAATTGATGACATAATGAGGTCTTCAGTAATGAGGATTTTACGGACGGAGAGGGGAGCTCCAAATTTACTGGATTGGCAAGAACCGAAGATCAAATGCATTATTTATTCCAAAGCCAACGAAACAGCACGTACTTTATTTATCGTATGTTTTCTTTTCAATTAGAAGTACAGATGCACTTTAAAACAGTAAACCCTCCTACAGTGACACATGGCTTAGGGTTACTTCAGTGCTTTTGATAGTCTGTAACATCTACTGCTATAGTAGGATACGGGAGCGTATTAGGCTTAGGAATACATTTTGTCTGAATGTGAAATTATGTGATAACCGCTACATAACTATTCTGCGGCCGCCACTTAAATACACTACGGCCGTCTTCTAATTATCGGCCAGCCGCCTGTTGTATAGCGGCACCATTGCTACCTATATTTCGTCATTTCCAAACTTATGGAATAAATGTATTGCTTTATTCATTGTTGCCTAATTTGACAGCGCAATCTGCAGGTTATCGAAGTAGAAAGGGTATGCAATGAAAAACATATATATATTTAAGTGGTGACCCCAAGACAATGATGTGGCTGACGTAAAAAAAATTCAGAAAAAAAACATTATGTGAGCCTGATACGCTTACGTAGTAGGAACACATGAACATGGCTCATTTGTCAATACACTCGATCTGTCTAGCGAAACGACTTGATCCCCATGTGATTGTCATTAAACCGTTCGCGATATTTCGCTTCGAGTAGTCTGAATCGACAGATATTTTTTTTTTTAATTTGGTATATCACTTACTATATTTCATACACTAAAACTATCGTAAGACTTTAACAAAAATGGTTAAACTGTCAGATTTCAATTCGGTGTACACTTATCTGGCAGCGACATTAGACACTGAATCTCTATAATTAGTTTAAAAAAAACACCTCTACGTGGCATGCACGCTGTTCCATTTAAATGCAGGGTAAGCTTATTTTGCTGACGCTGAATCTTGTTTTGTCGGTGTGTTTCATCGTTTTGTCGCTAAATGTTGCCTTTATACCGTTACTGTTGTTAAAATTGTGAAACACGTACAAATATCGTGTAATTGTAAATACAAAAATAGTGTTCTTGTTCTGGTCTGTATCTTATACCATAAAGACGGACAGCAGTATATCAAACACGATTAAGTGAACTGCCGCACAGTGACGTCAATCTTTTGGAATTTGAAACACTGTTAACTTTCCATGAATTCATTTCTAGTCGTTATAACCTACGTGATGTGCTTTTTCTTTATAATTACTAACATTGCATTGTATCGGGTGCCGAAGAATTCCGTTACGTTAATTTCACACTTTACCTGTGCGTTAGTAAATACACACATATACAAGGAACAGAGTTGTGATTGCCATAGAATTTTCAATGATAAATCAAACGTTAGATACAGATATTCATGAATCCATACTCAATCATGACTACGTGCTTCAGAAATCGGTTACAGGTGTAAGATTTAGGACACCAACATAAGGATTTCTTTCTAGTTTCAATGTATCTCGAGCGCTCGACATATTATCTAGGGCGCACGACTTATTATCTCGGGCGCACGACTTATTGTCTCAAGCGCTCGACATATTATCACGGGCGCACGACATATCATCTCGGGCGCACGACTTATTGTCTCTAACGCTTGATATTGTAAGGTAATGTCATTAGTAAAACATGATTCTTGAATTAATTAAAAAAAAGCTTTGTTGAACACTTAAGGTACATTGCATATAACTAACCATTCAATGCCACAGCGTTCTGTTCCACCAACAACCACGACTGTTGATTACCACAACAAAATATGAGACCAAACATGAGACAGTATGTCGGAAACACAAGAGGAAGTGTACTCGACTCTACAGCATGTACAAAGATTACTCTTATCCAGGTCTGTGATTCGCTTTTGGCAGATGAATTCAACCAGAGGTAGATCTATATGTCTCATACTTGTACGATAGATCAAATGTTGTCACGATACAATTGTACCGAAGAGTTAGTGTCAGTCACAGCGATGGGCCATGACCCTGGTAACGTTCGCAGAGACATTAAACACCTTTCCCCAAGTCCTCATTATTTCACGGCAGCCCTTTAATCAAAATTAATGCAAGCTGCGGTTGCTATGGGAACCACCATCACCTGAGTCGAATGCCACGTGCAGCTATTTAACAAGAACCCTGTATTTGCAGGTAAATCGTGAGCAAAAGCCATTTCTGGAGAGCGTAACAACCTTTTACAATGTTTTTAGTTGTGGACTGAGAATTAACAGTAGTGGCGTGCCCATGTGTGTCATTTCGAATGCTGAAAGTATTGCCAAATGTCTATTTTTACTACTTTGAGTATAGTGGCGCGAGTTTCTTCACAACTACCACTGTCTCAAAGTAAACGGCTAGAACGTTAATATCAATATGGATCAGTTCTAGCTGTTGTTTGTTGGGTTAAACCTACTGTCGCCGGTAAAAAAGCACAGACGTTTTTATGCTGTTTATCTCATGTACTAAACAAAAACAAAGAATTTGGAAACATTATTTGCAATTCCATACACTGAATATTAGCTCTCAATTACAATAATATGTACTGTATATTTAGCAATGTATATACCATATGGTTAGTCTCTAAATAACAATCCTATAAACTGTTTAATTAGCCTCTATATTACAATTCAATTTTATACATCTTAAAAAATGTCTGGTATGTGACGATTGTACATTGTAGTGTGTGACGATTGTACATTGTGGTGTGTGACGATTGTACATTGTGGTGTGTGACGATTGTACATCGTGGTGTGTGACGATTGTACATTGTGGTGTGTGATGATTGTACATTGTGGTGTGTGACGATTGTACATTGTGGTGTGTGACTATTGTACATTGTGGTGTGTGACTATTGTACATTGTGGTGTGTGACGATTGTACATTGTGGTGTGTGATGATTGTACATTGTGGTGTGTGACTATTGTACATTGTGGTGTGTGACGATTGTACATTGTGGTGTGTGACTATTGTACATTGTGGTGTGTGACGATTGTACATTGTGGTGTGTGACAATGTGGTGTGTGATTGTACATTGTGGTGTGTGTGTACATTTGTACATTGTGGTGTGTGACGATTGTACACGATTGTGTGACATTGTACATTGTGGTGTGTGACATTGTGGTGTGTGACATTGTGGTGTGTGACGATTGTACATTGTGGTGTGTGACGATTGTACATTGTGGTGTGTGACGATTGTACATTGTGGTGTGTGACGATTGTACATTGTGGTGTGTGACGATTGTACATTGTGGTGTGTGACTATTGTACATTGTGGTGTGTGATGATTGTACATTGTGGTGTGTGACGATTGTACATTGTGGTGTGTGACGATTGTACATTGTGGTGTGTGACGATTGTACATTGTGGTGTGTGACGATTGTACATTGTGGTGTGTGACGATTGTACATTGTGGTGTGTGACATTGTGGTGTGTGACGATTGTACATTGTGGTGTGTGACGATTGTACATTGTGGTGTGTGACGATTGTACATTGTGGTGTGTGACGACATTGGTGTGTGACTATTGTGTGTGTGACGATTGTACATTGTGGTGTGTGACGATTGTACATTGTACATTGTGGTGTGTGACTATTGTACATTGTGGTGTGTGATGATTGTACATTGTGGTGTGTGACGATTGTACATTGTGGTGTGTGACGATTGTACATTGTGGTGTGTGACGATTGTACATTGTGGTGTGTGATGATTGTACATTGTGGTGTGTGACGATTGGACATCGTGGTGTGTGACGATTGTACATTGTGGTGTGTGACGATTGTACATTGTGGTGTGTGATGATTGTACAATGTGGTGTGTGACGATTGTACATTGTGGTGTGTGACGATTGTACATTGTGGTGTGTGACATTGTGGTGTGTGACTATTGTACATTGTGGTGTGTGACGATTGTACATTGTGGTGTGTGACGATTGTACATTGTGGTGTGTGACGATTGTACATTGTGGTGTGTGACTATTGTACATTGTGGTGTGTGACTATTGTACATTGTGGTGTGTGACGATTGTACATTGTGGTGTGTGACGATTAGAACATTGTGGTGTGTGACGATTGTACATTGTGGTGTGTGATGATTGTACATTGTGGTGTGTGACGATTGTACATTGTGGTGTGTGACTATTGTACATTGTGGTGTGTGACTATTGTACATTGTGGTGTGTGATGATTGTACATTGTGGTGTGTGACGATTGTACATTGTGGTGTGTGACGATTGTACATTGTGGTGTGTGACGATTGTACATTGTGGTGTGTGACTATTGTACATTGTGGTGTGTGACGATTGTACATTGTGGTGTGTGACTATTGTACATTGTGGTGTGTGAAGATTGTACATTGTGGTGTGTGACGATTGTACATTGTGGTGTGTGACGATTGTACATTGTGGTGTGTGACGATTGTACATTGGTGTGTGTGTGACGTGTGATTGTACATTGTGGTGTGTGACATGATGTGTGACATTGTGGTGTGTGACGATTGTACATTGTGTGTGTGACTGTACATTGTGGTGTGTGACGATTGTGTGTGACATTGTGGTGTGTGACGATTGTACATTGTGGTGTGTGACTTGATTGTGTGACATTGTGGTGTGTGACTATTGTACATTGTGGTGTGTGACGATTGTACATTGTGGTGTGTGACGATTGTACATTGTGGTGTGTGACTATTGTACATTTTGGTGTGTGACTATTGTACATTGTGGTGTGTGACTATTGTACATTGTGGTGTGTGACGATTGTACATTGTGGTGTGTGACGATTGTACATTGTGGTGTGTGACGATTGTACATTGTGGTGTGTGACGATTAGAACATTGTGGTGTGTGACGATTAGAACATTGTTGTGTGTGACGATTAGAACATTATGGTGTGTGACGATTGTACATTGTGGTGTGTGACGATTGTACATTGTGGTGTGTGATGATTGTACATTGTGGTGTGTGATGATTGTACATTGTGGTGTGTGATGATTGTACATTGTGGTGTGTGACAATTGTACATTGTGGTGTGTGACGATTGTACATTGTGGTGTGTGACGATTGTACATTGTGGTGTGTGGTGATTGTACATTGTGGTGTGTGTCGATTGTACATTGTGGTGTGTGACGATTGTACATTGTGGTGTGTGAGTACATTGTGGTGTGTGACGATTGTACATTGTGGTGTGTGACTATTGTACATTGTGGTGTGTGATGATTGGACATTGTGGTGTGTGATGATTGTACATCGTGGTGTGTGATGATTGTACATTGTGGTGTGTGACGATTAGAACATTGTGGTGTGTGACGATTGTACATTGTGGTGTGTGACGATTGTACATTGTGGTGTGTGACGATTGTACATTGTGGTGTGTGACGATTGTACATTGTGGTGTGTGACGATTGTACATTGTGGTGTGTGACGATTGTACATTGTGGTGTGTGACTATTGTACATTGTGGTGTGTGACGATTGTACATTGTGGTGTGTGACGATTGTATTGTACATTGTGGTGTGTGACTATTGTACATTGTGGTGTGTGACGATTGTACATTGTGGTGTGTGACGATTGTACATTGTGGTGTGTGACGATTGTACATTGTGGTGTGTGACATTGTTGTGTGTGTGACGATTGTACATTGTGGTGTGTGACGATTGTACATTGTGGTGTGTGACGATTGTACATTGTGGTGTGTGACGATTGTACATTGTGGTGTGTGACGATTGAACATTGTGGTGTGTGACGATTAGAACATTGTGGTGTGTGACGATTAGAACATTGTGGTGTGTGACGATTGTACATTGTGGTGTGTGACGATTGTACATTGTGGTGTGTGATGATTGTACATTGTGGTGTGTGACGATTGTACATTGTGGTGTGTGATGGTTGTACAATGTGGTGTGTGACGATTGTACATTGTGGTGTGTGACGATTGTACATTGTGGTGTGTGACGATTGTACATTGTGGTGTGTGACGATTGTACATTGTGGTGTGTGACGATTGTACATTGTGGTGTGTGACGATTGTACATTGTGGTGTGTGACTATTGTACATTGTGGTGTGTGACTATTGTACATTGTGGTGTGTGACTATTGTACATTGTGGTGTGTGTCGATTGTACATTGTGGTGTGTGATGATTGTACATTGTAGTGTGTAACGATTGCACATCGTGGTGTGTGACGATTGTACAATGTGGTGTGTGACGATTGTACAATGTGGTGTGTGACGATTGTACATTGTGGTGTGTGACGATTGTACATTGTGGTGTGTGACGATTGTACATTGTGGTGTGTGACGATTGTACATTGTGGTGTGTGATGATTGTACATTGTGGTGTGTGACGATTGTACATTGTGGTGTGTGACGATTGTACATTGTGGTGTGTGACGATTGTACATTGTGGTGTGTGACGATTAGAACATTGTGGTGTGTGACGATTGTACATTGTGGTGTGTGACGACATTGTGGTGTGTGACATTGTACATTGTGGTGTGTGACGATTGTACATTGTGGTGTGTGACGATTGTACATTGTGGTGTGTGACGATTGTACATTGTGGTGTGTGACTATTGTACATTGTGGTGTGTGACGATTGTACATTGTGGTGTGTGATGATTGTACATTGTGGTGTGTGACGATTGTACATTGTGGTGTGTGACGATTGTACATTGTGGTGTGTGACGATTGTACATTGTGGTGTGTGACGATTGTACATTGTGGGTGTGTGATGATTGTACATTGTACGATTGTACATTGTGGTGTGTGATGATTGTACATTGTGGTGTGTGACGATTGTACATTGTGGTGTGTGACGATTGTACATTGTGGTGTGTGACGATTTGAACATTGTGGTGTGTGACGATTAGAACATTGTGGTGTGTGACGATTAGAACATTGTGGTGTGTGACGAGCGTTTGTTTATAGTGTGTCAAAATTGTAATATCGTAGCGGAACACAGTTAACTAACATAATGTGTAGCGTGCATGCGTTTTTGAAGGATCGTAATGTGTCAGAATACGTCTTGGCATTTCAGGGTAATGCTGAATGACAATGATAAGTGACGGTAAGTTACTTGTAAAGATGAAAGTGTATTGCTAGTTCATTAGCCGATTTTCTTTCCAATCACACACGACCTTATAGATATACGGTCATAGTACAGATCATTGCTAAAGGCGCAGATTGCTGGATAAAGGTTCGTGACCTGTTGTTGTCTGAGGGCGGTATATTTGATATGTAATTACATACATGAGATCTTGTGATAATATCTGCCTTCTCGGTATTTCAGCAACATCCTTCGGCGGTAACTGGTGACCGTATCTCCAAGGTGACCATTCGGTGTCCACACAAAGACACAGGTAGGCAGCGCTTTCTCTACTGTTATGTGTTCCGTGATAGAATCTGCAATGGCAAAGAAAGGACTTATTAAACTGTATGTGACTTAATTCTAACGGTCATCAACGTAATCGTTTTCTGACGAGTAAAATTACTGCCTGCCATACCAACGTGGTAGCAGTTAATTTGCTTTGTAAGAGCTTGTGCCTATTGTCATGAATTCCGATATATATTTCGACACCTAATACAGACCAAAAATATGTGGGTTTGTGACATACAAGTTGATGAAGACTAATAAGGAAAACGTGACATGAAAATCAATGTCCATTAATATGCTTGGTGGGTTTGAAAACATGGCTTATCTTACTTGGATTGAACACCAATGAAGCAGAGTACGCTTACTCTTTTGGAACACTTGGTCTTTTTCTATCTGTTTGTTATTTTAAAAGAATTTTCGTTGTTCGATTGAATGACATGTCGGTATTCTATTGAACATTTTGGGATTTGTTGAACCTTTCCTCATCGAATCTTCTTTAAACAAAGCATCGTTTGATATGTCAAAATTTACTGTTTAATTATTGTTATTCTAATCCACCCTTACCAATACTTTCCCATCGTTGACTACTCTTTGGTTCATTTGACTTTCGATGTTAACATAGCGTCTAACGGATAAGACTTTTAGTTCCCGAAATTTGTCGTAACTTGCATCCAACGATTTAAGTAATTCGAATAGTGGCACGATTAAGAATATATGGACAATGAACTTTGCGTAGTTTGGAAATCTTCAACATTGAAAATTGTGAAATTTATTGTATTTTAAAGTTTAATGCTTTTCAGCAAATTTCGATTAACCTCAGTCGCTTTCAAGGTTTCCACAAGTCCTTATTATCTATGACGAATCCTACGGAAAGAAATATCTATTGTGTAGTTTAATTCATTATTAACAGCTATATTTCATATAATTCACTATTGGTATGGAAAGGCGCTATTTAGTTGTGTGTCTTTAGCATTATCTTTGTATTGAAAAAGTTACTACTCGTTTATTGGATTATGTACATGTACATTCTTTGAAGGAGAAGTTAAAAATCTACCGTTATGTAACGATTTAACAAGTGATCAATACTTAACAGACCTAGTCACTGAGACTACTTCGTAGGTACTCCCAATCGGTTGCTCGTTGTGCAGCAAATACATGTACATCACCGATGTGCGATTTGTCCAGTAAGATATCGGTTTCGGAACGCCTATATATGTATTTCTGATTCTAAACATTGTCGTTGCTAAACATGTTGGATTGCAAACAGAAAGATTAAACAGCTTTCGCTGAAAGCATCGTACTCGTTATAGATTGACAAAAAGTGGTTCAGTAACCGTATTATACCGCAAACACTGCCAATCACATATTTCATTGTTTGTGGAAGATGAAAGCCTAAAGCAAATAAATGTGAGCTAGGATAGGTTTCTCCATTAAGATTTATATAAGAACTAACGTTTAATAACGAGACATTGGAAAGCATCACGATACATTATTGTAAGTAAAAATACAAACTGAAGTGATAAAGCTAGACAATACAGTACCGATTCATTTCAGCCATTGTGGTAGCGTGGATAACAGCCGCAGATTCTCAATCCATAAAGAATACTTTGTGAGTGGTCTGTTCTAGCTTCTCTGATCATTATTCTACCATAGAATTGTCAGTCCATGTACGGCATTGGAACATTGGTTTTGTTGTTTGTCAGTGATGAGACTGAGCTGCTACCTTATTTTGTGTTGTTTTCCGCTCATAGATCATTGCATGAAATTGGATTTATACACTCGTACTTGTCATAAATAGACGGTATATCTGCAAATTCCATCCTCGTATAATGAATTTATGAACTCTCACACCAAACACGCCTTTTGCTGTTCAGTTGACACTTTCATCATTCTAAGTTAAAAATAATTAAGTTAATTTTTTGGAAGAGCAAGTGATGCACGTTTTGACAAATATATGGAATTGTATACAGGTGTCCTTTGAACAATAACTGATAAAGCCTTTTTTAGAATCTTTACCAAAGCAGCATCTCCATTGTTCAAGCATAAGCAAACTTTGGAAGAAAAAGATGACACACGTGACTATTTCTATAACTTTTTAACTTGAAATCTTGGAAGTTTGAATAACATAATACATTTTACGAATTACATTTAAGGTGTAGCTGTTTTTGAACAATACATCACTGAAATGCCGTCAGCTCTCCACTGTAACAGATAAATGCAGAGACATCTAAAACAGAGAAGAACGGACAAGTGCAAACCTGCGTTATCTTAACCTGGCATGGTCAACAGAGTTTTGAAGTACTCATTGTCAATGCCTGTGAAGATTCGACGAGTACGTATGATTTCCAGGTTTGTACAATGACTGTGACGATTCGGCATGATTCCCAAGCTTGTCAATGACTGTGACGACTCGGTATCATTTCCAGTCTTGTCAATGACTGTGACGACTCGGCATGATTTCCAGTCTTGCCAATGTCTGTGACGACTCGGCATGATTTCCAGTCTAGTCAATGTCTGTGACGACTCGGCATGATTTCCAGGCTTGTCAATGTCTGTGACGACTCGGCTTGATTTCCAGGCTTGTCAATGTCTGTGACGACACGGCGTGATTTCCCGGCTTGTCAATGTCTATGACTACTCGGCATGATTTCCAGGCTGTCAATATCTGTGACGACTCGGCATTATTTTTCAGGCTTGTCAATGTCTGTGACGACTCGGCATGATTTCCAGGCTTGTCAATGTCTGTGACGACTCGGCATGATTTCCAGGCTTGTCAATACCTGTGCTACGATTCCTTTGTGAATCTATGACTTTATGCTAATAATCGTTGTCGGGTTAGGCCAAGCGTTTTGTGGAACTGAGTTCTTTTACATAATGTGATGAAAGTTTCTCGACTAGGTACTGTTACATACAATGACAACGCTTAATAGTAAGGTTTCACGCACCGAAGTTTTTTGTCTACAGTGTAAAATGATTGCTTCTTAACACTAGTGTAACCTCGTCACTGTTAAAATGGATAGCTTTATAAAACCACATTATCTGACCAGTCTAGGACCGGTAGGCGCTGACACTTTTACGCACTACACGAAGTTTTGAATATTTCAGATGATCTTAACATCGGCTAAAGGCTTTTGAGAAGACAGAGATTTAACCAATAAGGTAAAATGACACATGATTTTCAGTATTCGCCTGATTTCTAGTTCAAGCATCGAAATGTTCCATAGTTTAATTGGTTGTGGGAACGCGTTCAGAATCAGCATAGAAGACATGTTTGAAATATGTCCCCCTCAAAAAGGTCAATAACTTGTAATAAGATGAGTTAGCAGTGGAATCGACACAACTATAAGGTTTGTCAGTTTACTTGTCTCGCGACAGCGCCTGTACTATAACGATTCTACCTAATTGTGCCTGCCATTATATAGATCATTTCGTCCAAACTGTTGCTGTAAAGTGTTGATCTCTACCAAAGATAAAATAAACACTATATTTTAAAACAGTTCAGTGTATATTTTACTGATCATGTGGAGGCGCCATGTTTTATTTTATTATATAATATTTGCTGAATTTGTATCCAATTATTTATAGTACGATGAAGACACTCATATCACAAAACAGGTGCTCTCTTACTTATTGAGACTTTGATAATGTTGTTTTAGTCACCAATGTGACATCTTACTTTGATGTTCGAGGTAGTGTAATTGGTTATAAATGATGTCTAATGTAACACCTCCAGTTTGTACAAACGCATGTCGTATGCAGGGGCGTAGCTAGCCCAGCAGAAATGTGTAAGCCAAGACGAGGGGTCTGAATTTCATGATTTCAAAGATGTTTTGAATCGTTTTCTGAGACAGTCTTTTTATTTATTTAACAACAAACTTCAACCCCTGATATGTATTTGCTACCTTAGTTTTGTAATTTTGTCCGACATACTCTATGCACGGATCTTTTATGTGTAAGCCCAGGCTTTTTCTTTATATGGAAGCTACGCCCCTGGTATGAGCGATGCATGGTTTTAACGTGCCTGAAAGTCGTGCCTCGTGTTTTAACGTGCCTGAAAGTCGTGCCTCGTTTTTTAACGTGCCTGAAAGTCGTGCCTCGTGTTTTAACGTGCCTGAAAGTCGTGCCTCGTGTTTTAACGTGCCTGAAAGTCGTGCCTCGTGTTTTAACGTGCCTGAAAGTCGTGCCTCGTGTTTTATCGTGCCTGAAAGTCGTGCCTCGTGTTTTAACGTGCCTGAAAGTCGTGCCTCGTGTTTTATCGTGCCTGAAAGTCGTGCCTCGTGTTTTAACGTGCCTGAAAGTCGTGCCTCGTGTTTTAACGTGCCTGAAAGTCGTGCCTCGTGTTTTATCGTGCCTGAAAGTCGTGCCTCGTGTTTTATCGTGCCTGAAAGTCGTGCCTCGTGTTTTAACGTGCCTGAAAGTCGTGCCTCGTGTTTTATCGTGCCTGAAAGTCGTGCCTCGTGTTTTATCGTGCCTGAAAGTCGTGCCTCGTGTTTTATCGTGCCTGAAAGTCGTGCCTCGTGTTTTAACGTGCCTGAAAGTCGTGCCTCGTGTTTTATCGTGCCTGAAAGTCGTGCCTCGTCGTCATCTTTGTTTAATCATCGCTGGAAGGTTGGATAACTACACCTTTAATCATACAAGCCTTAGCATTAAGTATTAACGTTGGGATAGACAGGCATGTCTTTCTCATTGTACTCTTCTCTTAGGTAATAATTTGTGCTCATGGGCATTTTGCTAAATAAAGACACGTTATATGCACGTTATATATGTTCACTTAATATATCGTAATACGTATACACTTTTGCATTCTGTATAGATTCTACATACACGAGTACTCTCTTTCTCTTAGAATGGATTTTACAGCCTCCATTAGCCAAGGACAAAAACCAGCTGAAATGTTAATACCTTTAAAGATTTGGGTATTTACTTTTGTAGAAATCCCCGATGATATCATCAGCCTATCTAATCGCATTTAACATGTCTTCTAGATATGATGGAATGCGCGCTGCAGGAAAACATATTCCAGAAATGTCCCTCTGGTGACGAGCACCATGTAAAGCTTGCTACTGAAATGTCTGAGGGCGAGCACCTTGTAAAACTAGATGCTAATAAAACCCATTTTCGTTGCCTCGATCTGATCCCCTGCTGTTAAGATTCTAGGAGGTCTGGTAACGATAGCGTGATATTTACGTCGCCTTTAGGAGATGCGTAAATCCACAGCCCTTTCCGTGGAACAGGTGTAACTCTAAAATATGTAACAAGGAAAGTATGTCGCAGCCAGCCTGTAAACATTTATCATTTTAATAATGGCATTTGTTGTTCGTTGTGAGAAAGCAGAGTATTACAAAGGCAAATTATGTTGTTATGGTAACTTCTTCATAAAAACTAATTTATTTCCTTAGTTTTGTATTTGCGTCTGCCGCTGACAACCCGGAGTGCCATTTTGTATATAACCATGGCAACCAATAAGAAGCGAAATTAACATGACTTCTGGAAGAAAGCAGGTAGTATGGAGCACATGTGACATTAGAGTCACGTTCATATGTTTAATCACGGGGGCATGTGGCTCTTTTAAAACATGACAATATTGGTATGTCATTGATTTCTCTGGAAAAGCAGCAATGATAATACAATCATATTTCCATCTTTTTATTTCTTTATTAATAATGCCAAAGCGAAATCAGATACACGTGTACATTTATATGCACGTCTTGAAATACTAATACCAGGCTATTTATTGTTCGTACCATCTATTGAATTAACCTTCTTCAATTATCAACATTTCAATAGCGTATCTAATGAAACAATAATGTTATGTTTTGAGTTCAATGATAAGAACAGAAACCCCCAGAACTTGTACATTTTCATTTCACATTATAGCTGACGATGTAGGTTTAAAAAAGTCAAACATACACGATTTTATGTTGCCTTAACCTTAATCATTATTGTGTTGTTTTCCAACTTCACATGACAATCCAGATATTGTTTGTTTTCCTCTCCAATACCACTTTGGTAACTTGGAAGTCGGATATAGTACACTTTTTCTATATCAAGCATGTGCTGAGAAAGACAACGGGCAGGTGATCACCGCCGACACTGAGACATCCTGTTGTATGCAGGAAATCGGCTATTTACAAAAAAGCTAGTCAGCCCTAGCTGAACGGCGAGTCGATCATTTACTCTACCAAGACGTTCCTCGGTGATGTAAAATGTCTACCACTTCTTATATCAAGACGTCCATTGGTAAAATGGAAATCGATCATTTTCGAGACTTAGACATTTCTTGGTGAATAGGAAGTCGATAATTCACTACACCTAGACACCTCTAGGTGAACAGGTAGTGAATGATTCGCTATAGCTTATACTGTGATACCTCCTTGTTGAATAGGATGTCGATCTTTTCTCAGATTGGGACATCCTTTGATGAATATGAATTTCATCTCTTATCAGACCAAGACGTCCCGAGGTGAACAGAAAGGCGATCATTTATTAGACCAAGACGTCCCGAGGTGAACAGAAAGGCGATCATTTATTAGACCAAGACGTCCCGAGGTGAACAGAAAGGCGGTCATTTATTGGACCAAGACATCTTTTCATGAACAGGAAGTCATTAATTTATTAGACCGATATATCCTTTTGGTGAACAAGAACTCGATCTTTTATTAGACGGAGACGTTCATATGTAAACAGGAATTCGATATTCATTACACCGGGACATCCTTTGGTGAACAAGAACTTGATCTTTTATTAGACAAAGACACACTTTCGTGAACAGGAAGTCAATCATTTATTAGACTGAGACATCCTTTGTTTAAAAAGAATTCTGTCTTTTATTATACCGAGATCTTCTTTCGTGATCAGGGAGTAAATAATTTATCAGACCGAGACACCTTTCATGAACAGGAAGTCGATCGGTTTCTCCACTTTCTTCTTAAATCGGAAGTGGTCCGATTTCTACACAAACATAACTGGTCAACATTTTTTATAACTAACAGACAAATATCTTTGATGAATATATTATGATCTGCACATTGAATTTGTTATTTGGTCAACAAATGTTAATGTGAGTATTAAATGATTTTGTCACAGATCCGTCCACCTTGTCATACATAAAGACGTTACACTTTAAAATGGCGTAAAGTTATGGCCTCGGTAAGGAAATTTTGTGTAGTATAATCGTGGCTATACAAAGAAGTATTGACAATACATTTGTAAGCATGTTTTTAGAGTTATAAGATAAACAGAAGTTACACAACGAATGGTTATTTTATAGGGGATTTCTTTTCTCGGTTTAGTTTTCTCTCATAAGTTACAAGGATACACGATAGTAAACGAGTGCTTTTTGATTGTTTTGTAAATGAAACTTTTGGAAAATATCTAAGGAAGTGAAAGAAATATATAACAACCAGGAGTTCGTGTGACCTATCATTACCACAACAAATAATCATATTCCGAAGTTAAGTTGACATGTTTATTATCAGCAAGAGTTTACGTCATAAGTCGAGACGTAATGATATGGCCTTCAGTGATATGCCGCTAATTAATATGCAAAACTGACAATTTCAGAAATATATACAGATATTTTAACTTATCACAAATTATAACCAGAAACAAATTGGTCTGTTATCTCCGGACCAACAAGAGGATAGATATTCACTTAAGTCGAATTGTTACAGAAACAATCATGAAGTACTTGTGATTTACGTGAGCGCGTGAAACGCCCTTTACATCTAAATTTATCAGGTTAGCTAATCGCGCATGCTAAATTGCCTACTTCCATATGTATAATATTTATGTAAATTGGAATAAAGAGAAAAATAACACCCGCCTATTGTGGTAAATGTAAACAACATGTACCTGTCATGTTAGAATATAAACACTATGTACATGTTATGTTAGAATCTGAACACACTACATATTATGTTGCAATCTAAACACCTTTTACATGTTATGTTAGAATCTAAAGACCATGTACATGTTATGTTTGAATCTAAACACCATGTACATGTTATGTTAGAATCTAAAGACCATGTACATGTTTTTTAGAATCTAAACACCATGTACATGTTATGTTAGAATCTAAACACCATGTACATGCTATATTAGAATCAAAACACCATGTACATGTTATGTTAGAATCTAAACGCCATGTACATGCTATATTAGAATCAAAATACCATGTATATGTTATATTAGAATCAAAACACCATGTATATCTTATTTTAGAATCTAAATACCGTGTTGATATAATGTTACTCTTAACACCATGTACATGCTATATTAGAATCAAAACACCATGTACATGTTATATTAGAATCAAAACACCATGTATATGTTATTTTAGAATCAAAACACCATGTATATGTTATTTTAGAATCTAAATACCGTGTTGATATAATGTTAATCTTAACACCATGTACATGTTATGTTAGAATCTAAACACCGTGTATATATGTTATTAGAATTTAAACACAATGTACATGTACATAATATGAATTATATTTTTATGAAGTAAACAAACATGGCTGCAAACTTGGCCAGACCTCGGTGGTTGTTTACTATAGTCTTACATTTTAGATTTATCGACGATGGTGGCAATCATTACGTTTGTTAAACCACACAAGTGATACGACCTACAAATAATGCCTGGCTAAAGATGTTCTTTCTCTTTTTCTCAGTGAAGATGATGTTACTGCTTTTCGAGTAACAAAATACAAGTTTAAGAATACATCAAGAAAATACCAACATGGCAACATAATCATAATTCAAACTCAAATTCCATAAAACTAGGGCAAATATTAACAAAAGAAAGCTTTACAAGGAAACTTCTGAAAAAAGTTGAAAAGGAGAATAAGACCATGTGTTTCGGAAGAGTAAGCGTCTTCTGTTTCATCGACGACACCCGCCATGTAATCCGTGGTCGTTCTCTAATGAGATCAAGGTATACAATAACGGAACCAACAGGCAAACTAGCAAGCATCAAATACGCCCAGCTTGATGTCACACAAAGAAATAGAATGTTTCTCAATGAGATCACAATGGCGACCATAAAATTTCCCCATAATTTTCATCAGCCTGCATTTTTTGAACGCTGGTGTTACGATTTGTCAGTCAGTTGACTACTTCTTGCACGGAAATCGTGATAATGGGAACATGCCCTTGAATATCGAATCAATTGTTGAATACGATAGGATGGAGATGCTTGAATATTGCTATCCAGAAATGGAAAATTCACAATAGAAAAAATTGAAATTTTCACGTTGATCATACAGTTTGAAGGAAAGCTGTCACTGTTAGTTTCGTTGTAGAAGTACAGATCAGATAGAAAGAATCGGGACTGTTACCAGTTCAGAGAGGCGATTACTGTCTGAGGAAGAAGTAACAGCTGTTTCTGTGGCTTATATGATTCAAAAGAAAACGATTGCCAACAAAATGTTGTTTCACCACATTTCAAAAACAGAGATTGTTAATTGTTTAAAGAGCCTTATTTCATTTACAGAATAGTTTCTGACTCTTTGGTGTCGACTTCTTAGGATTCTAGAGGGGTAGTTTTCAGCTACTTTGATTTCTTTCATGCCTCTCTTTCAACAATACCGAAAGGTGGCGTTGTTAGTTTTAATTAACTTATATACTAAATCAATGTATTAAATACAGACAATAATTAAAAATTCAAATTTTGGTTTTGCCAAAAACCATGTAATGTGTGTAAATGTAAATATCATTTGTGCAGGGCATTGCTGTAGGTTACAAAAATAGCTTTAACTGTTAATGCCACAGGTTTATATTGCTGAATGTGAACATGTTTTTGTAAAACTGACACCAGAGGCATATGCATAGTGCAGTGGACTGTTTTTGTTGAATTTTCTCTTATGTTTTTAACAGAAACAGTGGAAAGCAAGTAGAAACATGGCCTTGAGGATAATATCAACAAAATTTTCAATAGCTATATTTCCTAACACTGAAAGGAGTTTGGACATAATAGTATATGTGATAGGCAGGTGTGTGTTTCGGGTCTTTGAAAGCCGTACGGTAAACTTGCCGTGACTGCTGTGTGTGGGCCTTGGTTAGCAGAGTCTCCTTCAAAGTCACTAAAATGTCTAGCTCTGTGTCACTGCAAGTTCTGGCTTCATCTTGGCCTGCGGATAATGGTCAAGAAACTTGTGCACCTATAAACGGGATAGCATGTTCGCAGCAGTATAAAGAACACCAGACATTTGTTCAGCCCTGAAAACGATGTTAAATCTAAGGCATACTAGAACCAGTCTGCGCATTAAACCCATGAGATTTTAACCCCGAGGTGACTGATTATTTACAACGTGGAATGCAGCCGCACAGTCTGAATGAAACCTGCCCTGTTTGTATTTTAGCCTTACAACCCAAGAACAAGAGGAAAAAATTCCCGTACAGAAATGTGTTGTTTCAAGGCAGACAATTTCCATTTCCCATGAAACCAAAAATCACGCAGAATGGCAGCGAATCCTGAATTACATGAGTATACATGTGTAAATATTCCGAAGTTTCCCAAGTGTAGCTAATGAAGATAGTTTTACCATTGTAAGATTGAATAAATTCCCATCACGCATGCAGGTCCCTATGGGCATCCTACTTTAATCTGATGTAATGATGAGGGCCCCGGACCCCCCTGGTAAAGTCAATAAGTCAATGCAAATAGGCCATACCTTGGACGACCCGCCCTTTACATGAAAAATTTAGTAATCCAATCAATGGTTGGAGCTCTTGCAGGGTTACCATTTTACGAGAGAGAACGGTCTTCAGTGAACCTTTAATTATGTTTACTTTTTCTTTCTGATAATCTGACTTGAAATAAGATAGAACCTAATTCAATACCAAGGAGGTCAGTGAAGGAGCAAGAACCACTCTTCTCACCATTAATCGGGACCCCAAAAAAGCGAAAATAACAAAAATGCACGAGGCATTGTTGAATAGATTGACATCAACCGATGTAACAAGGAAACAAAATCGTCTAGGATATGAACATATGAAGGGATTCTTAACTTGTGTTCTGCTGTCCAATGAAGGGCTGTACTGAAAGTCTCGAATAACCTTCAAGAACTGGATGCTACCGTAGGTTAAAGTATTGTCAACGTAGAACAAAGATTCAATCTTAAACCCTGACAAGTCATTGTCTGTTACATATTTACAAGAAAATTACTGTGACTAGGAAGACAAAGTTAGGCTATTAGTATTCGTTTCTTCATTGTTTGATTTAACACATGAACACACACGCACAAAAACTATGTACGTATATCAATGTGTTTTCCCGCTTCCTCCAATTGTATCTCTACCCTATATTAAATAAGAAATAGATTCAATTACATTCATGATTCGGTATGATTAGATCAGCTTTGTACACAAATTAATACGAAATTCAAACGGGTTGATCTGCAAATTCTAATTTTCGTTCATTGATGTAAGGCACGACCCCGCCGCATGCCTTCCACCTGTTCACTTGTCGCAATCTTTGAACTCTATAAACTCCGACAGAAGGTTGGGTTGGTATCGGTATAATTCATAAGTCGAGCTAATACTCTCGCTGTCTTTTTAATACTAATGTAAATACACGACCATGTTCGATTTCTTGATCGTAAACAGGCATGGGTAACCTGTCCGACTGCATTGGTCTCCTGACAGCATGGATGTCCCCATGAAAAGGTATGGCGCCATCTGCCCGAGTATGTGTCTCCCCCGTGAAAAGGTATGGCGCCATCTGCCCGAGTATGTGTCTCCCCCGTGAAAAGGTATGGCGCCATCTGCCCGAGTATGTGTCTCCCCCGTGAAAAGGTATGGCGCCATCTGCCCGAGTATATGTCTCCCCCGTGAAAAGGTATGGCGCCATCTGCCCGAGTATGTGTCCCCCCCGTGAAAAGGTATGGCGCCATCTGCCCGAGTATGTGTCTCCCCCGTGAAAAGGTATGGCGCCATCTGCTAGCTGTTTTTTTTCAATATTTAGAGAGGTAATTTTATTTGACAGGTTTCGAATCAAATCTGACTCTTTATACATGCACATGTTCTTAGTCTTTCAAGCATCTAGTTTCGCACCTCAGCCATTGCACAGTATAGTGCCTCGGGCAACAAAAAATACCTGTATCTAAGGTGACAGGTCCAGATCCACTGCCACCCATATAACAGACAAAACACTTAAAATTTACTTGAAAACATGTCTTTGTTTACAAAACGATATTAAAATGAGAGTGATACAGATGAAATGGAAATAAAAATTTTTTCTGACGATATCAAATTTTCATTTGATTTATTCCCCGAGACAGAAAGAGAAATTCATTATAAGTGTACATGTCTGTACACTATGACTGGTCACGTGTGGCACTTTGTAAACAATACACTCTAACATACGAGTGTATTTAAGAGTCTGGTCCTGATAGATCTAACATCTAACCTACCTCTAATCTATAGAGACATGGCTTAATTAGGAAATAAAGATAACTATGCTCATATTTCTAATAAATAAACCAGCCTATGCCACACATATTTATACGCCATTTCTAAATTTATATCAGCTACTGTTTTGATCTGTCTCCTGGATTTTATGTTCTCGGTGACAGTAAAGCATTAATACGCGAACAAAAAACCAAATAAACGTTTACCGTCTGATCAATGTAAGATTTGTGTAAAGACAGTAAAATGCCGTCCAGCCAACATAAAGATTTGAGGATGAAAATGTTTTCGTTGAAATGAAGTGACAAATGAGACGTACTTCAGCTGGATCTGCCGTTTCCATGGCAACTTCAGTATTATTTTTATTGTAGAAAACGATGAGATATTTTCTATGATGTTCATTCGGCAGTTTAACAGAAATACAATCACTGCTGTTTCACAGAATACAGCAAGATTACGAGTTTATTAATGCCTCTGAGAGCGTGTCACATAATTAAATTCGAAGTGATTAAACAGTACGAAGAGTGTAGTTTCTCACATTTATTCTCACATTGCGGCCATTACTGAAGAGATCGCACGTAGTCAGATCACGTGATTTGTAAAATCTTTTAGAGATTGCATAAAAAATTCCTCTCTGTTACAGTGGAACATTATGATAATTCTGAACACATCTAGTTAGAAAATAGTTTTAAATAGAAATTCATTGCATTGCATGATATAATTTCATATTATCTATATAGAGCTAATTTAACCGGATTTGCTGTAACAGGTCTGTCATCAAGAATATCGGAAGTACGCTTAAATGTGCAAAGTCCATCAACTGGTTTTGGTTGACTGAAGTGAAATGTTTTGCTGTGTGACATTAATATTCTAATTTATGCACTAGTCTGATCACTACAAACCATCCTACACAAATTCTCATTACAGCGCCTAGCAACAGCGTCTTCGACGTTTCTTTTTTACTTATTGATTTTTTTTAACAATTTTGTGGTAGATCGTATTATCTCAAAGACAGTGTTCGCGTCCATCATTTTTATCTGTTGTTGATGTTGCTAATTAGAAATAACGTAGTTTTTAGTTCAACTAATCCAAACAAGCAGTGTTCTGACATTAGCAGAATATTTAGTGCTTTACGTCTGATTAGGGCAAACATTAACATTGATACACAACAGATATGTTTTTATTCAAACTATTTTTTCGTTCATCAAATCTGCATGTACAGTATATATGAGCAATGTGTGCTTCATAAACATCGTCTTCGTTCTTTATTTTCCTTTAATATCTTACTAAGTAATGATTTAACCTAACGTAATATCTTCCGTGTTTGCGAAGCATTGCTTAATTACTCGTGATATACTAGCCTGACGTAACCAGTGCAATAATCTAAAGACGGAAACGATTCTGTCATCTTAGAACGTGTCCATAAAAACCTTAAATACAAACCACGTGTTTGTTATATTGTCTGCACATTTAATCAACACAAATCACACCGGAAGGGTAAGTTTAGTAAATCTTTGTCAACTTCTCGCCTTATTGGCTAGGTTGTTGTGTTGAGGAATTGTAAACACTACAACCATACTCAATCGTTTAGGCGCTATAGTCACAAAATTTGCTATAGCAACAAACAGATTGTTTAACCTTCAAAACAATCTGATTTCGGAATATTTTATTGTCTTGATGTTGGTGACGAATGGAATTGGGCAACAGACAGAGCCTATGAAAGCCCTTTCCATACAACTTAAACAAGTACACAGACACATCAATCAAAATTTAAGATATTAAATTATAATGATAGCATTCCAGAAAAAGAATTTAGAATATAGATTCAGTTGAATAATTATCTAACAGAAATGTTAGGCAGGCATTACCATCATTTAAATTATAGTGTTAAAGAATAGTAAGATTAGATAGGTAATATAATTATATATAACAAGATGGAGTCAAAGTTTGTCAATTGATCACGGCACAGGCTGCAGGTTCAAACAGTCCATATACCCACAATCCTGAGCCGAGTCCGTAAAAATTGACAGGCGGACCAAGCTTAAGATAACAAATTCAAATTAAAAATAGAAAACAAAAAATGTATACATCAGTTATGAATCACTGAACCAAATCAAGAATAGATTTATTTATATTTGCATCAAGTGTATGAGATCCTTTAAGAAATGTATCAGTGGTAAGAGGTAAAGAATCACTAAGAGTAGAAAGAGAATTAGGGAGGTGTTGTCTTTGGATAGTAAAGAAGGGACAATGGAAAAAGAAGTGAGTAGGATCTTCAACTGGGTGGCCACAACTACAGGCAGGGTTGTCTTTAAGGTGGGAATTAAATAAGTCAAAATTTAGATTAATTGCAGAGTTTCTTAGTTGACACAAGATTATGTTTGCCTTTCTGTTACCGTAATATTGTGACAAAAATATTTTTTATTGCATAAATGGATGTCAATGAGGGAAACAGACAGGATGGGTCGTTCCATTCAGTCATGAGTTTTGGAAAGAAACTAGTGCTATATTGACGAGTTCTAGCAAGGAGCACATCAAGCAACCTATTGTGTCGAAGAGGATAATGAGCAGTATTATTGTTGATAAAAGGCTGGATAGAATCAGTTACATGAGGAGGGCATCTGTTATTTAAAATATTTTAAAAATGGATATTTTGATGTAGGTGTCTTCGTTTAGCTAATGGTATTAATCTGGACTCATTGTAAAGGATAGCATGACTGGTGCCCCGTCTCAGACCAGTAATAATGTGTTTTGCCTCTAATTGAACTGATTCTAAAATGTTGCATTCCCTTTCTGTGCAGTTAGACCAAACAATATCAGCATATTCTAAAATAGGACCAATAAATGTAATATATATTAATTCAAGTGACTTTCTGTCAATTTTGTACTTTAACATTCTAAGAATATTTATTCGTTTATAAGCTTTCTCATACATAAAGCTTATGTGGTAGGACCAATTAGCATGACTGTTAAAAATTAGAACTAGATGCTTATGACATGTAACATTTTTAATAACTGAGTTATTAAAATAAAGATTTGGATGCAGCATTTCAGAATCTATTCACCTAGAAAAAAGTAGGGATTCAGTCTTATCCGGATTAAAAATAATACCCAACCTATTGGCCCATCTAGAAATTTTTCGGAGATCATCATTTAGTATATCAGCCGCATCTTGCCTGTCACCCTCAATTAGGCCATATAAAGACGTGTCATCAGCAAATAATTTCACATTAGATAGTAAATCATCACCAATATCATTCATATATAGCAAGAACAGATAAGGACCAAGAACTGAACCTTGTGGGACCCCAGCCTGTAATGTTTTCTAGTTGGACCTGTACCCATCTAGGACCACTCTCTGTTTCCTGTCAGATAAATAAGATGAAAACCACTTTAACATGTTATTACTAATACCATATTTTTTCAATTTGTAAATTAATCCATCATGCCAAACTCTATCAAACGCTTTGCTAATATCACAAAATATCATTCTTGCTTCTTTACCTTTATCCAAAAGTTTAATAATTTCATCATATATAATTAAAAGTTGATTAACAGTAGAATCTTTTGGTAAGAAACCTGATTGGTTTCTGGAGATAATAACTATCTGAAATCTCTCAGGATTGGTCCGGATCCTGGCGGATGCTGTATAAGGAGGAAACGCACACCCTTCCAGAACACTTTATTTTGCTCTCCTTTAACTTACATTTTGCCGTGGATGTATAACCTGTCAGTGTCTCCTACAATACATCATTTAGAGTGGCAACTGTAATCCTTAAAACGACTCTTCAAAAGGAGGCGGCAATGATAACCAGACACTCCTAGAGAAATCCGACTTGTCACACACAGGCTGGCTAGGTTGTTAATAGCATAATGAATAATGTATTAAGTCAAAGATTGTAAATAATGAAACTTTAGATTATTTAAAGGGCATTATTCAGTCTAATCTCTGAGATTCGACCCCATAAAATATCCTCTTAATCCAACTCGGTCATGTCAGTGTACGATAACGTATTTAACTATTGGGATTAATATATCTGTACCTGTGTACTTTGCCACTTAGACCATTGACAGTTATTTTTATAGGATTTGTCTGATATTCTATCAATTGACTGTGTAATCTTGTCAGCGAAATCTGATGAAATGAGAATTAAAGATCCTCTTCGATCTGTTAAATTATCTGATGCACCTCTATGTGAAACAATTACTCACTTCTATACCTATGTGATTTCCGTATTTGTTCAATGAAGTTAATTATATTGCTTTTGTCGTTAAAGATCTGCTTATTAAAACATAATACCATTGTTTTATATATTCTTTAAGAATTAAAACACATAGGATCATTAATGATGTTACTGACGTGAACTGATGTTGTGAACAGTATCTTTGAATACATGCGGCAGTAGTATTGTTTTAACAGTAGTAGTACACCACAACCCGAGCCTTCACTACATCGCATTGTCAACGATATAGTGTTGTAAAAAGTAATATATCTAAGTTTTTTTATAACGACTTCGACTTGTGGAAGGATGGCGTGGTATATACAAAATTTAGCTTTACCAGCCTATGATATGGCATCAACCACTGTTTGTCAGAATTGTTCAAATATATACAATATCGCTTGCAATATGTCAAGCTTGATATATGTTAATTCACTACAGAATAATCTGTACATGTTTGTATGATTTAAACATTACTTTTTCTGTTATTTCCATTATATTGTACATTTCATTGTCATGTGATAATTATATAATTCTAACCGGTTGATGAGGTTGATCATTCTATTGTTGTTGGTTACTGTTGTTAGTGAAATAAAACAATTTACTGATAGCAACATCCTACAACTTCTTTTAATATTCTCTAAAAACACATGAAATAAGGCGAATGATAGAAAAAATAAGTTTTTCCCCATATTTGTTACAAAATCAACAATCACTATAGTCATGTACCTGTAATTCGTATTCTTGAAAAAGTTCAAAGTAAAGTTTGTGTAGTTTGAAAAAAAAGATAATTTTCGAGGGAAAATGATCCCTCATTTCGGGGTGGACTTTTTCTCATCTAATTCCTAAAAGCAAAAATATGCAATATCGGTACATTGCTTCTTGAGAATAAGTTTTATATGTCAACAGTCCTACTGCTGTCCTGGTACTTTTTGCTTAAGCATATTTCATTCATGAGTACACCGGTACTGTATAAAGAAACAAATCTGACAGGATCAGCCATTGTTGTGTTATGTTGATAAAATTGACGAAAGAAAAGTCGAAAAACGATACTGATGTAGACTGTTTATGACTGATCGCTTCCTTTGTATTTGTGTTGATTTGTTTCCAAAATGAAACAGATATTTAATGTCTTTCCATGGCACAATACTGTACGGTTAGTGTATAGTAGCACCTTCTACAGGATAACTCATTCATCATGTTTAAATCTCTTATCATTCGGTGTATAAACACGTTACATAGTCATCTGGTTATTTCTGTATCTACATCCTATAATATGTAACAGTATAGAGAACTGGCCGTCTTGGTGGATCATTTATAAACACCCTGTAATAGTCCTCTGTTTCTATAATAACCAGCCACTTATCTCGAAAGGTATTCTGGTATTGTCACTGTGTATAATACTTTATCTGACAATGTTTCTATATTTATAAAATATAACTACCTGTCTCGTTATGCATCCTTAGTATAGTCATTGTTTATAATACTTTACCTGAAAAAACTAGATTTATTGTGACTGTCACCCACACGACACATGAGTAGTAAACAACAGTTGTACACATTATCGGTCAATTTGGTTGATACATGTATGTGTTTGTGACTATGTCGTTATGTATGATAAATAAACAAAGCCATTATGATGATACAACACTGCAGCGTTTAATGTCACGGATATATAACAGTTGAGCAAGTATTAAAATCAAGATATTCCTTGAGCATTCTCATCCATACATTCTCTTGTCTCGTCCTAGATATTTATATTTACACATTTACAAGTTATATACACAAAAAGTCAACACACGTTACAAAACCTAGACGAAACTATATAATACTGTTGTAAAGGCGCGCAACGATAACTTGTTACAGTATTTATATAAATCAATATTTATATACAAAATATATCACAGATTTCTTGGACGGCGTTTTATGGGAGAGTTCACTTCCGATTGAAGAAGTTACCTCCCTTCCATAGCGAGTATGTTATTATACACATTGTCACACAGTATGAGAGTAATAATGATAAGTAGTGTTACAGATGACATTAAATATGTTTTGATCACATAAACAGGAGATACATTTAGATAAATAAAACATTAAAAATAACTTAAAGGGCATAAAAACATCTACAAATATATGTAATTGTGGGAATAATCAGGTGTGTTTCCGATACATCATTTCTACTTTATCATCTATTTGTTAGCTCATTCCATCACACAGTTAACTAACGTTCAGTATATTTGGTAGATGAACATCTCCTAATCTAGCTGATGCACCTAACACTGAGGTACGCTTTCGGTCGAACTATTCACTAGTTAGATACTCTGGTAGCATATTGATTTTCATCTGCGTGAGTAGTATTTAATAATTAGTTATAATCATTGTAAAGCGTGATTTCATATCACTTTCCGTATATCAACGAATGATAATGTGGATTCTGTGGAGATTCAGTGATACAGGGTTTCAAACAGTAAATTAATAACATGTAGTTGACGACGATCAGGTAAGCTACCAGTGTCACAGTACGACTAACTATGAAGGCCAACAATTGAGTGTAAAGATAGTTCCTCATAGAAGAATACAGATGATAAAAACGAATGGTTCAATTTAATTGTGATTTGGTGCGAAATATGCCTATACAGATAATGAAACTTTAACGCTGTTCTTGTAGTGCACCTTCCAAAACAATTCCTTATTAATATTGTGCAGACTTTAATGTACAAATATATAATTAAGTGGTGCGATGTTTTCTTCCTGAATTCCATCTTTCAAATAATAATTGTACAGAATGGTTAGATTGTCTCTAGTACTGGTTTGATATTAAAAGGTATTGGGACTTGTCACATCCACTCGTTGCTCCGCTGGTGCCGGTTTTGATTGCTTAGCTGCAGCATCTTCCTGTCTGCCATGAGCGGATGTCGTAAACCGGAAAGAGGTCGCTGGGGCAGGTGGAGCCTCAGTCTTCATAGGAGTTCGTCTGCCAGCATTAGTCGGCGGGCGTGTAAATTGTTTCTTGAATGCTTCACTTACTGGTGGCTGGATATTGGTTGTAAGTTCTACAAAAGTAACGACGAAGGTTATGATTACGACAAGGATAGAATAACGTATACAGACTAGAAGGCGCACATCTCATGTTACTTTCATGGGCCAGAAGGCGATAAAGAGGCACTTTTATGTATACGGACCAGAAGACATCAATGATATTGTTACATATATCGACCAGGGGGGCGATATAGAGGCACTGTTATGTACATGGACAACAAGACAACAAAGGTATTGTTACATATATCGACCAGGGGGCGATATAGAGGCATTATTACGTATGCGGGCATCAAGACAACAATGATATTTTTAAATATATCGACCAGGGGGCGATGGGGCACTGTTTTATACATATGGACAAGAGATGACAACAAATCTATTGTTATATACATTGGCCAGAATGTCATAGAGACACTATTAGGTATATATACATATGAACCAGAAGGTGAGAAACGCAATATGACACAGAGAGATCATAAGCTGACAAATGTATTGCCATATACATGGACTATATGGATGGAAAAGTAAAGCTGCATATTTACATACACGGACCATTATATGACAAAGGTAACGTTAAGGTTACATACATTGTTCAAGGAACAGAAGTGATATAAGTGTTTTACATACGTGGACCCGAATCTGACATAGGTAATGTTACACACATGGAAAAGTAGATGACACAGGCATTGTTACAAACGTGGACCAGAAGGCATCAAATATAATGTTACATACGTGGACTAGAAGACATCAAAGATAATGTTACAAACGTGGACCAGAAGACATTAAAGATAATGTTACATACGTGGACCAGAAGACATTAAAGATAATGTTACAAACGTGGACCAGAAGACATAAAAGATAATGTTTCTTATATGGACCAGAAGACATCAAAACTAATGTTATATACGTGGACTAGACGGCATCACATATTATGTCACATACGTGGACTAGATGGCATCAAATATAATGTTATATACATAATGCATGTTAATCATGCTTAATCCATAATTATAATATTGTCAAATAAATTGATTAACTTTAAGGTCACATCAGTACTTGCGGCCTAACATGAATCACTTCAAATAGCTTCTCGCCTTAACATCCAATGTGAGCGACATTTACATACCACTAATAATAGTTATAGTCTGTCAAGGGAGCTAATCCATCACATATCACAGGTGATGCTGATTTATATTATCTGTGATTGATACAGTTTGTTTACATTGAAATGTATTGTACAACAAAACACAAAGGGTTGCAATGAAGTTATTTATTGAATACTTCGCTGGCTGTTTAAAAAGTCTTGACAACAGATTCCTTGTAGGTAACTCACAGTTTCCTATATTGTATGTTTAAAATTACAAAAGGAGCAAAATAATTAATGGTTAAAGCAGTTCGACGACAATCAAAATAGAGCAAGCATGAGGGACAAAATAAACAATAACTAAGTAGGTAGTACGAAACAGCTATGACGTTTTTATTATTTGACGCTCTACACACAAGGATCTGTATACTTACACTAAACTTGAAATTATTGTCATAACAACACTCCTTTGAATATACAGAATGTTTCTTACAACATACATGCGCGATTAAAGGTCTAGTTTTTACCATAGGAAGGTCCTGCTATTTAACTATTGTAACATTTTATCATATAAGATCCCAGCGTTTTAGTGCGACGTAATGCCACCACCAAAAGTCAAACTCTCATAATATGATTTCAAGGTTAACTTCTGTTAAGTAAATCCGAAGGGATCTTGGCGCCAACCATTCTTAGATCTTTGTTTATTTCTTAAAAGATCTTTTCTCTTCTTTTTCCTGCTTTCCTGTTGTTGTATGAGATTTATAAAGTCCTCTTTTAGAAACAGCGATACTATTTGCCAAATCCAAATATTCGCCTATAATTGACATTTTAGTTTTTTTATAAACAATCGCAAACTTAACAGGACACAACCAGTGACCAATGGGCACCTACATAAATGTATATATGGGCAATGAGAACGATCCATCCCTGACTACTAGAAAACTGCATTTGCTAACTTCTAATGCCAAATCAAAGATGGCCGTCTCGCGGTCATTTAGTTTCTTGTCTCCTCACTAGTTCCAAAATTAAACGCAAACAATAAGGGACAAAGGGGAACATAGAAATTAATTTTAGCGACATCCAGCCAGTAATGAATAAGAACTTTCATTGTAAAAATCCTAAATATCCGCCTGTTGGTCGTTTTATTTTTTCCGATCAGTTTCGATCAGTTCCAAAATCAAACGGACATAACTAGAGACCAAAAGGAATCACTAAGTAAAGTTTGAGAGAGACCCTTTCATTGCTCCTCAAGAAATAGCGATGACATTTTTTCATAGTGAAAATTCTCTCAAGGATTAGCGATATGAACAATTGTTTATGGACAGAACGCGGACCATGGACGAAGGGCGATTTGCATAACCCATCATCATCAAATGATGGGCTCTAAAAAGCAACACAATGCTCCAGCAAAACAATACGAAATCAAAACGAATGTATCAAATATTTTGATATTCTTTTGCACAATACAGGTGAACATAAACAAGCCAGGTGAAACGTTACAAAGACAAAAAGCTTATTACTAGTCACTTCATTGTCGTAATATTGGTCATGCCAACTAAATTATATCGTAGGAATATAGCTAAAGAACCGTCAGCTGAAATGATGTCTAAGAGACTGCTATGGTCGGGTTACATAAATTTGACCAGAAGGCGACATATGTATTGTTACAATAATTGATAATAGTCTTTAGGTATTAAACCACGTCATAAAATAGATACCAGGAATTCAACTTCTGTCTGGTAAAAAAACATTATATATCTACAGGTACAATATCAATTCAGCTAATGGCACATACTGATTGATATATGTACAAGATATATATACTTAATAACTGTTGGGGTATTTCTATACTAATTTTCAGAAACTGTCAAGAAATGCTTCACAATGTAGTGTAGCTGAAACGAAACATCAGTGATATAACCACAAGAAATGCTTGAATTAGGAAACGGTTTAAATTGAACATGTTATTAATGTCGATGTCTGTTAGGTTCTGTAAATCGATAAGACCAACTAGCTTTGTTTTAGCTGTTTTTCACCTCAGTTGATTTGAGGTAGATCTATCACCAAACCATTATGTATGACGTAAGCCTTGGTAATGTGTATGCGTGTTGTTTGTTTGGACAATCATATGGTGACATAAGCGACATTTAAGCTGCACAATCATTGTATACCTCCTACCTCCTGGAAACCTAAAACTTCCGGGAGGAACTCAAACTCTGGAAAAACCAGCAACACATTTGTCACAAGAAACATTTAGGTCGTCATTCCTGCTGCAGTACTTTTAATTAAATTTAATATGATTTGTCTTATCTACGTTATGAACCCTCACGAAGCTATTGGACTGTTGGAAACATAACTAAAAGCTAGGTATGATATATTTAAGTTATTTTAGTTCACTTGGTAAGATTAAGATATTTTCCAGGGTTCGTTTTCAATTGTTTTCATGAAATTGCTTTTGGTGACAATTAGATATGATTTAAAGGTAACGTTGTTTAGACGGATAAAAATGAAGGCAGTTCTATTACAAGAATAATTCTATGCAGTAGTAATGTTAAAAGAGACTTTTTATGATTAAACACGAAACACATTAGGTCAATATACATAAGAAAATAACTATTAAAATACGTGTTCATAAAGATACACTTTAACTTTACACGTACTTGATGAAAATGGTCATTTGCAGCTTTAAATGTCACAATAAATAGTCAAAATATTCAATCCCAGCACTGCAGACACAAGTAAAAAAGCCATTTTCTATCCTAGATTTGGTAAATTTGTAAGAAAATTCCGTTCAGACGTATCAGAATATGTAACGAACACTTCATTTTGTCACTCTTCAAAAAACAAAAGAGCCTAAACATTTCGTATACATCAGGTGTAAAATGTAATGTAGCCAATAAGAACAATCTTTTAATGATCAATTGTATAATAAAGGTCAATCATTGTTTTTACTACAGTTTATAGGGAAGTCTCCCTACATATTACGTACACGGGTATAAATACTAATCTATCAAAATAAAGTGTCTTAATAGATTTATTGAGCAAACATGTCAGGAAAAAACATTATTGTCTAAGATGTGTGAAGTAGCACTCACCGTCTTGGTCAGCAATAACCGGTTTAAGTGGGGCCTTTGGGACAAAGGATTCCATCTGGGGCTCCCCTGGGACTCCCTGATCCTCCAGGATGAGCCTTTAATACACAAGGTGTAGATATACATGACATACTGATGATACATTTGATGACATATGCATGACATTTAAACTCACACGAAGGGAGAATGTGACATTTAAAAACAATACATCAGTGTAAAACATACAAATGTCATCCATTACTTGATATTAATTCTGAAAAAATAAACGTATTAATATAGAAAAAATAATATAATTAAAGCAACCATACATAAATTAAAATTAATTAAGTAATGTAAATATTACAAACGTTACATCACACACACACATAGAATATGAAACAGAGACGGAACAAGTTTAAAAAATAGTCAGTTACTTTGTCTTTGTTTTATGTTCGATGTGAGGTATGTAACTTTTAAAAATATTTTGAGTTTTGATAAAGGGGCAGGTTGCCTCGGACTTCTTCTCCGTACTGTCGTTATTACGTCATTGATTATATATGTATTCCAGTTATATTCATCCAATGAACATCTATTGTTTTGATCCAGTATCAATATTGAACCATACCGTCGATATCACTTACTAGATTTAGATTTGATATAGAAACACTTCTGATTATTAAAGCATAAACACTTTTATATTGTATCTTTAGACGTTTTACAATTAGTTTTGCTACCTCAGTAGGCCTATATGGTACCACAATATGACAATATGAATAACGTCTTTGTTGTCCATTATGACTTATTAGAAACGGGAGATGATTAATTATATGTTAATGTGTATCTATTTAATTCTAGTTTCAATGCCTTTAAAAAATGCTTGTATTTCCCCTTTCGCGAGGATTTGCTCTCAATAACTGTATAAAAAGAGCATATTTTCAACGTTTTCTGTCCAAAGATATCTAATTTAATCCATAGTATCCTTCATAGCCCTCCTTCCCAGTGACATGTGATACCTTAAACATTAGGCCACAGATATAAAGTGATTGTTAATACTACACAAGATAACCCATTATAACATTATATTGTAAAATAAATTACCTGTCAATTGTCTTCTCCATGTCACTCGGTAAGGTTTGTTTCTGACTCTCGCCAATAGGGGGCAGGATGGTTCTTTGCTCGTCCGCAAACTCTGGGTTGTAATCATGTTTGTAGTAGGTATCCCGAGAACCCATAGCCGCCTTAATCATGTCCATCACCATCGTTTTCTCTGTATCAATAATGGTAAAAATTATTTACTGTCCTCTGTATCAAAATACTTAACCATACCTAACGTTACTCTAAAGTATAATTGTATTAATTTCATAAGTCATCTATAGCATTACAGCCTTGTTTGTATTAAGGTCTGTAGTCATCTTTAACATTACCGCCTTGTTTGTATGTATTAAGGTCTGTAGTCATCTGTAACATTACCGCCTTGTTTGTTTATATTAAGGTCTGTAGTCATCTGTGACATTACCGCCTTGTTTGTTTATATTAAGGTCTGTAGTCATCTGTAACATTACCGCCTTGTTTATATGTATGAAGGTCTATAGTCCTGTAGAACATCGTCGTTATGTTTGCTTGTATTTAGGTCTCTATTCGTCTTACAATTGCAGTCTTGTGTAATCGTCTTTTTTTAAGAGTAGATTGCAATAATCTTTAGTTATTTTACACATTGTTGTGGTTGGATCGTTTTCTACACAACAATACACATAGTTGTCTTGTACAGCTGGCATATCTTTTATCATTGTTTATTGGTATGGTGATTTGACAGTAGATGTTATGAAGAAATTACCTCTTTCTCCCGCGGAGCATAGCCAAGCTTGAACGGCGTTGATGTCTTCGGTCTGCAGGATTTGACAAAGCATGGACAACACCTGGACACAAGGTATAATACGCTTAATACATGTCGAAGAACGCTCCAAAAATGCAAAAAATAGATATTTCCACAAGTAAAGAGGGAACAATAGTTGAAATCGGAAAACATATTGAACCTGGCAAAAGTATACAGATTAAAGTGGTCCGTCCGACTAGCTTGGGCACAGGATAACGTAGAATAGAAATAATAAGTGGTAGGAAAGATATTAATTGTATAACGTAGTCGTTTATTTATTGCGGATTAGCCTTCCTTTTTAAAACTGTCCATAGTTTTTGAGTTGTTACCATTATTTACTTACCATACTTTCCATATCTGGCTCTGCTGCTATGTGGCGTAACAGGGGTTCACGCGCACCTTGTCGAGATGCGCGCCGAGAAGCCCCACGCGACATAGCGCGTGAAGGAGGAGGTATAAGTCGACCGGTTTCTGCGGAGTACAGTGTTCTGGGTCGTTCGGGTTCCTTCGGGATCACGGGGGCTTTCGGTTTCGGTTGCTCTTCCCCCATCAAGGCCTGTGTCAGTTGTTGGAGCTCGTTCCTCCATGCTTCAGTTACAGGAACTAGGTGACACAGAAAACATTTTGTTGTATTATAAAACTACTTTACCTTAATACGAAAATTTACATGTACCATAAAGGCGCGCACGCTTGTAAATCCACACTGTAGTGATGTATTTTATTTCACTTATACCTGACAAATCATTTTTCAAGTTTCTTGTACAAATCAATGTCAATACATAATACAATAGAATTAAAGTTAATCGTTTCTTTCAGTTAGTATTCATCAATCTGTAAATCATTTGTATAGATTAATTTGATATACAACAGTACATCTGTATAACCTTTTCATTAATGTGTTATATATATATACACTAGGAAATGTAACCAATCACATTAGGTTAAACAATCTTTCGAATAGCAAAGAAAAAGAAAAAAATATGTTGTAATTACATTGTTTATTTACAAACAAAAAGAACAATACAATATAATCAGAACTGCAATAGGTCAATGTATCTATGTATAAAAATTTCCAATATTCGGTATAATAAGCAACAACACTTTAGAATTGTTAAAGAATCACGTATGTCGCGCGATGTATGGATAAAACGTGATGCTGATATACAGAAATATATCATTTACTTTAATTAGTCAAAATAACATCAAAAAGAATAGAAGCTTAGAACATTACATATTTCTAATGTTCATCGTTGTGTTACATATGTCGTATTTATCTTTGCACACAATCCACAAAGGTCACTCGGCACGTGCTAGCTATAGCGGAAATGAGTATTAATATCACGGCGTGGTAAGAAGGATAACTCTAATGCACTTCTAGGGTAAATTATTATTCGTCATTTGGTCTCACAAATGTTGCTACATGTCAGTCTACACATTTCACAACAAAACGTTAATCATCTGTGGACTCATTCCGGAATTCTGTGAAATGGTCACGTGTTCTCAAACGTCCAAGCTGAACTATGTTGATGTGATTTTCTGCGCACTAAAAGCACGTGACTCATATCCATACCGACCTTGGTTGCATCACCTCAACAAATGATTGTAGCGGTACGAGTACCTAAGCGACCCAATAGATCTGGCGTTACCACTAACGTCAGTACGCGGTGGTCCCTTTTCTGATTAAAAAGCAGACAGGGATTATAGTGAACATCAATGAGAATCATAGCTTTAAATGCAGGCAAATGATTCAGATATATTGGTAGAATTAAACTTATTATCAATTCGAGTCAATAAATCAAAATGAAACTGGAAATCTAGTGCGAAAAAACCACTGTTGCACCGAATTTCACAGGTTTTCACCTTCACTATCTAAAGTCGGTTACGGTCGGTTTATTGATAAAGTCTTAATTGTTATACAATTTATCAACTTAACCAGTATGCCTGTTTCCAGATCTGTTTAATTTCATTATTGAATTGCATCCTGGCTTCGACACCTTTCGTATGTATCTACGATGTGGAAACGTAAATGTTGCTAGCTACATTCCCAGGAATGGCTTTGACATTTAAAGGATTAAGTAGTTTACTATGCAATGCTGTTGTCCGTTGAATAATTGTTTAAGAAATTGCAAAACATATTCATAAAGTAGCAGAATTGTAAATAAATTATAAGGAAGCAAAATCTGGATTTGTATTTTATTTCAAGTAGTCTTGGACAGAAAACTGACATAAAAGGTATCAGAAGTCGGTATTTGATTGCAAAAACTAGAAATTTACTACTCACCCATGCCAACTTTGGGGATGGCCTTCTCCCTCCAGGGGTAACTCTGTAGACCGGTAAAGTACTGCAGACCTGTCACTGTGTTGATAGGATGGAGCTGAGAGTTGACGTTGATGGCGTTAACAGGAACCTTACCATGTTTGCTCATCTTATTATTGTTGAAGGCATTTGGAGGGAATTGCAGGGAGTACTTTGGATTAGAGAAGTAGCCATTGTCGTTCACGGCACAAATAGGCACGTCGAGAAGACCTTTAACAAAGGTAAGAATGGAGATACATACAGCTAATGTATTAATTATGATTATGGGCACGTGTAGAAACCTGTACAAAAATTGTACGAAAGACACAAGTGAAAGCACCTTTAATACAAATATAGCAGAGCCAAACAATAATAAAACATCATACAACTTTTTCGTTCTTCTATGACTCGTTAGTGATTCCAAGTGACTTAAATTTAAATCCCAGGATGCGTATAAAAAATACAAAGTTATCGAAAGAAATGTAAAGATCTAGGAAGAGAGCTCCATTATACCCATAATTCAATAATTTTCATCATTTGATATGTCCATTAATTTTATAAGAATGTGAAGTACATGTATATATTCTGTACCATGCCACTATTCGAATAAATGTAAGCATGTATATATGTAGGTAAGAAAAAGAGAATGTATAAAGGTCTAGAAGACGTCTACCAAAGGTAAGTTAGAGAGTAGACACAAAACACAATGTAATAATAACATTTATAAACACGCTAAGAAGACTTATTCCAAAGGTAAGTAAAAAAGAAGATATTTAGGCAGGTCTTGAAAACCAGTATTAAAGGTACGTATTAGAGGAAATACCTTGGCATGAAGAGAAGACCAGTCTTAAAGGTAAGAGAGGAGATACATACAGCTAATGTACCAATGATAAGTATAGGTTGTTAATGTCATAAAGTGATTATTACAATTAACAGGCAGCATTGTTTTTCCTATTTCTCATACCAAACAGAAGAGTGCACATTTCTGAAGATGAAGTCGTGATCAGCCAATACATTCGATTTGCCGAAAAACAATGAAAAAAAGGGAAGTGACTTTAAATTAAACAAATTCTGTAAGTGTTATTAGTGTTTGTGGAAAGTCGAAAAACCATTATTTATCACATGGGAAAATTTTTAGTGAGAATCATTGTATTTGACAGAGTAAAGGGACTTAGCATTGCAGAAAATAGGTCATAAAACCATGCACTATACAAGAAAATCTTTATTGAGGAAAGCATTTATTCTCGACACGGGAAGAGGAATTTGTAGCAGACGGACATTTAACATTCGAAAAAGAATCAACGTAAAAATGAAACTCCATTAATGTCAACCTGTTAAACATTGCATGTCACACGAGAAAAATACATATGTAGGCCATATTTTGCACCAAAAGGAGTATGCATCGAATCGACTGGTTGTATTGTAGTTCAGAAAGAAAATGGATACGGGTAAATGGAATTATTTTACAATTGAATGGAAACTTGCCAGACTAGTATTTCATATTAGGACGACAATACGCAATGCTTCAAATTGATATTTCCTCAGAAAACGACCACATTGTTAAATAGCTTTATGATCGTTAAATTGAATGTCTGATACACAAATCAGACAACTTAATAAACAGGTGAATGGGTTTTACCAGATGACGTGGATAAACCGTTATAGACTACTGATTACGAGAACGGTCGGTCAGTAAACAACACAACATGCTATCAACAATGGCCGACGTCACGGTCTACGACCTCGGTATGTATAGAGATCTATGGTATTATTCGACAATCACTCTCACTGGCATTCCAACCGAATTACATTTTTATTTTGTTAAAAGTAATATTCCACGAACAATAGCAGGTAATGTCTCGTAGCTATGACGACATGTAAACTTCTCGGGAAAGGTATGTCGTACTTTACGACAGTTGTAAGCATAGTGAAGATCCATTCGTTGAGAGAGGTGATCTCGGTTATACACAAGCTGTCACTCTATGCATTAAATTCAATCAAAATTGTTACATAACATCTGTCAATGGTATTTAAAGCGGAGTAGAGAGTTCACAATACCATCCCCAACGCCACATGATGCTTGATAACGTATTAGAAATTGCATTTTTATGAGATGCATTTATCAAAACAGGTGTACATCCCACGAAATCGGTGCATCCCTCTTTCGCGATTTCGCAATAGAGATATGGGAAGGAACACAGGTATATTGTAACATTATTAAAATTCGGACAAACCCTCTCTACTCATTTGCGTTTAAAGAAAATATTGGATTTTGTCTGCGTGACTATCTCATGACATCGTTTGTTATGTTAACGATTCGCTTTTAGGAAGTATTTATAGGCATTGATTATATTGCAAGATTTAAGATTATTTTACAATGAATATCAGTATTTAGAAATGATTAAAAAATGGCATCAATGTCAATTAAGATCTTAATTTGATTGACAAATATTCTGTCATATGTCATCTGGTGATATTCTCTCTGTCTTTTCCACATTTTCTGTGTAAATGTCTTTCTTGTTTATATTCTGCTCTTGTCTCGTCAACTCTGAATGAATTTGTAGCTTTTCTTATCATGAGACAGGAAAGGGATCACATGCCAATAGGTACACTTTGCATATACATACAGAAGCCCAATTGTCTACATTTGTCAGCATTGATATCATGGACTTCTTACCTTTGATATGTCGAACTCTGTTTGGATGAGGATTATGACGTGTAAAGAACGAGTTCTGGCTGAGCTGACCGAATCGGTAACCTCCATTGGTAGACGGACGACTGCCAAGCTTTCTAAAACTGTCGACGGACGCCATGAAACCTTCGTCAACGGGCCCTGGGCGCGCAATTAAGTCTCCGTTTGTTGGTCGAAACACTTCAGACTGGCTCATCCTGAAACAAAATGAAAACAGACGTCAACAACTATTAATTATTTTCACAAACTCAGGTCATTATTGAAATAGCACTGCCTTGCTATGCTCATATACACACCAGATACAACTGAAATTGTAGTCATTCTGTAGCTGTGATTACATACACACTTTGCCGTCTGTGGTTTACCTGAAATTATGCTTCTTACTTGTGATGTAAATCGATAAATCCAGGCAAAAATGTAACTCTACCCAGCCTTACAAATTATACGTAAGTCGACCAAACTTCACATAGAATTATTAAACCACTGGGCAATGTAAAAGTGTAAACTACTGGGCAATGTCAAAGTGTTCAGCATTGGGCAATGTCATAAAGGTTACAACTGAGCAATGTCAAATTGGTTAGAACTGGTCAATGTCAAATTGGTTAGAACTGTTCAATGTCAAATTGGTTAGAACTGGTCAATGTCAAAGTGTTTACCACTAGACAATTTCAAAGTTATTCTTACTATTGGGCAATGTCAAAATGTTTACCATTGGACAATGTCAAGGAGGACACGAAAGGGCAGAGTCGAAGTGTACTACCTAAAAATGTCAACGTAGTTATCATTGGGCCATGTAAAACTGTTACCATAACCAGAACGGTCAGTCTGTTTACATTGTTACAGTGACCAGAGCGGTCAACCTGTAAACATTGTTACAATGACCAGAGCGGTCAGCAAGTAAACATTGTTACAATGACCAGAGCGGTCAGTATGTAAACATTGTTACAATTACCAGAGCGGTCAGTCTGTTTACATTGTTACATTGACCAGAGCGGTCAGCAAGTAAACATTGTTACAATGACCAGAGCGGTCAGTATGTAAACATTGTTACAATTACCAGAGCGGTCAGTCTGTTTACATTGTTACAGTGACCAGAGCGGTCAGCCTGTAAACATTGTTACAGTGACCAGAGCGGTCAGTCTGTAAACTTTGTTACAATTACCAGAATGGTCAGCTTGTAAACATGATTACAATGACCATTGGATAAATTTCTAGATTTCTTGCAGTATTGCCGTCTCAGTGAGGAGCTGACCGTGTAGATATCACAGAAATCAACTGTATAGACCAATAATGTATTGGTCTGGTACATATTTGATAGCGTCTGTTTTCAAAAGTGCAGACTTGGCATCGCTTGTCTGTCTTTGGGGAGTTGAATTCCCGACCAGATTGGTTAGTATCTGCCCAATCAATAAAGCATTAGTATCGTCAATGCATTCTAAATCACAATAATTGTCTAGTGATTATCTAGTTGTATATAACTTTGTCAACTTAACGCGATACAAACTACCATATGATATATCCTGTCAATCATTACACCCTTGTTACATTGTAGGAGGGCAAAGTTTGACACTTAACCAGGTGATCATTGTTAGCGTTCCCAGCGCCAGCCAAATAGGTATATACGATCGCTTGAAACATTTAACCCAACTGATTGGTAACGTTTCATTAAAAGGTTATAATTTTGATGGAGCTTTCAGTTGTTTTTACAGATAATCAAATCATGAAATTTTCACAACGTAACATGGTGCTAATGGCCTGTTGTCTTTAGGATTGGTTGTCTCTGAAACGAACACCGTGAAAATTCCTTCACCCTGATGACTTCTAAATGAAAATGGCTAATTTCTATTATGGGTGCGTTGTGTATTTGACATGAAATCCTTTTTAATGGTTGCAATTATGCTAAAATGGTGTCAATTTGTTATTCCGTGTACATCATAATTACAGTTAAAATCTCAATGTCGTAGGCTATATTTACATTAACCATTGATCCCTAAAGTGCCATTCTTTATTTAGGAGTCGTTTTGTCATTGTTTCGTACCTTTGAAATTATTCAAACCTGTATATTAAGTGACTAATATGCCTTTAATTCCACATTTACAGAAATGTATACATTTGTATCTCGCATCATATCACCAAGCTTTAATCCGATTTCATAATTGAATAAACTAGAACGAGTACAGATTATATACAACAGTAGAATTGCGACCTTTGACCCTTAACACGCGTATAACAATAGCGACAACGTTGAAAACAATGGAGCAGGTTGACACAATATCACAAGAAGTTTTCTGCCTCATTGCAAACTATTTTGATCATAATTATAACGGTTATTTGATTGATTTTTAGATTACTTACGCGTCGTTACTTTGTGATACTTTTGTATCATGGTTGAATATTAGCTACATATTGTTTGTTTGTTTAACCGGTATATCACTTAACATGCATAATTATTACTAGTATACGTTTTTGTAGATACATATTACTTCAATACTGTCAGAGTCTCATAGCCTGTTTTTTCAGTTATATTAATCCCATGATCGTTCGTTTGTCATAAATTACTTTTTAATGAAAAATTAATTGAAAACCTGGGTCATTGGGTTCGTAATCGATATTGTTGTCTTGGTGATCACACACTTATACGAATATATGTAATCATTTCATGCTGCGTTCTTTTGATATCTATTCATTTATGTTCATTTTAAATTTGTAATTTAAAAACCAAGCCCGCTTGGGAGTGTTAATGATAAAACTCATACTGTCAACTCGACGGGTCATTGAACACTTGGGTTTTACAGTATATAAGTATATATATTCCCATCCCGATTTTTGATAAAGATCACCAGTAAATCCATTTTACTGGTTGCTATTTAAAACTTTAAATCTTTCATTATCTATTTCCAATGCATTAATCATAAAGGCTAAAATGTATGATTTACGTCAAGTGCTTTACTGTGTTTTACCTTAGTCACCAGATAAGATCACCTGATTTCAATAAACTCTTCAGACACAACCAATACTTAGCTCTAGCCCCTGAGAGATGTTAAAATAGGTTTGCTTTGTATAATAAAGTTTTAAAATGTCATGTATTCACTCGGCTCTTCAAGGTAAAGATTGTTTGAGAGCGTGAGAGTTACAGGTTTTATCCCAGACATGCTGGTATTAGTGTGTTCAACCCGTATATGAGCTTAACTACAAGACATCCAAGAGGAATCGGTAAGTAGTGGAAGAAGTCATAACCTCAATGCCACGTAGTAATTCACTCGAAAAGTGGCACGGTTAAGAATATACCTACGTAGAAAAAATACTAGATTTATTTGATTATGGGGCAATTGCACCGTCTAGATTTTTCTTTTTTTTTATCTCGATATCTGGGTTTTCCTTGGTGGCCTCCTTGGACTGACGAGTCCTAGAAAGCTAGAAGGACGAAATAGCTGTATGATATAGTTTACCTCATTATTAGACGCTGCTGAATCTAACTCTTAATGTCTAGTAAAAGATCGCTTTTCACTTGTGTTTCTTTTGTACAATCAAAATTTAATAGCTTTTTTCCTTCATATTTTCGAAGAAATATACAGAAATGTAGCATGGCTTTATTACACACCATAACTAGGAAATTAACAAGGATATACATAAATTTTACAATAGATATCAACTACATATACTACAGTAAATTTATCATCGCTGGTAACTAACAGAGGATGAGTTCTTCCAACTACAAACGAATCTTTACAATACAAATGTAGAAATAATGAAAATGTTTCCTACTCTAATAAAGTTATTATCTGCAATAAATGTATCTTACGGTGAATCTGAAGTAAAATTGAACGGGGCCAGAGTACTCTGCATTACGTAGAAAAGAGATAGACCAGGTATGTGTTGATTAGTACCAGCCAAGATATACGCTAAGAACCTGGTCTACCACCATTACAAACGACACTAAATCTCCAACAAACATTGGCTATTTGAAGTAGGAAATATCAAATCCACTAAAATATATCTGGAAACGGTCCCCAGGAAGTAACACGGATATCGATCGATTACATACCAGGGATAATGTCTTGTGTATATTACAGTAGTCGGTTATCACCATGTTCCGTCACTATCAAAAAGACAAATATTTATTTATTTCATTTTATCGGAATTCGAATTTAACAAATGGCACACAAAGATATGGCACGAGGTGAGGACAAAGCCGAGCTGAACAGGTCTATTTGGTCACGGAGTGGTTATGGCACCGTTTGTATGCTTTTAAAACGACTCTAACATTGATGATTTAGTCATTGTTGGTAATTCAACTACAAATAAACCAGCTTATCTTTTTGTTTTTAGTGCTTTGATTATAAATGATATATTCAAACGTTACAATAATATTAATGACAATCATATATAGAATATTTCTCGTCGTTAGGATGGTTGTTACAACCAAAAAGTATAAACAAGCAATGATACATGCTTATATATTAAAAGTAAACTATTAATGTTTTGTATGGTAGACAGAATAAGATGCCATCTGGATCCCGGACTAGAGATAAACAAATGTTGATCAGGTGGAACAATTTTAGGGATTCTCCAAAATACAGAACTCATGTGGTAGTTTTTATAGACTTTTTTTTACTAATTCACTAATAAGACCGTAACGGACCAATGTTCTAAACATTTTATGTAATCAAGATATATTACCGATAATTAAATTTTTGAATCGGAAAGACATGGTTTCAATAAACACAATTTTATTCACAAATCCTGGATGCAAACATTTCAGGTCATCGGTGCTTTAATAAAGGTGTTGCCAAAGACAAGCGATCTGAGTAACAAACAATTCGGGATTACAGAGCGTGGTGACAAGCGTGATATCGAGATTGAAGCTACACAGACGACGTTTCAATATCGCCATCATGATTCTGCACGGTTAAACCTCATACAAAGGGTTTCTACTCTTTACCAATTAATAACGAAAATCTGGAAACACGATAAAAGATATTATGACCAAGTGTTTACATTCAGGATGAAACTTGTTTTAATCGACTATACAGTTCGTTGACAAAGAACCGGTAACGATTACAAGTTTGACCTATTCACCAGCATTAGCGTGACTTTTGACCAGCATTCGAAATTGTCATACAAAATAATATATACAACATTATAGTAGTGATACAGATTCACTATTTCACAGAATGATTACATACATATACTGAAAAAATTGTACAAAAGACAAACAAGTGAATTCCATTTTTTAAATACAATTATTATGTCATATAGCCGTTTTCGTCCTTCTAGAACTCGTAAGTGATAATAATAACTTTGTTTTCAAAAACTAGAAAAAATAGTGGATTTACAATATTTAAGAAGTTCAGACCATTCTCGGATGTTTTAATGGATACTTAACAAACCGAGTACCTTTGACTAAACACAAGTAACAAAAAACATTACAGGTTCTTCTGATTCAGTTGTTACGATTAACTGTACTAAAATATTTAGTATATATTACTTTTGAATACAAAATAAAAAAGTAAATGGATTGATTATTTGATATTATGATGCTCAAGATTAATACCGGACTATTCACGGTCATTGGTAATTTTCCTTTAATATACCCAGGAATTTGTGATCGTTAAATGAATTTCAGATGTTTACTTACATGCTAGAGGGTCATATCATATATATTTATTAAGACTGGTTATTTTTGTTAGGTCAATTTGGCTTTACATGTTATACATATCTTTAATTCAAATAATTAACACTAGTGTTTCGTTGCATGCCTTATATGATTGTACTAAAACGCATGGTGATTTTCATTCAATTTCAGATTAACCTTCACTTTTGTCATTTAGTGTTCTTGTTAAAGGCAGGAACGATTAAGGTATGCATTGATTTCCACAAGTGTTAAATGACATTAGTTATATTTGAACTGTTTAAGAATTGGGCCTTGTACACTTTTCTTCAGTGTAATGGCCTCTGTTGAATGACCACGAAATATCCATTTCGAAACGGGTAAGTATTCCCTTGTGATTGTGGTAAGGCACTCATATCGGAAATTCTGTTTATTGCAATATGCCGAATAAAAAGAAAACAATTATTCATTTTTTGACAGTGAAATTTCAATACATTTTTATTCTTACAATAAATCATATCAGAAAAGAAATCCAAAGTAAACAAAAAACACTTAAAGAATGCGTGAAGTGTTTTCACAATGAAACGTACCCTCGCCCACATTAGTGTCAATGTTTCACTATCAATCTAAAACGACATTAATCTCTATGACGACACAAACGTGTATAATGACATTCACGCCGGTAACCATCTATATATTATGATGACTCAAAAAGTCCTCCACAACCTCGTCAACCTTTAAATATTACAACAGACAAAACCTCAGTTATGTTTTTGCTATTCTTTTTATTTGGACCTATTCGCAGTTTTGGTTTGATGACTTATGGTTCAGTGTAAGTTGTTAGAACTGTGGTTTGTTGTAAGTAAGAGTAAAGAACTGTGGTATTGCTTCGGGATAAAACTATTGAATATAGATTTAGAATTAGATACAGAAGCAATTAATAATTGCCTCAAAGAACGTTTTCGTCATTCAAGGACTCGACAGGGTTATAAGGGTCTAAGTTGTTGATATATGATGAGCGACTGAGAGAGATCCAAAAAAGAGGATATCACTGTCAAAAACCTAATTAATATGCGCTCTAACACATTTTTTAGAAAGTTGAGAATTAGATACATTGGAAATAAGAAATGAATTAATTATATCACTAACAGAGCGAGGTTTGGCTTGTGTTGTAGTTTTAAGGTGTATGTTCGGATTATAGTTGAGGCTTAAAAACTATTGTTGTTTTAGGATTGGGAGTTCTGTGGTTTATTTAGATAGAGGGCTTATGTTGTAGTTTTAAGGTGTATGTTCGAACTGTAGTTCAGTAGTAAGTGCCTTACATTCAGCAGTTGTTCCTCTAAATACATAGTTACACTAAACTAGTAGGATTATCTCCCCTTTCTAGCACAGTCTAGTAGTATCATCTAGCACATTAAACATATTACACATGCACATTAACTAGTAACACATCGTAAATGAAACATAATCGACCGATTCATCTGCCTGTGTGGATTTTCTAAAGAAAAAGAAAAGATTTCCGACAGGAGAGTACAAATAAGTACAGCTTTGCAGGTATCAACAAGCATGCATTGTTGAGTGCATGCTACTGCGGAACGTGGATGTATAGAGAAGGTACTGATGTAGAGGAATGTGGCACAGGTCCGAGTGATGAATCATTGTCGATGTGTTTCATTCCAATGTTTTAATTAATAAACAGTTAAACAATGATCTTACCACTGCCAGGAAACAATTTTCCTAAAACAAAAAGTGTAACATCATGTATACAATAGTTTGTCACACATATCGTTGTAACATCAGAGGTTTAGATCCTTTGTCTTGATACTTTATAAGGGATGATAATAATCATGTAACTTCGGATTTAAACCGAGGTCCAGTAAATATCGGCTACAGTAGTGAAGTACAAAATATTACCGTTATCACGATCTATCTAATTACTAACCTGTATCAGATTACCAGCTCTGAAACAAGTTATACAGTGAATTGTCTGATGCCAGAAACAAACAAACTATAGTATTGGTTATATGAAATAGCATCAAACAGCTGCACAGTGGTGGTGAGTAATATCATTATAACTATTACGAACGATAAAAGGAATACATACAATATAGGTATTAAAGCGCTGTATGCTAAGGATACACTTTAAGAGTCCCACAATATCATGACAACGGTAAGGTATAATATATACAGCTTATCAGATGTGTGTACTGCAAGAATAATATCAACTGTAACGGCTTTAATTAGAGATCGTTGGCGAAATCTTCAGTGTGTATACATTTATAATAGATTAATCTGCATTATTATCGCAGCAGGTGTGTCGGACATGTCTGCAACATGGTATGTCAATATAGACAGAAGGTACATAAACGTAATTGAGACATAACTTCCCTTTGCCTTATCAGAACTAATGACCGACACCGCATTTATATACATACAATGTAGTACCAGATCAATACTGCACTATGTCAACATTTCAGTAATCAATGACACTTCATTATACACCCAGTTACATTTCAAGGTTCAATACAAGTGACATTTCTTGTGATTCATTCCCGTTCTTATAATACAAGTAAGTTAGAAAAAATACTCTACATTATAGCAATTATATAAGTTGAGTACCATGGAATGTAAATAAAGCATCCAGAGAGTCAGTTATTATATATAGAAAATAGATAATAATTCATATTACTTATCTGTCTTTGTACGAAAAAAGAACAATATCAGGAATATACTACTACGATTTTGTTATGATCTTTCCGGCAATTTACCTTAAACATTATCGACATGTTAACAAAATCGTTATATAAATTCCAAACCAATTGAAATTAGGGCAAAATATGAAGAAAAGAAAAAAAACCAGATACTTTTAAAAAAGAACCAAGGGAACGAGAGCAGGTGTTTCGAAGGGGAAGTGGGCTGGAATTCATCGGCGACCACCGTCATACACTTATTGGTTAATCCAAAATTCAACGGTAATTTACAAAGATAAATATGTCCGTGTGAGAGAGTTTCCTGGACAATATGTCTCCGACAGAGTTTCCGTTCGAAGCAAACTAACGTTGTAAATTGAAGAAACACATCATACAGCTTTCACAGTGTCATAGCGACAAACTCTTTGTTTTTGAGATGAGTACATTCCATATATACCAAGACTCAAAAGTGAAAGTAACAATGAAGCGCAATATACAGTGTATATCCAAATACTACAGTGATTACATCAAAACCAGATGTTTTTGGATTGACATACACCGACAAACGAGTAACAGATCGAAATATAGGTATGATTGATTTCTACATACTAGGAACGATCTGTTAGATTCACAAAATTCACTGAGGTATGAAATAGACACCCTAGTACCAGTTTGAACGACGCAAGAGTACAGTTATACACAATTAACTCTCTATTATACCACCAATCCGTTTTCATACCATTACAATACAGCCTACAGCTAGGGTCAGGCACCATTTTCTTTAAAGAATAAACAGGTCTGTGAATTGAATACTTAAATCACTGTTCATATAATTATATACATTCAGTTGTGTCAACGCATAGGACTATGTAAGTCGTATGATGATTGTGTTTGCAAGAGAAATACCTAAGTTCAATCGAGGATTTTGAAATCACAAATAAATCTGCCTATTCTGATTGCGTGTACATTCCTACATTAAAGTAGTGTGTCATTGTTACGTACTAAAACGATTCCCAGCTTAGGCCGTTCCATTTCATGTTCGCCATAAAATGATTGTTTTGTTATGACCTCTCATCGCACAATATAGATTGTGTCCTAAAATGTTAATTTTCGTAACGTTTTGGTTTTGTTTGTCTTTTCAGTAAGAGACATGTATAACAAGCAGACATTTTCGATTCCGTGCATTAACCAACGCTAGCTAATTGTAACTTCCTCTCAATTTGCATGACTGGTGGCAGGGAAAGAGATCGGGAAGGTCTCGTCAAGTCTTAGATAAAGGGCGTAACAACCAACAGATCCATTCCACACGGTGCATATCACTGAAGAAGGCAAAGGAGTATAACAGCACAATGTAAATAGACATATACCCGTAATACGTTTACTTATGTGAATTTCCAAACGTAAAAGTAGAAAGATCCCACCTGGGCATAAACTTTTATCATTGCTAACCCATGTCTAGTGTACAAGGGGAGGTTGTAAAGCAAAGGTATTTAAAAGGTACGACAAGTTCAATTCCAATTTAAAGATTAACAAAGTCTGAGGGAGTAGGCCGAATATTCACACCTGAGATATGATAGATAGCTCATTCACAGGTGTTATTTCATTGTCAACCACTCCAGTCACTATTTATGTAACGACAGGTTAGTCGTATATGTAGACATAAGAATATAACTCAATATATCAAACTCTGTCAAAACCACACTCGGCGAAGTCAGCCCATAGAACTGCTGATAGATATATAGAGTTTGTATTCGATGACACGGTGGCTCTCAATAACAATGTGTGACGTATGGAAGGAACGTCCTTAGTCTGAAACCAGCGTTATATATACATGAAATCGATTATCTGCCAAACATCTCTTTCAGTTATTTTCAACGTACGTAATATAAGAAATAATGAAAACTAAGACTTTAAATGACTGAAAAAGTCTCGCTCTATTTTAGTACATAACGTTTAGTCGCACCGTCCGCCATGCAAAGCCGTTTATAAGTAAACGTCTCTTACAAAACCATTCTTCGCTCAGGTTTACATTATATTTAAAATGTCCACGTATACAATAGGTTAATTTACATTGATCTTTAGGATCTTAAAAATATTTTCTCATTTACATATTGTGTAAACTGATTTTATGAACCTAACGTTTGCAATACTCCATGGGACCATTGTTACTATGTATGACAGATAGATTTATATTATCCAACATTATCATAATACAAACTGAAATTCAATAAAATTACGGTTTAATATGAACGTAAGATTTACGTAGAGACTCCTGAAAGTGTAGCAGGAGAACAAGACCAAGTGTTCCGGAAGAGTAAGCGTAGAAAATACTGTATACATTTATAGTTTACCAGACCAGCGTGAATTCAACTAGAGCAATAGTCAAAACATTTAGATATACTGAGACAATGTCTCACGTTCATACAAGTACAAAACTTATTCATATTCATAGCTGTTCCTCACTTGATGCCTATTAACGTACAAAGTGTACAAACTCTGCTTCGTAAAAAGTTTCACCAAGATAATAAAATTATTTGATCATCGTGCAGGCACTCAGTACCGCCATAAAATAATCAGATCACAAGGAAATGTATACGATTGATCACTGCTGTCGGGAAGAAAGTCAACACACAACGGTGTATACAGCCAAATTGTTACTATTCCTAATTGACTGTGGTAGGTAAATCTTATACATGTCTAATACTCGACTTCAATGTCTCCACGGTGAACATGGAGAGTCCACTTATGTTGAGATCCATTCGGGATATGGCTATGGTAAACATAAGTCTGACCTCTTCACATTTGTGTGTAATACGCAGTAAAAAAGGGTCGCGTGTTTGACAAAGTAAAACAAATTGATTGAACATCCGTATACAACATAATACCCGCGTTTGATCAGAAATCAATTCCTATGAAGTAGGGATCGTATCGCCTTACGCCACAACTATGTATTCACAGTGTAAGACAAGTGATATAGTCCTTCTTTGGCCTTGCTACATTTTAAGGTTATACATTCAATAGAAAGTTGATTCTCAACAACATCTTTGATATTGTCATGAATAGAAATGCGAGTGATCCGATTCATTCTGTCGTTAAACCGATAACAGTGCCAAACAGATGGTCCATATACTAGTCATTCGCACCAAATACATTTGTAGTTAACAAAACACCGGAGAGTTAGATTCTATGGATTCAAACTGCTCCACGGATGATTGGGTCACACTGACTGGCCCTTATGCAGTTTATAGTCATAAAACATCCGTCAAAGGACACCGCCATACTGAAATGTCATCACTTGTTAATAGTAGACAGACTGACAGCGGGCGATCCAGTCCTTGTCTATTAGAGTCTGTACAGACATTGGGAAGAAACTAGATCATCACAGAGAGAGAAGACAACAACGCTGACAAACATGAATCTACAGGACAGCTTCCGAAATATAAGTCGTGTTTTCGTAAACATACGACAAATACAAGTTCACACCATGCTTTGTTGAGATGTTTTATAATCATTTACAGATGAGAAAAGCAGCTTCAAATTTGTACGGTCAAATAGTCCAAAGGTACGACATCAAGGTTAATAAAATTTTGTTAAGAACTTGTATGGGTACTTTTATCATATTGGTTGATTCCAGGTATTGCATTAAGATTTTTTCAAATGAGTCCTTACTGAACTGGGAGTTAGCATTGTTTAAACTCAATTATTGAAAAACATACAATGGAAATATTGATCCTATTATATTAGACCCTGTCAGAAATAAGGTGAGTAATAAGTTTAGACACACTTGCAGCAGAATGTGTAGAAACAGATTTCACCGGATTCTAGAGACCACGAAATATTCACAGTTAAAAGGCCCAAGATATCGATTATAACGTAACGTTGCAGTTCCGGCGGAAACATGATGTAAGCGGATTACTCAGTAACAAGGGGATTTATGTCGAAAAGACACATTCGGCACAACAGGCAGTATCTATGTAATACTTAAGTCCATAAATATCTCAATCAATTGAATAAGGCTACCATTGCATAGATGTGGACAGAGAAGTGGACGACTGTTGTAAGGTATGGAAATATTTATCGACTAATTACGCCTTGATTATATCCAGCAAGGAGACATCAATGAGAAAACTGCTGAGCATTCTTGCTTGAGTGCGCTGTGTTCCGCAATGTAGGAAATGGACCATACGATACTCAATACGACCATCATGCATCATAGATACGTTTGATGTAGCGCTTTGATTACGAGACAATAGAGATGAATGATGTTGATGAATATAACTATAATAAATGTGATACGACATGTTCCATTTCCAAACCTTAGTCATTGGTATTCAACGTTGTTTACTCAAGTAGCACACGTACATCATTGCATTACCTTGCGAACAAATTCAAATCATTTATTGATTGTGTATAGCTACACCCTATGTAATCTAAAAATGTCCTCAAAGCAATCAGTCAGAAGTTAGGCTGTATACGATTAGAAACCATTTCCCATATTTCACAGGTAGTGATACTGCATGCAATTTCTGTAAAGACCTGCGTGAAAGGATCCTTTGTCCTGACGGTGGAAAAACTCTCGTTCACCAGTTTTGACCACAATAGACATGTTTCACAGCCCACGGAACTAAAACATTTACTACCATCCAGAACTGACATATTTCACAGCCCCAGGGCAATTAAACATTCACTACCATCCAGAACTGTCATGTTTCACAGCCCACGAAACTTAAACATTTACTACCACCCAGAACTGACATATTTCACAGCCCCAGGGCAATTAAACATTCACTACCATCCAGAACTGTCATGTTTCACAGCCCACGAAACTTAAACATTTACTACCATCCAGAACTGACATATTTCACAGCCCCAGGGCAATTAAACATGCACTACCATCCAGAACTGTCAACAGCCCACGAAACTAGAACATGTTTCACAGCCCACGCACTACCATCCAGAACTACAGCCCACGCCCACGAAACTTAAACATTTACTACCACCCAGAACTGACATATTTCACAGCCCCAGGGCAATTAAACATGCACTACCATCCAGAACTGTCATGTTTCACAGCCCCAGGGCAATTAAACATGCACTACCACCCAGAACTGACATATTTCACAGCCCCAGGGCAATTAAACATGCACTACCATCCAGAACTGTCATGTTTCACAGCCCCAGGGCAATTAAACATGCACTACCATCCAGAACTGTCATGTTTCACAGCCCCAGGGCAATTAAACATGCACTACCATCCAGAACTGTCATGTTTCACAGCCCCAGGGCAATTAAACATGCACTACCACCCAGAACTGACATATTTCACAGCCCCAGGGCAATTAAACATGCACTACCATCCAGAACTGGCATGTTGCATTCCTAGAGAAGTGTCTTTTAGGCCTACCTGCCGGAAGTGGCATACTGCCCTATCACCTGATAGTTGTCCTGTCCTATGGGAAACAAGTGTTGTCCTTTCCTTTTGATCTCGCATGACCCAGAACCTACCTGGCGAATGCTAAATTGAAGTCAATGTACTGGATCTCGGCAAAATGTTCATGACGAATGACTGGGATATAACCCGTCTCCAATACTGCCGTCATCTGGAGTCAATAATTGATGAGACAAACTTTCCACAAAGTTCCTCGATGATTATCGAAAGGTAATAATTCCTGTATATAGAATCACCCGTTTCTGTACTCAAGATTCACATGAATTTTGAAGGCTTGTAGTATTGACCTGCAATGACTTGAAAGACTTCAGTTTCGGAGGGTTGTGACACTGTTGTATATTGATCTATAGTCAAATCGATTGAGTGTCAAAATTCCGATGTATCCCCACTCCTTAATGTAGCCCTAATCGATACAAATTTGTCGGACAATAAATAGGAGGATTACCCTTTACCAAGAGGCTAATACTTTTAGTGTGCCGTATACAAAGCTCTCGGTATCTACACGATATTTTATTAGCCCTCAAAATACGATGTAATATGTCAAGATGGTTCTTCCTGTACCAACATAACCATCTCCCTGAGGCATTTGTTACATTGACTTTTATTCTTTCAAATATGATGTAGCTATGAAATATTTGAGTTAAAACGGTGTCCGAGATAGGATTCCGTGTATAGAACACAAAGCTCCAGTGTGACGATGAATAAGCCGTTGATATTACGTAATGTAGGTTTTGTGGCCTTTAGAAGCCTGTACAGTTCTGTTCGGGAGTATTTGTTGTTATAAACAAATTATTCCTTCCTCAGCAAAATCACAACAAAAGGCATGACATCTGTCAGGTGCAAACTAGATAAACCAGCTTACAACTGAACCCTGCCAATATGTGATTTACATACTGCTCAATCCGTATTGGTGCGCTGCAGGTATAACAAGACACAGTGAGGTACCAAGTTAATTACAAACCCGTTTCTACATCCGATTTCAATATTTGTGTTATACTATTACAATGTTGGATAATTCGGGAAGTGCTTAGGAATAAAAGTCATTTTTTTTATTTGCCGTTATCTCTAATGTATTTTGAGGCATGTCTGTCCGATCTTATCGATATCTTCATTCTACGACATTACATATCTAGACGTACATTATATCAGTTGTTGACACAATAATAGAATACATTGACGTCATCAATATCATCACTAGAAAATGGCATATATATTATTTAAACATGTATACCTATTCTCTTTTCAACCAAGTGTTGATTTTGTAAAAAAAAATCATTTCACATGAACGAATCATTTTTTTTTTAAAAAGTTGACAGAAATATGTAAAAATGGCCTGACCCGATAGCGGTAAACAACAACGATATGACATGATGTGAAATTGTGCCATTATAGTAGATTTAAGGTAATGTGTTTGCGATCAAGTTAGAGTTTCAGACACCACCTCCCGAGTGAACTTCGTGCGTGTTGTTGAATACTGAATAGTGCTCCAGGAGAGCCCAATATATATAAGGCCTACACTTAATACTCTAATTGTCTGGTAAAATCCTCACAAGGCTGATATTTAAAACTTAAACAGTTCAGTGGTTTGTATAAAGCATTACCTGATGTCATAATGGATAACATTGCTTAATCGAGCACTTCAGAAAGTAGAAAGACTTCAATAGGGTTTTGTAAGGTTTTGCGGGGATTCCTTAAGGGTAGAATGTATGTGTCTTTGTATAAAATATATCAGAATCATTGATTATGATCGCCACTTAAATGATTGAAGACAGGAAAGTGAATACTAGTGTTCCACGAAAAATGACATTCAGATCGCGTTCTTCTACTATACCTCTACAGAACACCTGCTATCTGTATATCACTACAGGACACGCACTGCTGTCTTAAGTCTCTACGGGACATTCACTGCTATCTGCAATTTTCTACAAGGCATTGAAACTCAATCTGTGAGTCTCTACAAATCAAAACGCCCTATTTGTCAGTCTCTTAACGACAAAGTAACCCTATTTGTCAGTCTCTTTACGACAAAGTAACCCTATTTGTCAGTCATTTAACGACAAAGTAACCCTATTTGTGAGTCATTTAACGACAAAGTAACCCTATTTGTGAGTCATATAACGACAAAGTAACCCTATTTATGAGTCATTTAACGACAAAGTAACCCTATTTGGCAGTCACTTAACGACAAAGTAACCCTATTTGTCAGTCATTTAACGACAAAGTAACCCTATTTGTCAGTCATTTAACGACAAAGTAACCCTATTTGTGAGTCATTTAACGACAAAGTAACCCTATTTGTGAGTCATATAACGACAAAGTAACCCTATTTATGAGTCATTTAACGACAAAGTAACCCTATTTGGCAGTCACTTAACGACAAAGTAACCCTATTTGTCAGTCATTTAACGACAAAGTAACCCTATTTGTCAGTCACTTAACGACAAAGTAAACCTGTATGTAAGTCTTTATATGACAAAGTAGCCATAACTAAAAGTCTCTACATGACACGTACTGTCATCTGTATGTCTCTATATGACACGCCCTGTTGTCGCCGAGTCTCTATAAGACAAGCAATGATGTCTCTGAAGCTATACATGACAAGCACTGCTGTCTCTAAGTTTCTACATGACAAGCCTTGCCATTTTTAAATCTTTACGTGACACGCTCTGCTATCTTTAAATTTCTACAAGAAAAGCACCGCTATCTATAGGTTACACACTTACGTAAGATTTCTGTGGTGGATTCTGACAACTACACTCGTTTATCACTAACTGTGTGACGTGCATTTGACGCGCTGCCATAACTGCACTCGCACTGACGTAAAGGCCACGACCCTGTATACTTGTCGCTAAGTATGTACAGTGGTTCCGACAGGTCTAGAAACTATTAGTTTACCATAGGTAGTGTAAGTCCTAGTCAGACCATTTCATTCTGACATTTCCATTTGTACCTCTTATCAATAGCGTTAGATTTTCGACAGAAATTTTTTTTTTTGCTTTCATGGCAAGTCAGAATATGCCGGAATGTTACTATAAATACACATTCTTAATTAAAATTCTAATTGAATGGGAAACTCTCAAACGCATTTTGTGTTAAAACATCGCCATGTGACTGCTGAACTTAATCTGAACCTCTATCTTATTTCTATTTTACTTGTCGACGTGATGTCGAGCGAAAATGGACAGCCATTTATGATGTCAAGTCTATCGAATGATCAACAAATAAAACGGCCGTATACAAACAGAAATCGGTATGTCATTTAAAATATCTTTCGCAGATCAATTTGGATGCCTGTCAATAAACGAACACACATTGTTATTAGAGGGGATTTGCGTTACGCAACCCTACTCTTCTTTCCTATCAAACCGCTGTAGGCAAGCCCAATCAAACCTGGACGGTGCATGGAGATACAAAACCGTCCTATTATCGCGTGCTGTTATGTCTGATTCCCAAATCTGTCTACAGAGATAGGACAACTTATCAAATTGTGCACACGATTAATATTCATAACATGACTATGCTGATTCTTGCAGCCTGGCAAAGGTCTTCATCTAACTCTGAACAGGTCAACAATGTGATACCTTTTAAATCATTACGTATGGTATACCAAATTGATGAATCATGTTTAACCATTTTGTAGCTGTGTGTGTTCGGTTAATATGAAAACTAATCAAAAATGGTGTATGTACATATTTACATTGCGTGAAACGAGATGAAATCAATATTGTAATGTGTAGATAGAATCTTCTCACCTGTCACAGTGTAACCTTACGTCTCACTCCAGTGAGTTAATTGTGTGCTGTGAAACCAAAGTTAACCAGTGCAGAAACCAACTCCACGCCTACAAAATCGACTTTCCCGGGGTGCAGAAACCAACTCCACGCCTACAAACTCGACTTTCCCGGGTGCAAATTCAACTCCACGCCTACAAACTCGACTTTCCCGGGGTGCAGAAACCAACTCCACGCCTACAAACCCAACTTTCCCGGGGTGCAAAACTCGACTTTCCTGATGGGCAGAAACCAACTCCACGCCTACAAACTCGACTTTCCCGGGATGCAGAAACCAACTTCACGCCTACAAACTCGACTTTCTCAGGGTGAAGAAATCAACCCCACACATACAAACTCGACTTTCCCGGGGTGCAGAAACCAACTCCACGCCTACAAACTCGACTTTCCCGGGGTGCAGAAACCAACTCCACGCTTACAAACTCGACTTTCTCGGGATGCAGAAACCAACTCCACGCCTACAAACTCGACTTTCCCGGAGTGCAGAAACCAACTCCACGCCTACAAACTCGACTTTCCCAGGGGTGTAGAAACCAACTCCACTTCTACAAATTCGACTTTCTCAGGGTGAAGACATCAACCCCACACATAAAAGCTCAACTTTCCCGGGGTGTAGGTCCTTCATTATGAATAAAATAGCTATTGACGTTCATTATGTAGTGAAATGATATAGTAACAGGGATTGATGTGTTCGATGCCGCTGTATATTCGGAGGAGGCGACTAAATAGGGTTATTTACGATGCTGAACGCTAATGTCGCCGTGTTGACATTTTCAGAGACACTGTAGAGGTGAAGTCACTGATCTTCTGCTCCAATATCCAATGTGTTACAGTGTTTCTTTGTGATATCCTCGTTAGTTCTACAGCAACAACCACAAGACGGACCTGTGTCACATTCCTGAGTTTGATATCAAATAAAATCTACTAGGACTCGGATGTGTGTTTGTTAATATAATCTCCAAGTTGCTGACTTGGAGACGAGAAGACCGGTCACTTTTTACAAACGATTTAAATGTGCCACGTCCAGTAGTAAGGGACTTATCAAATACCACTCTGATACCGTCATTCCACGTCTTAGTGTAGGCTAAATAAGGTGTTCCCAAACAGATAACATGATCCTACTAACTGTACATACCGAGTACGGGACTCCCAAGGCCCCGTAAAAACACGAAATAAGCAGATATTTAGGTCGTCAATAGGACTCGCCAATTAGAACTATTTGTATACTAGTAGATTGGATTGTCTTCCCTTATTACATGTATCATCAATAACCTTGCAAATCTGCTTTTTAAGCCAGCACCAATCTCCGTGAAATTTCGTCTATTTCCGTCTGTTATGAAATGATACCAGGTAACAGTCTGTAAGACTACGGTTATCTCGGTAAGTTAATGAAGCCATATCCCAACAATCGTGGAATAATCCGCCATTTCTCAAGGAAACCTTGGTAGCTCTTGTCAGGGATAAGAAACCCTTAAGGTGACAAGCTGTGCCACTCTAACGTAAGTGACATATGGTGTAGTACAGTTTGCGAATACTTGAGGTTTGGGCCGGACAGAAGTGGTTCACAGACTATCGATGTTTACAAAAGAATCTACAGGAAAGTCAGCAAAGATGTCACGACCCCTCCTACCTCTCAAACGGCATTTTCATGAAATTCAAACTTTTACAGAAATTTTAGTAATTTCAACAGTTTCTCCACAGGTTTCGAGACATTGGAACACTTGGTCAATCAATAAGCGATTATTGATTTGAGAAACGCATTTTTCCTGAATCAACTTGTCTGTGGACAGTACCATTTTAGACACAAGGTTATTGTAAGGCCGATCTTCAGGCTGCTAGACCCATACAAACATTGATATGGTTAGGGATTAGGGCACCCGACCTGTGTCTCTGAAATGCGTCAACACCCCGACTTCACAAAAGTCGTTAATATTTACCCAGACTTAATTCCATATCATTCTTTTTTTGCCTAATGCACTATTTTGTGGTTGATTCTTTGAGAGTTTAATACACAAATAGACAAATTGTTAAAATTTCAATGATTGTGACGAAGTTAGTGTTGTGTGCCTGCTGGGGAGTCGTGGAGTAGTGCAGAGGGAATGACATTGTAAACACCTAACAATGGGTAAAATCAACTCCGCCTGCTGTTAAATGTACACATACGAGAAAAGTGGATGTATATAGTCGAGTAGACAGCTAATTACAGGTAAAATACAGGTAAACTATATCTAGGTGGGACTAATAATTTCTGTCAACAAAATATTAATTTCTTAGATAAATCTCACTGAGAGAAAAATTCAAAACGATGACAGTTAAACTTCTATAATTTATTCAAATATATGTGGTTGGAACGTATTGTTGTTGAAAGGCCTGTAGCTTAAATCGGGATCTTCATGTTTAGAATTTAAATGTCTTATTCAAAAGCCGTTAAGAACTAATCTTCTCTATAAATACACTGGGTTATTCAACGTAACGACTGGTTTAATTCGAGTGCGACAGATGAACAGCTAGATGGACTGTTCGAAACTATGTGATTTTTTTATATATCATGGCCAGACGTTAAAAAAGTTCGGTATCGTCACAGCTAAACAATGGATGTTTAGATCTGATTTTCATACATATATCGATATTGGTGACCTTGTATATCATACAACAGACCAAACAAGACATATGATCAATACTGACAACGTCCTGTATGTCTTGCATAAGATACCTTATGTTATACGCAAACTTGTCTATTATGTGCCGGAAATGGAAATCGCTCAGAGAGGCTCCATGTCGTTATGAAGGGATGTATGACGAGAAACAAATTATGTCCAGTACGATATACACCTTGATATTCCATGTAGAAGACTGAGAACTAGATACATTGATAGAGCATTGTAAATTTCCATTATTGATTGTATGAAATCATTAACATATACTTTGATATTAAAATAGACGTCGTTGTGTGCTGATCGAGTTACCAGCTTACCCTACCCATGTCTTTTGTATAGTGTCGCATTAAATACACAAAATAGCATTGAATTTCCGATATGTCATAAATTCTTCGTATGATTGAAGTATTTAATACCAATCCAATTATGAAACTTAATCCAATATATTCGGTACTACACACGTATTTAAAAGGCGCGTTTTGTCTACAGTAATTCAAAGATATCAGCTGCTATTGATTTTACCAGGCGTATACTCGGATCATACGTTCAAACCGGATACGGTACGTGTTACACAACTTTATGAATACCGGGAGACGGTACACTACGTAAGGGTATTCACAGCATTCTGGTATCGTATCTAACGGAGTCGGTAAAATAGTACATTATTAGATAGTGTTCACAGCTCTTAATGAAGGGTACGATATTACATAGTGTTCATGATGATATTGTGAGTACCCATTTTTGTTACACTATTAAAGAGTGTTCATTAAATTCGGATATTGTGAATACTGTTTTTGATACGCTATGAAAGAATTTTCACTAAATTCGGATATTGTGAATACCGTTTTCGTTACGCTATTAAGGAATGTTCAAGAAATCCTGATATTGTGAATATCGGTTTTCGTACGCTATAAAGAATGTTCAAGAAATTCGAATACCGGTTATGGTACATTAATAGGGATGCCAAATACAATCGGGTATTGTGAATATCAGATTTGGTACACTGTCTTCATATGCTCACGATATTCTGTCATCGTAATGATCAGATTCGGTAACACAAATTAACGTACATACCGAGGAGACTAACGTCAAATTCTAAGGCAGATTCACTAGCCCCGCAATTTTATCAATATCACATGTAATGATGTATTGTTGACTGAAGTTTAAATAGCATATACCTAACGTTAGCCAGTTATACCCCTCAGATGCCAGTTGTTCGTTCACGCGTACGATTTGCAGCAGGTTCCGGTATTTACAATATGTCCACGTTGTCACAATTTCCTGTGTAAAAGGGATACTTAAACAAGTACCGTTAGTCAATATTATCCGATAGATTGGTCGTTCACCCATACAGTTTGATAGTAATAACTAATGGAAGCTGCGTGTCATTCAAATGGATTTCTTCTTCACAAACATATACCGTGTATTGTACTAAACAAATTAACATATCTATTGCTCGTGGTCGTTTGTTTGTTAAACGAGGCGGACTGAAGCTAGAACCGATATGGGGTGTCTTCTAGTCAATAGCTGGCTGCCTGTGATATAGGCACAACAACGATCGCCAATCATAATGGTACGGTTTAAATACAGAGGTTAGGTGTCAGAATAGCGTATAGGATAGTCTTATTACGACATCTAGAGTTCAAAGTATTGGTATATAAAGTCAAACATCTTTGTAACCGAACCACCGTGTCCAAATGGTTCGGGCAGGTTTCACGCACCGTGTTTTTAAGTATTGTTTTTAATGGCATAAAAGATAAATAAGACACATTCATCAAAATTGGTAAAACATTCCCTTGACAACGCGTACATGTTCGTTATCCTGATAATGCAAATGATCGCATGACCTGGTGATGTCTCTAGTACAACGACGGCACGGAAGTGATTACAAATTTGACTGTTATAATTTGTACACGAAGATTACAATGCAAAAGATGAACTTTTGGATAGTAAAAATGAAATTGTTAGAAATATATTGTAACATGAATTATGAGAATAAATATCGATAGAAATGAGAGCTACGCATGGTAAATTACCAAAACTAAAGAGTAGACAACATAAGTAATTCATACATCGATTGCTATCGTGTCACTGTGGCATCAACATCTCACATAAAAGGAAGGTAACTTCACTACAATAGCCATTATTCAGTTGAAATTAATATTTGTAATGATAAATTATTTGTCGGCTAGATATTTCATGGGACATGAATAAGATATCGATATGTTGTATTTCCGGGGAGATACACAAGGTGACCATCTGGAACGGGCTGATCGTTTCACGCCTGACGGACCAGGATACCTTGTACACCCCTTTTCGTGAATATATTAATCCATGGATAGGATATACACGTGTACTTTAAGTAGTACATAAATTGTAAGTACTTACTTCTACATAGATTAAAATAATGGGCTAATCATTTACTAAATAGTATTTAACTGTCAACCCCAGGTCTCTAAAAAGCTGGGTATACATGTACAGACTGTACAAGGTGCGAGGCACGTCCTCATATACCCGATCACTAACGAGAAACGTCCTTATACACTAACGTTTTTCTTAAGTCAGTTACATCAGATGAATCAGAAGTATTTTCCCCGTTTGGCCTCGACAGATGGTTTTTATTTTAGACGTAAAATACTGAAGGTTCGTGTAAACAGAGGGAGAAATGACTCGTTACAAGTATTGTTACTCTTAGATGTAATGGAAACCGTTACATATGTCTCCAACTTACCCCACATCCACAATGAATGCTTATATCACCTGCTATTGTATTCATAGTATTATTACACACCTTCATACAAAACCTTAAAGAAAAAGATAAAAGTTGATTTTTGACCGATCTGATCGTTTAATTCTAATCAGAAAAGCTAGAATTTCACGGGATTTTCACAAGGAACCAGACACTTTAGTATGAAATGCTGAGTGCCCGTGACTGAGTATTATAACACAGAACAAAGACAGAATTACTCGGACTACACTTAATCAAGTTACTTTGTCCTGTTGGAGGTGAGCTATGATACACATCGCAGGCATTATTAATTAACAAAATCTACACCTTTAACGAGGGAAACACCGGACCGCACAAATAACATAACCGTTATCAATTGGATAGACAATTCAATGTCGGTATAAACATGTACATATCCCGATGATCTCTTTGATAACAGGAACTTTAAAACGAATCTCAGTTCGGTTCTTTAAAACACACATGTTCAATAATTTTAAAAACTTATCATAAATATACCAATAATGCAGATGACAAACATTGCATAAACATCACAGTTAAATAAACGTATTTACACAAATCTTGTAATTTTAAAACGTCGACCTATCTTTTTCTGGCTTGACAGGATACACCTAATTCCAATGAACTGTGAAAAACTAACCATGGCACATTTACCGATCCAACTTCAATTATAAAGGCATACGTATTGCTAACACTGTAACAAAAATATATATCTGAAATATTAACTGGTTATATTTACAAAGTAATATGAGAGAAAAATTTACAGAAATGAATTTCTTACCTGGTTTTGTAGATGTGTAATTTGCCCTGTTTGTCAGGTGTTAGCGACACAACGGTAGCTATAGAGGGCTGATCAACGTAAGGTCTAATTCACGGAGACGCTCGAACAGCATGGCGACGGGTAACCAAGGACGCTAAGGCCGCGGACTTAGTCAATAGTCGACTGATTAATAGGCCCTATTGGAACAATATACACTGGTCCACGATTAGTATGTTAATCTCACAGGACGAATTTGGTGTGTGTCGGAATCGAATGTGTGTTTAAAACTATTGCACCCATTCAATATGCAAATACTTGAGTGTATAAAACTACGTGAACTGAAATTGATTTTAGATATATACATGCTCTGGCAGGAGAATGCTTAAACACTTAAGTTGGACCATCCGTTAATTTTATCCGTATTATATTCGATCGCGTAACACGTTATCTGGCATACTTAAACACAATCTTAAGTTGCTAACGAAGAAAGTATGCACTTCACAGTGGACGTTAAAAAAAACAACACCAGTGATGTTCAATATGTTCAGTCAACTTATCCGACTGTACAAGTTCACACCTAGGGAATTCTGTGTTCTTGACATTACCACACTGGATGAAACTTCTCTTTTAAAAGTCTGACAATTTTATGGGGGACACCCATTACCTAGAGCTGACTGCCGGTTTTATTACAGTATTGTAAATTAAGAGAAGATTAATGGACATGTCGCGTGGTGACTTTAATTGGGACATTGAAGTTATGGTAGTGTAAACGGTTTACTTTGGGATATAGACACAATGCTATTATATCGGGGGAGCTTATATGAATAATCTCATTTCCAGGTAGTAAAATTTTAAACGTCTTCCTCAAACGAGGGTAGCTACCAGCAGGCCAGTTTTACTGGGCTTAATATGGAGGTTTTCTTAAAAGATTCTGCAAATATGACACCTCTAACTAACTTTTAATGTTTTTATTGTAATGAACAGGAACATTTAACCTTTGCGTGCAATGTTTAATTTCAGGCTAGGTCTGTGGATCTTCGGGCATCAAAATGGAAGCAGTGTAGGTAATCAGTGGTCTGAATGCATGAAAGCCCGGATGTATTCTCTAATATATAATGATGACCATGTACGTGTCTTTTTGGCGTGATGTCGTGTTTACTCCTAGTATTCTTAAATGTTTCTTGACATTGTTAAAAGAGGAGACATGATGATTTTTTCTAACCTTGAATTTACTTTCTTTGGCGTCGAGCTAACGCACGAAATAATGTGACTGTTTACTGGCATGGAATTCAACGGTGGTTACAGAATACAAAACTCACACGGAACGATATAGCACAGAAGGTATATATTTTGCCTACCACAATTATATAACACATTTTTATACAGTGTGTACATTATTTATTACTGTCATCTGATACGCTATACAAGTCATAAATGGATTTCAGCTACCCTGGTATGTATCATATGAATTGGAATCTGTTTAACAAGCACGTGGACCATCTGCTTGTTTATTCCTATCTAATTAATTTTGAAAGGAATGATGGTGATTACATTTCAAGATCTTGTGTCGGATATTAGATTTAGTAACCCTGAAGTAAACACGACTGAGCTTATTGTCACGAAGTTTTTATTGTCGAACGAAATGTAACAATGTGTGGCATTTGTGTGACATGTAAACAGTATTTTGTTGGTTGCAAACACATCCACGTGTGAAAAGGTACACATAAAGTGTTTACGTATCATATTACGTAGCTAATCAATCTCTGGGCAAACAAAATGGCGACCACTTTCACCTTCCTTACCAAATCGGCTAACTCTAGCGAATTCCAGAATCTAATTCAGTTTCTGACTAAATATTTTACGGCTTAAAGGATATCACTCGTGTATACAATCACTAACACACCAAAGTTGTATTTTACTACTATATTTGTCTTTTAAATGAACAGTTACATGAATGCCCTATACAATTCGCATGTTCTTGGTGAGTTAACTTTATTTATTTAATTTCATAATTAACTTTTGGCCAAACGACCTGTCAGTAAAATATATGCACACACACACCCACACACGCACGCACGCACGCACGCACGCACGCAAGGAACAATGTATATGACGAATACAAGAAACAAGCCAAAGAAATGAAGAATTGAGTAAGAAATCAATGAACTTATTTGATTTAAAAATAGCTTAACTTTGTTGACATAATACTTTGGTATTTTTCACACAAAGCCGTTTCATAAATTTAAACATATACGGTTGGACCAAAGTTCAGAAGGACATAAAAAAAAGTATAATAAAATGTTACAACGGCCCAAATTACATCATGTTCACTCATAAATTAGAGGAAATGTACTGGTTAAACGTATACGGGAGAGTTACCTCCCCTGATGATACCATGTACAGACATGGTCTGTAACGATTAGAACAAATGATAAACTCTGGTTTGACGAAACAAACAACTGAAATTATTTAAATCTTACCATTTACTCCAAAATATAACAAATTTTCGGAAACGATTAGCAAATTACGATATCTTTAGGCGGAAAGCTTTTAAATTATCTCACTAATTATAGTGAAAAAAGTAGGTAGTTTTATTGGACGGTACTAAAACTTATAATGTCGTCAACCTACAAGATTTTATACTTGGTCTTTATCTTAGTCTCTTTAAAATGTCTGATAATCTACACAGCCTCTGTAAACTATTTGTAGATAACACGGCTCTATCGCTATCTGATCCATTTTCCTACATCATCGAAATTACATTGTATCAATATAATATAGAAAACATTAAAGAATAGGCGAGAAACATCAATCCTGCAAAAACACTACTGATTCATAATTCTGAATACGACAATATAAGTTAAAAAATGCGACGGTGTAAATGTTAGTAAAAAATCATAGGCACGTGGAGTCATAATGGACGGAAATTGTTTAGTAAATCCTAATGGAGATATTTGTAAAAAGTATCAAAACAAATAAGTGTTATGCGTAAGCAGAAACATATAATTCCATTGTTAGCATATTGCTGTGAGATATCAGATGAGTGTATTTTCGGTGATTATAGAATCAGAAGCCGCGAGTGTGATTACGAAACTACTGTCTAACACTAGCGGAGATTCTTTATATCCCGATATTAGCAGCAATCTTTCATTTGATAACCGAACGACTCTCTTTCACTTTAAGTACAATGCACCTTTAGTTTTAGATAATTCACGATGTCACCCTAACGGAATGCCAACAAACAACCTAATACTGTTAGCGACTAAAGTTCATCCTTCTTGTTAGATCACGTGATAAACCATGCGATAAAATGTATTTGCTCTACCGGTTAACACGTTTTCAGTCACTAGAATGTGTTAACCCTAAAATTATATGTTGGTTTTCAAGTTTTTCATTTTTCCTGTCATTTTTATGTTTCAATATCTACATATAACTCTAAAATTGTACGATACACGTGATATGGCCACAACTTTTAAAAAGATATCTTTAAGTATACATACTGAATAATGTTGATTGTATGTATTTTGTGTATCTGTACGTACTAAAGCAGGAAGAAAGATGAATAAAAACAGATTCATTAATGTGAAAAAAACAAGTGCTGTCATTCCAATTTATGTATTATGGTTATTTATAATCAAGAGAATCTTAGTAATATTTTCAATTAAGATTTTAGTACATAGCTGACAATTCATTGGACTTTGTCCAAGCGTGCCATGTTAAAGTTCTCCGATTTGCCTTACTTCCTTTAAAATACGTGTATTTCAGCTGTCACAACCGAACCTTCAGTATATCTATGTATGGTCATCCAAACACATATTTCATATCCTAATTTTCATCGACAGTTTATCGTTAATTAGACCGTGTTACTCAATTGTGCCATGTTTCCCGTTCACTCCGGTGTTGAGCTATATTTCCCTCCAAGTACATACAGTGTAAGCTATTTGTGCCATGTTTCCCGTTCACTCCGGTGTTGAGCTTTATTTCACTCCAAGTACATACAGTGTAAGCTAATTGTGCCATGTTTCCCGTTCACTCCGGTGTTGAGCTTTATTTCCCTCCAAGTACATACAGTGTAAGCTATTTGTGCCATGTTTCCCGTTCACTCCGGTGTTGAGCTTTATTTCACTCCAAGTACATACAGTGTAACCCGGCTGTCAAGTCCGCCTGTGGGATATACATATTTGGGTATTGCCATCCTTACTCATATTTCACATTCTGAATATTACATACTTTTAATCATTAACTGGAATTTGGTCATTACGGTAGCTGTGCCCTGTTTAAGTTTTCCATTAAGCTCTCCAATGACCTTAATTTTTACTCTACCAACGATAATGTCCGTTCTGACGATATAGAGAAGCGGGGACACGCTTTTTTTGTTGACGAGTTGTCTGTGTGTGTTGTTGCCGAGTTGTCTCTGTGAGTGTGTTGTTGACGAGTTGTCTGTGTGTGTTGTTGACGAGTTGTCTGTGTGTGTTGTTGACGAGTTGTCTGTATGTGTGTGTTGTTGACGAGTTGTCTGTTTGTGTGTGTTGTTCACGAGTTGTCTGTGTGTGTTGTTTATGTATTAACTTCATGTGTTGTTTATGTATTATCACCTGTGTTTGTCTGTCGTGTATTTGTATTGTTGACTTGGTGACACTCGATGCGGTTTGTTTATCGCGCCCATTAAATATATATGACACGCGCGTACACACCATAATAAATGAAGATGAAAGCATCGATTTGTAGACACGTGTCTGTGTCAGTGACACCCCAAGTCCTGCAGAACATATCTAACCGGGTTTATGTGTTAGGCTAATAATCTATAGTGATATATAGGCCCTTACAAGATTAGACCTAGTCAGAAAAAAACCCCAAATAAACAAAAACAAAAACAAGAAAACAAAACAGAATCATTTAAAGTGTACGAGGCGACTTATGTGGCAGTTCCCTGCAAAACCAAGACTTCGTTTTCAAAATGTCTCCCTGTGGACATACATGTAGTGATATCCAGATTAGACACAATAATGATGGCACTTATTGCATTGTATTGTTTGGATATCTATTTTCTCTCATCTTTCTTTTCTTTTCGTGTAAAGCGTCCACAAAAAAGGGGAATTAAATCGATTTTCCGTGGTCGAGACAAGGAAAGGTTGTAAAAAATATTCAATCTTATTTACTATTTTAGTTTAAAATGGGCAAAATTAACGTTATTAGTTGTCAGTTAAGTGTAACAATAGATACTGTCCTGTCTATCAGAATACTCGCCACATATACCCGTATCAACGAAGCAACCATAGGTACTGTCCTGTCTATCAGAATACTCGCCACATATACCCGTATCAACGAAGTGAACAGTGGCTCGCATCACTGTCGGATCTGGGATGGGTGAAACAGCTGTATGATACAGTTGAATTCATTGTTTGGCTATACTGTATCTAACCCTAAATTATTAAGAGGTGCTTTTCGCTTGTGTGTCCTTTGTACAATCTTCGAAAGTGCAGTTTGTAGACACTGCTGGTGGATTTTCAGTCCTCGAGGTTCGCTGTAACCAGTATGCTTTGTTGTAATTTACTCGAATAGTGTCACAGTTAAGATTATACACGTGCACTTGACGTTGTTCTAAAATTATAAGATATATGAACGTTTAATTTACAAAATTTATAGATTTATGGAGCAAGTACACCTCCCCGTCTAAATTTCACTTCTCTTTCGATCACTTTCTTTAGTCCCCTCCTCGGTTTAAAATCTAGACCATCAGCATCATTGACGAGCCATAGAAAGACAAAACAGCTGTATGATGCAGTTTAATTTATTGTTTCGGTCTTCTGTGCCTGATTATAAATTTATATGAAAAGGTGCTATTGGCGTGTGTCTTGTACTATTAGGGTTATACAATGAACCCCGCCTACTCATTTATTATTCTTGTCTTAATCTATAGAGGGGCTTATTTATCAAGTGGTCCATGATATATATTGTTCACACTCATTTAATCTCAGAAGCATTTGTCCTTGACCGATATCACTTGTCAATCCTATTTTGGCCCTCAGTTGTTACAAATTAGTCCCTGTTAGTTACACTGTGCAGTGTCCTCAATACCATATTGGGCCTTACCAATTACAATTGGTCCTCAAAAGTTACACCTTGGACCTAACCAATTACATTTTGGTCCTCAATACCGGTAGTTGATATTGGGCCTGACCAATTACAATTTCGTCCTCAATAGTTACATTTCGGTCATTGTGAGTAACATTTCGGTCCTCGGTTATTGTAACCAGAGACGTGATATATACGTCTCTGTTGTAACTCCGTATAGTTTGTTTGAAAACTGTGCATAGCAGAAGGGAAACAACTCTTTGTGAAATCAAACCGTGTCATTTCACTGGTTGGTTGTAAATTAAAGGGACATAACTCTATTACATTTTTCAGATCCAACATAAGTTCTTTCAAAACTGACCTGTTTTCCGCACTTTTCAGTATTCCTTTTGAACGTGTTTTTTGCAATCTGATAAAGAAAACATATGTAGATATGTATATAAGATGTCTACTGCAGAGAAGAATTAAATGTGCAATTTAATATGTACATTTGAGAGTGTCTTTTACACAGGTCTTATATTCAAACGTACATTTATCTTGTAAAACACTGATATGTAAGACGATAAATTCTAAGTGTCGCGGGACATTTTACACAAACACACAATGTATTCTTTACATGAAATTGTGAAATTTGAATATTTCCAATTTTGGCAGAAAAAGAAGAACTGTTTGGTACTTTTTTTTATCAAAACTACCGCAGCATTTTCAGTGCACTACGACGGGGGTACTACATCGCTGACAAAGAACATGAACATTAGTGTATACATAATTTACTGTCTATCTTGTCCATATTATTCGGACGTTCTCTAGACTTTATATCAGTCTGAAGTCGATGAACGTCAGAACCCATGTCCTTTTATAAGTGAGAAAAATAATACACAATCTGAACGTGCGTTTGCCTTAATATTCTTGTCATGCCTGTAATCTCGCTACTGTTTGCACATGCGAAGAAGTTCAGACAACTTCGTAAACAGCGGCCGTTTGCTCTGCATCCACATATTTCACTTCTGTCTTTTTGAGCAATCAATATGACCGTGCAGTGAATCATTTAAGATAAAGAATTTCAGCTGGTTTATTTTTGCATTGATATGCGTCATAACTTTGGGACATACTTTCGGCATGCGAGTTTTCGTTTAGTCACGTGGTCGAATTCCTACCATAATCTCCATGTTTGTATATGTTTGTTGTGAAATTTGAAATATGACATTGGTATCAGCTTATGACATAAAAATGTCGGTAGTACATCAGAATAATTTGTCTCACTCTTACGTATCGCAATGTCCGTATTTGTTAATTGCAGTTTTAGAAAAAAATGGTTTTTCCAATTTCACATTTAAAAGAGCGTCACATAAATCTAAGATATATTTTCCATATTTCATATTAATTTCCAGTTTAACAGTTGTTTTACCATTAAAACACATCCATGTAACATCCATGAAATACAAGTTAAAAACTTTTTTCCAGAAATTTGAGCTTATACGGGTAGTGTACCGACTTTCTACACCTAGCGTACAAACACTCGTGTCAGCGTATTCGACGTCCGCATGTTATTCACAGTGTTACAGGTGGTAATCCCTGTGTTATCCCATTGAGTTGATGCGAGGGTGAGAGATGGATATGTCACAATAGAGTTATCCCCTCTTCGGCGCCATATCCGGTACCACAGTCGAGTGACGCTATCCCGGTAATCTTTGTTAAAGGCGATGAACACTATCGGATTGACAAAGTTAGGCAGGAAGAGTAAACAGTACCACATGAAGTCCTGAATGTACGGAACTGCTGCTCTGTCGCCATCTTCTAGATTTAGCACAGATAACACTGTATAGGGAGCCCAGCATAGACAGATGGTACCTACAACATACGGGACGTAAAACATAATGGTTAGTGTGGGATGAAAACAATATAGAAATATATTATAATACACGAGGCGGAGCGTGAAGATAACGTGTGATAGAACGTACAACTGTGATGTAAACACAACAAAGAATGGGCTCTCTAACACAGACAAATAGTACCTATAGCATTCGTGGTCGTAAAGTGACTGAGTGTCATAATGAACAAGAAGCAAGATGTAATTGTTTGTATTAGTGACGGCAAGGATGGCCATACCAAACACTGAGGCTATAGAAATGTTCTAGAACAGTTATGACAAGGTGTTAAGACAGCGGGATCGTTAGGAGGAATCCGAAGCGGCAATGGTAGGGACATTCTGGTTTAAAAAATAATGTGTAGTCGAAAATAGAAACGTGAAATGGGGTTGAAATTACAGGCAGATAAAAATGAGACACAAGAAATAAATCAAATTAAATAGGAAATCTTCACTGATATCTCCATAATAAAATTTATCAGTCGGCTCGAATATCATACTTCATTAATCTGTGATTTAAATTGTAGGGTTACTTTGAGACAACCTACCGTGATGATATACACATATCTTACCTATGTTAATGATAACTAGTTTGAAAGTCCTGAGACTTGAGGTGACGGATCCTGTCCTTCGCACTTGTCGTCGTCCAGAGGAAACGTTGTGGTCACGTGACGTTCGTATGACATTACGGCCTCCATAGCATGGCTCTACCAATGACCTTGCCAACAGTGCAATCTTCGAGTAACAAAACACGAGAAGACACAGGGGTGCCAAAACTGTTAGAAACCACGTTATGTAGGAGAACGACTTAGACACCTTCCATGTGATTCCGCAGATCTGTAGAGTCCTTGGCTGGAAACATATACTTATGCCTCCCCATTCTAGACACGGTGGGAGAGCGAACACTATACCCAGAAACCACGTCGATACGACCATCGACAGACTCTTCCGGAGGTTCATAGTTATTGGGTAAGTAAATGGTCGGAAGATGGTGAGGAATCTGTCCACACCGACCAAAGCCAGTGTCCAGTTAGTGGATATTGATGACACCATGACAACCACCGGAGATGAGCGACAAACGACGTCGGCGATGACAAGATGAGAGTAGACTATGGAATAACACAGGATTGGTATGGGATACACGGATGACAGAATGTAGGCAATTGACAAACTCATAATACATGCCTTCATCGATGTTGCCATCGACCTCGTGCGATGCACGACGTAAATAAGTAGCGCGCATGACGTCACACTCATTATGATGATACAGACGAGGAAGACTATTTGGAGAGCTACTAACGCTGGTTTGACACATACGGCCGAATGTTGGTAGCAGTAAATATCTCTGGAATGCTTCCCCACGTCACACGTAGTATTGCCATTCATTTGCTTAAATATACCGGACTTTGAAACGTAATCAGCTCCGTAATGCTTCGACAAAAAGACCCATAAGTTAATCCTTTATATAAATTTCCCAGAAACACTAACAACAGTTTGGCGACAATCTCTAGGAACCAGAGACTATAGACGCTCTGATCAGTTACTAGTACTTTAGAGATGAAAGTGATTAATAATGTAAATGCTTTGATATCGGTATAACATATTACATTGATTTGTCATTTACTTAATGGCGTTAGAAGTCATGGCAGTATGATTTGTTTCCGAACTCCCGATGGACCACTTCATCGACTGATGTCTTCACCGTTACGTGACCACGTTGTAGGCATCAATACACGTCCATGATGTCTAAATGAACATTGAACTAGGGTATCTACATCACCACGTGACTACGATGTCTACATCAACACCTGACCACGGTGTCTACTTCAACACGTGACTAGGGTGTCTACATCAACATGTGACTACGGTATTTACATTAACACCTGACCACGATGTCTACATCAACACCTGACCACGGTGTCTACTTCAACACGTGACTAGGGTGTCTACATCAACATGTGACTACAGTATTTACATTAACACCTGACCACGATGTCTACTTCAACACGTGACTAGGGTGTCTACATCAACACGTGACTACGATGTCTACATCTGTAAGTGACCACGTCACTGCTACAGATCACCGTATGTGTTCGCGTTCACAAGAAATAAGAAAGATACAATACGATCTGTATAATTACAGCGTGGTATTGTTAGAAATTAAAGATGAATAAGTATAGATCCCAACAAAAACTGTCAAATTGCATACACTATCAGCCTTAGAGAGCTGGATCGTTGGAATATTTTCGCAGGACGTCCTGCTATCGATTTGTCGATTTTATCGATTTTCATATACATATTTATACACATCACTAAACAATTATGTGACAATAAAAACATAAGAAAAAAGTTTACATAATCCAAAAGAATTAACCAGCATATCAAATGATGATTTTAAAAATGGTCAAAAGTAGATTTTCTACAATTATAATAAAACCATATTTGATTTCCTATTGAGCTAAATTCCAGTTTTAGATTTTCCTGTCTCGTGTGAACTTCCTGGTATTTGTACGTGATATTTCTCGATAGGTGATGTCATAATTGAAATGACGTCATATACAAATGTATAACCAAAAAGAGATGTAAACGAACTACATATTGCAGTGGAGAAAATAGATGCCCATATACTCGTTATGCTACACATGGATTTATCGCGGGCTGACAGTCTGTAACATCTTTGCTTCGAGGAAGTTTTTGTTACACAATGCCAGTCTGGGATTAGGATTTTATAGAAGGCTTACTGGATGTTTGTGACATAAAGATCGTTTCCCCGAGAGCTGAGATCCTCCCTTTTTCCCCTCCAAGTGGGTGGTGAATGGTCATTTTATTTTTCTCTTAGCCTGCTGACTGTACTAGTGATGTGCATATTTTTGTTGTTTCGATGCTTCTTATCGTCGACATTTCGTCATAGATACGAAGGCGCTATTGTACTGTTGACGTGACGTCTGTGAATTGTTACTGTGACATCACACCATTGTCTGACAGGGGAATTCCCCGTCTCAACCCTAGAGTGAGATAAGGAAATCTCCCGCCTGTAACGAGACATCCAACAAATACAGATAACATATTGTAGTTTTCTGTGATACTATACACAATAAAGTCTATAATCTTGATGATATAAAGCTATTGTACAGCTTTTTAAATATTGTCTGGTACATGTCAACTAACATACAAATTGTATACTATATGCATGTTCGTACATATACCTGTAATATATTATTATCTGTATACTATTATGGTGATATTTTCTTCTATACAAAAATATTAATCATGAATATGCAAGGAAATCGTTATTAAGCATATCTGCGTATCTGATCTTAAAAAAACTTTTTGCAACATAAATTTAGAATTTGTAACATGACCTTGACATGTTAAGGAAATCACAAGAGTATGAAGAACTGAGGGAGATACTCCTGTATTCAGTTTGACTTTTAAAATGTTTGTAAATTGTATATTATATATTTAGTAATCTACAATTCTATCAGTATCAGAGTTGTCGTTCCTTGCAGTCAAGCCGAGGGTAACACAATGTACTGCGGGAGAGATGGATAAATGTGGTAATAAAGTTTGAATTGAAACATAGATTGCTTTGTTATTCGGAACCCTTGAAGAATGTCGTTTTTTAATCCTTTATATGTAAATTATTTACAGGTAGATACTGTTTACTAAATTACTGCTAGTTTATTTTACCAGCAATATTGTATGTATATTATTGTCTAAGTCACCATTTTTCTAAAGTCTCCAAGACATCTTGTATACAAACATGTTTTATGTAATAAGCTGTGTTGGATGTATAGTTTATTGAGGGGGGAGGCTTGATAAAATTTTGTATCTGTATAACGCTATAGTGTCGTCGCTAATCATTGACAACAAATCCTATATACATGTGCATTTTTCGTCAGGAAATTTAGTGTTTGTTTGTATGTATCATGAACTCCTTTAAATTACACTTTTATACATGTAAATGTGTCGATTTCCCCCGTACATGTATGACATGGAGGCGTACTAAGGTACTCATGTATTATTGTTTATTAAATATAAAGCTAATGAATTTACAGAATATGTATTACCACTATAGCTCAGGTACGGTATCTCCGGGGGAAAAGAGGAGCGGGGGAGGGGGTGTAACGGGGAGGTATACGTAACCCTCCGTGAGTCACGTGATGCGATACGTTTCCAATGCAGATGGGGTTTTCAGTGGTAGAAGCAGCATACTCGAGACCTTCAGCAAATGTCTGGAATAATTTTCTTGGAGAGGAGTCCAAACCTGGATCAGAATCTACTAAAACAATGGCCGTTAAATAGCACGGCGTCACATAGGACCACGGTAAGTACCCAAGTTACTTTTCTCTACGTAATAACAAAGAGAGTGTGTGTTCTTCCGGTTTTACATAAAACTTGGTAATTACCGATATGATGTTAACACGAGAGTAAACAAATCATCCCAAATGGTGAAGGTGTTTATATTGATGTTGAAAGCAGGCTATTTTAATAAGAATTACATATGTACATTATACATGTGCCATGTAAACAAAACGCTCGAAGGATCATTCAAAATCGTGTGGTACACGTGTGTGACGAAGGGAACCATAACATGCGGAGGGGGAGAAGCGATAACTCGTCTGTTGCCGATGTGTGTATTTTTAGTACATACATATCCTGTGTACGTATGTATACAAAGCTACTCTGCGTTTTCCCATCGGCTTCCTGTATGCTTGGTTTTGATTTAGAAGGGGTTGGCATGTGTATTGTTAGGAAGTGTAATAGACAATGAAGACTGAAACTATTATGTTACCACACAACTACTTTAGACAATCATAATAAGTGTTATTTTTTAAGTGACAAGGATATCAACCGCCCATTTGTCTTACTGCACTCTGATCTATTAGCTGTATATGATATTTATAAGTTCACAGGTACAAAAACAAAGGAAAAATCTCTTTTAAAGTTAATTATTTAATTGAATACATATATCGAACACCTTTTAATGAATTACAATTGATTTTTTTGTATCATTTCTAGGATAAAATGACAGTTCCACAACCACGATGTTCACATATCCGTCGGCTGTTAATGCGAACTGGGGTAGTGCTTTGTGGAATAGCCCTGTTTTTTCTGTGTATGACATCACTGCACGTTTCAAAGAACCATGATACACAGCCGAAAAAAACACACACCGTTCTCCGTCGACCCGTGTCGCAAGCCTGTGTCGGAGCAAGGTGCTTGTCCAGGGACGAAGAATATGCACAATATTTTATTCCTAGAAAAGAAAAAGTGAATCCGTTTCCCTTTAAATATACCATTCCCGGGTCAGCAATATGTTTAGGGGAAGACCCGGTGTATTTAGTCATTCTCGTTCCTACTATAGTAACACACGTGGAGGAGCGCCGGGCCATACGTAATTCATGGGGCAGCGTTGCTAGGGGAAACCACTGGCCTCGACATCATGTGAACGCTACCATTAAACTTGCGTTTCTATTTGGTGAAGATCCTGCTCTGAAGAACAACAAAGTTGCCCAGCTGGAGAGCGACTTGTATGGTGATGTTGTACAGGCAGATTTCGCCGATACCTATGCGAATTTGACACGGAAAATGCTAATGGGTTTACACTGGGTGTCATCACGTTGTACCGACGCTGAATACATTTTGAAGGCGGATGAAGACACCTTCGTCCACATCCCCAAACTCGTGGACGTCTTGGCGAATGTCCGGCACCCCGCTTACCAGGGCGTAGTACTAGGGCATGTGAATGTCGACGGTATTGTAAAACGTGTAGGGAGGTGGAAAGTGAACCAGAAAGATTACCCATTTCCACATTACCCACCTTACACCGCCGGTAACACCTACGTGATCTCCTCTAACATTGCGTCGACCTTATTCAGGACGTCGGAGTATATGCCGTTCATTCCTATTGAGGACGCCTATATCACGGGTATTCTAGCTAAATCAATCACTGCTGAGGTGATCGATGTGCCCGGCTTCACGTTTTACCTGGACAGACCGCCACACGCTTGTGATTATATACAGGACAGTCGTATCTCCTCCACCAAAGTAAGTTCGCATATGAAAATGTACATTTGGGAAAAACTTGCATTTAATACGCTCAATTGTCAGAGGAAACAAGCACGCAGATAATGAACAGACCCGATCATTGAGGGAATAATGATATCATAAGAGGGAGTGATGCTAATGAGGGTGCACTCATAGTGAAAAGGTACAGATAGTGAGGGGGCAATGATAGTGAAAGACATAGAGTGAGGGGGCAATGATAGTGAAAGACATATAGTGAGGGGCAATGATAGTGAAAGACAGATAGTGAGGGGGCTATGATAGTGAAAGACAGATAGTGAGGGAGCTATGATAGTGAAAGACACTAATAGTAAGGGACGCTGAGAGGGAAGGGACACTGATAGTGAAAAACACTGATAGTGAAAGACGCTAATAGTAAGGGACGCTGAGAGGGAAGGGGCACTGATAGTGAGAGGGTACTGATAGTGAGAGGGTACTGATATTGAGGGGGAAATGATACTGAGGGGACATTGATAGTGAAAGACACTAATATTAAGGGACACTGAGCGGGAAGGAGCGCTGATAGCTAAGGGCATTGATTATGATTGGGCACTTATGGTGAAATACACTGATATCGAGGAGACGCTGAAGGTTAGGGACATTGATAGCGTGAGGCGTTGATAATAAGGAACATGTATAGTGGAGGGACCATGACAGTTAGGGCATTAATGGTGAGACATTGTTGATAAAGAGAACATCGATATCGTCTATTCTCCATCAGTTACTAGCAGCACGAAATGTCACCAAGAAGAGACTGACATCAAAACACATTGATATCGACGGTACTGATCAGATGACGACACCTATTGTGAGACACAACATAACAAGGACTGGCTGTTACACATGGAGAACTTCGAAAATAAGGGAACAAATTCCGTCAAAACGTAGACAGTCTGACAGTGAAGAGGCGCGTGTCCATCATCAAGATTACACACACTCGTAGTGAGCGATATGGAAAATGGTATAAAATAGGGTAGATGCGTTGTTCTTCAATGTCTCAGGGAACAGGATGTGGCTGCGGGTCAACTCACGGTATGTCTCAGGGAACGGGATGTAACTGCGAGTCAACTCACGGTATGTTTCAGGGAACGGGATGTAATTGCGCGTCAACTCACGGTATGTTTCAGGGAACGGGATGTAACTGCGAGTCAAATCACGGTATGTCTCAGGGAAAGGGATGTGGCTGCGAGTCAACTCACGGTATGTCTCAGGGAACGGGATGTCACTGCGAGTCAACTCACGGTATGTCTCAGGGAACGGGATGTAACTGCGAGTCAACTCACGGTATGTTTCAGGGAACGGGATGTGGCTGCGAGTCAACTCGCGGTCATTCACAATATCAAGGAGACAGAAAAACAAAAAAACAAAAAAAACAGGCGGAGACACGCGGGGTATGCAGACCTCAGAGACGTGGATTAACAGAAATCACATTCCATTGCTTGTAGAAAGATTGATCAAATTAAAGTTTTCTGCATCGCTTGTATTGGATCAATTAATTATTTGAATAAATCATCCGAGTATGTAAGTTGCACGTGTTACATGGAATCAAAATTCCGTCAGTCACTATATGTTAATGTGATATTACCTTATAAGGATCCTCTTCTTTCTAGATATTTAAATGTTTGAATATTCCAGTAACAATAATAAGATGTAGAGATCAATTATCACAGTATGTACATTTTATTTTGATCAGGAATGTTTGTGTCACTGTAGAGGTAAACACAAGTGTCCGCGATATCACATGCTGCCGTCCATCTGTTTTGTTGTGATATCACATGCTGCCGTCCATCTGTTTTGTTGTATCTCTGGAGCTCTTCAGAAATGGTAGTATACCTGCGACAAACATGTTCTTTCATGAAGAAAGTTCACCGAACTAAAATGATAAATAAGACAAGGGGCTATATAGGTTAGAATAGCTTACATGTTCTCTGCAGAATACACAGAAGATTGTGGGTCCGTCATGTCAGTCTCTGCAAACTTGAAAGCCTATTCTACAAGCATGCTACTACACAAATACTATCACACAGGGCCAGCTGTTTGTTTAAAATAAGAAATTGCTTTTGAAAACTGCTACCGTTAACTGCTGTAAGATCCAGAAACCGAGTCTTTTGTGGTGTAAAAAGGATATTCGCATAAAGTTAGGATATCACATGATGCTCTTGAAAAAAAATTGTTAAAAGTTATTTACTTGTGGTCTTTTATAATATATTTAATTATTTATATATTTATTATGTTTAATTTGCGGAATTTCCTTATAGATCTAGCTACATCTATTTATAAACGCTGCCCCGATTGTGTCATATCATGTTTGCACTCTTATATGCCGAACAGAATGAAATATTTGTGTACATTATATAATCGACCTAATGGTGTAACATAATTTAAGCAGAAATTTTACTGAAGAGCATACACACTTGTGTATTTACCCAATACTCTGCATATAATCTATGATTCAGGGATCCTTCAGTTCCGGATTTCATGATGCACTATATTTAGATGGTTACATTTATATTGGATGGGATTATTCCCAACAATTTTGGCTGTCCAAACTGACCACGGGAGAGATATTTTGCTAACAATAGTTTTAAAAGTCATTAGAATGAGTTCTTAAAAGGTACTTAACAGCCAAAAATTTTGAAACTTGGAGGAATTACCACTTTTAGAATAGGTTGTTTTGAAATTTTCATCTCGGACCCCTGTGTCCTAGAAAGTGGTTCAAGGCCATCGTTTTGAACAGACTTTGTAACCCCTTTTCCCAGCGTGATACAGACACGCAGTATCTGCACCCTGGGTCTTTTAGCTATTATTGAGGCACCGTTTCAACATTTTGACATATTGACCTTTATCATTTTGAAAATTGGTCAAGGTCATTTATCGGAACCAATATGGTAGCTCTTCATCATAGCATTCCACAGAACAAATATCAGTAACATGAACCTTTTGGTTATTGAGTGGTGATTTGAAGAATTATTTTACAAATTTGACCCCTGTGACATTGAAAATAGGTCAAGGACATTCAGTTGAACAGTTGGTAGCCTTTTTTATGCACGGATTGTACAGAATTAATACCTGTACCTTTTGGTTATTGAGAATTCACTTAAAGATTTTTACCAATTTACTCATGTGTCATTGGAAGTGAGACAATTGTATTTAGGTGTACAAATTGTGTAGTTCCTCCTCATCAAAGTGTATTACAACCCAACAAGAGCACTCCGGGAATTTTGGTCACTGAGTAGAATTCGATTATTCGATTGCATGTTTCAACACATCTGACCCTAATAGCATGATAGTGGACTAAAGTCATTTATTTAAACAGTCTATCTCCAAAGCATGCTGCAGGCACAATATCAATACCCTGTGCCTTTTGGTTATTGACAAGAAGCATGAAATGAAAAGTAGACGCCATACAGACGGACAATGATAGGACGTAGGGATGGAAGACGGATACCGAGCAAGGGTATAAGCTTATATGACGTTCTAAAACAAAAGAATCGAGGGTCCAAAAAGTGATCTAGGCGTCCACCATTTATGATCTTTACTGGGTCTCATTTAAATGCAGTTTGATATGTTTTTCTTTTCTATTATGTCTTCTGCTGTGAACACTGAACACGGGCAATAAGGCAAAAAGGATACCTACATAAGTAGCCAAAGATAGTTTCAATATTTTGGAAATAGTTTAACAAAGAACAACGGACACAATCCAAGATGGCCACCAATCAGTCATGTAGTTTTCAAATGAACAAAGCACATCTAAGGACCATTGGGAACCTAAATAATAAATATGAGAATTGTTTTACAGTCCATATAGTAGTTCTCAAGCGCGAATTAGCGATGACCAACTTTAACTGTCAAAATCCCGTCTATGTATAATCACAGGAACCATTCTTTGTTAGATCCCTCTCTACGTTATAATCACAGGAACCATTCTTTGTCAAATTTAATATTCACCAAACAGAATTTGTCAGATCCATTTCTTTATAACAGTCACAAGAACAATTCATTACCTCTGTCGACACATGTCAATTATATTTAGAACTCCCGTTTATTAAATGGATACCTATGCAATACTCACTAGAACCTCCCGTTCCCTTTTTTGACACAGATCTGTACTTTTCGTCTTCTTGTCTCTTCTTGCTGGAAGCCACTATGATGTACCTGTGATAATTAAACGAAAACGCAATAGAGAAATCTAGTAGTATGAATGATATGCACTACTTCCCTAATGATAACAAGTGAAACTTACTTTGTGACGATCTGTATGTGGTAACTACGAAACTCCACCAAAGACGCTATACAGTCTCGATAAGCTGTCTTCAGTTTTTCATTAGAACTGGAACGCACTGGAATATCAGAAATATTGATATCGAACAAATGTGTAAGGCTACATTTCATGTACATTTATGTGAATGTCCATAAGAACGTGAGACTAGTACGAGGTGTCATCACACTGCATTGTAATAACCTGGACAAAGTAGAATGACACTTTATGGTATAATGATAAAAATCATAGCAGGATAGCCTGTCATTGCACATCCCATGCAATGCTTGTGCTGCAGGTAGGGCAAACGAAATCATTGCTGTAGGAAAAGAAAGGCTTAGTATATACTATTTGAATGATTCTGGTATGTCATGGGGCAAACCACACTGCTTTCCACACTCTGGGTTCACTCAAATCTGGAGCCAGAAGTGAGGTACAAGGTAGTGTTCAAGAGACAAATAAAAAAGAGTATCAGTGAAAATGATGAATGCTTCCCAAGAATGACTTTATTCGTCGCAACATTATACCAAAGGGCAATAATTCTGTATAAAGAGGATGCAGGTCCATAATTTGATATTCAACACATTCTTGTAGTATTACCAATGTATACAATAATTTTCATGCTCCAAATGTTAATGCAACCAAGGCTTTGTTCATGACACAAAAAAGTAACAAAGGACAATAACTCTGTACTGAGAAGTCATGGGCCCTGACTTTGCTTCACTGCATCTTCCTTTTGTATAACTGATGTGTGCATACCGTTCAATATTCTTGTTTAAATGCAGGCAAAGTAATCCTAAAGGCACAACATTTTAACAAAGGGCAATATCTCTGTAATTAAGGGGTAGCGGGATAAAATTGGCACCCTGCATAATGTCTTCGTATGATCAATGCATACACTAAGTTTCAATATCTTACCTTAAATGAACGCAGAGTTATAGTCTGTACAAGATATTTGTAACAAAGGGTAACAACTCTGAAATTAATTGGCTGCGGACCCTGAAGATGGTACATTGAATATCGACTTCGTATGATCAATGAATATACCAAGTTTCGTTATCTTAGTGTATATGCAAGCAAAGTTGTGCTCTTGACCCGAAATATTAACAAAGGGCCGTAACTCTGTAATCGAGGGTTCAGAATATGGTACACTGCACATCTCCTTAATATGACAAATGTATACAACCTGTTTCATGATCAAGATACACTTGTTCAATGGGAACAACAAGTAGTTCGTAGTCCTACCTTTAGGACACCAGTGTATGAATTATATTTGTAACTAGTCTCAACATTTCATTATTCAATACGGAATGAAGTATTTTGATGGGCACTTTCCGAGACTTTTTAAACAAATCACCGAATGATAAAATGTTTTAAGATCCATAAAAATAAAGTACGGCCCACTGCCTACAATAATATTTCATTATGTTAGTTACTAAATATATACCTCAAACAAGATATTTAAAGACATACTGAATGAGACTTTGACAATGGCACCCTAAATTAACACGAACAGCCATTGTTTGTAGCTACTAATAATATAATTAACTGTTTTTCAAACAAATTGTAATTGTAAGCGACTGTAACCTGACTCTGGTTCAAAAGTTATACATGTTCTCTAACCTAGAGACTGGATTTTTTTTTCATTTTCACAGAGGCAATGAACAGTAGTAACCATCTATATATCCTATGTGATTCTTACTATAAAATCGTTCTTTACGTATTAATACAGCTGCGTTATTGTGTGTGAAATCTAGCTGATCGTTTTAGGAAATGTTTGTATTCATTTTATTTTAATAGTCTTATGTTATTTTCAGTTGGTAGATTAACTAAGGATTTACCCTTCAGGTATTTGACCGGAAGTAAGACATATTTGATTATAAAACGGATTCCAACATAATATCTTGGATTTAAGTTTTTATATACAAACGTACTTTGTTATCTATAGTTGTACTTACAAGCTGAAGACATTTTATATGACGTTTTGAAGAATTTCGTTCGTTCATTTTGTGACGTGATTCGGTTCATAACGTCAACAATTTTAACATTCCCTGGTTTCTGCGCTACCTCCTTAAATATAACACTGGAAGTCCTGGATAGATTGAAACTAAAGTTTGCGTGAATTATCACCACAAATTACGGGGTTAGATTTGTGATTTCTGGCTTGGTTGACCGCATTCTCTGGTTTCTAGGGCCCGAAAACAAATGCTTGTCGGAAAAGCTGACTATTAGGGTGAAAGTTGACTCCTCCTTTTAATCAAGAAATAAATAAAAGATATATCTTTTCAAACGTAAAGACAGACAAATGTTAAAATAAAAATATACACACGAATATGAATATTGTCCATAGTTTTATGGATAAATTTTATTCCCGGACGAGTTTTTTCTCAAAAAAGGAGTCAGCTAAACACTGTAAACCTACTAGATCTGTTGATAAACATTTGCATAATGTATGCCAGTACTGCAAACATCTATATATATATATGAAAGCGCTTATGTTTTACAGCTCATCGTGTTTTCCATTCTTTTAATTTTTTATATTTTTGCTGGGCACGAACAATTCATCACATTTTCACTATATATATATATATATATATATATATACAACTCTAATGCCAACATAGGGCGTCTACATCGTGCATGCATTTAATTGATGTTTACTTCTGACAGAAGCCGCAAGGCGTGGGTATATTTCATAGGAATAACAATATAATAATAATATTTCATCAAATAATCTGCTCGTATCTACAGTTCAGCGAAAATTCGTCGTTACAACTTTAAAACTTACCGTAAGGTGCGATCCTCGACCTTTCCCGGACATCGTTCAAAAACTCTCGATGTGGGCGGGGCATATATGGTTTCATTCGGTCTAAAAATGCTTGGACATCTACAAAATCACACACATATATACATCAATGAGTCTGAATGCTGAAAATTCAGAAATGCTACATTTTAGATTTTATTTACAAAAGTTTGATTGCTCTACGTCGGATCACATATTAAGACAGAAAACTGTCTATTTAACAATGAACCTAAACTGTAGTAGTCATAGACAATTAATATGTTGGTAATGAATGTCTTGATATCGAACAAGGCATAGTTCCTTATTAAGCAGGTAAAAGAACTCTTGTACGATAGTGTTTACGGAATATAAACAGGAAAGGTGATACAAAAAGTGAGGTAAAATCATTTCATATTTAAACCTAGAAGGGGATCAGACGTAAAAGCCGGATAGTGTATGCTATCTTCTTACATTAATTTTGAGGATCACATTACCGCAAACGAAAAAAAGTGCACAGTCACGTGCTGGAGGTGATTCGTAAATGGTGTCAATTCTAGATATCTTTTCTTAGTACTTAGATCATACAGATGTCAATTCGTTACTACACCAACATCTATCCTCATCCTTCCTGGGGACGTACCAGGATCAATTTCGCTCAAGACAGATTTCACCTTTCTTTTTATCTTTTCTGTGAACGTTTAACTATTTACGTGACATCAGCTTGACTCACAAGGGTACGTTTTAAAATCTTCAGAGTTAGATAGGAATTAAACTGCATCTCTTTTGAGATCATTGATTAAACACCTCGAAGTGGACTTCCAAACATTGATTGATGCTTACCAGGTGCGTGTGTTATTCCGAGGGCGGCGTCCAGACACTGAACAGTAGAGCTCTGGGCGGCACTGCCCCCAGTCATCTATTGGAGAAAATATTGCTCTTATATATAACACATTCACCGGTATGTATGAGAACCATTTTTCCACTATATTTGACCAAAAATCTCAAATATGTTTTGTTTCAAACGATTTCTTTAACCTTTAACTGTTTTTGTTTTCTGTATTACTGAGTTGTTGAAGTTCAATAATATGTTGTTTCTATCAAACTGTACATACATCTATCAAATTCATTCTTTTCTGTATCACCTTACTTCTAAATAACATAACACAACTATCTGGTCTTTATACTGTACTTGAAGTTACCTCAAGTGGTTCATCATTAACTCCTTCGTACACAAGTCCTTCTGGCAAAGGGGATCCATCTCCGCCCCACCTGTATATAAAGAATCCAGATACTAACTGTCAATTTTCTTTTATTTAAACTTAAGTTGACGCTCACCTCGTATCACATACATTTTGTATTGATAGAGACGTTCTCGAAAGCTTTTAAAATAACATTCAGTTCTTGTTTGTGCTCAAAATAAACATACATCGTCGGTTCCTCAGAGACTGGCAGAGATTCGGAGCACACGATACAGGCTAATGAAGTGTGCGTACAATGAGGTTTAAGATTGCAGATGGTAGACACTGCTGGGGAACTTTTAGACCCCGAGGTTTGCTGTAATCTGTATATCACGCTTAATTCATTCGAATAGTGACACGGTTTAGAGTATACACATGTACGTGACATTATTATAAAATTATGGCATGAACATGTAGGAAAATTGAGAAACTAATTGAATTATGGGGCAAGTGCACTTCCTTTTCTAAATTTTTCTCGGTAGCCTTCTAGGCGAGTGAAGTAACCGAAAGAACAAAACTACACTGTAAATAAAGTAGAGCGATCATGAATATGTAAACAGTGATCTTGTTCTTTTGGTTACTTTCATTGTGATGCTTCACCTGCCTCAGGGTCCTGGATATCCACATACTAAGCTTGTTTTCCGTCCTGTTGTTAAGAAGTGTTTTTGCGTTTTTGATGTTACAATTTTGCTGATCAAAAAGAAATATGTTTTACAATCTACCAATAACAAAGGAAATATTAGCTATAATACATCAAGTTATCGCTGTCGATTGCACAACTGACCCCATTCCTTGGTCATTTATTATCACACAGCCATTATGGACAACGTGAGGAAAGTCTTTGGTTGATGCTTAGAGATTACAAACATGTTATCAATGCTTTATAAAATTAATGTACACCTCACCATATTAGCATAGCAAGATGGATATTTTCCTTCATTTATACAGCTACTGGTTTCATTAAGTAAATGGCTACGGTTTGCAGACCTTAGAATACCCCAGAAAGGGTATCTGTAATGGACCGACAACGGTTAATGTATGAAATATTGGTCTACTATGATCCCTATAAGTAAGAACCACATACAACACATGTTAAACCACTTACCCTGTTAGGAAAGGTCTCGTCACGTTATAAAAAGTGTCTGCACTCAGTCCATCTGTAAACCAATGTGTTCACAAGAATTCTGTAGCTAGCACTCAGTTTTATTGAAAGGTGATAAATATGTTCAGATGTATATATAAACGTATCCTTTTGCATAAATTTTCTTGTCATGGAATAATGATAAAATTTCGTGTTTCGTTGACAACACTGCCATCGTGTTAAGATAAATGACGTTTTTGTCGTATTATACTCATTTGCATTAAGGTGGACACTGAAGATGTCGAGTTTAAATAGTGATTTGGTGAAATTTTTAGTATTCCCTTGATGTCTATATCTTATTAGTAGTCTGCTGAACATATTTGCATGTTTGTTACAAATATTCAAATGGACAGACTTGCCATGCATTCTGGATACGGCTGTCTTCATATCCTTTATGGTTGACGCAATGTCCTTCAAGCATTTCACTAGAGTCACGTCATCGCCAGTGTCAGTTGCCTCCAGAGCAAGCACTATGGGCTGAATAGTACCAAACAAAACACCACTGAAACAGGTATGTGACTGCAATCCGTTCGCACAACAGTAATGAAATCATACATTTGTACATGATTCTAGTAGTGATAAATCCGACACAGAACAGAGTCATATTTACCATGTATCAGACTTCTGTCTGTCTCGACCAGGAAAAATACAATGACACGTAAATAAACATACATTACAAACCTGCAAAGCAGAACAAAATGCCAGTTCAACGCTAACTGTGGCCTGAAAGAACCAGGCTCCTTCCTCACCTCCGGGAAGTCTGTATAGTATCCGGATGTTCCTGTTAACAAACATTTTTAATTATATCTACTGAGAAACAAACATTGCACAAAAGGCACACAAATAAATAACACCTTTCAATACAAACATTTTGGAGAGTTGTGTTGAGTAAGTATATGTTCAAAACTCTGTGTGACTCGCAACACATACATGTCTTCATACAACTTTTTAAACTAAGATTCGCTTTGTCTTCCCTGAATAGTCAAGTTCGGCGATGGGCATTCTACGTTATGTCCTTTTTGTTACCTTTCTGTTGGTTAATTTATATAATTGTAAAGTTTCATTTTAAATTCCATTTATCTACAAATAATGGTATTCCGAACTTTTACCTGGTACCGTTGCTTCTATTGATCTTACTTCAACCCTCTACTCATGTCAAACACACTAAGTTACCAGAACCACCTTCCGAGACTGATGGATGACACACTGCAGAAAACAGACGATTTGGCAAACTTACTCTATCGTTATAGGTCTGAAAGAAGAAAGGAAATTGATAAATATCTGTTACAAGTTTAAATACTGGTGTAGGATTTTACCCATAAATATCTGTTAAAAGTTTAAATACTGGTGTAGGATTTTACCCAAATTGTTGATTTTTCTTCGTAACTAGTGTTTGGAGTTCATATTATGTGTCAAACCTGTCATATTAGTAACGTTCATTGTAAAGGCGAAACAATGCTCGGACTGAGAGTCTTCTACAACAAAATTAGGAGACGTAACTTTACGAAAGATCTCAATCGTAATCAAATACATACTTACCTTGTACTAATGCTAAATTAATGTACCTTTGTTTGTCGATAGCCACCCAGTTAGCCAGGACGACATCGGCATGAGACAGGATGGGCTGGACGTCCAGGAGCCTGGACACACCGCAGTAGGGCACTGACAGACATCGCGGCACGCGCTACAAGAATACAAGTGTGCAAGATATATACATTACGTTGTCAATACAGATTGTAAAGTTAACAGATAGACAAAGCTGGTCGAGTATCATCATTCTTCTATTTGGCCAATAACCATTAACACCTTGGGTCATTTTTTTCGCTTACTTTGAAACCATTTTCTACCATTCCCTTCCCTTAGTACCTTAATGGTCGCCATCTCACCAAAACTTCCCTATGAAGCACCTTCTTGTCTGACATTTGATATTTGCAGCGTCTCTATCGACCTTTATCCCCGACCTACATGTATCTTGGAAGAGCCTTTATCAATCGCGTGCAAGTCCTTCCGTAGGGACACCTTAGCCGTCTACCAGTCCAACCTACTTTGAGAGCCCATTTCACCTTCCTTCTTACATGCCCTGCCTTTGGAGTGTCATAGTATGACATTTGTCTTTAGATACAAATGAACGTGTGCACATTTTACCTACCTTAAGTTAACTTGATGCATCGCCCTTGTACATGTAGGTATGCGTGCATCCTTTTTCATAAAAAGGCATTTGGTATTTAACTTTGACACAGAAAAGTATGTGTACTTTTGAAGCATCGGGGTCACCTACCTGGTACAGAATAAATTTTGTACTTTTGTGAAACAAATAAAAACTTGCTTTTATTTTTGAGACCTCTATGTGTTCACAGCACAGTCCAGGTAGAGTAAACAAAGGTAACACCTTGGTCACTGTCTTAATACAAAATAAACGTATTTATACTTACCTTTGAGACACCGTGGTCGCCGTCTTGCCATACGTAACCATTGACAAGGATTGAAAGCTGGAGGTGGGCCAGTTGAAGCTGTCGATGTCCAGACAGACGAGAATGGTCAAGAACAGGCATCTACGGGTGAAAACGTGACCAGTAGAATATGATAGGATATTATTACCTATTCCGCCTCATTAAGGCCAACATAATTTTAACACCTTACAACATAAACTAATATATCGACATAAGCTCAGAATATTTTTCGATAGAATATGATCTTAAACCTACAAAGATAAAGGGACGCGGTGATTTCTCTTGTGTACATGTAGGTAAGGAACACAATGATTTCTCCAGTGTATATATAGCGTGTATATATATATGTTGTTGTGTAGAGTATGGGCGGGACACGGTGACTTCTCTGCAGCAGAGGAAGGGGGGGGTGTACTATGTTTTTTTGTTGTTGTTTAGAGTTGTGGAAGGGGCGGAGTGACCTCCTCCAGTCTTGATAGAGAATGGACATGCTAATATTTTGTTGTGAGCTATGGAACTCTGAGATTTCCCTTGTGTTGATTTTTTGCTGAGTATACATGTATGTATATAGGGACAAGGTGATTTTTCAAGCGAGATACCTACCTTGTCTACCTCTTGCCGTAGTCCATGACTTTCGATGAGTGGGATGTACACTGGCGGACTGGCCAGGTGATTCCACACTTGGAAATACTCTGGTAATACTTCCTGTTAACGGTATACAGTTTACATATATTGTCAAATCCGTCTATTCGTTTCATTATTACATTTATTTTTACGATACTAGTATATAAGCCGTACACTTTACAACGTTAAATTGTTACTGTCACATCTGTGATTATTAGCTTTAGTCGCTATACCAACAAAATTGACCTAAACATATCGCAGGCATTATTTAATGATTAAGAACTCGTTAAAGTCTGGACTTTAGCAAGACTAAGTAAACAAAACACGTGTAGCAGACATTCCGATTGTCTCATGAGAGACCAGGTCGGGACCTGTTATACCTTAACATGTTGTAGACAGACGTCAGATTGGGGACATTACCATGGCATCCTCAAGCAAGAAGCCTAAATGTGGAGAGATGTGGTAATCTGACAGGCGAAGTCGTAACGAACGGCCGGAGTCCATGGTGTTAGTATTTAGTTTAGGAGATTTGTAGGTCAGCAAGGGAGGTAACCAGTGATGGCCGATCTTATCACAATGGGGATTGTTAATATTGTAATTTTCAAAGTAAATGTTTCAATACTTTTATACTTTAAATTATGACTTATAATTCATCACACGTTCTACGTGACCACCGACTATCACAACAGTAACAATAATCTACAATCCTAACTTATCACCAACATAATAAAAGGTGTTTTATATCTCTACTCCCCTTTACTTCCAGTTATTCATGTATTGGTGTATTTCACATAAAATAAAAATCGAGGAGGTATAATTTTCTACTTTATTTTAGAACAGTAGATATCAATTCCACAACGACCCCTGTCGGCGGTAACACGTCACAATGACATTCCCAATGAAATAGCTTGTAATGGCGTAGACAACCCTTTGTTAAGTACCTACATGTTATCAAGATGTATTATGTGATTGCACGGTTTAACAGTTTATGGGTACCTAGAGATATTAATGTATATAATGGGATTAAGTATATCGAAACATCCACATCCCAACGTCCTACATTTTTGAAATTCATAGACATGCACAATAAGTATAAATTACTTTTGTATAACGCCGTATTTTTTGTGGTCGATTTAGGAATCAAACAACTCGCACACCAAAAGGATGCAGGCTGCATATGTTTGGTGGTTTATGACACAGGTATTGGCAGTTACGAGAAATATACATCTCAATATTGAATGTTTGTCATCTTTCCTTGTTTAAGCAATATCAATTAATATTAGATATAATTGGATTATTTACTTTTATCCCCGCTTATATCTACACGATACTTACATCGTGTTTATGACTGCCAAGTGGGTATGGTTAAATACTTCTTCACGGAGAAGGTTTGTAACACTTAAATATTTCAGTATTATTGGATATGAAACCAGAGACGATCTGATCGTTACCGAAACAGTACAGTTTACCATACAATTAAGAAACAATAAAATCAATAATCACAGTACATTTTTATAACATTTTTCAAACATTATATATTGCGACAGGTATTAATATATTCTATGCCTTGAAATACTTTTTGAATCAAAGCGGTACTTGAGTTTGGATAGACAGGTCATTGTAACCTGTTTTGATAAGCACTCCAGTGGATTCCGCCGACATTTTGGTGGTAAGTCTTGTTGGCAAGCTTCGTATACTATACCGTTATGTTTCTTTATAATAGGCCTGACATTTTATGTTACCGAAGTCAAATATATTTAGCGACTGTCTTCTAGCAATTTGGTGGACAGTATCTTAGTTCTCCATGAGGGAAGACGGGTGGAGTTGGCATTCTTTAATACATCAAATTCTGATGATATCCTGAAGTTTTAGTTTAAGTTGAGGATATCGTTGGTTTTGTTCTAATATATGGGCAAGGATAAGTTGGGGATATCATTGGTTTTATTCTAATATATGGGCAAGGATGAGTTGAGGATATCGTTGGTTTTATTCTAATATATGGGCAAGGATAAGTTGAGGATATCGTTGGTTTTATTCTAATATATGGGCAAGGATAAGTTGGGGATATCGTTGGTTTTGTTCTAATATATGGGCAAGGATAAGTTGGGGATATCATTGGTTTTATTCTAATATATGGGCAAGGATAAGTTGGGGATATCATTGGTTTTGTTCTAATATATGGGCAAGGATAAGTTGGGGATATCATTGGTTTTGTTCTAATATATGGGCAGGGATAAGTTGGGGATATCGTTGGTCCAGTATATGTGCAGGGATAAGTTGGGGATTTCGTTGGAATTGTTCCAGTATAAGTGTAGGGATAAGTTGGGGATATCGTTGGTCTTGTTCCAGTATATGTGCAGGGATAAGTTGGGGATGTCGTTGGACTTGTTCCAGTATATGTGCAGGGATAAGTTGGGGATATCGTTGGTTTTATTCAAATATATGGGCAAGGATAAGTTGGGGATTTCGTTGGTCCAGTATATGTGCAGGGATAAGTTGGGGATTTCGTTGGAATTGTTCCAGTATAAGTGTAGGGATAAGTTGGGGATATCGTTGGTCTTGTTCCAGTATATGTGCAGGGATAAGTTGGGGATATCGTTGGTCTTGTTCCAGTATATGTGCAGGGATAAGTTGGGGATATCGTTGGTTTTGTTCCAGTATATGTGCAGGGATAAGTTGGGGATATCGTTGGTTTTGTTCTAATATACGGGCAAGGATCAGTTGGGGATTTCGTTGGACTTGTTCCAGTATATGTTCAGGGATAAGTTGGGGATATCGTTGGTTTTGTTCTAATATATGGACAAGGATAAGTTGGGGATTTCGTTGGTCTTGTTCCAGTATATGTGCAGGGATAAGTTGGGGATTTCGTTGGTTTTGTTCTAATATATGGGCAAGGATAAGTTGGGGATATCGTTGGACTTGTTCCAGTATATGTGCAGGGATAAGTTGGGGATATCGTTGGTTTTGTTCTAATATATGGGCAAGGATAAGTTGGGGATTTCGTTGGACTTGTTCCAGTATATGTGCAGGGATAAGTTGGGGATTTCGTTGGACTTGTTCCAGTATATGTGCAGGGATAAGTTGGGGATATCGTTGGTTTTGTTCTAATATATGTGCAGGGATAAGTTGGGGATTTCGTTGGACTTGTTCCAGTATATGTGCAGGGATAAGTTGGGGATTTCGTTGGACTTGTTCCAGTATATGTGCAGGGATAAGTTGGGGATATCGTTGGTTTTGTTCTAATATATGGGCAAGGATAAGTTGGGGATATCGTTGGTTTGGGGATATCGTTGGTTTTGTTCTAATATATGGGCAAGGATAAGTTGGGGATATCGTTGGTTTTGTTCTAATATATGGGCAGGGATAAGTTGGGGATATCGTTGGTTTTGTTCTAATTTTGGGGATTTCGTTGGTCTTGTTCCAGTATATGTGCAGGGATAAGTTGGGGATATCGTTGGTTTTGTTCTAATATATGGGCAAGGATAAGTTGGGGATTTCGTTGGTCTTGTTCCAGTATATGTGCAGGGATAAGTTGGGGATATCGTTGGTTTTGTTCCAGTATATGTGCAGGGATAAGTTGGGGATTTCGTTGGTCTTGTTCCAGTATATGTGCAGGGATAAGTTGGGGATATCGTTGGTTTTGTTCTAATATATGGGCAAGGATAAGTTGGGGATATCGTTGGTTTTGTTCTAATATATGGACAAGAATGAGTTGGGGATATCGTTGGACTTGTTCCAGTATATGTGCAGGGATAAGTTGGGGATATCGTTGGTTTTGTTCTAATATATGGGCAAGGATAAGTTGGGGATATCGTTGGTCTTGTTCTAGTATAAGTGCAGGGATACATACAATTGTTTCAACAACTATTCTATTATGATTGGGTCCGTTTAATGTAACGATTTTTTTTATTTGAAATTGCCTTCAAACCAGATTGCGGTATGGTGCAAGGAAATTGTTATAGAATATATATTTGATTTGACCCCGGCGTACTGACTTGGCAAGGTAGGTAAAACTATCCGTGATAAATATATCATTTTTTTTTATTGATCTACCTTCCTCCTATATGACGATATCTCTCTGAAAATGAACTTGACCTTCAACGTAATGTGACCTCTGCCTTGGCATACCTTTAATACACTACACTACTGACTGGATGATGATTTAATTATAAACATCTGATTTTAATATTTGACACATAGATCTGGAAATAAAACTCAACACATCACCTTGCCCTCATCCACCTCTCCATAAATTTTCACTCAGTGTGCTTATTGGTTTTAAATGTACTGCAAAATTGTTTTAAAGGAAACGCGTTGAAACAACGAACTAACAACATCGCACTGAAAGAGCAAATGCATAACAAATATATACCATAACCATACCGTGCTAGTGTTGTGTAATGAGAAATAGACTGTTATTTATAAATCTTCATTTTGTAAAAAATAAACCGAATACTTTATCTTTGAATAACATTTTTATGGTTATACAGAAATACACAGTATATCACATAATGATTGTACTCGCTGTTTAGATATAGAAATACATAATAAATATTAGAAAATATGTAATTTGATAAAAAGCTTAAACCAGTTTTCGTTACAATAAACCATGTTTTGTTAGAAGGAAAACTTAGCTCTGCTGGGTCCTTTTCGCTGGTATGGCGAAATTGTAGCCAATGGTTACCAGACAGTCCGCAACACTTGTCAGAATAGAAGCCAGAGTTCATTCAGTCGCAATGAAGTTACCAGACAGTCCGGAACACTTGTCAGAATAGAAGCCAGAGTGCATTCAGTCGCAATGAAGTTACCAGACAGTCCGGAACACTTGTCAGAATAGAAGCCAGAGTGCATTCAGTCGCAATGAAGTTACCAGACAGTTCGGAACATTCAGTCGCAATGAAGTTACCAGACAGTTCGGAACACTTGTCAGAATAGAAGCCAGAGTGCATTCAGTCGCAATGAAGTTACCAGACAGTCCGGAACACTTGTCAGAATAGAAGCCAGAGTGCATTCAGTCGCAATGAAGTTACCAGACAGTCCGGAACATTCAGTCGCAATGAAGTTACCAGAAATAAACACCAAATCGTTATTTCAACGTAAATATTCAAAGTTTTCTTAATAAATCAAAATCTACCAAGCTCTAAATAAACAACATGATTCCAAATACTTTTCAGTCATCTTTCACAGAACGTCGTACGGATTTTTTAACATAATTTTTTTTTCAATTGAAACCCCATACATATTGACGTTATCGATGTACGTATCAAAAATTGATTATTTGGTTTCTAAATCAAAATAATTCTTTCAACATTTATTCATAACAGAGAATCAAGCTTTTCGTCCCTGATCTTTTTTGTTTTTGTTTTTGTTTTTTGTTTTTTTGTTTTGTTTTTTTTTTTGCTGCATTTTTTCTAAAAGTTCCGTTGTAATTACGTAACATGCCGAGGTAATTATTTACAACACCGTATTGATAACCATTATATTTCCAACTGTCATCGCTTAATCAAGATATTACAATTTCGAAACATAACAGCTTTTGTTTTGTATATATCAACCGTTAAATCCCATTTTTAGGTATATCCAAATTTAGCATAACCTGTAAGCCCTGTGACGTTTCTGAGTATAGGATCATGTCATCTGCGTACATTAAAAGGAAGGGTTTAGAGTCTTAATTTCTATAGAAGAACAGCTGTCAATTAGAAACAGCATCTCACAATAATCAATAATACAATAACGGGAGGGGGGGTGTAACTATTTCTATTTTCACATTTGAAATAATTATGTAAAGATCCATTAAAGATCCATCTATACAGCGACCTTATCAACAATTTTCCACAGGTTCTGACGATTGACAAAATACAACGCCTTAGTATTCATTAATTTAAGCGTGGTTAATTATTGTAATTATTATGTAAATATAGCGCCAATAGTAGAAAGTTTTTTTCTTAAAACCAAATTTAGCAGCAGTAATCTTCTTATTCTTTGGATAAAATGCAGCCCCCTTTTATTTATTGTAGATGTTTATATAGACGCCTTACGAGAGTAGTATCCAAATGATTGTTTACATCATTTGCATATCTTTTCCTGAACACAGGTTCATATAAAACCTTTTGACCACATTTCTAGAAAATGGCCGTATTGAATTATACAGTTAAATAAAAAGATAGTAATATTGTCATACAATTGATTATAAATTCATCTAAAATCCCATTAGGACCACACGCCTAATTTGTGTTTGATTTGCTTATTGCACACAATATCTTTGCCTTTGTTATATCAACATCTAAACTTGGAAAGCTGACATGATTTTTTCAAAAAATCATTTTTTTATTTTCATTAATATTTGGCTTAGTTGTATTGTAATAACGATTAGCTGCTTAGCAGCGTTTCACAATTATATCAGATTTAGGAATGTATTATGTCCGACTCTGATTATCGAACGAGTTTTCATTTATAAAGTATATATTTTACACTTATATTTCATAATTGTACATTTGTTTTGCTTATTAATTTTATTTGTATTCTATATTTACATATTCATATTTTGTTAGTGTTCCTTGGATTTGTTGATTTTTCCTTTATGTTCTATATTTTACATTATTTATATATTTATAGTATTATAAAGAAATTATTTGTTATATATTTCGTATTTGTTTTCTATGATAAATCAATTTGTGCAAAATAATCATTTGTAAATGTTTACTGTCAGTATATCTTGTATTGATATTTTCAAACTTTCAATTTGCGTTCTTTATCTCACATTTGTATAGTGTCACGGAATCATTTGCATTGGGAAAAAAATATTTGTTTTCTTTTATTTTAATAGTTATTGTATACTGATTGTATCTGTATTCAATATGTACAGTGTGTAATGCTAACAAGAGGCCCGTGGGCCTTAACGGTCATCTGACACAAAATACAAGATTTCAAATTTTGAACTTGAGAAGAAGTCGAAAATGTGTTTTCAAGATGGCGGCCATGGCCGCCATGTTGGAAATCGGACCAACCCGAAATTAACAAACTTTGGTCAGGATCATGTCACAATCATTTCAGGTAAGTTTCAGCTCAATGAAACATGTAGAACTTGAGAAGAAGTAGAAAATGTTTACGACGGACGACGCCGGACAAAAAGGCGATCGCAATAGGTCATCAGAACCTTCGATCAGATGACCTAATAAAAATTGGTATTGAATACAAATGCAACCAGGATACAATAATGATAAAAATCACTCACCACAAATGACGTCACCCATATCATTGGGGATGGAACCGTTTAGTAATGGGACGATCTATATTTATGTTTAAAAAACGTTTTAAATCAGGCTAATTTTGCATTGCCACTTACAAAATATACATGACGCATGTTGTTGAATCTTAATTTACTGTGTGGAACGTGATTTGAAAAACTACATTCTATAAGATATAAAGGGGTTAACTGTTTCTAAAATGTCCCCATACTGAGCAACATGACGGCGTTTTCGCACGTCAGTTTTAGTCATAATTCATTCTGAACACTAACAATGTAGAGGCGCGTCCGATCAGTGCATGTGTTATCATAATATCTAAGGTGCGTCCGATAGGCAAATGTGTCATCAAAATATCTAGAGGCGCGTCCGATAGGCACATCTGTCATCATGATATGTAGAGGCGCGTCCGATACAGTGTAGGTACACCATTTAACAGCTAGCCATGTTGGAACTCAAAACGGGTGTCTCATCCCGCGAAGTTTTCAAGTACGGAATCAGTTCTGAAATGTTAAAGAAGACCAAAATACAACCTACATAGGTCATAATCTTTTCTGTAACAGTAAAAGTGCTTGTAAATATCAAATATAGAAAAATCTCTAATGTTGCCTACATAGAAATGGGAAATTAGGGCTTGTGAGCGCTATACTACCGCAAAGATATCTATAAACACGTGATATCATAAACATCTAAAATGGCCATTTATCACTTGTTCTTCACCACATTAGACCAATGCATTGCTAATCTAATAGTTTGGAAAATGAATAAAATGATAAATTAAAGTGGGAAAGTTATTTAAGTTTAAGTTAAGTTACCTACATATATATAGTGCATACAGTAATGACAAAATTTTATACATAAACACTAACAATTTCACACAGGGAGAAGTAATGCTTAATCTGTGCATGTACACAGCATGTCACGCAGGGGCAAACTAATAACGAGTCTATCACAGGCACTATGTTTACAACTGTGATACATATTATCTGTAAGTTCATGTATCCATATATTTACTAGATGCAGTAGACGCAGTGCTGTGCTGTTGATTTAGGATTCGCGTATCAATATAAACTGGTACATCATGTGATAAAAGTATTACTTTAATATCAAAAGTGTTGGTAGACGTATGTGATTATTGAAATAATAACAAATTGGAATGAAAATAAAAAATGAAATCTGATTTTTTTTTCAATTGTCTTAATTGAACTCACTGTCTATACCAGGGTCTCCTGTTCCAACCGCCACTACATACCTGTAATACAAACACGTAATATTTAACCGTCACTACATACCTGTAGTACAAACACGTAATATTTAACCGTCACTACATACCTGTAATACAAACACTTTAGATTTAACCGTCACTACATACCTGTAGTACAAACACGTAAGATTTAACCGTCACTACATACCTGTAACACAAACACGTAAGATTTAACCGTCACTACACAGTACATCAACTATTTCCCTTTTTCCTGTCATTTCTGGAATCATTGGAAATAAAGAGCGTAACATGCTCTTCTATGTTATTATAATTTTTTTTGTGATTCTTGGAATATAAAGTCTTCCAACTTTTAGTAAAAATGTAAATGTTTAATAGGAAATGAAGATAAATAAAGAAAGCTGTAAATATTAAATACGAAATGAAGACAAATAAAGATTCTTACGGTATATGATTCAAGACATGTATAATAATGTTGCTACATTTATTTTGAATAATACTTTTTTCCGCATGAACATGAATGTATCACAGTTCTGGATTCTTCAAGTTCGTGCTTCAAAATTAAACTGGGTCCAATACATCCTCTATGGCGCTACAAAGTCCGAAGAGTAAGCTTGTATTCTGTTAGGAAATCTCCCCAAACTACGTGTCTGTTTACTTAGAAAACACTGGTATATGAAAGATGTAATACATTTTCAATACGGAGTAATCAATATTGTGAAAGAAACTTACTTTGCAACAATCTTGATGTGGGCACTCCTAAAGTCGGTCAGATTTCGCAGACAGCTTTCGAAGGCTGATGTCAGGGCATTGTCCTGGCTTTTAGTGACTGTAGAGTCAAAGAACAAAAGTTAAACAATCACTGTTCGTCTTGATGAATAAGTGTAATATTTTGTATTTCTGCTGATCACATGACTATCAAGGATATCAACGACTATAATGTTGAAGTTTGCATTGACAAGAAGTTATATTTAGATATGACAATACAATACAAATTACTTTTTAGTCTGATACACACAAGTAGATGTTGATTTGAAAAAAAAACGTTTTTATCAGTTTGATATAACTTCATGAACTTTTACCAATTATATCATGCTTTCTTCTTTTCACAGCATAACAATAGGTTGATTTTTCTGTTAAATCCATGCTTATAACCTCTGGAGATGCCGGTTTCTGACCTTTTTGCAAACGCACATCTTTCTTATCATCTTAACGGTCCTTGTATTATTTGAAAAAAAGAATAGTTTTACAAGTAGTAGAATATCACATCCATTTCATTCGTATGATAAAATACAAATATCTATTGTCATACTCATGAAAAATATCTCTATATATAAATCTGTGCAACTCACCATAATTACGTATTTGTGACCGTTGTTCTACAACATCAACGAAATTCCTGTGTGTTAGTGGCATGTGCATTCTGTGGGTTTTGAAGGCTGTTGATATATCTGACGAAAACAATAAAGACATACCGATACAACGCTGTCTCGACATGTAAACGAAGGAAAGATAAACATGGAGAGCACTGTAAAAGAGAATTGGACCAGGTGTTACTGAAGAATTAGCGTCTTTTGCTTCGTGAAGAAAACTCTCCGAGAAAATCTTGTTTAATGACGTAATTAATAACACTCTCTTAAACCATAAAAAGTTAATAACAACGAGTCAACGATAACAAAAACTTAGATATGTTAATGATTAAACTGTGTATAAAACGGTGATATTTTCGTCTCTGATGGCATAGCAAATAGTCGACGGAATCAAACTGGAATGATATTTCTATTGTATATTATAGAGGCGAGAGGGAGTTGATCTTGGGTCTCTAAAGTTTATTACGTGTATATAGCTATACAGTACATAATGAGTTCCAGTCACTTCTTGAATCCTGTTCAGTTTGAGAGAAGAATTCCCCGTATATCAATATGTCCTACTAGTTATAACGAATCCCTGTATCAGCATCTCTTAAAGAAATATTAAGTATTTTCAAATCGGACATCTTGGCAGCTACATGCATTTCCAAGATGTCTAGATGTATTTTTCTCTTCACTAGTTTAAGACGATAAAAGCGAAAAATCGCTTTGACCTTGTTTTCTGTTCTTTCCTGACATTTGGGTGTTACATCTGAATATTTCCATGATCACCATGAAGACGAAAACAACTACTGGAAAACATGGGGATAATTCTATAATAAGCCTATGTGAACGTGCATTACGTTCAAATACGATGATATCGATAGATCATGTATGGACTTTCTTCAAATCTTGAAATAGACTAACTGTGTTGTTCTCACCATGATATTAAAATGAGGGGAAACAAATCATGCATTTCGATACTGAGAAAACCACTGAGACAATGCCGTGCACTTAGTGAGAAATTTACCCTGGCTATGCTGTACAGACAAGGCAGCGTCTACAAGCTTAATGGAGGATGACTGGCCAGCAGTGGCTGAAGGGGCCTGTAAATGCAAAAGTATGATTTTTTTCTTATATATCATCATATAAGACTCGATCCTGTCATCAATTACGAGCTTCATCTAGGAGTCGAGTGAGCTGGGATCAAGTGTTCGAATCCAACTATTGACATTATATTTCGATATTTTTCATGTGTATCTCGGGTTGTAGCCGATGAGTTATACGGTGTTATGATTATATATGTCTATAAACTACTTACTGCTACATTGTTTATGTCTATAAACTACTTACTTCTACGTTGTTTATGTCTATAAACTACATACTGCTACATTGTTTATGTCTATAAACTACTTACTGCTACATTGTATATGTCTATAAACTACTTACTGCTACATTGTATATGTCTATAAACTACTTACTGCTACATTGTGTATATGTCTATAAACTACTTACTGCTACATTGTATATGTCTATAAACTACTTACTGCTACATTGTATATGTCTATAAACTACTTACTGCTACATTGTTTATGTCTATAAACTACTTACTGCTACATTGTGTATAAACTACTTCCTGCTACATCGTATATATGTCTATAAACTACTTACTGCTACATTGTGTATGTCTATAAACTACTTACTGCTACATTGTATATATGTCTATAAACTACTTACTGCTACATTGTGTATGTCTATAAACTACTTACTGCTACATTGTGTATGTCTATAAACTACTTACTGCTACATTGTTTATGTCTATGAACTACTTACTGCTACATTGTGTATATGTCTATGAACTACTTACTGCTACATTGTGTATATGTCTATAAACTACTTACTGCTACATTGTTTATGTCTATGAACTACTTACTGCTACATTGTGTATATGTCTATGAACTACTTACTGCTACATTGTGTATATGTCTATAAACTACTTACTGCTACATTGTTTATGTCTATGAACTACTTACTGCTACATTGTGTATATGTCTATAAACTACTTACTGCTACATTGTTTATGTCTATGAACTACTTACTGCTACATTGTGTATATGTCTATAAACTACTTATTGCTACATTGTATATGTCTATAAACTACTTACTGCTACATTGTATATGGCTATAAACTACTTACTGCTACTGGTTCGTCATTGACACCTTCAAACAAGAGACCTTCTGGTAATGGTTGACCTTGCCCATACCTACAACATTGTTTAGTAACATATCTGCGTTTTATTAATAACCGTCAGTTTCTTTTGAGGTTTTCAATACGTATACATGATTGGCAGCAATGAAACGATCTTGTTCTGGTAACAAATATGTGCTTGACGCTAAGGTTAAATGGATAGATATCACTTAACATTGATTAATGATGGCAGTATTACAAACGATTGTTAGTAGACTAGTAAATACATACTTTCTTTTTCTGTTACAGATTTTAATTATCGAACGGTCGTGAATTAGCATAGCCTGAATGCCGACCTGTACATGTCTAAAAATGTGGCTAACATTTCATGTTCATAAGCAAGAATCTGACAATCATTCGCGACAAGAATAAACTACATTACAGTGACTATCTTGATTACCTGGCTTTACTATATCACAGTAATGCTTTATAGTCACATGAATATAAAACATTATGTACACCTACCCGCCGGTATACCGCAAAAACACCTTGTATAAATTCTCAGGATTAACGAGATCTGTTGAGAGAAACAAACAATTTTCCGAACAAAAGGGAAATGATATGTTATAAAGATACATAATACAATATCACAATCCGATGTCATACAATACGATATAAGGTAGATACAGGTGAGATAAATGATTACATATCACAATGTGATATTACACGATATAAGGTAGATACAGGTGAAATAAATGATATTATATCACAATGTGATATTACACGATATAAGGTAGATACAGGTGAGATAAATGATATTATATTACAATGTGATATTACCCGATATAAGGTAGATGCAGGTGAGATAAATGATGACATATCACAACGTGATATTACATGATATAAGGTAGATACAGGTGAGATAAATGATCACATCACAATGTGATATTACACGATATAAGGTAGATACAGGTGAAATAAATGATATTATATCACAATGTGATATTACACGATATAAGGTAGATACAGGTGAGATAAATGATATTATATCACAATGTGATATTACACGATATAAGGTAGATACAGGTGAGATAAATGATCACATCACAATGTGATATTACACGATATAAGGTAGATACAGGTGAGATAAATGATTACATATCACAATGTGATATTACACGATATAAGGTAGATACAGGTGAGATAAATGATCACATCACAATGTGATATTACACGATATAAGGTAGATACAGGTGAAATAAATGATATTATATCACAATGTGATATTACACGATATAAGGTAGATACAGGTGAAATAAATGATATTATATCACAATGTGATATTACACGATATAAGGTAGATACAGGTGAGATAAATGATAACATATCACAATGTGATATTACATGATATAAGGTAGATACAGGTTATTACATGATATACACGGGTAGATACAGGTGAGATAAATGATAACATATCACAATGTGATATTACACGATATAAGGTAGATACAGGTGAGATAAATGATTACATATCACAATGTGATATTACACGATATAAGGTAGATACAGGTGAGATAAATGATCACATCACAATGTGATATTACACGATATAAGGTAGATACAGGTGAAATAAATGATATTATATCACAATGTGATATTACAATATAAGGTAGATACAGGTGAGATAAATGATATTATATCACAATGTGATATTACACGATATAAGGTAGATACAGGTGAGATAAATGATAACATATCACAATGTGATATTACATGATATAAGGTAGATACAGGTGAGATAAATGATCACATCACAATGTGATATTACACGATATAAGGTAGATACAGGTGAGATAAATGATAACATATCACAATGTGATATTACACGATATAAGGTAGATACAGGTGAGATAAATGATTACATATCACAATGTGATATTACATGATATAAGGTATGTACAGGTGAGATAAATGATCACATCACAATGTGATATTACACGATATAAGGTAGATACAGGTGAGATAAATGATTACATATCACAATGTGATATTACATGATATAAGGTAGATACAGGTGAGATAAATGATAACATATCACAATGTGATATTACACGATATAAGGTAGATACAGGTGAGATAAATGATTACATATCACAATGTGATATTACATGATATAAGGTATGTACAGGTGAGATAAATGATTACATATCACAATGTGATGTTACACGATATAAGGTAGATACAACCGTGGTAAACAGCACAAAGAACTAGTTATTCTTGTTTGTTGTAAGGGGCATGCTGACAGCGATTATACTAGAGATTAGAGATGTGAAAGTTGATATAAAACGTTAAAATATTGGTTTCTTGTTGAAACTAAGACTCATATCGTGGTCCCCCGTGTAGTCATAATCATGTCAATATTGACGAAAAAAACCGTTTTAATATTGTGTCCATTATTTGTCACAAGTATACTTTGTAGTAACGACATGTGGTTTACATAAACAAACTGATGTCCAGCTGATAGTGTAACGCCAGCAAATGACACCTAACAAACTTATAATCAAGATTTACACCACGTCAATCCAATGTCATTTCCACGTCATACTGATATCAGGAGCCTTCTGGGATGTATTCCTATCACTGACTATCATATACGTTTTTTCTGTTGTTTAAAATTTGGTCCTTTATTGTTTACCGTGATAATCGGAGAACATGGCGGTCATTTTCCTCAGCACAGCAGCAACATCCAACAGACAGTTTGTAAGCGCTGGGGAGTCTGACGCCTCTGCAGCATACACCGCATCTAGTATTCGCTGCAACAAAGTCAATGAAATGTATCAAATGAGTGACAAATAAGATATTCGTTGGATAAGAAATTTACCTTCGAATACAACCGAGAAAGTTTTTTTGTTTCATTTCAGAATATTATATTGTAATGAATTTACTGACAAAAGGAATTGGGCAACAGGCATAGCCTATAATGATCCTCTGCTCGCTATTATAAACAGATGTACACATCAGTCGAATAACGAATAAGTTTAGTAATAAATACTAAACACTAACAGTTTTAGGGGTAATAATATCACTCAATGACTGGGATAAGAATCAGTTCGAAAGTCACCTTGCATGGAGGGCAGCAAAGGCAATTGTCCATACATATTCACCCTCCCTTGCTAAATTCATACATATTCATCATCCTTTTCTAAATCCATACATATTCACCCTCCTTTGCTAATCCATACATATTCACCCTCCTTTGCTAAATCCATACATATTCATCCTCCTTTGCTAATACATACATATTCACCCTCCTTTGCTAATCCATACATATTCACCCTCCTTTGCTAATCCATACATATTCATCCTCCTTTGCTAATCCATTCATATTCACCCTCCTTTGCTAAAGCCATACAGACAAAAACCTTAAACAGTAATGTACATGTAGGAACGAAATATTTTCTTAAAATGAGAAAGTGAGCGGTATTAAGAAATCAGATACGTACAACATAGGATAAAGGATACAGAACAAAGGACATGGTTACATGCATTAATTTAGATGACAATTGCAAACAAACATGGCGAGGGAACGACTAAAACAAGTCGAGTAGAAAAGATTTAATAAAAAAAAAAAAACTACGCACAAATAAAATAGTACAGGATTAGGTCTAAACAGTGATACAGGTGTAGGATTACAAAGTGATACAGGTGTAGGATTACACACTGATACAGGGATAGGATTACACAATGATACAGGAGTAGGTCTACACACTGATACAGGGGTAGGATTACACACTGATACAGGGATAGGATTACACACTGATACAGGGATAGGATTACAAAGTGATACAGGTGTAGGATTACACACTGATACAGGGATAGGATTACACACTGATACAGGGATAGGATTACAAAGTGATACAGGTGTAGGATTACACACTGATACAGGGGTAGGATTACACAATGATACAGGAGTAGGTCTACACACTGATACAGGGGTAGGATTACACACTGATACATCGGTAGGATTACACACTGATACAGGAGTAGAATAACACACTGATACAGGAGTAGGATAACACACTGATACAGGAGTAGGATTACACACTGATACAGGAGTAGTATTACACACTGATACAGGAGTAGGATTACACACTGATACAGGAGTAGGATTACACACGGATACAGGAGTAATATTACACAGTGATACAGGAGTAGGATTACACACTGATACAAGAGTAGGATTACACACTGATACTGGAGTAGGATTACACACTGATACAGGAGTAGGATTACACATTGATACAGGAGTAGGATTACACATTGATACAGGAGTAGGATAACACACTGATACATGGGTAGGATTACACACTGATACAGGAGTAGTATTACACAGTGATACAGGAGTAGGATAACACACTGATACAGGAGTAGGATTACACACTGATACAGGAGTAGGATTACACACTGATACAGGAGTAGGATCACAGACTGATACAGGAGTAGGATAACACACTGATACAGGAGTAGGATTACACATTGATGCAGGAGTAGGGTTACACACTGATACAGGAGTAGGATTACACACTAATACATGGGTAGGATTACACACTGATACAGGAGTAGTATTACACAGTGATACTGGAGTAGGATTACACACTGATACAGGAGTAGGATTACACACTGATACAGGAGTAGGATTACACACTGATACAGGAGTAGGATTACACACTGATACAGGAGTAGGATTACACACTAATACATGGGTAGGATTACACACTGATACAGGAGTAGGATTACACACTGATACAGGAGTAGGATTACACACTGATACAGGAGTAGGATTACACACTGATACAGGGGTAGGATTACACACTGATGCATGGGTAGGATTACACACTGATACAGGAGTAGGATTACACACTGATACAGGAGTAGGATTACACACTGATACAGGAGTAGGATTACACACTGATACAGGAGTAGGATTACACACTGATACAGGAGTAGGATTACACACTGATACAGGAGTAGGATTACACACTGATACAGGAGTAGGATAACACACTGATGCAGGAGTAAGTCTATACACTGATACAGGAGTAGTACTACACACTGATACAGGAGTAGGATTACACACTGATACAGGAGTATGATTACACACTGATACAGGAGTAAGTCTATACACTGATACAGGAGTAGTACTACACACTGATACAGGAGTAGGATTACACACTGATACAGGAGTATGATTACACACTGATACATGGGTAAGATTACACACTGATACAGGAGTAGGATTACACACTGATACAGGAGTAGGATAACACACTGATACAGGAGTAGGATAACACACTGATAAAGGAGTAGGATTACACACTGATACAGGAGTAGGTCTACACAATGATACAGATGTAGGATTACACACTGATACAGGAGTAGGGTTACACACTGATACAGGAGTAGGTCTACACACTGATGCAGGAGTAGGTCTATACACTGATACAGGAGTAGTACTACACACTGATACAGGAGTAGGATTACACACTGATACAGGAGTAGGTCTACACACTGATACAGGAGTAGGATAACACACTGATACAGGAGTAGGATTACACACTGATACAGGAGTAGGATAACACACTGATACAGGAGTAGGATTACACACTGATACAGGAGTAGGATAACACACTGATACAGGAGTAGGATTACACAATGATACAGGTGTAGGATTACACACTGATAAAAGAGTAGGGTTACACACTGATACAGGAGTAGGTCTACACACTGATGCAGGAGTAGGTCTATACACTGATACAGGAGTAGTACTACACACTGATACAGGAGTAGGATTACACACTGATACAGGAGTAGTACTACACACTGATACAGGAGTAGGATTACACACTGATACAGGAGTAGGATTACACACTGATACAGGAGTAGGATTACACACTGATACAGGAGTAGTACTACACACTGATACAGGAGTAGGATTACACACTGATACAGAAGTAGGATTACACACTGATACAAGAGTAGGTCTTTACAGTAGTTGTTAGGACTACACACTGATGCCACTTTCCACATAAATATTTCGTGTTGGTCACTTGTGATACATTTTACATTACTTTACATGTATGTCGGAAACATCATTAATGAAGACCAGGGAGTATGAAACAGCTATTCGCTAAAACAAATTTTCAAATCCACTTTACCTGAATAGCTGGTGTAAAAGCCAGTTCTATCGTGGTACTATGTCGTATGAAATTTTCACCATCTTGTCCCCCTGGCATTTTGATAATCGACCTGATGTTCCTACAACATACCATTAAGCCTATAACGTATCATAATGGATACCTAGGTAGTGATGTCACAGATGTTCCTATATATGGTATAACGGTAGTGATGTCATCATACTGATGTTCCTATAACGTATCATAATGGATACCTAGGTAGTGATGTCACTACACTGATGTCCCTATAACGTATCATAATGGATACCTAGGTAGTGATGTCACTACACTGATGTTCCTATGACGTATCATAATGGATACCTAGGTAGTGATGTCACTACACTGATGTTCCTATAACGTATCATAATGGATACCTAGGTAGTGATGTCATCATACTGATGTCCCTATAACGTATCATAATGGATACCTAGGTAGTGATGTCACTACACTGATGTTCCTATAACGTATCATAATGGATACCTAGGTAGTGATGTCACTACACTGATGTTCCTATAACGTATCATAATGGATACCTAGGTAGTGATGTCACTACACTGATGTTCCTATAACGTATCATAATGGATACCTAGGTAGTGATGTCACTACACTGATGTTCCTATAACGTATCATAATGGATACCTAGGTAGTGATGTCACTACACTGATGTTCCTATAACGTATCATAATGGATACCTAGGTAGTGATGTCACTACACTGATGTTCCTATAACGTATCATAATGGATACCTAGGTAGTGATGTCACTACACTGATGTTCCTATGACGTATCATAATGGATACCTAGGTAGTGATGTCACTACACTGATGTCCCTATAACGTATCATAATGGATACCTAGGTAGTGATGTCATCATACTGATGTTCCTATAACGTACCATAATGGATACCTAGGTAGTGATGTCACTACACTGATGTTCCTATAACGTATCATAATGGATACCTAGGTAGTGATGTCATCATACTGATGTCCCTATAACGTATCATAATGGATACCTAGGTAGTGATGTCACTACACTGATGTCCCTATAACGTATCATAATGGATACCTAGGTAGTGATGTCACTACACTGATGTTCCTATAACGTATCATAATGGATACCTAGGTAGTGATGTCATCATACTGATGTCCCTATAACGTATCATAATGGATACCTAGGTAGTGATGTCACTACACTGATGTTCCTATAACGTATCATAATGGATACCTAGGTAGTGATGTCATCATACTGATGTTCCTATAACGTTTCATAATGGTTACCTAGGTAGTAATGGGAACACATGATTTTTATGTAACGTCCTGTATCGAGAGGTGAAAATTGTGGTTACGTTCCTACAACCTGACCATAATGGTTCCCGTGGTAGTGAAATACTTTACTGTTATATTCCTACATGACATGAAAGTCGAACATTGTCTTTAATTCGTAAATTGTGTTACAATGTCATCTTTCATGTAGCATGTTATAGTTAAAAGACTTATAGATAGATGAATAAATTATATACTTACGCAAAAGTCGGTGCCCTAAAAATTGTCAGAAAAAAAGACAAAAATCATAATATATAGATCAAGATTAATTAACATAAAAATAAAAATACATTTGTATGATTTAGCATTTCAATTATATTCATTTTATTTATTGTGAAATATGAACAAAACTCTGAGTTCGTGATTACTCTTTACCCATGACGCTGTACACACATTAAATAAACAAATAAACATTGACATGGATCGTATCACTTGTGGGTTTCGAGAATCAGATTTATCGAGGAAATCAAGGTGAGGTGAAAAATCCGTCTCAACAAATATTTACAAATATATAACCTAGTGAAAAATAATAGACATAGGACATTTTTCATGTATCGAAGAAAAATTAAACTATTTGTAGCCCAATAAGTTCTTTTGCCCTGAAGTAATTATAAACGACATAAAATACAGATCGATTAGAGTTGTTTCCCTTGTATTATATTGCATCATTATTATCGTCTAATGATTATATTGCATGTTTATCTTTATCTTGCTACATACTGATATTGTGTATGGGATAAGACTTAAATAGACTCTGCTTGACGCTCTACCCCTTGGTCCTACATATATTTATATGTCTATCAATTTGTTAGTAATTGAAATTGACTATAGCATCAGTAATACAAAGGAAACTCACCTTTCCGGGTCAATTACACAAATATAGCTCACCCCTCCGGGTCAATTATCCAAATATAGCTCACCCCTCCGGGTCAATTATACAAATATAGCTCACCCCTCCGGGTCAATTATACAAATATAGCTCACCCCTCCGGGTCAATTATACAAATATAGCTCACCCTTCCGGGTCAATTATACAAAGGTAACTCACCCCTCCGGGTTAATTATACAAATATAGCTCACCCCTCCGGGTTAATGATACAAATATAACTCACCCCTCCGGGTCAATTATACAAAGGTAACTCACCTCTCCGGGTCAATTATACAAATATACCTCATCCCTCCGGGTCAACTATACAAAGATAACTCACCCCTCCGGGTCAATTATACAAATATGGCTCACCCCTGCGGGTCAATTATACAAATATAGCTCACCCCTCCGGGTCAATTATACAAATATAGCTCACCCTTCCGGGTCAATTATACAAAGGTAACTCACCTCTCCGGGTCAATTATACAAATATACCTCATCCCTCCGGGTCAACTATACAAAGATAACTCACCCCTCCGGGTCAATTATACAAATATGGCTCACCCCTGCGGGTCAATTATACAAATATAGCTCACCCCTCCGGGTCAATTATACAAATATAACTCACCCTTCCGGGTCAATTATACAAATATAGCTCACCCCTCCGGGTCAATTGTACAAATATAGCTCATCCCTCCGGGTCAATTATACAAAGATATCTCACCCCTCCGGGTTAATAATACAAAGATAACTCACCCCTCCGGGTAAACAATACAAAGGTAAATCACCCCTCCGGGTTAATAATACAAAGAGAACTCACTCTCCGGGTTAGTAATACAAAGGTAACTCACCCCTCCAGGTTAATAATACAAAGATAGCTTACCCCTCCGGGTTAATAATACAAAGATAACTCACCCCTCCGGGTTAATAATACAATGATAACTCACCCTCCGGGTTAGTAATAAAAAGGTAACTCACCCCTCCTGGTTTATAATACAAAGATAACTCACCCCTCCGGGTTAATAATACAAAGATAAGTCACCCCTCCGGGTTAACAATACAAAGATAACTCTACCCTCCTGGTTAATTATACAAAGATAACTCACCCTCCGGGTTAATAATACAAAAGTAACTCACCCCTCCGGGTTAATAATACAAAGATAACTCACCCCTCCGGGTTAACAATAAAAAGGTAACTCACCCCTCCTGGTTTATAATACAAAGATAACTCACCCCTCCGGGTTAATAATACAAAGATAAGTCACCCCTCCGGGTTAACAATACAAAGATAACTCACCCCTCCTGGTTAATTATACAAAGATAACTCACCCTCCGGGTTAATAATACAAAAGTAACTCACCCCTCCGGGTTAATAATACAAAGATAACTCACACCCCAAGTTAATGATACAAAGATAACTCACCCCTCCTGGTTAATAATACAAAGATAACTCACCCCTCCGGATTAATTATACAAAGATAGCTCACACCCCGGGTTCATAATACAAAGATAACTCACCCCTCCGGGTTAATTCGTTTCCAGTTCGCCAATACAACGTCACAGTATGTTATGACTGGAGGCATAGACAACATTTCAGACACCCCATAAAATGGTACAGCTATGCATCTCGGTATTTTCTAAAATCAAAGATCAATGGTGTCATTCCTGATATGATACAAATGTGAATGTGATCGACCGAAGATTGCATCGGGTGACCATAAAACGCAAGTACAACCTTCGTCAATTTCAAATCTAGTGAAAATAAAATAAATGGATGACCGTTACACTGAAATTGTTACTATTTATTTATTTCGAGAATTACAGCAAAACATGGGCCAATATTTCCCCGTATTCAACAGGACAAATTCAGCTGGCAAACGAGTCGGCATATAGTTATAATTAAATAACGTTTTGTCAACGAGTATTAAAGCTGAACATTATGATCATTAAAACGTGTTTGGATGGAACATTGTATTTATGGTGCATTGAAATTAAACATTTTTCAAAGTCATTGCTAAAAATAGTAATAGTGTCAACCTGTTTACCTTAGCCCGATCATCCACTCCGTTTTCCCAAACATATCCGGTTACAAACCGAGATAGCTGTAAGTGGGCCAAAAACAGTTCAGCTCGTCCAGACAACTTTCTGTGGTCTAATAATACTAACTGAAATTGTTGAGAAAAAAACTGTACATTTTAATTCAGGCGTGGCAACAACTGGCATACAAAACTGAAATAGTATACTGCACGAGGATTTAACCTACATTCATGATTATCCTATGAATAAGTTGATAAGTTAAGAGGATCCAGAATAGAAAAAACAGCTTATTGCATAAGTATGAAATATAAAACTTGTGTTCAGATTAGCAAAACGCGATATCTCAAGATGTTTGAAAGTCATGGTAAACCTGATGTAGGCGTAACTCAAATAAAAATGAATCCCAATGTGCTATATCAGACTTTTTTTGGGGTTTTCTTATACACTTTGTTATATATAATTGTACTTTATCAAAGAAAGCAAAAACACTTTCTACGACGTTCTGTAGAAATTTCGTTACCGGATTACATTTTGACAATGTAGATGTTTCAACACTTTCAATGTTTCTTTCGTTGGTACATTATAGTACAATTCCCTTGATTGTAACTTTGTATGTCTTCAGTAAAACTCAATTATAGTTTACACAAATATATCACCATAAAACAGATTTCAAATAATCGAATTTTGACTTGCTGCATCAAATTAATTGAGTTTGGGATGAAAAAAGCAAGTAATTCAGCTTGTTTCTTGACCTCTGTAAAATTAATTTGGATGAAATGATTTAAGCCATTTCTCAAATCTTCATATTTAGTTGCAGCTTTAAACTTGTAAAATGAAATGAAAAGTTTTCACATTATGCTTTCTTATTTAAGAATCATTCTATTTTCTCGTAATGAAAGAAAAGTTTTGTTTTTAATAAAGAAGCCAGGACAACATTATTGATATTTACTCTCTAAAGTATAATTTTTCAACAAATAGTAATCACGACAAAAGTTTTATTCCATAAATTTTCGAACGATATATCTCTTAAGGATATAAGATAAGAAACTTAAGATTTGATTATCTGATCGACTTGATGAATATTATTTGAAAAACATGATCTAAGTGTTTCCGAGCAGTTCGATGACTAGATGAAATTTATTTGGGTTACCTGGTCTATGTATTTCCGGGCAGTCCGATGACTAGACGAACAATATTTGGCATACCTGGTCTATGTATTTCCGGGCAGTCCGATGACTAGACGAACAATATTTAGATTACCTGGTCTATGTGTTTCCGGGCAGTCCGATGACTAGACGAACAATATTTAGATTACCTGGTCTATGTGTTTCCGGGCAGTCCGATGACTAGACGAACAATATTTAGATTACCTGGTCTATGTGTTTCCGGGCAGTCCGATGACTAGACGAACAATATTTGGATTACCTGGTCTATGTGTTTCCGGGCAGTCCGATGACTAGACGAACAATATTTAGATTACCTGGTCTATGTGTTTCCGGGCAGTCCGATGACTAGACGAACAATATTCAGATTACCTGGTCTATGTGTTTCCGGGCAGTCCGATGACTAGACGAACAATATTTAGATTACCTGGTCTATGTGTTTCCGGGCAGTCCGATGACTAGACGAACAATATTTGGATTACCTGGTCTATGTGTTTCCGGGCAGTCCGATGACTAGACGAACAATATTTAGATTACCTGGTCTATGTGTTTCCTGGCAGTCCGATGACTAGACGAACAATATTTAGATTACCTGGTCTATGTGTTTCCGGGCAGTCCGATGACTAGACGAACAATATTTAGATTACCTGGTCTATGTGTTTCCGGGCAGTCCGATGACTAGACGAACAATATTTAGATTACCTGGTCTATGTGTTTCCGGGCAGTCCGATGACTAGACGAACAATATTTAGATTACCTGGTCTATGTGTTTCCGGGCGGTTTTATTTTCAATCAATTCGACAATACAACTGGCAAGGTCATTCCAAGGCTTGAAATATTCAGGTAGCATTTCCTTTTTAAGAAAAAAAATATGATAAGCTTTATTATTTTATTGAACAAATGACGCAATCAAAGATGTCTAAACGTGACACAATTATTGACCTTTCAGACAATCTGTACATCTATACAGATAAAAAAAACCAAGTGAAAATGGAAACGAAAACAAAATAATGGAACATCTTTTGAGAGTTGGAGATACACAAATATAAAAGTATGTCTTTTACAGCAACCACAAGCCACAAAAATCGGAACTAAGATCGCTGGATGAGATATAGAGATGCACTGACATAAAGTACCTTCTCTTTCTCTTATTGTCTAATATCACTACATAATTATCACTATAACACGTTAGCAATAATGATCAGGTGCTGACAAACCGTTCAACGAGAAATAATTACATCATTTGATTTCTTGTGAAAATTTAATTATCATCACATAGCTTTTACAAAATAAAGTATAAACACTCGTCCTTATGATTAATCACACAATCGTCTGGAACTGGTTATCAAAAATTTCAAGATTATCACTGAAAATTAACAATATTATCATGTGCTCACTTCAAAATTGATTGTGTTCAGAATGTAAAGGACATTGCGAATTCTTCCGCCAAACTAGAGAGGTTCTTCGAAACAGCTTACAAACCTCCCTAGGAGATTTTTCTTTGTGACTTTCATACCGATATCATCTTACTGTTTCGTGGTACTGAACTCATAGTTATCTCTGGATAACTATGCTGGGTAATTCATTTGTATTACTATAAGTGTGTTCCTTTTCACAACACCTGGAGTGTGTTTTATTCACATTCAACTCATCAGCATCTTAACTGTCGCTACACCACAGACAGCTACGAAACAAAATGTGTTATTATCTACGGTATATCTCTCCTACATCTCGAATATACCCTATTGGTTGTGTTTACATTATTACACCCAACATTCTAACATAAGTACCTAGCTGTATTGGGTTGTCTTATGTGCCCATACAGCCTACTTCTGTAATACACTTACCAAAGAATCTTCGAATGCAAACCCGGTCCTTTCTGAAATGTTAAATTCCTTCAGAGTCAGCTTCTTTAGGTTGTCCGCCATTGTGAAGTCTTTCAACTTTTCAACATCAAGGGCCTATATTTGACCTGAAGTTTGTTTTGTCTGTTAAAGTGTCTCACCTGTGTAATGTCTATGTGTATAGGTAGAGGTTATTGACCTAAATTCACTCTATCTACGCTGAAGGTTGAATCAACACGCTCTCAGGTCACAAACTCATTCAAAAATATATAGTGATTAAGCGCTGTTGTTTTTTAATGCGGTTTTTTAATCCCCGCTTTTAACCTATGTCATGATCTGAAGGAAATATAATTTTGACTCGTTTTACGCTAAAATAACAGATGCTCAGTTTGGATTTAGGAAGCAACTGTCAACCATAGATGTTGTATTTGTGCTATACACAAAAAGAGAAAGAAATTAAATTGCTGACTTGTTGGATACAATTTGGCATTTGACTTCATCAAGAAATATAATTTATGGTACAAACTTATAAAGGAAGGCATTATGGGTAAGATGCTAAATAAAATACGTTCTTTATATTATAATGTAAAATGTTGTGTAAAGCATGATAATAACTTGTCTGATTTCTTCGCTTGTCATAATGGATTATCTTAAAGGAAAATATCACCTCCTCTATTTTTCTCTTTATATATAAATCATTGCGAAATCCATTTCTTGATCTTTCTTAACAAATAGAAATAGATAGCCCAATGATAGTGGGTGTTGAGTTTCAAACTCCAAATAAAGAATGCTTATAGTGTGTTTCAGTTTACACGCCCGCCTCCTCCAGACCGACCGATATTTTCATTGAACACACGGAAATACTGGAGTCACTGGTCGCAGTTTACGCTAAAAAGGGAAGGGTTGTCATATTTGGGGACCTGAATGTCAAAATTAAAGGACATAGATGTGCTTTTGAAAACAATGAAGAGTCAAGAGTCAAGAAGTCTTATTTAAAGTCGCATATTACAAACAGGACAAACATTAGCACTGTAGTGCTATTCTTGCGACAAACATAGGTATAAGATTAACAACATCACAGTGCAGTTATATAAATACTATGTACATAACAAGATCAATATCAACATATCACAGTTAGTTTAGACCTAGATATAATAATTTAAGACAGTTTAAAAATGGATTCTTGTATCTCACACAGGATCACTAAATGCTGAAGTTAAGACACTATCAAAGTGTAGTTTACATATATGCTAACGTAGCAAAACATAAAAATTGACATAATATACACTAATATCGTGTGTATTAAAAGAAACAAGACAAGCTAGTCTGGCAGACCCTAAAATTTGAAAGAAAATGAAGATTAAATTAAACAAATGACTGGATATTTTAACAAATTAACAAGTGCACTGTTATTTAAATGAACAAGTGGTGGTGAAGGACTGTATCTGTATACAGACAGAACAGGAACAGACCTCAACATCCCAGGAGCAGCCTTCCGAAAAGAGTCGTAATTCTCGGCTAATCTTAGCTGATTCGGTGAGCTGTTCCAAACCTGAGAAGCTGTAAACCGGAAAGATCTTTTCCATACGTGGAGGTGTTCACCTTTGGAATCCGTACCAGATTATCCTGCCTAAGATTATAAAATACTTCTTTACTCTCACTAAGGCCTTGTAAAATGGATGGGGACATGTTATTCAAAATCTTTAAAACTCTGAGGCCATATACGTAATACGTTTCACATGTAAAAAATCAAATTTTAATTTTCTTAAAATATCATTTTCAATAAAACGAAGAGCACGCTCCTGCACTTTCTCCATTTTCCTAGTATTTGTAGAAATGCCAGGCAAGAGGACAATAATTAAAATTTGACAATATAAAATACTTAAAAATTGTATTTGTTTTTGTTAAAATTATTTCCCAGTCTTTTTAAAACAGCAAGTTTTTTAGAAGCATTTCTGCAAAGGCTAAAAACATGAGTTTATCAAATTTAAGAATTAAGTCAATATCAATACCTAATAATTTTACACTTTCTTGACATGACATATCCAAACCTTCAATATCAAAAGAATTTACAGAGTTGCTGGTCTTCTTACCAAAACAAATCGCTTGAAATTTCTCTGGATTAGCTTTCATTCCATTAGAGTTAAACTAATCAATAAGAATTTGCTCTCTTTTTCTTAACAATCTTTCATATCTACAAAACTATCACATATCTTGGAGAGCGTATTATCATCAGCGTAATTATACAAACTGCATGAGTCTACAAACGTAAAAATATCATTGATAAAAATATTAAATATAAGAGGTCCAACTGTAGACCCTTGGGGTACACCCTTCTTTATATCGGTCCAGTCACTGGCCACAGGCCCCAGTCTGACCTGCTGCTGACTGCCACTCAGGTAGCTGCTGATGAAGTCAACAGCTGACTTATCCAGACCATAAGCACGCAGCTTCCCGAGCAGGAGATTATGAGAAATGCAGTCGAAAAGCTTGGACAGGTCCATCAGAATCGCACCAACATGTTGATGGCTGTCCAAGGCCCGCTTCCAATCCTAAAGGGCTCGCAGCAAGACAGACTGGCACCCGTAACCGCTCCTGAAAGCACACAAGAAAGGGCTAAAAACCGGCTTAAAAATTCACTAAGCTGGTCATGTATTATTCTTTCAAAACATTTTGACAAGGATGGTAAAATACTTACTGGTATAAAAATACATTTATCCATAGGATCATTCTTCTTAAAAATAGGTAATACCTGAGCATCAGGGAAGTGAGAAACAGAATCACAATAATTAAAAAGTGATGTAACAGGGGTAAAAGCTTCTGGACCAGCTTTTAAAAGCTTAGCTGACATTCCATCAAAACCTGTAGCTTTTTTCGCGTGAAGTTCTGTTAATAATTTCTCAGCATCTTTCACCTTTACAGACTTAAAAATAAAAGCATCTCTAAAGTTATCTTGACAGAGATCAGTTCGAATTTTGACATTACTGGGGTGGTCTGTAAAATCTGACATACCATGAAGATCTTTACCAATACCATCAGCAACAGTGGAGAAAAAATTATCAAAAACATCACAAACTTCATTCTGACTAGATACAATGTTGTCCTTTTGTCATTTTCTTCTGAAATAATTTTCTGGTCATTAAAATATTTGTTGGATAAAAAAGGCTTTACTACGGTAGGCCAGAAATCTTTGCAGGCCGCCTTTTCTACATAATTTCTTTGCCTTCTGTAGGCTTCCCAGTTAGCAGCTGTTCTCATAAGGTTATACCTATTCCTTAGCATAGCTTTCTTATGGGCTGTCCTTTTAACATTACTATTTAAAAAGGGAGGTTTATTTACACGAGGTCTACGTTCCTTAACAGGTATATGGGCATCAACAACTTCTCTCATTAACTTATCATGAGCCCAGTAGATATCCTCTGTATCATCAAAAATATAAGATACATGGAAAGGAACTTTAGATAATTCAGAGTTAAAAACATCTGGTTCAAACTTTCTAAAACTTCTAAACTTACACTTACTTCTACGTTAACATGGTGCTGTACCTCTTATAACAGTTCCAATAAAATTGTGACAGTCACTTAGACTACATTTAAAATATATTGGTTTAAAACAAAGTCTAGGGCAGTTAGTGAGAATGACATCAACTAAAGAAGGGACACAACCTTTCATAAAACAAGTAGCTTCTGTAATTTTATAAGTGAGGTAAAAAAGATCACAGAAATCTAGAAGATGTTTGCCCTTACATTCATCAAGACAGTCAAAATTCAGATCTCCTCAAACCATAAAATTGTCGAATTTTGTGGAAATACGATCAGTAGATATAGTCACAGCGTTTGATGAAGTATTGACATTCATGGATGGGGGTTTATAAGTACCAACGAAAGCCCATTTCTGCTTCTGGATGGAACATTCAATCACGATGGACTCCACTTCATCAAATTCTAGATCAGTCCGCCTGCGCGATGGAAGATCAGAGCGAACATAGGCAATAAGGCCTCCTCCGTGTGCACTAAGGTCCTTCCGAAATGATCGAAAACCCGGCACATCAAAACACGATTGTCTAAAAGTGTCATCTAGCTTTGACTCACCGATAAATAAAATATCGCATAGTCCTTCATAGAAAATGTCAAAGAGTTCAGCATATATGTTCCTAAAGCTATTTACATTTAGGTAACACACGATGATATTCTTCTTATAAGTCTCTCGTAGTTTTCAGATCATGAAAATTGTACTGTATATCATCGCTGTTCAATGTGCTGTTGTTTACATTAGTGGAAAAATTCTATCTCCGGAAGTGGAGAATCAGGAGAGGGGAGATTACTCTCTCTGGTAAGAGAAATGTGTGTTGCATCAATTTTATCGACGCTGCTGTCATTAAATAGAGAGTCTGAAAATTAGGGTAGCAAACATGCAGAGCAATACCAATCTGTAATTGTCGAGTTTCCAAGACGAAACTACTCATTTACAGGCATGTCTATAATTTCCTGTGAAACCATAGTTCACAACCTTCACATAAAATGGCTTGCTGGTTGGAGCGTACAGACTTCATACAAGATCCACAGGGAAATCGAATGGGGCCAGGGTTTGACGATACATCGCTTATAGTAAAATGGAAACTATAAAACTAGTCTTGACTTTACAAGGCATAGATGAGTGTAGGTATTGACGGGGTGTGGACAATGTTCGGTTATGAGTTGTACTCACGTCAGTGACAGAAAATCTGTAAAGCACTATTCGTTCACCTCCAGATGATAAAAAAACTCCCAGTTATTACTGAGGGTATATTCAGAAATCTCCACTGGATGAATGTCTGATAAAAGTACATGGTTTGGTGGATAAAAACGGTTAAAAATGACTAAAAATACCAGAGCTCCCGTCAACACATTCGATACCATCGGCGCCATTGTTAGGAGTATGAAATGTCTTCTGTCTTCCAGTCCTTTCTAGATGGGGCTAACATGCTACCTGTGAATGTACAAACCAAATGTATTGGTCCTGTGTATACCTTTTAAACATCAACTGGAAATTGTACCACAATTGGTCATATTATACTTCAGTCTAACAGTGAAGATCATGTTAAAATATTGTGATCCAGTCATATGTTCCTTAACGTTACCGGTCTCTGCCTCCTATACCACGGGATCAGATTATGTCAAATATAACTGTAAGGAGGAGAAAAATACAAACATTGCGAAAATATATATATATACAAAATGTCTTGGTTATGTTGCCTTTTTGGACAGTAATTAGGCGTTTGACACTGTGCAGCATGCGGGTTTGCTGTTTAAAATACACGTAATGTGGCTTAGAGGCAAAATATGGATTGTTCTTAAAGAGATGTGGAAATATAGAGCGTAATATCTTAATAATTTAGCGTCAACGAGTGTAAAGATGGAGAGAGGGATATTACAACTTGATTTTGGTTAACGAATTACTGAAATTGCGGCGTGCGGTAAAGGGGCAGTGGTTATTGATTTTAGCGTAAATATACCGACTCTAGTGGACAATATGAGTCTCCTTGTTACGAATTTTGGAAGTTTACAAAAAATTGTCAGTGATTGTGAAAATTATAGCCGAAAGTGTCTGTTTATCTTTTCTTCCATTAAAAGTAAAATTGTTCTGTTTTCTGATAAACGGACTTTACATAGCGTACAAAATATCTACCTTTATAAATGTGTTTTATGTATCTGCACACTACGACAAGAAACGACACAACAATGAGTATAAATGAAAAAGGCCACCCTTACAGAAAGGGTGACTTTGTATTTATTTATGAAATTGAAAACATATCTTACAGTTACAAAAACCGTAAAATGAACAAAAGATTATTTTTTAGTAATTATTATAAAAAGCCAATGTGGGGTTAACGAAAAAACCGCCACAATTGCTGATGATAAATAACGTTACTATAGAACAGACAATAGGGTGGAAGTGGGTGGGTAAATTTTGCATAACAAATGCAAATCCACTCCACTAATTGAAATACGTATTGATACAATTAAAGATGGCTGCTTTATGAGAGGGATCTCTGCATCCACGCGAAAGTAACTGACCAATCAGATGACCGATGACCCTCTAATTCAAGGGACATAACTCTTAGTTATTTTTGGAAAGAAAATCAAGGGAAATAACTCGTATATCTATTGAACAAAAAATTTGACAATAAAAATATCTTGTATAGTGTTTCCGATACATAAATTAAGCTAATGACTTAGCTGCCTTTTATGTATCTGCACACTACGACAAGAAACGACACAACAATGAGTATGAATGAAAAAGGCCACCCTTACAGAGAGGGTGACTTTGTATTTATTTATGAAATTAAAAACATATCTTACAGTTACAAAAACCATAAAATGAACAAAAGATTATTTTTTAGTAATTATAATAAAAAGCCAATGTGGGGTTAACAAAAACACCGCCACAAAGACATGACAAAATGTCTTCCCCACAAAGGGTTACCAGGAGTTGATAGAATTAAACATGTTGGAATATTATTAGATTGTTAAAGAAATTCACTTGAAAGAACTACCAGAGCATGTTGTAAACTAAAACCGGTATAATGTCTCTCCTTAGATCTGGTGCTCATCCTGTACATTTAATTTACTCTTGTTTGATTGTTGATTGCGTTTTGATTGTATTTATTTTATTTATGTTATCTTCAATAAAGAGAATAACAATTCAGATATAAGAAAACGTTTCATTAAGAAATAACATTGTTATAATGTATGTTAAAATTTCCCAACTTACGAAGTCTGCAAATTATAAAGAATGATCAAATTAATCAAAGCTTATCATAATGAGTAACAAAAAAAAAGAAAAAGAAAAAAAATGATTTAACTGTACAAGGGTAATATGTTGAATTCCCTATACAATATACTAACTGATGGTGTGTGTGTTGGATGAGAAAGTTTGTGTTCAATTGTTGTTTATACCTGTAAATGTTATGTCATTCTGAATTGATGAGCCGCGAAGTTCAAGGTGATAAAGAATTGAATTGAATTGGATTGTTGGAGTAACTATGACAATGCGTCTAGTTAATTAAGCGAGGTAACAACGTTTAACGCTTTTGGGTTTTTGTTTGTATGGGTCAATATTACTGAATTAATTCCGTTATGATATGTGAACCACTGCATTTTCTGGGTTGGAACTTTGCATTCGTCAGTCGAGTCATATACAAATGATTCTTGGTGGCAGAGAGTCTATACTTCAGTGTTGTGTTTTTTCACAGTTATGTATAAAAATGTAGGGAAGTGGTTCATGTTTTATAATGGATATAATATATTTTTATCTGTTTGATTATCGATGAGTTTCCTTAAGGAATTATAACTGAAAAATGTATCTTGCATTGAAAATAATGTAAAAGTTGAAGGCAATTTGGTATTTTATTTGTATTTTCTTCTTCTCTGAAACCAAAGCCTCTAAAGGCCTCTAATTTTAGATCACATGTAACTCTAAGTAAATACATTTTACGTCAAGAATTACACTTGTACGGTGTTTTGTTGAGGTCCCAAAGTTATTTATGAACTCTACCGATTAATCGTCTCACAATTTTGGCATGAATTAAATGAATTAATTTCTTAAGTCGCTTACCATTCAGATATCGTAAGTACAGTACAGCACACTTTCTGTATAAATTGTTCACCTCTTTCCCTATTCTTTGTAAGAGTGTCTGGATGTGCATCATCATCGTCGTCACATGCACAGTAATAGTAATAATTGATTATTTTCAGTGACATACAAAAGTGTCATGTCGAGAATTTCTACTTGTTCCACGGTATAACCTCCGAACATTTTTATTGGGGATGTCGTGGTGTAGAGGTATAGTGATAAGCCAGTCTGTAGAATTTCTTGGCCAGACAATTTGGTACCATAGATTTGAAGGTTGAAGCTCGGAGAGGGCACGAGTCAAAATATCTCCCTTCGTCAGTTGTGTTACAAGTCTAGATATGTAACTCCACGCACGTGTATAGTATAAATTATATAAAATAAACGAGAGATTACAGAATCAGTTGGAAAGATTCAATCGAACTGAAACCTTCAAGAATTTTCTTGTCTTTATCTATCTAGGGTTTGCCATTAAATAATTGTAGAGTCAATTTGTAGAAAACAAGATTGGTGCCTGCTTCTGACATTATGTTTAGTATTACATTCTGTATAATAATATTTCACAGCTCGGGTAAAAACACTTTCCCTCATAAGATTGTTACAACAGATTTTATAAGTGTTTGTAGTTGACAAATCCATGTAAGCATTACATGTCGCCATTCCAAATACCCGGATACTATGTAATGTTTCCGGAGAAGGGAGGATGCATTGAGAAGGGAGGATGCATTGTAGCGATTTCCTACATCACCACCCGATCTTTCACGGCAGGTACCGATATTGTTTAGCGTCCTACCTGTAGTAACATGTCACTTCGGTATCTTGATATGTGCGATGGCGAGAACTTGCTCAGGTAATTTGGATAGCCTTTCCATTTACACCGTGTCTGTGCCCAATGCCACTGCTGCTTGTCATGATATGAGATTTACTGGCAAGTGTATCATTCGAGTTATTTCCCTTTAAACATTTTAAAAACGGTTAAGTCGTTGCCCCAAACAAATATATGCCATATTAGCGTGCCAGTGTCTTAGCAGCCGACGTTTGATGTAAATAAAACATCATAGATACTAACAACTTATTTCAAGATCCCACTCCTAAAAACTATTAGACCATGCTGATATTGACGTACAAGAACTTTTCAAACTGAATTTTACAATTGTAGTAGGGTTAAGGGTTTTAACACAAGAGGATGTTGGTTCGAATAACGTTCTCTTCTAAATCGAATGCCGTAAAACAGACAACGCCCAGTTATGTCCGCACCTATTACCCCAGGTTCATTGTGTTAATGACATTGAGTGAAATGACCATCAAAAGGAGTACTTAGGTTTAACAATTTATACGGATTACAATGATGATGTTTAAATGAATGAATATATGTAAAGTTTTCTGGTAATAAATGAGCAGCGAAAAAAATAATCTATTCAAATTATGAAAACTGAAAAAATGCTGTGTACAGCCTGCTGAGGTGCAGCCATAAAGTGTTCATACATAAAGTATACCTAAGGTACGTGTTCCCATGTCGTTAAAGACATACAATGCCCGTTATACTGACGAAACACGGGAATAGCAAATTTCCATAGCTTTTGACAAGGTTGAATCCATTCCAGCCTTCCTGTTAAATTGTTCCAAGTCTGTACATAGCGCCTTTGCTTGTTGTCTATTTTAAGTGCTTTACAAGGACATTGCAAGGACTACTAAGTGGCCCATTGTTTTACTGAACGTGTTGCTGAACAGATTTTTTCGATCAATTTAAATTTGATATTGAATTATTATTTAACATCTGCTATTATTAAAGGAATTTCCTGTACCCAAAAACTTCTATGTTAATTATGCGTCATTGGCCAACATACGCCATTCTATAATAATATGCAGAGCTTTAGTACAAGCTGACAATGACAAAATAGATTTGGAACTTGCTTTCTTTTTACTTTAATGTACAAATGTGACAAAAACCAACCACCAGTGGGCCATACATGTAACGATTAATAACGATAGGATATGTCATACATAGTTAATTACGGTATGGTTCCCCGACTCATTTTTCTTTAGAAATATAACATAGATTTTTGTATACTGAGAGTCATAGCATAAAATACCTTTCTAACACATTTTGGTTCACTTGGACTGCTGGGAACCAGAGCATGAGATACCTTCATGGCACAATTTGGCTCACCTGAACTACTGGGAACCAGACTATCTGACTCATCACCTTAACTCTCACTCCATGGTTCTCGAATCACCATGAATATGGACCGCTATATATCAAGAATGGAGTGACGTTTGTATTTTATAATTAACATCAGTAAGTACTTGTAAGGCTTTGTATAGACCTGTCCATCCTCCCTTCCTTATTTGCAGCAGGTGGATGGATACCTCCCATATACAAATGCTGTTCGTGTGGCATTCTGATCCCAATATACATACTGTATTTAACACCTTTGCTGAGACCACTTTTTTCATGAGTTAATTTTTTTTAAGTGGTAATTACGACTTAGGTAAACATTGCCGCAAAACAGTTCGGTCTTTGTCGTAATATCACAAGATGACTAAGTTGTAATAACGAGATAACAAAGTCGTAATTATGAGATAGTTAAGTCGTAAATACGAGATAACTAAGTCGTAATTACTAGATAATTACGTCGTAATATCGAGATAACTAAGTCGTAATTACGAGATAGCTATGTCGTAATTACGAGATACCCAAGTCGTAATTACGACTCAAAAAAAAAATTTAACTCATGAAAAAAGTGGCACTAACCGGCTTCCGTAGGAGTGCAATGGAAGTCAAACCAAACATAAAATACACTGCTCGAGATTTTCCATGTAACCGGCCTTTCTTGATTTTAATCTACAGCTGTATTTATCAATCTCTTAAGAATATTTTCGTACCTGACATGAAACTTATCGTGTATTTGATCTAATGTGGCTCTCGCTAATCGTAGGGGTTATACTGTGATTATTTACAACGCTGATTGTTGAGTTCACAGCACATTCAAACATCAAATCGATTACACTGCATCACTTCAGATCCGTTATAAGGTAGACAAGCTTACAAGCCGACTTCCACGAAAAACAGCCAGAATACGTTGTATACAAATTAAGATGACCGAGTGTTAGTCAGCAAACAAAAATGTCTGGTGACAAAGCCGTTTGGTGTACTAGAAACTTAATACGTAACTTAACATATACACATGACTTCTGTTTTACGTCTACAAACCTCTTTATTTATGAAGCGTTATCTAAAATCACCATCAGTATTGTTTTGGCCCGCGTCAAGAAACATCTGATCATTTGTTGTCCAGTTTAAAAATAAAAGTATGTCGTGGCGTAAATCGCAATGGAGGATCACTATTATCATTCCAATTCATTTTGAGCATGAAATGTCAATTAACAGAAGTTAGTAGTTAATCAAGTCGTTATTTGATTTTTTTTTTTGTATTTATTTCTATCAAACATTAAACACAATACTTCGTATGTCATAAAAGTCATCGTTGTCATAAGTAGGCGAGGCTGGGATGTTATACAAAGATGAGACTAAGGTGTTACAAGCCGACTTCCACGAAAAACAGCCAGAATACGTTGTATACAAATTAAGATGACCGAGTGTTAGTCAGCAAACAAAAATGCCTGGTGACAAAGCCGTTTGGTGTACTAGAAACTTAATAAGTAACTTAACATATACACATGACTTCTGTTTTACGTCTACAAACCTCTTTATTTATGAAGCGTTATCTAAAATCACCATCAGTATTGTTTTGGCCCGCGTCAAGAAACATCTGATCATTTGTTGTCCAGTTTAAAAATAAAAGTATGTCGTGGCGTAAATCGCAATGGAGGATCACTATTATCATTCCAATTCATTTTGAGCATGAAATGTCAATTAACAGAAGTTAAGGAGGTGAGATTGGGATGTCTGAAGTAGGTGAGACTAAGTTGTCATACTTCGGAGATATTGGGATGTCGCACAATTGGTGAGGCTAAAATGTTATGTGTGGGATGTCGTCGGAAGCTAAGACTGAGAAGTCATAAGTAGGTGAGACTGGGATGTCATACGAAGGTGAGACTGGGATGTCATAAGTAGGCGAAACTGCGATGTCATACGTAGATGAAACCAGATTTCAGATTTTTGGTGATAGCCGTGCCAATCAGAAGAGATATGTATTTATAGAAGAAGAAATAACGTTGAACAAATTGCTTTTAAAAGGAATTACATCTATAATGGAAGGACGAAAACCATTTTGTTTGACATTCAAAAACGAAAGTAGAGGCAATAACTGTTAATATTAGTTATGACTAAGAGGACGGATTTAGGTATATACATGCCTAGTGTACATATGGCTATGAGCCAATCTTTCAAAATTCCTATACAGGTTAAACTTTGTTATTAAAAAACGAAAAACATTTTCTATATGAAAATAAAACTATGTTAACATTGGAGTTTATTTTCATGTTAACATAGTTTTAATTATTATAAAAGGACTGTATTTTGTCCGAAGTTGCAATGTGTGAGTATTTCCCGCGTAAAGCTTAGTCAGCTTCCTCGTTTTATATCCGATTTAAATATGCCAGTAATTTGACTATTTTGTTTTGAAAACGTAATATATAGAACATGTAACGCAGAAGGCGTAAACACACGTACTTGTTGGTAATAGCCATGCTTATTACATGTTGAAATTATAATGATGTTACATGTGCAAAAGCAGCATCTGATCAACATTCAGAGTTCATATACTCATACTAGTACTTCACATTGTGTCTCGTATCAGAACTGTCCATCTGGTGGGCTCCCCCAAGGCCGTGTGTTCTAACCTAAAGATCTCCCCATCTGTCCATAGAGCTGCTAGTTTATAGGGCTCTCCTCCGAGGGCCCTGTCCATAGGACGCTGTCTGCTCTCCTTCTGCTCTCTCTATAGATCTCTCTATATTCTCTCTCTCTCTCTCCCTCCCTCCTTTTATCTTACTCTGGACCAAGCTTATCCGGCCATCCCCTAATATGGACTTCACTTGTTGTTAGATGGTACGATTGTTGAAGTATAGTCACCTGTATTCGAGGTGCAAGGTTGAGATTTCCCCTGCTAATTTGTTATTTGAAATAGACCCTAATAATTACTCTACTACTAGGTGACCACTGTCCGAACGGGAAATTGCATAAATTTGATTATCAAGGAAGTGGGGATAGTCTCTAATTAATTAACTGGCCGAAGCTGTTCACCCACTGATAACATTCTCGGGGCCCAGACTACACCATAGTATATATATGCAAGTAATTATCCATACCCCTGTGAACTACCTATATGTGTTAAATTGATATACTATTCAACATTGAACGAACTATTGTTTAAGCTAACTTATTTCAACCAATCAGATTATTGACTTATGTATCTGACTTACACTAATATCGAAATATAAACCCTATTTTGTTACAAACAGTTATTAGTGTCTTCAGTAATAATAAATACGTTTCACTCGTGTGTCTAATATTTTTTGTATTTCTAACGAGTGCGATTTACTTGGTGTGGATATTTTAGGTTTCTATATAAAAGATGATTCATGTTGCAGAGTTCAGTCATTGAACACAATACTTAATTTGTTTGTACTACAATACACGGACGATGCGATAGACAACCATCTCTTTAATGTTGATATGAATATACATATAACAATAGATGTACTGTAACTGACAAGATTAAACGCTGATAAACATAAACAAGGTATAATTTTGTGTTGTCTATTAATATTGTCCAATGTACACAGTATCTAGTTTCTAAGTGACTGGTCGTGCTATAATTTCTGTATTTGAAGATTTGTAGGGTGGATATATTATGGCTGGTTTTGCTAACAGATGCATGTCAAAATTAAGACCTCAATATAAAATGACGCAAGGACACTTCAGTTCTTAAAATATCTTACTTCAAAAAAACATTTTTCCGTTTCTTTTTTCATAATACCGAGTTACTATGCATTGGTTATGGAAATCACAATTAAATTTTAGTTATGACGTAATCAAAAGTATTGTGTTGAATTTATTACCATTTGTCGATCATGTTATGGACCTGAATACAGTCATCGACTTAACATAACAACAGAATAACAGAGCAATTGTACGCCGACATTTTTAAATATAGAACTGTTCTGGTATTTCCGTGAAAATCTTAAATAATCAGGTGTCTAGCAAGGTTGAACTTAATCTGACACAATCCTCCACCCGTTAAAATGATTATTCCAAAATTTTTGAAATAGCGTGTTTAAGTGGGTCACAGATCGAGAGAAAATAGTAAGTTTTCAAACGCAGTAAATATACATGTACAACGTACATTGATCAGAAAAGAATTCCGAAAGGCGATCAACGTAAACCGGAACCCATTCGGTGGTTGCCGTAATAATTAGACCTCATACCGTAGGCGAACGTCATAATGAGAATATTGTACTTACTTCCTGTTTTTTCAGAGACCAAACTACGCTTTGCGGAAAGTGACAAAGACCTGTTTTTAACATTTTAAATTATGTTTTATTATTGAGACAACTGCATACAATGTAAGTTGCTAGAGACCTACTCACCATTGACCTTTTGTTGGAGTAGTGCACGACAGTGAACAGTTTTCAATAAGATTGATGTGACCTATTTTTGTCGATAGTATTTGTCACAATATTACGTCGAATCGTTTTTTGTCACGTTGTGTAAGTCATAATTTCTACACGTAATACCATTAGTCGTAAATAACTTGTTTTAGTCAATTTTAGTGAGATGCTTTATAGGTCAAATAATGAGTACTGTCTTAATCACGTGTTTTCCTGTAGTATCTGGAAATTGGAGTCTTTCCATATCGCCTTTGTCGACAACCGACATAATTGTCATGCAAACAAAACTCTGTATGTATTACTGTTGACCAAACTGATTACTCAAACCGCATATCATCCAACCGTCACTCCATTGTTGATAATACCTGTTTACAGAGTCATTGGTGTTTTTAATCATCAAAAACCTTCCTGTAGGGACAAATAGTCGTGAATGGATTTGATATAGATATAAACCGTTCGGGCAGTAACTCTCGTAACATCAATAAAATGAGCATGATTGCACGCCCTCAATGACCAGTGAACGCTATATTCAACATTACACTCATGATTTGAGCTATACGATAGTTTTGTTATGAAATCTTCCTTTTAACACCTTAACAATTACCATTACAGACATCACACTCCACTCCGACATTATTTCCGGTTGTAGTATTTTTTTATTTCTATAGTTTTGAAGGCCATATATGTGAGGTAATCTACAACAGGTAGTATGTAGGACTGATCGGAATTCCACGAAATGTTATTACGTGTTTCCAAAAATAAATAATGATTCCCTATAAATGTGCACGCGAGGTTTGCTCCGCTATTCTGTCACTGTGTCATCATGGCCGAAGGTAAGAATTGATTTTCATCGTCTTTATTGCAGTATTTTGTCTTTATAGATATACATGCGTATAATGTACAATATAATAGATAAGTACATTAGTGTTAAGATAACCAGGGTTGAAAACCACTTGCAAGCTGCCTGAAATCATCACTTAACTTTATTAGTTGAGTTCTACGCAAAATATGAAATATAAGAAAACATTAAATAATTATACCACAATATATAAGTAAGTCGAGTTCATACATTTATTGGCGATCTACAATAAGTTCTGATCTCTCTGAGTTCACTGACTGCCTTACGGGAAGATTGCATTTTCAGATGTGTCCGTGTTAGAAACACATTAAAAATGTAGAAATAAGATAAAAGATAAAATATAAGATTTTGCTTACACGAACAATGGGAGATCCTCCCGACCAGGCCACCAATGACACCATAGTGTCACGTGGTCTCACAGCTCATTAAATTTTGCCCGAGCGGTAGCGGCTACGTTGAAGGCCTTAAAACATGTAACGGTTATACCGGAACACCATCAAGTACCCGCTTTGCTTTGTAAACAACTCAAGGAATTCGTTTGATTTGTGTTTTAGAAAAAAGTTCAAAATCGTGTCGTATGACTGGTAGCATTCTGATCTTCGAGGATGGTGTAGCAATACGTTTGACAGCCGGTCACGATAAACGTTTTCCGCCATATTATGTAATATTCGCTGTGGCTAAACCTTGATCTGAACGACGGTTCTCAACATTTACCTTACACTCTCATCTATTCTCTGTTAAGTGTATGCATTTTGTTACGTTACGGAATTAACCTACAGCAAATAAAACCCAACAACTAGGTTAAAATTCAACAATTCAATAACAACAAAAAAATTCTATGCAGTGAAATTACAAATATTGTGATGGTGTACAGAGCTAGCTACTAATTAATCTTTCCGTGGAAATCCTTCAAATCCAGAAGAATTCATAATACATTGTCCAGAAAACAGGGTAACCTAAGAATAATCCAATAATGGTTTCCTCGCTGGGTATATATAAGTCCACAAGGCACTATTACTATCACACTTCAAAGACTTGAGTCTCAAAGTAAGCTCACTCAAGGCGTTAATACTTCAAAAAGGCTGCTCAGACTCAGTTCCATCGTGTTTATATACAATAAAGGTTTCTAGAAAGTTCTTGTCTAGATGATTCTAGACTAGCAGGTATCCAGCTTGTTTACATGTGTCTCTAGAAACTTTCGGAAACACCCAGGTATTTCTAATAACCGAGCTTTCTAGATTTAGAAACTTCCGGAAACACACAGTTCATTCTAGTAACCGAACTTTCTACAAAAATCTGTCTAGCACTATCTACACATATTGAAACAAATAATTATAAACAGGTTTATATGTAAAAAAATCAATATGATACAATGCATGTAAACACAGCACATCTGAGCTTGGATTAATACACAACATGTATACATAACAATTTACAAAAATAATATGTTCTGTCTTGATGCAGAATTCATGGTGGAAGTGACAGTCATATGGTACTGTCCTGTAGGATTTTGATATCCTCTGTCGATTATAACTTGAATTTCAGTGAAATGAATTATTCATTATCGACATTGTAATCTGTCGAGTGGAACAGCCAGTTTGTTGAATTGTGTCGTTCTCTCCCCCACAACGATGGCGAAGTAATGCTCATACGCTGACCATTCCCTAGCTTACACGTCGTCCATCTGGTTGGTTAGTCTACTTATGTTGTGTAGTTTCTACTGAAGGTACATTGAAGAATGAGATTTACGGAATTAGTAAATATAGGACCGTGGGTGTTCCTGAAATGTTAATTCTATAACATATTTAGTCTTAAAACATTGTATATATTTAATACATGTTTTTCTTTTACACCAAGTAAACTTTAACGTTACCAATCAATAAACAGACAGACATTGATTTAATAGATAAGTTTGTATTAAAAGAGATTTTTTATCTATTGAAAAAAGTTATTCCGGAATAAATCAAAATCAATGATTTACCTTGATTTCTCCTAATATATGGACATTTATGGCAATTTTCATAGTGAAAATCCCTGTTTCCTTGACATATACATGTAGTGATCTTAGGAATGCACAAAAGACAAAGATACCAGTAGCATATGTCAATAATAAATTAAGTATAATTGAATACCAACCAAGACATTGGAGTGAATCCTCCTCCTATGACTCGTCATTAATGAAAGGGGTTAGTTTACCATACATTTACATAGATGATAAATGTCCAAGCTTGAGAAGGTACATTCTGGAAGTGTCAGCATATTCCGTCATAGGGACCTTTTGTGCACTATATCTACCTGGCTTCGGACGGAACAATAATTACGGTTTTCGTCAATACGACAGTCTCCTGTGTTACTGTTTACCGGTTGATGGATGAATCAAAACCTGGTCTATAAAATGTTCTTAACTGCTTTCAAAATTATTGTGAGAATGGATCCTGGCCGTTGATGCAAGTAAAAGCAAAATCGTTATTTTTGAAAAAGGAAAAGTTAAAAAGCACGCGTATTTACTTTTATTGATAAACGACTATCAGTTGAAGGCTCGTGCCTGAACTGAACAAGCTTACATACCCTATTGTTCCCATAAACTGGGAAGTATATTTAAGAGAGTCAAGAGGTTCTAAACACTTCTATAACATTCTAATTAAAATAAAATAGCACCAACAGGGCCGAAAAATAGAATGAATTATTTAGCTTAAGTAATTCTATTTGACATCTGTCTTCAAACCCCCCTTTGCTATCAATAAAACAGAAAACTTCAATAGTTTCACTATAGAATAAATCATCATATTCTGACTGCAAATTCCTTTTTTATTTAAAACTTGTCTTTTTTTATTTCAAGTTAAATATACAAGTCTGTACAATGGTAATGATATATTTTCCAACACACTCTTTCTCTTTAAACTGTCACTCTCCTATCGCACCAATCTTCTTTTATTAATTTTTTTCCTTTCACTTGTCATCCTTTTTTTTCTGCTTTCAGCTCTTTCAATTTTTGAAAGTTCTCTTTAAAACTTCCCCTAAGTATCGATGTCATACACTTTGCTGCAATGCATCAAACATTAAAACAATTTCTTGCCTTACACATTTTAGAATGTTTTTAGAATTTGATTTTATTTTTTTCTTTCCATATCTGCCACTTTGTAGTAAAAACAAACACATTTATTTTCACATTATATTCATTTCTTAGATCACAACTTCCAAACATAACACCTTTCTCACTTATAAATAAAAAATGCGATTTGGGTGATATATTTCACCCAAAACATTGTTGATACATAATTCTATTGTCTTCCAAATATCTTTAATTTTATAACATGTGTAGAATAGGCGAATTTGAGTTTCATCATGTAAATGACAAAATGTACATAATCCACGAGACATTTTCATTTTCAATCATTTTGCCTCAGTAGAAATAATATTATGCAAACATTTCCATTGAAAATCACTATTTGCTATAGACCTACTTAACGAAATCCAAATCTTAACCCAATTCATCTTGATATACTGTATGCCAGGTATTTTGTGATTTTGGATAATAGTTTGTATCCAAAACTAATACTTTTAAAGTTTTATTTGTTAACTTTGTTGGTTGTATTATTTCATTGTTATTATTTGTTTTAATATCTAATTCTTTAGTTATAGCTATTGGTTCAGTTTTTGGTATTTCTTGATTTCTTGATTTCTTGATTTAAGCTCTTGTATCCAATTGCCACATGAGGAAATTGCTTTCTTTACAATGGAGAATTCTGATATCCAATTATCCATGAATAACAATTTCTCCCATAATTCTTGAGAATTAATAAAATCCTTTCTTCCTTCATTCCATACATCTTTTATTTTTGTTATATTTGATTTAGTCCAATTTTTAAAGAAAACAGGATTTTTTTTTCTGAATGTGATATTGGTGTTTCCAAATACCCTTTGATTGATTATTTCGTTGTTTGTCTTAACTGGACGGCGTTTTAACATGACCTGCCAATATTCGAGAGAGACCTTATAAAACTGTGGAATACGATTTAATGCTAATAATTTTGTAGTTCTACATTTACATATAAAGAGCTCCTGTGAGAAGGTAGAATCATATCATTTAAGTCAATATTTCCCTAATGCATTCCAACACTGAACTTTGAATGAATTATCTCGTATATATTTTTGATACCTTTACATATTTTCATTAAATCAAGATCAATCAAATTTAACCCTCCGAGATACATGTCTCTATAACAGGTTTCTTTAGCAATTTTATCTACATTAGCATTCCATAGAAACTGGTTAATCATTGTATTTGCGGTAATTTTATATTTCTGTGGTGAACTTGTCTGAGATATATCATAATTAATTATAGAAAGTATTGATGACTTTATTGTCAGAATTTTACATCTTAGTGTAAGATTTAGATTTTTTCAGATTTGTATGGTTGCTTCAATCTTTTTAATCGTTTTCCTCCAAATTTCATCAAAGTTTATTCCATAACCATGCATGATTCAAAGAGATTTAACCCTTTCTACCAAACAAATTTCCTTAAAGTTAGGAGGCCTTTGTTTCCATGTTCCTATGTACCTACCTTTATTTTTTTTTCTTATTTATTTTGGCACCAGATGCTTTTTCATATTGGTGTAAAACACTAAAAATTTCTGGAATAGAATTTTCATTCCCAGCCAATAGCTGCGAATCATCAGCAAACATATTAATTTTGGCTTCATGTTTTTCATAGTTACTAAATGGTATCTCAATTCCTTTTATTGGAGCATTTTTCCTGATAGAACATGCCATGGGTTCAGCTTAAATGATATAAATTAAAGGTGCTATTGGGCACCCCTGTTTTACTGAACGAGAAAGCTTGAAGGGTTTTGAAATGAAACCATTTGTAAGTATATGACTAGACGAATATATGTATGTCATTTTAATCCATTCAATAAATTGTGTACCAAACCCAAATTTTTTTAAGACACATTTCCACCCATTCCCATTCAACTCTATCGAATGCTGTTTGGTGGTTTAAGAAAATAATGCTTCCACCTTTGTTTTCTGTATTTGAGTATTCAATAATATATTTGATTAAACGAATAACATCTTCTATGTTTCTTCCCTTTACGAATCCCTTTAGGTCGCTCTGAATAATTTTGGCAGTTCGTTTTTAATACGTTCTGCAATAATTTTTGTTATAATTTTATAGTCGGTGTTCAAGAGAGTGATTGGGCGCCATTTTTTATATCCTCTCTTTCCCCCTGTTTATATAAAAGAGTTATCATACCCTTATATTGAGCTCTCTAGTTTCAAATACATTTATGACTATATTTATAAACTGATCCTTTATCAAATTCCAGTAAGTCTGATAAAAGTCAGCAATAATACCATCAATACCTGGTGATCGATTGGCTTTCAAATTTTTAACAGACAAATACATTTCATTTCCAGTAGGCAGTTACTCATGGTAATTTTTAACGTCGTCTGTAATAGATACATTTACATTTTGTAGTAAGATATTTGCTTCATCAACATCTTTTCCTTCAGTCGTGAAGAGATTACTGTAAAACTTCACTTGTTCTTTAAGAATATCAGTTATATTATTTTTATAGCCGCCATCTTCACATTTGATTAAAATCCACTGTTTGTTTAGTACTCTACACTTCTAAAGACCCAGAAAATAAGCAGTATATTTCTCACCTTCCTCATACCATTTTATTCTACTTCTTACCTTTGCAGCGTTTGTCCTGTTTTCATAGTATGAACTTATTTGATTTTCTAAATGTTGAATTGTCTCATGATTAGCATTACAATTGTTTAATTCATTTTCAAGCTGTTGAATATTTTTATGTTTAGCGTTAAGTAATTTACTTACAAACATTGTGATATCTGTTATTTTTGTTTTAGTAATCTCCCACCACTCTTTTATCGAAGTAAATTATTTATTTTGTTTTTCCATTCATTATTAAAAAAATGTAAATATGTCTTTAAATATGTCAGATTTGATTACATTGCTGTTCATTTTCCTGTATCCTGGGCCTCTGTTAACTTTAGACATGTTAACTGTTATACAAGGCACGCCATAATGGTCATCTTTTGTAAAGGGACTAAATTTTATACTGGTTTTAGTCACTTTACTGTCTGAAGAGGAAGAAATTAAAAAAATTGTCTATTCTCGATTGTTTATTACTTCTCCTAAATGTGAAGCGTATTTTGTCTAAGTTTCTCCTTCTCCAAACTTCCTCTAATTGTAGTGATTGAATTAAATTATTGAGTTCTAACTTCCCGCCCTCTACTCCATCTGATGTACAGTTATTTCTCCGTCTAAATTCTTTTTAAGAACACAAATACAATCTCTGCCTATGATAATGAAACTATTTCTATATCTTTCAGTCGACAGTTTCTGTTTTATTGTTTTTAAAAAAAAAATGTTTGTGTTTACTTTTAGTATCATTCGGGGCATATATGTTGCATAATGTTATGTTGGAATTATCAAGCTCAAAATAAGGAATGATATATCTACCATCTTTATCAGTTTCACCATGTACTTGATTTAACTTTAAACTCCATTTGAATAATATTACAACCCCTCTAGAAGAGGAACCTCTTGAGAAAAAATATTCTCCGTTCACTCCCTTTTCCATTTAAACATGGTATTTCCATCCCCACAGTGAACTTCCTGGCATAAAATAATTTCTGCTTGAATTCTATGAAACCAATAGAATAAATTTCTTCATTTTTCAGAATTATTAAGACCATTAACATAAATGGTATATAGTGAAAGAGCCATAGAAGATCATTGGAAAGAGAAAATATTCACAAACATTAAAAAATTAATAATGTTTCAACTGATTTCTCACCAAATCCAACTTGTTTAGCATCTGGAGGATTATCGAGTGAAGTATCACTACGGTTTCGCTTGCTACTTTGTGCTAAGATTCCCTTATAGGATGCTACGATCATTTCAGCTCCCTGAGAACTAATGTGAATCGCCTGTGTGTCATTCAGGTCGTAGAGCCTTTTGATGGGGACATCCTTATTTAGGAATAATTTGTCTATTTCTAAGTAACTCACTCGCTTAACATTTTTGCACCATTTCTGCATGAAAGAGTTCACCGACTTTGCTTTATTGTTTAAGGTTTCAATATATTTGGACTGTCCTCTCCTTGGTATTATACTGAAAATGTACACATGCACGTTTGGGAAGAAAGCACTAATACTGTCTGCAGCTTTGGTAAAGAAATTTCAACAGTTTCAGCATCACTTTTATTGTCGGACACATCATTTGTTCCTAGTACTAAAAAAACCTCCTGAATATCATCGGTATTTACGTCCTTGTCACGACCAGCCATATCAAGGAGCTCCTGATCGCTAGTGGTAGTAACACAGGACTTGTCTTTGTGTTTGGATTGTCAATACACATTCTTTTGCAGTTTGAAGCCCCAAGAATAACTGCTGTTATGTTAGAATTTTCCGCGGGTTTTGGCATTGGTGTAGATTGAGCTTGTGGTCAATTATATGAGTAATTTTCGGGATTAGTTTTCTCTCTAATCTCCTCTAAAGTATTGTTAATGCCATCTTCCTTTGATTGACATAATATTTTCCCCGCCGTGAGCCCAACTCTCCGGTAGAGGTTCACCTGTTCGCTGACGTTTTGTGCTATTTTTGTCCTTACCTGAGCAGGTAATCCTTTTTAGTCTCGGGCACTTGTAAAAAGGATGGTTAGTTTGACCACAGTAAATACACTCTGTTCTGTTGTTGTCAGCAAACATTCTGACTTTGAATCGCCCAAATGTTGTTTCTCTAGGAATAATATTTTTAGCATTCACAAGCTGTATATATCTTGTTCCTGTCTCTATGTCAGTTCCTTTGATTTTTCCTCTTTTCAAGCTGCCCTGTATTGGATGGCCGTACTCTGACAGTGCTTTGTATAGAAAGCTATCAGGTAATTCAATTGGGGCGTCCTTGATAGTAACATTGGTGACAGATTTGTTCTACATCAAGAACCCTGAACCAGTGAAGATCTCTAATGCTCACTCCACTAACTAATAAGGCATGTTTGTATCTCTCCTCTTAAAGGGTGATTTTTACTATGCAAATGTTTTCTATATTCCCTTTAATTTCACCGAAGAAGGATATATTTTTGGATTTCTAACACAAAATGCAAAAAAAAAAAAAAAAACACCAAACAAACAAAAACAGCAGGATTGATAATGAAATACTCATCATGATTAAACAGTACATCTACATTATGAATATACGTATTATTTAATATCGCACTAGCAAAAATGATTGAATTGGTAATGTGTAACATGAATCACAGTATTTGTCAGAAAATGTCACCAAACTAGTCATACAGGCAAGAGACTTTAAAGTAAGGCGAGCACATTCTTTATGAGTTCTTGAAAGGTACAACACAGCCAGATTTTTTTCCAGCTCGATTAGTATATCACTTTTTTGTAGCCGGTAAACTGTGGGTGAAGGATATAAATAATTCTCCTTGATAAATATTATTCAGAAATGCATGTAAAATTCTCATAAACGGAAACGTCCAATTACATTTCAATTACATTGATCCAATAATTAACTCGTCACTGTGCACGCAAACATCTACATAACTTTCTGATGAGGTCAGGAAGAAATAAATAACACCAAATAGCTTTTGTTTGTTACACAAAACAGCTTGGTCAGGAAAACTTAAAGCCACAGGTGGCATACACATCAAAAGGGGCACATCTTTCATTCTGACTTCATCAAGTATTTGTTAAAAACTGATTATAATAAAAAAAAATACCTAACTGCACATTGTACACGATATGCATACATCTGTAGGTTATGCTGCTGTGAAAGTAAATAAGTTACGTGTCATTTGGTGCAATATTGTATGCGATTAAATTCGCACGAATATAGCAAATCTCATGAAAATCTCTGTCAATATTTCATAAGGAAATCCGTAAGATTGTTGTCGTTTCTAGCAATACATTTGTACTGTTTTTAGAGTGGATATTAAATTTGCCTCCGTTGATTATTTTTGCGATAAATGATCTCTATGTTCATTGTGTACTATATTGTTCTTCCCTGTTTCAATAATCTCCAAGCGCACGTTCATATCAAGTAACGGTAGCTAGTTCAATTATATTGAAAGTTCAATACCAGGAAATTAAACCAATGACTGAAGACTCACATATGACCAAAGTACGCGTTACTATTTCATGTTAATGTGACAAAAGTGATTCTATTTCACGAGTGGACGGGTATGCTGGAAGTTGGAAAATTGTCTCAAATCTTTCTGATATTCAGTGTCTTACTTCCTTTTAATTAAAAAGTTTTGCCGTAACCTGCATGCCACGTTTTAATTCATTACAAAAGTGGCACTGTTGTTCTGGAATCATGAGATATGCGCACCTCTATATCTAGAGTTTGACTTTTTCCCGATCACTTTGGATTTTTTTTGTTCGCGTCATAGGCTTCAAAATTTAGGCCCCAAACATCATTGAAGGACTAGAAGGACGAAACAGCTTTATGAAGCAGTTTAATATGTGACTCTAGTGTATCTAACCCTTTGTATTTAAAGGTGTTATTCACGTGAATGTTTTTTGTACAATCTTCTCCGTTAGACACTTTCTCTTCCTCCATATACCCGTGCGGGTCACCTCCGCTCCCTCTCTAGATGTACCCGTTCAATTCGATTCTGCTTTGTTTGCTGTTTCTTGTCACTATCGTTTACTATATATAACTCACGTTCATCCTTCAAACCTACCTAAGGATGTTACAGTGGTGTTTGTATTGTTTACAGTCACTGACAGGGTTTAAACAACTAACAGTAATGCTAAAGGTATGCTAATTTCAGGTGCATCATCCGAATTTCTTAAACTTACACAGGAGCAAATTGAGGAGAAATATTTGGTTTCCTGGAAGAATGGATTCCTTGTTGACTGTTCGCAAGTATGTTCATCATTTATCGATAAAAGTTTTACTATTACAGACGCCTCCAAGTTATACTCGAAAAACGTTCTAAATAACGCAGAGAGAATTCTGTTGATATCTTTTATCAAAAGTGTATAAATCTGAAAAGAATTGTTTGCACAAAACAACTGCCTATAAAGTTGACTAAACTGATAAAAGTACATTATGTGCGTTATTAACAAAGAAATAATATAAAACTTTGTCATTTCAAACTGCAAAAAATAAAGTAGTGTAAAGATTTGATTTTATTCAGAGAAAACATTGGATCTATAAGGTATTTTCTTAACTACAGGTCAATCTCCCAATTTGTTGGAGCCCATTTGAACAAGCTGCAAAACAACTGACCGAGCACGTGGAAAAAAAATCAATACGGGAAACGGTTCTCAAGGTCAGTCTGTTTAATATATTATTAACAAAACTCTAATCCACGCTTACAAGTGGAATGTATCCTATAATGAATACAGAGATTGTTATATGACTATTTTGATATTACTCCCCTTATCAACCTAAGATTATGTCCCCTTGCCTGATATCCCTTCCCTTATCACCCCAAGAGTATGTCCCTCTGACTGATATCACGCCCCTTAACATCCCACGTGTAAGGCTCTCTGACTTTTATCACTCCCCTTATCACCCCAAGAGTAAGGCCCTGTGACTGATATTTCTCCCTTGATCAACCCAAGAGTAAGACTCTCTTGCTGATATCCCTTCCCTTATCACCCCAAGAGTAAGACCCTCTGACTGATATTACTCCCCTTATCACCCCAAGAGTAAGGCCCTCTGACTGATATCACTCCCCTTATCACCCCAAGAGTAAGGCCCTGTGACTGATATTACTCCCCTTATCACCCCAAGAGTATGTCCCTCTGACTGATATTACTCCCCTTATCACCCTAAGAGTAAGGCCCTCTGACTGATATTACTCCCCTTATCACCCCAAAAGTATGTCCCTCTGACTGATATCACTCCCCTCAACATCCCACTTGTAAGGGTCTCTGACTGCTATCACTCCCCTTATCAACCCAAGAGTAAGACCCTCTTGCTGATATCACTCCTCTTAGCATCCCAAGAGTATGTCCCTCTGACTGATATCACTCCTCTTAGCATCCCAAGAGTAAGGCCCTCTGACTGATATCACTCCCCTTATCACCCCAAGAGTAAGGCCCTGTGACTGATATTACTCCCCTTATCACCCCAAGAGTATGTCCCTCTGACTGATATTACTCCCCTTATCACCCTAAGAGTAAGGCCCTCTGACTGATATTACTCCCCTTATCACCCCAAAAGTATGTCCCTCTGACTGATATCACTCCCCTCAACATCCCACTTGTAAGGGTCTCTGACTGCTATCACTCCCCTTATCAACCCAAGAGTAAGACCCTCTTGCTGATATCACTCCTCTTAGCATCCCAAGAGTATGTCCCTCTGACTGATATCACTCCTCTTAGCATCCCAAGAGTAAGGCCCTCTGACTGATATCACTCCCCTTATCACCCCAAGAGTATGTCCCTCTGACTGATGTTACTCCTCTTAGCATCCCAAGAGTATGTCCCTCTGACTGATATTACTCCCCTTATCACCCCAAGAGTATGTCCCTCTGACTGATATTACTCCCCTTATCACCCCAAGAGTATGTCCCTGTGACTGATATTACTCCCCTTATCACCCCAAGAGTATGTCCCTCTGACTGATGTTACTCCCCTTATCATCCCAAGAGTATGTCCCTCTGACTGATATTACTCCCCTTATCACCCCAAGAGTATGTCCCTCTGACTGATATTACTCCCCTTATCACCCCAAGAGTATGTCCCTGTGACTGATATTACTCCCCTTATCACCCCAAGAGTAAGGCCCTCTGACTGATATTACTCCCCTTATCATCCCAAGAGTAAGGCCCTGTGACTGATATTACTCCCCTTTTTATCCCAAGAGTATGTCCCTCTGACTGATATTACCCCCCTTATCAACCCAAGAGTATGTCCCTCTGACTGATATTACTCCCCATATCACCCCAAGAGTAAGGCCCTCTGACTGATATCACTCCCCTTATCACCCCAAGAGTAAGGCCCTGTGACTGATATTACTCCCCTTATCACCCCAAGAGTATGTCCCTGTGACTGATATCACTCCTCTTAGTATCCCAAGAGTAAGGCCCTCTGACTGATATCACTCCCCTTATCACCCCAAGAGTAAGGCCCTCTGACTGATACCACTCCCCTTATCATCCCAAGAGTAAGGCCCTCTGACTGATATCACTCCCCTTATCACCCCAAGAGTAAGGCCCTCTGACTGATATTACTCCCCTTATCACCCTAAGAGTAAGGCCCTCTGACTGATATTACTCCCCTTATCACCCCAAGAGTATGTCCCTCTGACTGATATCACTCCCCTCAACATCCCACTTGTAAGGCTCTCTGACTGCTATCACTCCCCTTATCAACCCAAGAGTAAGACCCTCTTGCTGATATCACTCCTCTTAGCATCCCAAGAGTATGTCCCTCTGACTGATATCACTCCTCTTAGTATCCCAAGAGTAAGGCCCTCTGACTGATATCACTCCCCTTATCACCCCAAGAGTAAGGCCCTCTGACTGATACCACTCCCCTTATCATCCCAAGAGTAAGGCCCTCTGACTGATATCACTCCCCTTATCACCCCAAGAGTAAGGCCCTCTGACTGATATTACTCCCCTTATCACCCCAAGAGTAAGGCCCTCTGACTGATATTACTCCTCTTATCACCCCAAGTGTAAGGCCCTGTTACTGATATTACTCCCCTTAGCACCCAAAAGTAAGGCCCTCTGACTGATATCACTCCCCTTATCATCCCAAGAGTAAGGCCCTCTGACTGATATTACTCCCCTTATCACCCCAAGAGTATGTTCCTGTGACTGATATTACTCCCCTTATCACCCCAAGAGTAAGGCCCTCTGACTGATATCACTCCCCTTGTCACCCCAAGAGTAAGGCCCTGTGACTGATATTACTCCCCTTATCACCCCAAGAGTAAGGCCCTCTGACTGATATCACTCCCCTTATCACCCCAAGAGTAAGGCCCTCTGACTGATATTACTCCCCTTATCACCCCAAAAGTAAGGCCCTCTGACTGATATTACTCCCCTTATCACCCCAAGAGTAAGGCCCTCTGACTGATATCACTCCTCTTAGCATCCCAAGAGTAAGGCCCTCTGACTGATATCACTCCCCTTATCACCCCAAGAGTATGTCCCTCTGACTGATGTTACTCCTCTTATCACCCCAAGTGTAAGGCCCTGTTACTGATATTACTCCCCTTAGCACCCAAAAGTAAGGCCCTCTGACTGATATCACTCCCCTTATCATCCCAAGAGTAAGGCCCTCTGACTGATATTACTCCCCTTATCACCCCAAGAGTATGTTCCTGTGACTGATATTACTCCCCTTATCACCCCAAGAGTAAGGCCCTCTGACTGATATCACTCCCCTTGTCACCCCAGGAGTAAGGCCCTCTGACTGATATTACTCCCCTTATCACCCCAAGAGTATGGCCCTCTGACTGATATCACTCCCCTTATCACCCCAAGAGTAAGGCCCTCTGACTGATATTACTCCCCTTATCACCCCAAGAGTAAGGCCCTCTGACTGATATTACTCCCCTTATCACCCCAAGAGTAAGGCCCTCTGACTGATATTACTCCCCTTATCACCCCCAAGAGTAAGGCCCTCTGACTGATATTACTCCCCTTATCACCCCAAGAGTAAGGCCCTCTGACTGATATTACTCCCCTTATCACCCCAAGAGTAAGGCCCTCTGACTGATATCACTCCCCTTATCACCCCAAGAGTATGTCCCTGTGACTGATATTACTCCCCTTATCATCCCAAGAGTATGTCCCTGTGACTGATATCAGGACTCTTGGTCTGATAAGGGGCGTGATATCAAGATACACATATGGTAATCTTTTTTTATAATTTTTTTCTTTAAATCACCCAACTTTACAGTCTTTTAAAATTAGTCCCCATGTTTAGTTATTACCATTCACGGAAGACAGCAGCACTTGTATTACTAACAAGGAAAAGCAATCCGGAAACGGCACCATGCAGACATTTGAGCGAAATTCTAAATTATTTTTATCAGAAAAAGAGGGAATAAAAACACACTTCTCTCATACGAACAATATTTATGTTCAAATCAGACAGCGATATGCGCAATGAACGAAATATAAAAAAAATAGAGGGGTTTGATATCACTTTCAAGGATGTGTGATATCACTTCAGTGTCTGATATATATATTATTACAGATGAATGGTACATGTAACATATTTAATGTATACATTAATGACCTCTCAGGATGTTTTATTTAAAAAATATCATTTAGGGTGTCGCACTGCTGTTGTGGTAGGGTTAAAAATTAACATGCACCAATGCTAAGGGTGTCGTAACACTGTTGTGGGAGGATTAAAAAAATCACTCTGTATCAATGTTTAGGGTGTTGTACCGCTATTGCGATAGGGTAAAATTCACCATGTACCAATGTTTAGGGTGTCGTACCGCTGGTGTGATAGGGACAAAAACAATCATCAGGTTCCAATGTTTAGGGTGTCGAACAGCTGGTGTGATCGGGACCCAAATAATCACCATGTACCAATGTTTAATATGTTTTTGCACTTTTGTGACATGATATAGTCCCCGTGTTATAGTCTTCATGATATAATCCCCGTGTTATAGTCCTAATGATATAGTCCTCATGATATAGTCCCTGTGTTATAGTCCTCATGATATCGGCCCCGCGTTATAGTCCTCATGATATAGTCCCCATGTTATAGTCATCATGCTATAGTCCCCATGTTATAGTCCTCATGATATCGGCCCCGCGTTATAGTCTTCATGATATAGTCCCCATGTTATAGTCTTCATGATATAGTCCCCATGTTATAGTCCTCATAATATAGTCCCTATGTTATAGTCCTTATAATATAGTCACCATGTTATAGTCTTCATGATATAGTCCCCATTATATAGTCCTCATGATATCGGCCCCGCGTTATAGTCTTCATGATATAGTCCCCATGTTATAGTCTTCATGATATAGTCCCCATGTTATAGTCCTCATAATATAGTCCCTATGTTATAGTCCTTATAATATAGTCACCATGTTATAGTCCTCATAATATAGTCTCCATTATATAGTCCTCATGATATCGGCCCCGCGTTATAGTCCTCATGATATCGGCCCCGCGTTATAGTCCTCATGATATCGGCCCCGCGTTATAGTCTTCATGCTATAGTCCCCATGTTATAGTCCTCATGCTATAGTCCCCATGTTATAGTCCTCATGCTATAGTCCTCATGATATAGTCACCATGTTATAGTCCTCATGCTATAGTCCTCATGCTATAGTCCCCATGTTATAGTCCTCATGATATCGGCCCCGCGTTATAGTCTTCATGATATAGTCCCCATGTTATAGTCCTCATGATATCGGCCCCGCGTTATAGTCCTCATGATATCGGCCCCGCGTTATAGTCTTCATGATATAGTCCCCATGATATAGTCCTCATGATATCGGCCCCGCGTTATAGTCCTCATGATATAGTCCCCATGTTATAGTCTTCATGCTATAGTCCCCATGTTATATTCCTCATGATATAGTCCCCATGTTATAGTCCTCATGATATCGGCCCCGCGTTATAGCACTCATGATATCGGCCCCGCGTTATAGTCCTCATGATATAGTCCCCATGTTATAGTCTTCATGCTATAGTCCCCATGTTATAGTCCTCATGATATAGTCCCCATGTTATAGTCCTCATGATATCGGCCCCGCGTTATAGTCTTCATGATATAGTCCTCATGTCATAATCCTCATGATATAGTCCTCGAGTAATAGTCCTCATTATATAGTCCCCGTGTTATAGTCCTCATGATTTTGTCCCCATGATATAGTCACCATGTATTAGTCCTCATGATATAGTCCAGCTATATATAGGGTGTTGTGACAGGGATAAATAACGACATGTACATAGTAGTCGACATGATATAAATACCATTTTATTGTCCTCATGATATAGTCCTCATGTCATAGTCCTGACGTCAGTCATTATGCTTCAACAGTCAAAGATTGATTGCTTATGTCATATGCCAAAAACAACGCATGTTTTGTTTATTTGCAGCTAAATGGAGATCATGATATACCGAAAGAAAAGCGACAGCAACTTGTCCTACACAAGATACTAACGTTCTTAACCAGTGGATATATTTGGCAGGACGGAGAGGAAGACGTTCCTAAGGTTTGTAGGAGAAAGTCAGTTATGATGTACCAGAGTCTGACATGGATGTGATTCTTCTTATAAAGACAGAATGTATTCATATACTTGTACGAAATATCTGTTGACGTTAGATAATTTCAGCAAAAATAATTTTCAAATCTTTCTCTTATCGTTTGGTGAAGAAAAATGATGTATGATGTACTCGCTTATCCTAAAGATAGAAGTAAGAGGTGAACAACGGTGCAATGTTGCTTAGCCTGACTTGTTGCCTATCTTGAAACAAACAAAAATGTGTTCCTGCTTACATCGACACAACTAATGAAATCGTTTCGTGTAAATTAAGGGTAACCATATTGTATGCTTATAATGCAGGACGATAGTGAATAATGGCTTGTTTTCTAAATATACATAATTAATATGAAATATATATCAAAATTACGACATTTGTCCAATTATGGTGCTAGTGCGCCTCTCCAAAGAGGTTTTGACCTTTCTTCCGACCACTTAGAAGTTTCTTCGACTATACTGTATCTGACTCTAAATATTAAGAGGTGCTATTCACTTGTATGTCTTGTACAATCTCTCAGACTGAAAACCCTTAGCTTCACTGACGAGCTCCAGTTTCTACAGAACCGTTCTGTAACTCTAACGTTGTGTAAAAAGCTGCTATTTAATTGTTTGTCTTCTGTACAATATTTGACAGATACACACATTATTTTTACATCTATCTTCCCGGGTTATCTTCGATAATCTCATGTAAAGTTGTCCTACAAAATGAACTAAAAAACAAAGTATGGTGACAAAATCTCTGAACTTATACCAGATTTTTCATCACAGGAACTTCCATGGTGTTTGTCAAAGCCACTAACACGCGTCTCAGATGCTCTTGGTGTTCAGCCAATCCTAAGCTACCCAAGCATGATTTTAGGAAACTGGAAGATGAAAAATGTTGATAAGTATGTACACTTACAGTGCCAACATAAATTAAGATATCGTATACTATTGCATGACTTTGATGTTGTCGAATGTTCGTAACATTTCAACTATATAGTTTATTTTCTCCTAACATAAGTCTTCTTTGTTTCATTTCCATGACCCAGGCCATTCGAATTCGGGTAAGTAATCAATTCATATTTAAACAATAAATGATCTTTTATAAAAATAGGCAAAAATAGTATCTCGTGAAAACAGAATAATAAATTGGAACAATCGATATCCTGTCGAATGCAACACGACCGATACACTGGATTTAAAACAAACACAAATAATGGGATCAAAAGTATGGTTACATGTGTTTCTTATGAATTTGGTAACGCAAACTGAATTGCAAATGGATTTGGGATATCTTATATCGGATAATGATTTGTTAACCATTAGAAGAGATGAGATCGCAATTGTTGCGTTTCATTTTTGAACTTATTGATAATTTCTTCCTCTTTAGTCAAAGACAGCTCTTTATTTGTTTTTTAAACATTCCGAAGTGTGTTAGCTTTTTATGGCACCAGTAAAGTTCCTTCAGGTTTTTCAAAAGTCGTTTTAACTTTCCAGAAATGTAAATGCCATGTATTGGACACCGGGAGGTGATGGTGCGGAATGGTTTATCGTTACTCATGTCATTATCGAACAGAGATTTGCACCTGCCCTAGACGTAAGTATTGCTCTACAGATATCTGACATTATCTTATATAATCTTTACCTATCTGTGTGTACTACCTCTATTGAATCAGTGATGGGAAAGGCTATTTCTGCCTTGATCTCCTTATTCATACTGATAACGGAGAAGCCTTGACAGTCCATCAGCCGGTTTTAACTCTACAAGGTAGTTCATAAATAAATTTATTACGTTGATATATCGAAATTTCTAAATATATTTAAAAACAGACTGGATAATTATTGGCAAAATCAGGAACTCCTCTATAACTATTGATCTCAGATACATGAAAAGGTAACGTCGCATTCAATTTCATTTTAATGTCATTTTTGCGGCTATATTATACACGGTTTGCTATGCTAGTTTTTAGAAACCTGTACATGTATACAGAACACACATTTTACAATCCTTTTCCACATGTAGATTGGTATGTTGCAGACTGTAAATCCGTGAGGAAGTATTTATATCAAGTTCAAGAAATATATTCAACATAATTAAGAAAAGATATCAATGTTTGGTGAAATTTAAAACGTCCTGCAATACACATCAATTCCATACTGTGTATCAGATGTGAAACTGTTAAAGCCAAAATTATATAAAAAAAAAAATGTCTACATAGTCTAACATTTCTACTATCTTATTTCATTGGCCATGCTAGTTCAATCAGACAGCTTATTACAGAGTATTTTTATTTTTACTTTTGCGTTATAATTCTTAGACTACTACATATATATCATATCCCAAGATATGTTGTTGATTAGAGCTAAACTGCTGTTTGCTATTCAACGTCATTTTAACGAGTTCACTGGTATGATTGGAAGAAATGAGTCAACTTCAAAAGCCCTGGTTTTGACCCGAGTTTACACTCATGGAAGAAATATATATCCATATCTATATCTGATTAAAAATGTACAATTGCCCTTACCTAATATCTTGCACAACTAGAAGATGAGGGATAATTATTTAGGAAACAACATTTTACAATCAGTTTGTTCACATTAGCATAGTCTAGGAAATTATCTCAATTTTGTAACCACGTTGACTGACCTCTTACTTCTCATTTGAGAACGCGTTTTTGTTTACTTTAAGTGACTCAGAAGAATCAAAAGACACGTACTTTCCCGGAACACCTGGCATTTTTTCTTCGAAGTTTTTTTAATATTTTGCATTTATTTTATTGATATCAAGTAAAGATTTGTTAATACAATAATGTTAACATAACGATCTTTTCTTTCTTGATTTCTTCTTTCTTTGTTTCTTGATTTCTTGATTTCTTCTTTCTTTGTTTCTTTCTTTGTTTCTTGATTTCTTTCTTGATTTCTTCTTTCTTTCTTTCTTGATTTCTTCTTTCTTTCTTGATTTCTGGATTTCTTGATTTCTTTCTTGATTTCTTTCTTGATTTCTTCTTTCTGTCTTTCTTGATTTCTTCTTTCTTTCTTTCTTTCTGTTTTTCTTGATTTCTTCTTTCTTTCTTTCTTTCTGTCTTTCTTGATTTCTTCTTTCTTTCTTTCTTTCTTTCTGTCTTTCTTGATTTCTTGATTTCTTTCTTGATTTCTTTCTTGATTTCTTCTTTCTGTCTTTCTTGATTTCTTCTTTCTTTCTTTCTTTCTGTCTTTCTTGATTTCTTCTTTCTTTCTTTCTTTCTGTCTTTCTTGATTTCTTTCTTTCTTTCTTTCTTTCTTTCTGTCTTTCTTAATTTCTTCTTTCTTTCTTTCTTTCTTTCTTTCTTTCTGTCTTTCTTGATTTCTTCTTTCTTTCTTTCTGTCTTCCTTAATTTCTTCTTTCTTTCTTTTTTTCTTTCTTTCTGTCTTTCTTGATTTCTTCTTTCTTTCTTTCTTGATTTCTTCTTTCTGTCTTTCTTGATTTCTTCTTTCTTTCTTTTCTTTCTGTCTTTCTTGATTTCTTCTTTTTTTCTTTCTTTCTGTCTTTCTTGATTTCTTCTTTCTTTCTTTCTTTCTTTCTGTCTTTCTTGATTTCTTCTTTCTTTCTTTCTTGATTTCTTCTTTCTGTCTTTCTTGATTTCTTCTTTCTTTCTTTTCTTTCTGTCTTTCTTGATTTCTTCTTTCTTTCTTTCTGTCTTCCTTAATTTCTGTCTTTCTTTCTTTCTTTCTTTCTTTCTTTCTTTCTTTCTTTCTTGATTTCTTTCTTTCTTTCTTTATTGATTTCTTTCTTTCTATCTTTCTTTCTGTCTTTCTTGATTTCTTCTTTCTTTCTTTCTCTCTTTATTGATTGATTCTTTCTTCTTTCTTTCTTTCTTTCTTTCTTTCTTCCTTATTTCCATATCTATTTAAGCCTTGTCATTTATGCTATATATTAAAGTATCTGGTATTTGTATTCTGTGTAGTAAACTACCGTCAACAATTTTGTGAAAGGATATGTCATAGGTCTTTGAGTTATCGTCAGTGTGAAAATTATGTAAACTGTCCTATATACATGTAGTTAAAGCATGTAGTCTGCACCGTAGGCTATTGTCGAGGCCATGAAGCATTCGTCACCAGGCAGTGAGGATAACGCCAAATTGGTTGAAGCTCTCAGAAACATACCAAAAGTGATGTCGGAAATGATGTATACGTTCACTAAAATCAATGGTTAGTTCCTTATTCTTGCACTTCAAATATCATATATCGTTACATTTAGGAAATACAATTCCTAGTCGATACTCTGAGACAGTGTCGATATATTTTGTGCATAGCTGTACACAAATCTTTAGATTTCTTTTATTCTTGAAACCACTCATTGCAAATATTATAGGGTAGCACCACAACTGGTAATCGTTTTCACTAAAACCAGCGGTAATGATAATGCCTGTTCCAAGATATATTTATAAATAAATCAAATGTAACTGCATTAATAACCGAAGATGTATTGTATAAGAGAAGTAAAGATAAACCAATGTTCTTTCAACTATGAATGTTTTTATTCCATATGCGTTTACATACTTATCCAATTTAATAACAAGGAAAGTTTTCAATCGAAACCAGAAGTTTAACGAAACAGGATTTATCATGTTTACAGACGGGGTACAGCCGGAACATTTCTATGATGAGCTGCGAATTTTCTACTCGGGGTCAGTATATGTAACTGATATATGGTGTGTAAAGAGTATTTTTCCCATACAATGGTAATTCTAATTGCGAAAAAGATATACATTTTATACACAAAACTGTATTCGTATTATACATATTTAATACACCGAAAAGCTGTATTGACCCTGCAGTTGATGCTGTCGATATCGTAAAATTCTCACCCAATGTTTGTTATAAAGATTAAGAAGTGTATTGATCGCGGGATTACAATCTAATTGATAATGTAATTTAAAACACGAGTATATATTAGATATGGTATTTGTTTGTTTTGGTTTTATGTATTTGCATGTATTTTAAAACGAGATGGTAAAATTTATTTAATTTTCTTAATTAAACAATTTTGTAGTTGGGGCAATGGGAGGAATCCACTTCCTGATGGATTGATTTATAAAGGCGTTTATGGAGACAAACCCAAAACGGTTGGTTAATAGTTTTGTATTAATTGATCAGTTGGTACAGATACATAATGTTTTATTAGGAAGATAATACCATGGTCTGTGAATATGAACTCATATTTAAAAAGTAATACAATAACAAATGATATTTCTTTTGAATTGATCATATCAGCACATGCCCATATCAAATATAACCTATACGATTGCAGATGAAAGGAGGAAGTGCTGCTCAAAGTACAACTCTACAGTTACTAGACGCAGCATTAGGCATTAAACATGAAGGAGGTATGAATCTTGTTACATTGCAGAGATGGTCTGGGAATCACCCGTGAAGGAGGTATATACAGTTTTTATGGTAGACATAGTCTGGAAATCATCCATGAAGGAGAACGATACATTTTTTTTACTGTAGACATGGTCTGGGAATCAGCCATGAATGACGTCTATGCATGCATTCATTTTATTCTAGACATGGTCTGGGAATCAGCCATGAATGACGTCTATGCATGCATTCATTTTATTCTAGACATGGTCTGGGAATCAGCCATGAATGATGTTACTATCTTATTGTGTTGCAATGGTCATGTTCACCTAAGTGATATACCTAGGGCACTAGGGCTAGTTCGTTAACTATGTCTGGACAAATGAAGTTTTAGATTTAAATCGAGATCATGTAAGTTTGTGATCAACTTTCGGGCTTACAAAACTAGAGTCCATTATAAGTGGTTAACAAAGGCAAAAGTAATTGTTTATTCATTGCTCCTCGAGTATGGTAATTACATTGCCTGGTTAATGACAATCCAACAAGATTTTATTCAGGTGTTAGCTATGGTTGTTCCTAAAGGTTGAGACTCAGCAGGTTGGATTGTCAATTAATGTCCAAATGAAGTTTTCGTGACTCTTTTAAAGCCACACTTTCGCTCTAAAAATATTATTCAGAAAAAACCTTGTTTAGATGTTTGCGTTAATTGCTTTAGAAAAAATAGTTTTTTGTGTTAAAAAATATGTATCAATTGTTTATACCATAAATGATGTATTTCCTCGGTCACATAAAATCGTTACGTCATATCGTTGTTTTGTTGTAAACCGCTTTCAAGTAAACAGAGCTTGCTGTTTGATCATGCTTTATGTTCAATAGTGAGAAAACATATAACAAAAATATGAAAAAGTATTATACTTCTACAGATCAAAAGAACTTCCTTGACGAAGTGAGGGACTACATGATGAAAGAACATCGTGACTTCTGTGATGTTGTGGAGGAAAACAGCAACATAAGAAAATACGGTAATGCCATATATCTTTCTTCATGTCTCACTAAATCCATGACTGACTGTGATAAAATGCAGTATTTCCTGACTTTAAATCGTTTTTAAATTTCGATGGTAAAATATAACTTGGCTGCACACTCCTACCGGCAGCCTGTGCTCGTTTACTGTTTTATTTGAACCTTTAATTTCTTCATTTTTATTATCTAAACGGGTCTGCATAATGTTTATCATTGCATGAGAAGAGACATGGGAGTCTTAATAGCATTATATAGCATTCGAAAGAAAAGCTTAAGATTGGGTTAGAATGCTCTTCCGTAATTTATCATTGAAATGCAGATTGTAATTGAACAACAGACGAATCTATAAATTCCCTGTATCATTACATTTTTACCAATGATATTTAGGACTATATCAATTTGATAAAAAAAACTGAAATCTTTTATCAATCTGTACGACAGCGTTGCTGCTTACATTGAGTGTTTTCTTTAAATTCATATCGTGGTTCAGTTTAGCATATAACAACACCACATGATTGGTAGAAACATAATTATAGTGATAAATTTTATAGCGATGTCTTATTGTCAAGCGTTTAAACTGTCATAATATTTTGCTTTCAAATATATTTTTTAAAAAAACATTTCCTGTTGTATATCATATATATTTAACAGAACTATCTGAATCGGGAAAGTATTCAATATCCTTTATGTATAATTATGATAAACTTATTGTGAAATTATTTTCGATCTAGTGGACCAATGTGAAAATGATGATGTCCAACTGGCCTACAACAAGTGTATTGATGCAATAAGGAATTTCAGGAATTTGCACATGAAGAAGGTAGATCAGTAAGTATACAGTCATGATCAGTACGTTTGTATAATAAGAACATTATGCGAGACCAAAATCGAATATTATAAAATGAGAATTTAAGTAACGCTCATATGATTTCGTCTTCGTTGGAAACAATTTCTGTCAATCACAGGTACATTAAAAGACCTTCACAGAGGAATGATAGAAGGCAGGCTGTGGAAGGACTCAAGGATACGGGAACTGGAAGCACTCGTAAGTTCTTTTTAGTGAACAGGATTGACAGCGTTAATTGGTATTTAGATCATTGTCATACTCCTTAAAAGTCACGTTATGCATGCAGCATTTCGCAATGTTTAGATAATTCTCAGCATGGTTTGAAATACGTTAGAGCGGATTTCAACCAAATTTGGTCTGAGACATGATTTGTAGAGAGCAATTATTTCTGAAATGGGAAGATTTGATATAAACTTATGTCTAGGTAGATTTCAATCAACTTTGGCCTGAAACATCACTCGGGTAGAGCAACCATTTGGTCAATAAGTGAGACTGATTCGAAAACTAGGGACAGATTGGAATTAAGTATGGAAGGAACACTTTGCTTTTGAAAGTTGCTCTTCCTAATACAATTAGTGAATTTCAACCAAATTAGTTTTGAAACATCATTTTGGATTACAATCACTGTTTTTAATTAATAATATCAATTTGACTCATTGGGACGGGATGTGGAGGATGAAGTTGGGCTCACAAAGGGGAAATAAGCTAAAAGTTTAATTTTGAAACCATCTTTGGGTTTAGAAATAATTTGTTAATTGAATATCGTCGATTTATATTTTGGGGTTCTAGACATGTGTATGGCCCTGTCCTGGCCATTTTTGTCTTCATTGGACACCTCATACGACAGTAAAATTCTTTCGACGTCTGATTGTAACATGTCCACCCACATGCCACTTGTCTTCCATGATATTGAAGTTATTCAGTATCTATGAATAGTTCATATTTCATCGTACACAACCTCGATCTGGGGGTTTCTAAGACGTGAGCATCGGGGACTGCAAGTAGAAGATTTTGAAAACGAGGTGAGGTAATAAAACATTGCCATGTCGCTCTTGTCTGACTTTTTTATATAGCACACAGTACCTTCGTCTAAATACAGCATTGTTATTTCACTTCGAGGTGGAGAAAATTTTGGTATTTCAATTTTGAAATGCGTATTTTTCTGATAACAATGCCATGTATAGATATAATGTGATATTGGGCATAGCGACATTTTACCGAAAAGCCATTTCAAATAGTCGTTTTGAATTAATTGACTGCAGAATTTAGGATTTTTTTTTACATTTTGATAGTTCATGTGGATATCGGAGGCTCGACGGTTGTAAGCGGAGGGGGATTCATAGTTAAAAAGTCGGTATGAACAACAACAAAGTATAAATACACATTTCAAAACTGAACTATCAGAATCTTCTTCAGTTTTCGAAACTGAGTCGAAGTGTTTGTAATAACCACGCAATATTCAGCCACAGGTACGTGTGTGAAACAGTCTCAAAACATCGTTCAGGTCTGTGCGATGTATAAAAGTCAATTATTAAAGAGTGATACGGAAACGTTTTCCTACATCACCTCATTTTCAAGCGCTACAACTTAGCAACAACGGGATGGAAATTGTACACGATGGATGTGCCCACACCATATTCAATCATTGACTTTCTTCTTGTCACATAACATAATAAAAAGGTCATATTATCTATTTTCAACTATAGCTTATCTCGAATTCCTGAAGAGAGTCAACGAGGACACAAAGAATTGTACATTAACGAAGAAGTAGAAGACAATGGTGGTATGAAGAGTATTAGCATAGACATTCAAGGACTGCGCTTGTACCATCCTAGTTGCTTCCAATAGACTTTTTGACTGTAGTGTACAATTAACCTTTTTCGCTGTTTATGCGTTTTCTATGTTGCATCAGTTTGCAATAAAAGTTGTAGTACTGAGGTAATGTTTGCTATTTTGGAAAGATCATGGGGTTGATGAGTGTCTTGTTTTCTAAAGAATATGAGTAGTTCAATTTCATTTCGATAAAGTTTGATGTCTCAGATTGATGTATCTGTATTGAAAGAGATTTTGCTGCCTGTGCTGAGTTATCATCTTAAATAACGCAGAACGAAGTGTCATCTTGAAACCGTTTACTTGGATAGAAATATTAGTATTGGTATCACTTATATACATAAGAAGTAGTAATGGTTGGAGGACAAATCACTGAGTGACCTTTTACTTACATTTATGAATTTGGAAAAGCAGCCTTCAGTATCTACTGTTTGCTTTCTATTGAAAAAATAATTTTTAAAACAGCAATGTAACTTTCCATTTATACCATATGATTTCAGTTTTAGTAAAAGACCTTCATTCAATACTCTACCAAAAGACTAACTAATACCTCGAAGAACACGTTTCTTTCCATTGTCCGTATAATCAACAAATTTATTATACATAAATAAAAGAAGATTGACAATAGAATCACCAGATATAAAGCAAAACGGATGCTCAGTAATGTTATCGTTTTCAATCACAATATGTTAGTGCTGTATGAAAACACCTTTTCCGAAATTGTAGTGAAGCTTTGTGTAATTGAAATTGGTCATCAGGTCCTCGGGCTTATTAGTGTTGACAGTGTGAATTTGTGCAGTGACATGGATGTTATTTGTGTGAGTGATTTTAGAGAGAAAGTAGAGAGATACAATTTGTGTAAATAAAAAAATTTCCTCTGATTTCTGACATGTGATTGTTATGGTTAGCAACTGAAAGAATGACTTAAAATGCAAAATTACTGCTAATTCCAAACTAACTCTACAATTTTATAGAAAAAATGTATTTCTGAACACCTGTCTTAAAATCAACAACACTGTCATGGTAACAAACTACATTTCATTAAATTCCAACTCGGAAATCCTTCAAAACATGACCACGTCTAAATACTATGAGAATTTCACTTCTAGTAAAACTGTCGATCTGTCAGTTCTAAATAGTTTTCGTAACTATATACATGAAATCCAGTTGAGCACGACTGCATGGCAAATTATAGAGGAAAAAACAAAAAACAAAAAAAATTAAAAAAACAAAAACCACACATCTTTCCACGTATAATTTCACAAGCATGCGTTTCAGATACTTGGAAACAAAGGACAGGCAGGTTACAGTTAAACAGAGACACAGCATAATTCCATCAATCAAGCATATGGATACTAGAAGTAGACCCACAGGTAAACCGATAACTCTCCCTTTAACCGCTAAAGTATAATTAAGCATAGATCACTCACTTTAGCCAGTAACATATTTGATCGTACGAAAGTGACTATAATGTGTGTGTTTACATAGTGATTAATGGCGATACGAGGCCGAATTGGAGTGAGAATTTTTCACAAGGGAATGATCGTTTACTGAACATAACTAAGTAAGTTTCATTATATCTACAAATCATGAAAATTGTAAACAGAGCATTAGCTTTGGATATATTGAAAGTAAATATCTACATGGACACATATGTGTAGTAGGTTACATGTTTTTTTGTAAATATGAATTCATGTGTATAGTGCATTGTGACAATGTTGCGGTTTGCAGACAAAAATGCAGTAAATTATTTTCATTTCAAACATACATTGTTTATATGAGTCATCAGAATAAAGAAATAAACAATGAGTTATGAGGCTTATGTCAAAGAGTAACACATATTTATGGATAATACATGTACATTATAATGTACAATATATGATATTGATGGATTCGATTTCTTTTTGTGAAGCTGGATGTGTTTGATACTCCTTAGTTTGCCTGTTGGCTCCATTATTATTGACCTTGTTCTCATTTGAGAGCATCGCATTTCTTACTAGGTTAGACCAATGTTTACATGACGGGTTTCGTCTTTTAAATTGTTTAAGAAGGCCCCATTGAAGAGAAATGTGTTCTGATAAAAATTGTTGTCATATCGTGTGGAACAGTTAACCTGATAGGGAACAGAGCAACGAGACACATGTAAAAGTACATAGAGTAAGAGTCTTTTACTTGATCGACGACACTCGCCATGTCAATCCCAGTCAATCCAATAAATCACATTCTCAAATGAGATCAAGGTATACAACAAAGTAACAAACTAACAAGCATCAAGCACATCTAGCCTCATAAAGAAAGAATATTTCTCAGTAAACTCACTATGACTACCGTAAATCTGCCTAATAATTTTCACAAACCTGCATCTTTTGAAACCTTGTGTGACAAGTTTCTCAGTAAATTGTCGACGGACTTCTTGGATGAAATTAGTGATAAATGGAGCAGACCTTTGAATACCGAATCAACACAATATATTTGGCTTGCAGGAATAGTGCTTTCAAGAAAAGGAAATACACAGTGGGGGAACCAAATGCATCGCGCTTAGCTTACAGTTTAGTGTTCAAGTTGGTTTAGTTGAATAAAATGATCTAAATTAGCAACTACTGTCAGATAATTTGTCATGTGTTTATGGTAGGTATATACGACGGATGTGGCTGTTAAAGACATGAGATAATCAATTAATCTGAATGTGAAGTTGTTAGGAGGTCCTTGCTTGATAACCTCAGTTGATAAATTCAGTCTCGTATGAAATCAAAAACAAGTCAGCCAGCAGAGGTGTACAGTTCGTTCCATAGGTATTCCAGTAATCTATTGGACACCAAATCGACGCAGATGTTCTCAACCAGAAACTCTTTCACTTTTAGGAGTTCGTCCTCTTTATATTTCGCCTTTGACTTGGACAAAGTTTCCATACGCTTAAATATAGATAACAACCATATTTTTGTACCGACGTTCACCTTTTTGGGAAAAGAAAGCTCTCATAAAAAGAGAACGTTTGGGGCTGTGGAAAAATCAAATGTTCTCATAGAAGAAATATTAAATCATATCCTTGATATGATGGCTTATTTGTGACAATTCATCTTTTCGCTTAGTTGCCCGCGAAAAGACGTTGGACAAAAAAACGAAAAGAACCCCTGTACTTGTAAATTTAATTTCATCCATTACATATATGTCGACAGATCTTGATCAATATCGAAGTCACCCGAGATCTTTTTGATGTAAAGCAATATACCCTATACCCAATTCGGTTCAAACATATTTTGAGAAAATCGTTCTATGAAACCCCTAAAATAATATGTATTTAAAAGGTTAAGGATCAAGGTCATAAAATTTTAACCAAATGATTGGTCTTGTTCTCAAAAATATAGATTCTAAATAAGGAAACCTCTGAAAACACTGAAAAAAATATGAGTCAAAGTTGCTTGCAGATCACAGATTATTTACTCTGTTAACAAAGTTTGAGTGCCTATAGCCTTGCTCTTACACAAAGATAAAACAGATACATGTAACATAAAAATTTTCTTTAAACAATTTATTTAAGTCTCTTGGTTGAGGACTAATCATCTGACTTAAAGCAGTCCATCCCTTCAATTTTTTATAGGATAAACTCGATAAAATTACTTTTATTTTAACGATTGATATACTTACACCAATCTCCATACATAAAACACACATGTTGCCATATCACTTCGCTACCAGGGTCATATACACAGATACATGTGCATGCTTATGAACTGCTGTTCGTTATTTTGACGATATTATGGAATTAATTTGTTTTTCAGTTAATATCCCTATAGAACATAATGAATATGTACAAATCGCATAAATATAATTTAAATACATATTATAATTAATAACTGTCCCAAAAATGAATATGTTCAGTAATTAAAGAAATAATTCCCAATTATGTTGTCAAATCTGGTCTCTTTTACTAGTAAACCTACCTTGAAAACCAATTATTGTTTCCTTTATCGTTCAGTTTTTATGGGATAATCATCTATTTTTTCCATTTTTATAAAATCTTTGACACAAATTCATTGAATCAAACAAATAAAAAGCACACCTCACAACATTTATTTTGAAATTAAGACCGATTATACTGTTTGCAGAGATGTGAAAGTACATTTCCGGTTTCGTTTAACAACACCAGGAAGACCTCGTAACTCTCCATTACCTATGTTTAGCTACTGCTTATCGTGTGACTCGAGAGCAATACAGAAATGTCTACTCGTCGATTCGTCTGTCAGACAGAATTGTAATATAATATTGACTTATCGCCACCCGATTTTACAACAGCACACCTTTTGTTCGCTTATAAGATTGTGGGCCTAACTTTTTCAACGTTTTGTTTCACACGTTTTATATAGAATCATACACAAATACGTTATCGAAAACAAATCAAACCGCTGTTCTATACTTTTTAAAACTATTCACGTCCTGCATAATCGCTGATAATCATGATCTTAATTTAATAATAATCATATACATAGGCTTGGTCTTGTGACTAGCAAACAAATTCCAAAACGCCAAGGTGCAATTTTAACTCCAAAAGCGGGTATAGAAATCGAATTATATAAAAAGAAATGTTTTACCGGTTTTTGGAAAGAAAGGTTGACCTATGTTGGATGACGCAGAGTATATTTGTGTAAATAGGCATAATATATATATATATATATATATATAGAGAGAGAGAGAGAGAGAGAGAGAGAGAGAGAGAGAGAGAGAGAGAGAGAGAGAGAGAGAGAGAGAGAGAGAGAGAGATACACAAAGTTTTTATCTTTTAAAATTATATATATATATATGTATAGAGAGAGAGAGAGAGAGAGAGAGAGAGAGAGAGAGAGAGAGAGAGAGAGAGAGAGAGCAAAATTCCTTTCAGGAAATAAGGAAAGGAAGATTTACTTGGCCTGTCAGCGTACTCGTCTTACTTTCTGCCTTTATTTCTATATTTTCTATTTCCTATTTCTAAGCAAGTAGGCCATTGATTTTACTGCAGGGCTATACGAATGTATGTTCATCATTGTAATACATGTTTTACTACATCGTTAAACTACATTCTACATTAGCCGATCTCTTAAACTTTCTACATTTTATATTGGGTTTAAGACATCTTTTATTTAACATTCAACAACTTTGTAAGTATTATTCTTCTTTGTGATTCATCAGTTCTATATGTCTTTGACTCTTTGGAATAAGGACCCAACAAAAACGGGCTTGTTTATATATATATTATGTATATTTATTACAAAAATAAACTTAATAGACAATATTTTTTATTTGAGAGAAACGTGAATGTCGTATAATACCAGTAAATTGCCCAGCCGCTTCAGCTCAAACAAGGTCGTAGCAGCACGTAGGTAATATTCTAATTGCAAATATAAATTAATAAACTGAATATATTCATTTGTAGGCAGAGAATACATAAACGTCATATAGTGATTATAATTTACCTGTAAAACACAGGTGTGGCTAGAACAGCATGTAGATTGTCAATATTTTGAAAACGAATTTACAAACAAATGATTTGTCGTCTATTGATAACCGATACGACAGAGGTATGCCTAGGACAGTGATATATACAGTTATATAAATATAATTCTCTGTCTAACCGGGTTACCAGTTAAAAACCTTTGAAATGCAGCCTTGGATAACAATGCTTCATTATGAAACACACAGTCATTGGTTGTCTTTAACTATTTTTATAGTCGTTACCAATATGCTCCGATCTGATTAATACGAGGTTGTTAAAGACAATGTAAAACTAACGGAAAGACAGTCTAGTCTGATTCTACGTCAGTCTAAAATGACAATGCTCTGTATTTTCTTAGAATCCTGATGTTAGAGGTCTTGAACATGCCCTTCTTGTTCGTTTCCATGATTTTAACTGGGCGTTGTAAAAGACCGGAACTCGATATTGTTTTTCAATACGGTAAATTGCACTTCTCAGCATCCTCGTTGACTTTGTTCAGGAATATAAGGTAGGCTGTAATAGAAGTAGTACTAGTCAGACATACACACAAATAGATACATTTTATTTACTGTTCTTATCACATACTCTAGATAATTCATCATCCTGACATGATACAGGTGAACAAAATCAGTCTACTAAACTTTCAAAGTTTTAGTTTTAACATACTAGTTTTAACCATTCATAACTCGAAACACATTTAACATTTTTCTTCGATATTTCATTGAATATAGAAGGAAACTACTTTAAGTATTCGTGTATTGAAGACATACGTGTGCTGCCTGTTCCGGTGTCTTTTATTCCTTCTACTTGTTTGTTTCGATCTTTCCTCTCAGAAGGTTTTCGTATATAACTGTGAATATATAAAGTTCTTGGAAGATTACTTTCATTGTTACTAGCATATATTTAATATGTTTTAGGATAAGAATATATCAGCCTTGATAGAATGTTGCAATGATGCAATAACGCATTGATAACATTTTCAATGCTATATCATATCATATCTGACTAACTTTTTTATGATATCATTATCAAACAATAACTATGTGGGACGCGATATACTTACTCATTCACCTTGTCTTTGTGAAGGCCTCGGAAGCCCCGGACCGCATTAATACATTTATTGTAAGCTTTCCTCACATCCTCGCAATTGCAACGCTCCACTATTAGAAAAAGCACAGCTGAAATAATTTCTCATCAGTTCTTACGATTTTAAACAGAGTTAAATAGAAATTGTATTCCAATTAACTACAGACTTAGTAAGATTACTTACGAATTTTACAAAATTCTGTTCAGTATGTTAACAAAACAGAATGTTACTTATATGCCTAATTATGATCATAACAATGTTGATCAGACAAGAAAATCAGAATCTAAATAGTCAGCAAGACATACAAATCACCTAATGCATTCCCAGCAGGTTTTATGTGACATAAATAAACCATCATATGTTACACCTGCTTCATATACAAGGCAAATGTAAAATGTGACGTAACAGAACAGACATATATATCAATGAAATCATTACCGTAACGCCTGATGTTACTGTTTCTCCACACATAGGAACAAAATTCACGATGTTCTCTCAGCATGTAGTCTCTAACTTCGTCAAGAAACTTTTTTTGATCTATAATAGAATGAAGAATTTTCTGCAACATCGGAAGGTTGTTTATTGTTTTCTTGAGTTTACGACTACCTATATAAATTATCGTGTTAAGAGAGAGAGATATCAACAAATCCAGAAACTAACATGGTACATACCCCCGTCATGTGTGATTCCTAATGCTGCGTCCAGTATCTGTAAGGTTGTGCTTTGAGCAGCGCTTCCACCTTTCATCTGTCAATGAAAATGATTAATAAGGACATCGTATAAAGTATTTATGCTGAAGTACATCTTGAATTATTACATTATCATGAGATCGTACAAAAGACACACAAATGAATAGCGCCTTTTTAAAATTTAGAGTAAGATACAGTAGAGCTAATTAAATAAGTAAATTTCAGCAAACAGCTGGTTCGTCCTTCTAGGACTCGCCAGTGATTCCAAGGGCCTAAATTTTGAAGCCTAGGAGACGATCGATGAAAAGTAAGATAAAATCGAGACGGGGAGGTGCATCAGCTCCATAATTAAATAACTATTGCAGTTGCCATACATCAGATAATTTTATAACAGAGTCAAGAAGATTACGGCATTTCTTGGGGACTTATAAGCTACCAGCAGTATCTACTAAGTTTAGTGTATAATCATATTTCCTTTACATTATAAAGCTTAGATGTCTGATAACCATAACCATAAACATTCGCAACTGTATGATATACGAACCGATTGTGGTTTGTCGTCATATTCTCCTTCATAAATGAGACCCTCGGGGAGCGGCTCCTTTCCTCCGCCCCAGCTAAAGAAGGAGGACATAGCACATTATGTAATGATTACTGAAATCTGCTGATCACTGTTGTCATAATGCAAACTATATCATAGGTCAGTGGAAACCTCACTCACAGGAGTAAGAAATATATATTCGACCAAGTTAGAACGAAAAATATCAGGGAAAGAAGATAGCATAGATTAATATGTTTCGTATGTAATCAAGCACTTGTCACTTTGAATATACGGTATGCATATAAGCAAAATAAGGTATTTCATTAATTTGATACTGGGCATCGTATGTCAAACAAAAACAGGATCTTTTGATAAAATGAAATTCATTGTGGCAACAAGCAACACTTACCCCGTGTAAAATATCCGCAGTTCATCATAGAATTGCTCTGGGTGTACTCCGTCTGTAAAAGAATCCAGGTGATAAAACAGGTAAAGAAGTTTAATGGGACAGAAAATTGTTTATTCTTTAAAATAATGAACTGTATAAGAAATGAATCATGTCACAATCACAGCTGATTTCGTCCCAGAATTGTAATGCAGCGACTCATCCTTAATTTTGCGAATTATTTAGTCCACCTACTCAGCACACTGGCTTTACTTCTGAGACAAAATTTGGTTCAGTACCAATAATACTATTCAGCTACTGACCATTTTTTTCTCTGGCGTTAAGGTATCTTTTAGATTTCTTTCAAATCGGATGCTACTCTTGTTTCTTTATTACACCATGTAGTAACAAATTCGTATTTACCTTTGATTTGTTTGAATGCTTTCATCATGTCAATCATCACGACTGGTATAACATTAAGGGCTCTTGTCAGTTCTATGTTATCATCGGAACCTGGTGTTGAATACTTCATGGCGTCAACGATAGCCTAAACATACATAGAAAGCGTTCATTATTTTTGTATAATGCATTAGTGTCTGGATTTCACAAAAGTGACACAATATGATAACATCTGTCAATTCTTTGTAATATATCCAATGTAACATCAGCTGACTAGTGAATGTTGCTTGTGGCCTAAGATATGAAGATATGTCAGTCGAGTTGGAAAGCTTAAAATCAGTGAAAGCTAGTGTTGACATATATATATAAACAGATGGAGAGGTATGAAACAGAAAACAACTATATTGTATTAATGGTAGTTCCGTTGTTTTAAACGAAAATCCTGATAATGAGAACAGGCTTTTCGATATCCAATCAACTTCGTCATGTCAACATCATATGTTGGGGATGGAGGATGGTTGCAATGCAGAAATGGAAAATTCACAACAGGATAATTGAAATCATCACGCGTATCATACAACTCAGAGGAAAACTGTATTTATGTTAATGTACGTGCAAGATGATTATGTACATACAAAATGGAAGTACATGTCCAAATGATTGTGTACAGTGTTCGTAAAAGGTAATAGTGTCCGTACAATGTGATATAGTACGTACAAGGTGATAGTGTACGTACAAGGTGATAGTGAAGGTACAAGGTGATAGGGAACGTACAAGGTGACAATGTACGTACAAGGTGATAGTGTACGGACAAGGTGATAGTGTACGTACAAGATAATAGTGTACGTACAAGTTGATAGTGTACGTACAAGGTGATAAGAAACGTACAAGATAATAGTGTACGTACAAGGTGATAGTGTAGGTACAAGGTGATAGTGAACGTACAAGGTGATAGGGAACGTACAAGGTGACAATGTACGTACAAGGTGATAGTGTACGGACAAGGTGATAGTGTACGTACAAGGTGATAGTGTACGTACAAGGTGATAGGAAACGTACAAGGTGATAGGGAAAGTACAAGATAATGGTGTGTGTACAAGGTGATAGTGTATGTACAAGGTGATAGGAAACGTACAATGTGATAGGGAAAGTACAAGATAATGGTGTTTGTACAAGGTGATAGTGTACGTACAAGGTGATAGGAAACGTACAATGTGATAGGGAAAGTACAAGATAATGGTGTGCGCACAAGGTAATAGTGTATGTACAAGGTGATAGTGAACGTACAATGTGATAGTGTACGGTGTACGTACAAGGTGATAGTGTACGTAAAAGGTGATAGGGAACGTACAATGTGATAGTGAACGTACAAAGTGATAGTGTTCGTATCTTAATTTGTTGTTAGTTACCTCTAATGCCGGTGCAAACCTTTGTTCGATGATGACATGAGTAAGGATAAACCATTCTGCACCGTCACCTCCCGGGGTCTGATACATTGCGTTTAGATTCCTGTTTTAAAGATAGACGATACTTTAATATCTCACTATCTAGCTTTAAGTCAACGAAATCAGCTGTTCAATTGTCTGTTCTTCATTCTTTGGAATTTTAAGGTAATTTCAAGTATACATAACTTATGAAATAAGTGACTTACCGGAACTCGAAAGATCTGAAACGAAGATGAAAAAACTCGTGAATATCGTAAGTTAGTATGTTCAGTCAGTGCTTTTCTAAACACAATTTTCATCCTTTTGGCATAATGTACTACACAGCATTCAAAAGTATATGGAAAAATAATAGATTATGTAAAGAAATATACATACTCATTGGGGTCTCCAATTTGCCAATTGCCTAGAATCATGCTTGGGTAACTTAAAATTGGCTGCATCCCTAGGGCATCTGATACACGTCTAAGTGGGAACGACAGACACTTGGGAAGTTTCTGGAATGAAAGATGTCATCCTTCAATTGTGTAAACAAAAAAACACCTACCATATAAAGAAACCAGCATGAACATGTTTTCCACCAAATTATATGATAGGCGTGTTAATTTCAACTTCTCTATTAGGAACTCTCCATTTCTGAATAGCAACATTCCTGCATATCCAACTTATGGTATTTGCATATCACAACTAATTCGATATCTAAGGGCCCGTTGCCATTATTACGGTTTTGGGTCGGTTTTAAAAGATGCAGATAGATGAAAATTTTGAGGCAACTTAAGGGTAGTCACAATGACATCATTGAGAAATAATATTTTCTTTTTGTGTATGAAGCAGGACATCTTGTATGCTTGTTAGTTTTACCTGTAGGTTCCAGTTTTATATGATTTGTTCTCATTTGACAAGTTTCTTGGATTGACAAAGATTTACATGACGGCTGACGTCGATGAAGCAGAAGACACTTTCTCTTCTGGAACATCTGTTCTTATTCTCCTCGCATTTTTTAAATAGTCTCCGTGTAATGTTTTTCTTTTTTGACGATTTTTTGCCTTAATGTTATTGAATATGAATTCCAATTTTGATTATATTGATTTGTTGGTATTTCCGCTTTTTTTAGTTATCATTTCGTGGCTTAATGCACATTTTATATCAATCAGACGAATCTTTAACCATTTAATACATTGGATTGCAATCTAGATTTAATGTTTTAAGTACACATTCATTGTTACTGTGATGCATTTCCAGGTTATGATTTTGATGAGTTAGTATCAGTTGTTTTATGTTCAGTTAGTGACCAAAAATCCTGATGTGAACTTAATGTTCCATCTTTTATGTGAGGACTTTGTAGATAGGTCATAATACACGTGACTAGTACAAACAAAAATATATTTATAGTACACAAGTATGTTTAAACGTATTCATAATGTTACGAAATATATCTGCCAAAAGATTCTAAATTCCTTTCTTATTCAATTAGATACTGCAACGAGTCGTGAATGTTTCGAGAACGAGAAAGTTTTGGGACGTATCAGACAAAACTTCAATAAAATTTCATCAAATTAACATATATATCTATCCTGTTTTCGGTGATTCATCCGCATTGCATAAGTTGTAAAGTACGGTTGTTGGTTTTGATTTTTTGTCTTACAAACAGCCAGGGTCATTTGAAGACGATATTCATGATTGTTGGTACTACACTGGCAGACGACTTCATAATGTCGTTATATTTAACTATCTTAAATACCTTTGGTACGGTTTCCTCCCCGTCCTGCCAAATGTATCCAGCAGACAAAAATGACAGTATCTTGTGTAAGCATATCTGTTCTAACTTGTCTTCAGGAATGACATGTTCGCCGTTTAGCTAAAATGTAAATAATTGGTGTCATCACACTGTATATAAGCAAACTTAAACAAGCGACTCAACTCTTGTAAATAGATACATGTCCGAAAGATCGACTTATTCTAAATCTAGTGCTAACTACACAGAAAATGTTGACAATTTTCGTAACAATATATAGGTGATTGAAACATTACGATAAGATATCTATTTTTGTTTAAGGATATATTACAGGTATTTTTGAGGTTTAATCCCAAGAATTAGTAAGAATACTTTACATGCCGAACGGCTTTGTTCGTAAGTTAAGTACCAATAGTTTGTAAACTGAAAATTTTAATTTTCTGTATGGAAGGAAACAATCAAATTGACAACAAGGCTACATATTCACAAATTACCCTAAACTGGTATTTGTCATGTTACGTTTCTGAGTCAGAATGGCTCAACATCTGCTACCTTATTTCAGGAAGTTGAAGAAAGAAACAGGAATCAAGACATAAAATAATAAATCAACCTCAACGACATCAAAAGACGAAGTAGACTCTCAACTACAACTTAAAAGAAGAAAAAGAAGCTACAAACAGTTGAAATAGAAGGCATTGCAATGAATCCTTGATTATAAATAAAAATCTGAAATTGATTCTGTTTGATATCGATTTTTCAGTGGGTCTAGATTATTAATCAGCAATATTTCATGCTAAAGATGCATTGAATACAGAACACAGGTCCACCAATTATGATTTTTATTTTACTGCAAGAATTTATATCATTAGATTTGCATTGTATAAAGCATAATTATTTATTATTCAGAATGAGAAATAAACACTTTTTATCATCTTTAAGATTAGATTTATTCAATTATGAGCCAAGTGCACCTCCCCGTTCAGGTTTATACTTTTCTTTCGATCACTTTGGATTTTCCTCAATCGCCTCCAAGGCTTCAAACTTTAGGCCCTTAGCATCACTGACGAGTCTTAGAAGGACGAAACTATTGTATGATGCAGTTTAATTCATTGTTTGGCTCTGCTGCATCAAACTCTAAGTTTGTATCAAGAGGTGCTATTCACTCGTGTCTTTTGTACTACCTTTATATAGAATGAAAAATATTTTATTCATTTTGCTTTACTTTCTTTCAGCAACAGACTTCTTTCATGATGCATTCACTAAGTATGCAAAGTAAGCATATGTCTTGAATGCTTGTGTTGTCGGAAGCTGCAATTTGCTCCTATAAGTCTCTTAGTGGTTTTCAAAACTATGCTAAATTATAGTGTTTCCACTCTAAAGTATACTTCCAAATGTTTATTGCGATATGTAAATGAAAGTTAATTTCCCCAAAAGGCATATTTTTTTTGTTAATGACAATTTAATAGAACTATACAAGTTGAATAAATAGGAAGATACGACATTGAATAAGTCATAATCAGTTTGTGATAATCTTGATGTATTCGTCCAGTTTGGTGTTTATTTAACTCAGTTTCCATGATTTTTTAATGTGTTACCTATCTTCGAGAGCCATGGCTAATCTTGAACATACTGACGCCACACTTGTTATTATTTGTATCTTATATCACATATATGTAATATCTATCATAAGCTTTAACCGGGAAAATTTGAATAACAATGTACCTTCTCAATCTTCTGTCGTATTATCTTGTTTTCCACGTTCTTGGTCAGTTGTTCAGCAACTTCCTCGAATGGACCCCAGCATTTCTCCAGTTTAACCTGATGGATGTTAAACATTTGCTGGGTCGGTTTGTTTGATGTGTTAAATAATTGATACACTAAAGTCACATTATATTACTTATTTACCCGTGAAAAATCGAGAAAGATCACATTGATAAAAGTGTAATTTTCAATGAAAAATAAGACATTTTTCACAATTTTCAACAAGACAAAATATTACTTTTACAGATTTACACAAATAATGAGAGAGTACACAGAGCATCTTCTAAAATTAGCAAATCATTAAGACCTGTAGCAGGTAGTGTTTAATAGTAACACGACCTTCATTTCTATGAAAGGAAGCAAACAATGCTAGCCAGTTATTCAAATTACATTTTCCAATTCCAAACCGAATGTTTTAAACATAGAGCTAGACATTTCATGAGGATTTGTGTCATTGAAAAAGCGACTACCTAGGTTGTCGCCATATTTACATATGAATATAAAATAAATTTAATTGAAATTTATATCATGCGTATTTCTATATCTTTATTAATTTATCTTGCCGCATTAATTCATCCTTAACTATACTATCTTGACTAAAAATATCATTTCAAGTTACAGGTGCATAAGGTATATAAAATATAAAACAATCATGCATATTAAATTACTAAAGTAGTCGCAGTTCTAATTTCAATAAAAAGAAAAACATGAAATAGTTTGAAATCAACGTACATGGGAACAATCTATTAAGAATCCGGTCTTCCTTGACACCAAAAATCTATCTTCTATCTGCTCCAGTGTTAGGGTATTCATGTCTGTGTTCAAACCTTAAAACATAAATTATTTACAATATACATTACGTACAATTCACATTATATATATATATTAATGTTGTTTACATATATCAGACCAGTACATACAATATAACACATTAGTAAATATTGTTAATGAATATTGATAATCACTATGTAAGTACTTGGTATTTCCCAAATATAGTCTGTATACCTGTTAATGAACATTATATAAGTACTTTGTGTTGATGAATATTATATATATAATTCGTATTTCACACATTAATCTGTAGGAGTGTTGATGAACATGATACAAGTACTTGGTATTTCATACAATTATGTGTGTAATTGTTGATGAACATAATATAAGTACTTAGTAATTCAAACAATTAGGTGAAAAGGTGTTCGTCAACATAATATGAAGTACTTCATATTTCACGTAATTATGTGTATAAGTGTTAATGAACATGATAAAAGTACTTTGTATTTCACACACCAGTTAATCTTGATATATACATTAGATCAGTACGTCATAGTAAACACTCTGATTTGTATCGTTGTTAGTTGTCCGGCGTCAGATATGGTACAGGAAGGAAATCAGCTGAGGACAATGACGTAACCTGACTCTCTATATTACTAGATTACTTAGCGTTAGAGATGTGTATCTCAGAAAGTTCCGTGATATCAATCACCATAAAACATTAACAAAGGGATGTAAATTGTTGACGGGTATCAGGATATATATAGACTATACACTAATATTCCTTATTGTTACAGTGTATTTAATCACGGGGTCCTCTAATATCTTTGGTGACTAACCTAAATCGAGTTTTCTTCCCTGAACTGGACTGTTACTTGATACACATATGAAACCGAAAGCTGCAGTAATGGTATACATAACGTGTGTATGTGTTACATTCTCTTGCTACGAGGCATCAAACCAACTGAAAAGCTGCTATTGAAAAAGATACCATCTCCCAAAAATCATTTCAATTATATCATGATTAGCAAGCAAAGTTACACAACACATAGCCATGACCTACATGTGTCAGTACCCATGTAAGAGTCTTTCAAATGAAATGTCTATGTACCTAATGCAGACTACCATTATAGTCAATAACATCACTTCTACCTTTTGTAAATGCTCCCTGACCGACGGAGTTTTGTCTTTTAACATTTTGGAAATATATATCTGTGTGAGTTACGTAAACGTATTTCGCAACTGTACGAAATGGTAAGGCTATTCCGTAACCTAAACCGCCTACAGAAAGACAATCAAAACGAACAGATGGATTACTTGAAGATATTTTTTTCGTGTCAATATGCTTAATTACTCAATATATGTAGATCACTGAGAATGAACCGTATATTTCGCAGGATCAGGATTGGTACTAGACTTTATTTCTTGTCTGTAATGTTTGGTAGAACATCATGCAATATATGTTGTATACTGAGTGAACAAATTCCAGAGATGCATTATCTAAAATCGTGAAAACATGATACGACTCCGTCACACAGAAGATTAAGATGTTTAATAATAACTACACATTACGTCCGCCTAAGCGTGGATGTGTTGCTGTGGGTTCTATTCTTTTACACCGTGATACCTCCGCCTAAGCGTGGATGTGTTGCTGTGGGTTCTATTCTATTACACCGTGATACGACTCCGTCACACAGAACATACCTCCGCCTAAGCGTGGATGTGTTGCTGTGGGTTCTATTCTTTTACACTGTGATGCGTCTGTCTGCTTGACACAGGTCAACGTTAACGGAATGGAAAGAATGTGGGATGGTTATTATGCTAATGTTATAACTTTTTTTTTCAGTAAAGAACACGTACGTGGCCCCATCATTGGGAAAATCCGTCTTCAAACAACTTCCCGTTGCGAGGACATATTATTGTGAACAAAGGACGTTTTGTTTCTAGATTTACGCGGTAAAAAATCAATTTATAATTTCCTAATATATATCAGTCAGTTGACATAACAGAAACAATAAGTTATTATCAGGAATGATCACTTGGAAGGTATTGCAGCCACTTAACACATATTTCATTAACTTTCTTTTTGAAGGAACTCTTTATCGTTGTTGATGAACGCTTCAACAGATTTTTTTTAAGTTTCCTTCTTCGCAGTCGGGTGTAAAAATTAGTATATTACATCGCACCCGACCTTGTCTACAACAGAGTATATTAAAACTTCTATAGTCTCCTTCTTGTGAGTTTTATAACAATTAGTTATACCTTTATTATGTGTCTCGGCTAAATACTGTAACGTCTCTCATCGTCTGTATCAGATAAAGACGACAAGGCTGCACTTTGATAGAAAGCCTAAATCTAACCCTATACATTGCTACAATGTATAACAGTTAACTGAATCAAACATTGATGTCACTGAAATCGTAGCATTTAAATGCCGTGATCAGTCAACATAGCGTCACATAGTATAGAGATTTCAGTTTGAGGAAAATGAATGACATTCTCGGACAACACATGCCCAATATATGTGAATGTGTTTGATATAAGTAAAGTATCTATCTCCTTACGGAAACCTTCTTGATTTCGCGGAATTAAGAAAAAAATGCATGGAAAAGAACAATATCCATGTAATTCAAGAAAGACATTTCGTTTTTTTTTTCTACCGAATGCACATTAATGCACATTAATTGTACAAACTCAGGAAAAAACAAATCGATATGTACATGGTGGTATACAAAGCTGTGTGCGAATTATCAAAATGACAGTTTTATCATGAACACCTTTCAACACTCATACCAGTTGCCAGGTCATTACGTAACACATGTTTGTTGTAAAGGGGGACTCTTTCAAGGATTTCGCAGAAATGAGAATGAGAGAAAATAATATCATTGATCTAAAGAACGAGAGACATTTCCTCGTTTTACGAATTACAGTGGCAAATTTGGACGGGGTTGAAATCTGGGATAGACAAGTATGCCGCCCGACAATAAACAATACCGATTTATATGCAGGACAATGATTGGCTGACTATGTTTCAAACGATTTAAGGTCACAGATTTTGTTCATTACTGTTACCCCGGGGATTTAAATACATACTTCCATCTTTTTACGAAAAAATATAATGGCACTTATCTTTCAGAAAATATTTCAATAACGGTGAACGGATTTTTTATAGGTGTTAAAAGTCTGTAATTTTCGCTTGTCAGTTGATTGTAGCATAATGTGAATAAGTTTCCGGTTTATGACGTCTGAAGGAGGATGTAACACAAAGGTTTTTTCTTTTATTTGTCACAATATCGTTCATAAAATGGTTGTTCTGTGCTGATTATGAACTATATACCGACCTAATGACGCGAGCTTTATATTTATCATTCCATGCCATTACTATAAATAACCTTACCAAAGTCAGTTGTGTATTACCAGCTTAAGAACTGCCAACACCGTAGAAATATTTCATCAATTTAAGCAAATTGAAGATTGAAATCAAATGGTAAATATAAACAATAAACAGCTTCAAATTGATGGATTGTTAAATTAATTCAGTTCAATGCTTAAATGCTTTACATGTGTTTTTTATTCATGACAAAGAAATTCTAAATCGTGTAAACCAACACATACGTTTCTGTAGACACCTTGACTTTCTTTATAACAACTCAATGTCTGACATTCACGAGGATCTTATTTACTTAGAGAAATTCGATTGTTTGTAGTGCAACACGTGTGAATTGTATCAATTTTCCTCCGAGGATCTTGGTGTGCTTCATAAAGCTCTCTATAAAGCTATGATTTGTCGATTCTAAATCTTAAAATGTTATGGCTCCTGCTAATCAGCCATGCATATTCTAATTTTGAACTCAAAATATTGAAAAAACAAGAGGCCCATGGGCCTTAACGGTCATCTGACAAAAAGCAAGCCAAACTAGAAAGTGGGTTGAGGTCATTCATTTGAACAAACTTGGTAGCCTCTCCTCCAAGCATCTTACAGGCCCAATATCAGCACTCATGGACTTTTGCTTGTTGAGAAGAAGTCGTTTGTATATTTTAACATATTTGACCCCTGTGACCTTTAAAATGGGTTGAGGTCATTCATTTGAATAAACTTGGTAGCCTTTCCTCCCAGCATGCTACAGACCCAATATCGGCACTCATAGACTTTTGCTTATTGAGATGAAGTCCTTTGTATATTTTAACATATTTGACCCCTGTGACCTTAAAAGTGGGCCAAGGTCATTCATTTGAACAAACTTTGTAGGGCTCCATGCCAGCATGCTATGGGCCAAGTATTAGCCCCCTAGGCCTTCTAGTATTTGAGAAGAAGTTATTTAAAGATTTTGACATATTTGACCCCTGAGACCTTGAAAGTTGTTCAAGGTCATTCATTTAAATAAACTTGGTAGCCTTTCCTCCCAGCATGCTACAGACCCAATATCGGCACTCATAGACTTTTGCTTATTGAGATGAAGTCCTTTGTATATTTTAACATTTTTGACCCCTGTGACCTTGAAAGTGGGCCAAGGTCATTCATTTGAACAAACTTTGTAGGGCTCCATGCCAGCATGCTATGGGCCAAGTATTAGCCCCCTAGGCCTTCTAGTATTTGAGAAGAAGCTATTTAAAGATTTTGACATATTTGACCCCTGTGACCTTGAAAGTTGTTCAAGGTCATTCATTTAAACAAACTTAATAGCCCTTCATCCCAGCATGCCACAGGCACAATATCAGCAATCTGAGCCTTTTGGTTATTGAGAAGAAGTTGTTTAAAGATTTTAACATATTTGACCCCTGTGACCTTTAAAGTGGGTCAAGGTCATTCATTTGAACAAACTTGGTAGTTCTTCATCCCAGCATGCTACAGGCCTTATTTTAGTTGCCTGGGCCTTTTGATTACTGAGAAGAAGTCCTTTGAAGATTTAAAGACATTTGACCCCTGTGACCTTGAATGAAGGTCAAGGTCATTCATTTGAACAAACTTGGTAGGGTTTCATCAAAGCAAGCTACAGGCTAAATATTAGTTGCCTGGGCCCTCCAGTTATTGAGAAGAAGTCGTTTGAAGATTTTAAGACATTTTGTTGAATGAAGGTCAAGGTCATTCTTTTTAACAAACTTGGTAGGGCTTCATCAAAGCAAGCTACAGGCCAAATATTAGTTGCCTGGGCCTTCCAATTATTGAGAAGAAGTCGTTTGAATGAAAAGTTTACGGACGGCGCACGGCGGACGACGACGGACGAAGCATGATGACTATAGGTCATCGGACCCTTCGGGTCAGATGACCTAAAAACTCAATATGTAAAATGAAACTTACCTTGTTATTTCTCTGTGTATACTGGAAAATGGCAATGTGGAACATAAAGATAAATTATCGATTTTCTCTGAGATCATTCGTTTAGAAAACATCCATTGAAGAAATGGAAATTTCTGGAAATGTATTTTAAGTCTGTATTATACCAATCTACTTTCACATTCTCTGGGTTTCCGTTGCGGATATACATATATAGACAGCGAGTGTGCTACCGTCAATAAACAGTTTGTAATCACTCACTAAACAGATATATCAGTGAACTGATAAATGCACCATTTAACCTAGCAAATAGAATAAAGAAATTGGTTACGATAAAAAACATACGAAAATGTTCTTAATAACTACTATCAAATCATTTAATGGAAATATAGATAGACTCATAATCAGACAACATGATGAACTTTTTTGCTGTACATTTCCATATGACAATAAAGAAGAACATATATTAAATATTGGGGTGAATTTAATTTTCTTTGTTTCCGTTTTTATTTAACTTTTCACAGCGCTCGTCAAGAATTAAATTGATATCATTCTGTTTCGTGCAATATCGCCCCATATTCTAGTACAAATGTATCTTCTTTCTCGGGTAAAATGAATACGTACAACTTCTCATGTTCGTACGTTATAGTCAAATTTCCTCACTTGCGTATTTGTGTGTTTGAAGCTAAGTGTTTTATTTTTATATGTTCATATTTATGTATGTGTGTGTATAACACATAGGAAAAGAAATCGGATTTTAAATCTCGTAACTGGTATCATCATCATGATTTGCTGCGTCTAGCATTTTTCAATCAATTTTGTTGCCACAGTTTTACTGCTGATGAACACATGACTATAAATACATCGGCGCTATGACGATCGGGGATTTACAGTGCTCAATTTGTGACGTCACAATGACTCCGCCAATACACACCACACCAAGTAACATAGTTTTAGAAGTACACTATATCTTATGAATATACATGTAAGAATACAATATACTCAACGGAAACCATTAGGTATTTCCCCAAAAGTATTCCAGATATCAGAAATGATGGTAGTGGCTGTTGTTAAATGTCCCTGTGGTGATAACACATGTACTAATATGCAACATTTCATTGATTAAATGACAATATTTTGGCCAATCAGATGATCCCATTGAGATTCCTTGGTACGCGATCAACAACCGGAAATAATTTTGTACTCTTCAATGTATATCTACTAAATTGATATCAAAACGCGATATTCACACGCGCGTTAGGAATACTTATAACCTATAAGTATCTCCATCATTTTGATCTGGTTTACGTGCATTTCGGTACACAAAGTAATGTAGACAACAACAGACCAGGGTATGATTAGTAATAGGTACTTACATACATATATAAAAAGTTTCTCTTTACCTACTATATCACGTGCGTAGATTGTTTCACTGCTAATAAAAAAAATCTTTGAACAGATCTGTCCAGTGTTTATTGTTCGTTATATATATAAAGCATAAGCTAAACGGAGAGTTTAGCTCTGACCTGAAATATCTATATAGGATAGAACAAAACACTAGACGAAATACATCAACAATGTAATTGTTTCATTGGTGGTTGTGGCTCATATTGCGTGTGTCATGGTATCTCTGTCATCATCTTATTGGCCTATTAACACTTAAATGTCACTAGAGTTAAGAAGTTGTAGACAAAAAGGTCAAAATGGAACGACCAGGAATCTATTACGTACATTCAGTGGTCAGTTCAGGAATCTAACACGTACATACAGTGGTCAGTTCAGGAATCTAACACGTACATACAGTGGTCACTTCAGGAATCTAATACGTACATACAGTGGTCAGTTCAGGAATCTTACACGTACATACACTGGTCAGTTCAGGAATCAAATACGTACATACAGTGGTCAGTTAAGGAATCAAATACGTACATACAGTTGTCAGTTCTGGAATCTTACACGTGCATACAGTGGTCAGTTCAAAAATCTTATACGTACATACAGTGGTCAGTTAAGGAATCAAATACGTACATACAGTTGTCAGTTCAGGAATCAAATACGTACATACAGTTGTCAGTTCTGGAATCTTACATGTGCATACAGTGGTCAGTTCAAAAATCTTATACGTACATACATTGGTCAGTTAAGGAATCAAATACGTACATACAGTTGTCAGTTCTGGAATCTTACACGTGCATACAGTGGTCAGTTCAAAAATCTTATACGTACATACAGTGGTCAGTTCAGGAATTTAATACGTACATACAGTGGTCAGTTCAGGAATCTAATACGTACATACAGTGGTCAGTTCAAAAATCTTATACGTACATACAGTGGTCAGTTCAGGAATTTAATACGTACATACAGTGGTCAGTTCAGGAATCTAATACGTACATACAGTGGTCAGTTCAAAAATCTTATACGTACATACAGTGGTCAGTTCAGGAATTTAATACGTACATACAGTGGTCAGTTCAGGAATCTAATACGTACATACAGTGGTCAGTTCAGGAATCTTAAACATACATATAGTGGCCAGTTCAGGAATTTAATACATACATGTAGTGGTCAGATCAGGAATTTAATACGTACATACAGTGGTCAGTTCAGGAATCTAACACGTACATACAGTGGTCAGTTCAGGAATTTAATACGTACATACAGTGGTCAGTTCAGGAATCTAATACGTACATACAGTGGTCTGTTCAGGAATCTTACACGTACATACAGTGGTCAGTTCAGGAATCTAATACGTACATACAGTGGTCAGTTCTTGAATCTTACACGTGCATACAGTGGTCAGTTCAGAAATCTTATACGTACATACAGTGGTCAGTTCAGGAATCTAATACGTACATACAGTGGTCAGTTCAGGAATCTAACACGTACATACAGTGGTCAGTTCAGGAATTTAATACGTACATACAGTGGTCAGTTCAGGAATTTAATACGTACATACAGTGGTCAGTTCAGGAATCTAATACGTACATACAGTGGCCAGTTCAGGAATCTTACACGTACATACAGTGGCCAGTTCAGGAATTTAATACTTACTTAAAAGATGATAGTTGATGTAAAAATCATTGCATTGAAAGATTAGGGACACCAGCATAGATTAATACGTATACGTCATCTGAGGTCAGGGGTCAAAAACAAAAAAAGAAAATACCAACATGTCATCAGCATTTTAATTCAAACTCAGATTTGGTTTAACTAGGACAAACAATGAACGAAAGAAAGATTAACAAGGAAAACGTCTAAAAAAATGACGGAGAATAACAATCGGATATTTCGGAAGATTTAGCGTCTTTTTTTATCGACGACATCCGCTATGTAAGTCTGGATTAATTGATGTAATTCATGTCACACTTCCAAATAAAACAAAAATAAACAACGAAACAAACAGGCATACTAACGAGCATCAACACGTCCAACTTCATATCGCCCAAGAAAATAAGATATTTCCAAATGAGATTATTTTTCAAGGAAGCGTAACGCGCGTGTACGACGTCACGTGTGCGTGCGATAACACCTTATATAGTCGTTGTTACACACCTGTCTTTAGCCAGTTAAATTCATACCGATCAGTTGTATTTCAAGTACCTTAACATAATATGAGTTCTACTTGTAATACAAAGGGTTTACGATTAGTAATTACTACAGAAGACGAGTACTCAGCTTTAGGTGAGAATTATGTATCTGTAATAAAGACACATTGACAACACCGACATCCAGCTGGTGAAATTATAACTAGACATAAAGTTCTGTACACGTGACGTAGGACAATATATACGAATACAATAAATGTACCTAATAGATGTGTTGTCTACTTGGTTTTCAGGCAAACTGATTTTCTTTACGTAATTTAACACCAATTTCTATTCTCCGATGGAACATTAAATTTACATGTAAAATTGCTCACTTTCATATGTAAAATTATCTAAGTATAGATTTTTTAGATTAATGTGCAAATTTTACATTTATAAAAGTGTAAAATGTACAGATTTAGATGTAAAATTTATAGATTAAAGTATAAGATTTACAGATTAAAGTATAAAATTTACAGATTAATGTGTGTGAAACATAAAATAAAATAAGTATTACAGTTGCACTGCTCACATCAAACATTAAATAGCGTCTTTCCGATAGGCAGTGCAGTAAAAGGTTGAATTACGTACATCTTTAGAATATTTATATTCGTTTTCATTTCTATCTTTGGAATCTGGTTTTACTACTTGCGATTTGTAATTCCTGGAACAAGGGCCAGTAGGACCGTTTGGCAGATCTCTAATCACTAAACCGGTCAAACCGAAAACGTTATGTAGTTCCTAACACCAACTTGATTAACAATGAATTATATTTATTAAAATGCAACTGATCCTTATTTGTAACTGAACGAGTTCTGTACCAGATAAACATACTGACAATTCTGCCTTAACACGATAATATCACGACAAGTTGCGATGATATGACAATTTGTCGCGATGAATTATCATGGCAACAGGACAAGTAAATGACACTCTCATGCCGCCATTTATATGTGGTGGCTGGTGTGTATTTCATTTTCGATTTTTAATCCGTGACTCTTAGAAACGTTTATATATCAATACAAATATAGATATCTGTAAAACTTCACGCTTGTACAGACAGCTGTGTAGTCAATATTAAGGTTTGCTTACACACACTGCACTGGTGACTTCTTGTGATCGATAGCCAGAGGCATTCACACTCTGTTACCTGGAAATAGGGAAATTTCTAGAATTGTTTTTTTTTTTTTTTCTTTTTTTAGGCAGGAAGATGGGGAGATAATTCCTGGAACTTGTTTAATCATCGCGTGTTTTTACAAATTGACCAAGCAAAAAATTTGTTGCCAACTGGCTACCTGCCAAGTCACGTGTATTACAGCACGTCTACGTCTTACAATGAACAATTTATATCATCCTCCATGTATCACAGTTAATACAACGAACAATTGTTTTAATTATTTTAATATTTGGATAATTTACAAATACAGACGTATATACCTGATGAAATATGAATGAAATATGAATGAAATATCCAACACGTGGATATGTAACTACATCAGAATTTTGTACTTCTTGGTTTTCACATCTCAAGCGCAAACTGGATTTCGGAATCATGCGGTTATTGACAGCTCAGTCTTTTAAATTTTTTTTCACAAGAATCCCGATGTAAATCTTTCCCATATCAAGTTTTTCACTCATTTTATCGGTTTTGATTTCGTATGATCGTGGTTATCAAGATATTCTATAAGTACATGTTACGGTTTTGTGATCCCTTTACAATCATTGCACACATTGTATGTGCCTTTTAAATTCATTCTGGTGAATAACTTCACTGCTGACCTACGATCTATTATTAGCTATTGTATACCGGATATATTTACGGAATGGAAAAAAACAAATACTAGTCAAAAGGAGCATAGCATTAAAAACATCACCGCCCTCACCGACGGTAGTCTGGTCAACTTGCAGTATGGGAAAGGAATTAATATAAGCTTTAAGCTTGTTTTCCCATCCCATAAGATTATGCGTACCTGTCTGTAATTAAATGCTTATTACTGAATAAAAATATTGTTTAAACTAACTTGCAGTAGCTGCTTTTATACGGCACATTGTACAACAACGTCATTAACATACGGTAAGGGGTCAATATCGGGCTAAAGTTATGCAAAAGCTGATTAAAGCATGCGATGTTTTGGTATCAGATACAAATACCATAATACTATAGTGTCTGTGTGTGTTTTTTTTATATTATTATTACCAATCATTTTTAGCTCACCTGGCCCAAAGGGCCAAGTCAGCTTATGCCATAGCGCGGCGTCCGTCGTTTCGCCGTTCGTCCGTCCGTCGTCCGTCCGTCCTGCGTCCGTCAACTTTTCATATAAACATATAAACAACTTCTTCTGAAATACCGAAAGGCGTAGAGTTATCATATTTGGCTGGAAGGTTCCTCTGATGAAGCCCAACAAAGTTTGAAAAAAAAAAAAAAAAATATGGCCTTGACCCATATTCAAGATCACAGAGGCCAAATGTGTTAAAACCTTTAAACGACTTCTTCCAAAATACCAGAAGGCCTAGAATCATTATATTTGACTGGAAGGTTCCTTTGAAAAAGCCCAACACAGTTTGCAAAAAAAATGACCTTGACCCATATTCAAGGTCACAGAGGTCAAATGTGTTAAAACCTTTAAACGACTTCTCCCCAAATACCGGAAGGCCTAGAATTATTATATTAGGCTACTATGTTCCTCTTATGGTGTCCTACAAAGTTTACTAAAAGAAATGACCTTGACGAACTTTAAGTTCACAGGGGTCAAATGTGTTAAAACGTTTAAACAATTTCTCATGTAATATAGAAAACCTAGAATCATTATATTTGGCCAGTATGTTCCTTTTATGAAGTCCAAGAATGTTTGCAAAAAGATGGCCGTGCCCCATAGTCAAGCTCACAGGGGTCAAATGTGTTAAACCTTTAAATTACATTTTCTGATGATCCAAAACATCTAGAATAGTGATATAATTTCAAAATAGGTTCTCAATGATGCCCGGTAATATTTGAGAACATAAATGAAATTGACTTATATTCAAGGTCACAACAGTTAAATGTGTTAAACCTTTGAACAACTTCTGATTGAGCTTACGGCCTAGGATCATAATATTTGTCCAAAAGGTTCCCTTAATGGTGCCCACATAGTGTGTGAAAAAATAGCTTGACCCATAATGATATTTAAGGTCATTTGAGTTAGATTTGGTAAAATAGTTAATCAACTTCTTCTGTTTAACCCAAAACCCATCATATTTTGCCATTAAAGGCTTATATACAAATGACTTATTTTGGACTACTAAAAGACAGAACCAATATGGAGTAATTTGTCGTATTAAGCATCTACTGTGGAACATATGCACAGATATTGTACAGTTGGTCGTAAAGATCCATGTGAGCGATACAGGCCCTCTGGGCCTATTGTTCAGTTGTGTAACCGAACACCTGAGTGAGACAAATGACTACTTGAGATAAAGATTAGAGTGCTCCAGTCAATGTTTTACATCAATGATTATTTTTATCATCACTGTCGAAAATTGCCAGTGTAATTCACTAGTAAACGACGGGGAACTCTTCCGATCTGTTTTGTTGTGTTGAAATTTATAAAGACATCTGACCAATTACTAAGCAAGTTTTCCCAACAAAAATCAACGTCACAAAGGATAACGCAGACTCGTGTAAGAACAGTAGCAGCTTACTGTCGGTCTAATGAAAATTACGGATAATAAAAAAAAAATTTACCAACGTACGAACTAAAACTTTAAACAAATACTTTGAGCAAACAAAATGTAATATAATTAGCCTATGTCATGAAAACTCAAAAAAAAAAAAAAAAAGTATGTCCTTCCATTTTATCTTATTTCTATTTTTTCTGATCGAGAACAGCCTTTGTGATTGTAAACGATAACCGAAATAAAACTGAAACAGGTTTTGTTAAATCTATTTATCAAATAATTTAAAATCTACTTAAAAGCACGTCCGTAAAACCAAGACATATCAACTTTTTTAATACACCTCGGTTCATGTACTTATGTTAAATATCAACAATGAATATGCAGATATTTTGAATATCGTTCCGAATATCCTGCCAGTCTATATATGTATCCTAACAGATATCTTACATGCATAACAAATAGTGTAGTAAATGGCAGGCAGGCATCATATAAAACATACAAAGGAATGTCCTACATTATTTATCAATACAACTGTAACAAATGTGTAACAAAATACACCATCTTCAACCTACGCTTTACTCTACTTAAAATATACTCCAAGTAGTTGTTTTTTCAATTAGATTATCAAATATCTTTCCACATATCTACTACATCTTCCTAAAAGAAAACCAGATTTTGAAGTTTACATCCTGACAAATGATAGCAAAAGCTATGTTATAAAACATTTCCTCGATTGTTGAGTCATATATGCTAAAGAATATTGTTTTAAAGAACAAATCAAGCTGGCAATATAACAACGTTTTGAAGTTGTTTTACTTAAGAGCTGATTGTTAAAGGATTGTGTAATTGTCAGAATATCAGTTATGTATCGATAATAATTATCCAACCAAATGTAGCATGGCCACTGACATCAGATATTGGGTTTTATAGTGAATTAGCTATCAAGCTGTATTTGATATTTAAAATAAACTTGATATTTTACCATTGCACCTAATATCGATTCATTGACAGTACTTACAACGATTTAGATGACTTACAATTTCATCGAAAGACAACTCTGTTTCAAAATTGATCAGTACAAAAAATAAAATCATGTATTATTTATTGTCACTTGTTCTTCTGATTAAAATGGTCGTTTTGTGTAGTCTGTGTGGTCTTCCTTCTTAGTATAGGAGGAGTTACCTCCCATCCTCGACAGATCCAGTAATAATAACGTTATTCGTGAAACTTTATCTGTAGATGATTTCTTGAGACAACATTATCGAAAGCCTTTATCTATTTTGATTTTCAATACTAGATACAGTTCTAAAAAAATCAACAACATTTTACATCGTAAAGAAGTAAACTTCAGGGAATATTTTTAACCAATGTTAAGTACATTTTAAGTTGTATCTTCAGCAAAAAAAAACCCTTTGACACCAAAGAGTCTATATTTATTTCAGCTGATACTAGATATGGATCTAATTCCGTGAAAAATGCAATGTTTCGCAATCTTTACCCTAAAATCATTAATTTGACAGCGTTTTACGTAAACGTTCATTTGTGGAAGATACAGCCTTTTAAATTTGTCGTGAAAACAGATTATCTTGGCCGGATTTCTCCGCCCTCGTCCGTTTAAAACAGTTCTTGTCAATATTTTTCAACAAAACAATTATTAATGCAAAGGAGAATATTTCAGTTTTAAAAAATGAAACATGTTAATATTGATATTTCATGTTTTTCAATAGATTATCATTGTTTTTTCCTAATCAGAGAGTGCTTGATCAAGCTTCGAGATATAATGTAATGTCTGCTTGTGAAGGATTTTCATTAAGATAAAATTCCAGAAATGTTCTAGACATATTGCGCTTTTCATATAATATTCTCAGCAAAACATTTATCATAGTTATTTAATTTATCAGTAGAAGTTTAGATTATCTCGCTTTAAACAAGAGGCAAATGCCATACGTTACTGTGTAAACAATGATGTACCTGATACTAGTATCCTGTAACCTGTCCCCCTTATCCCCTACCCAAAGTGTCTTAAACCCTTTACAGGTCACGGAAAACTACTGAATTAATTAAATTTCCAGTCTTTGTTATGAACGCAGATATATCGCTACGTGAAGTTGACTCAACATTCGACATGCCATATACATGTACAACATTCAGAATTGGAATTAGGGACGAATCAGAAAACCAATCACACAGTTTAACATCATTATTGCTATTTCTAAATAGGAATTTACAAATTTCCCATACTTAAGAGCAAAAACAGAGAAAATGATAAAGGAATGGTAAAGATGCAACTGTTGAAAACTTGATAAAGATAAAACTACGGTGGGCGCCAAGACTCCTCTGGGATCTCTTCTTTTGTTATTGAGCCCGTTTTCAAGTTAATTATGAAATCAGTATACGGTAACAAGGAAACATGTTATTATGTTCAGAGATCTGTTTTTAACATTTTGAATAAACACGGGATTGCTTTGAAAAAAATAAAGATAGAGAAATCATTTACGGTTTACAAGATATAAGGTGTCGTAATTCCGATCCCATTGAAAAATGGATATCATCACAGTAAAATTATTGCATCCCAAGTTCTTCTATTCGTTATATGTGACAGTTAAATCTATGCATGGCAGACAGAAAGACAGATAGACAGACAGGCGGACAGAGGGACAGACAGACATTCTGTATTTCCTCCTTTCGGAGATTTAGTATGTCAAAACATTTTTTACAATAGAGTGTTGTATCTTAGTTCATATGTAAAAGTCATCTTGCATTTAATATTACATAGTTGTATTTCTAAAATGTATAATTTATGAAAAATGTTCACTGGCTGGTCTACGAAGTTCCAGTAAGAAGTGTTGGAGATTGGAGAAATCAGTGAGAAGCTACTTAAGAAGATGGCTAGGAGTCCCACCAGAATTTACATCAGTTAGAATGTATGGAAAGTCATCCCAACAACAACTACCAATTTCATGGGTCGTCGAAGAATTCAAAGTGGCCAAGTGCAGACCTGCGAGATTAATTAGGTCATAGAGTCAGTGGAACAGGCATTCAGAGACAAGAACAGGAAGGGAATGGTCAGCATCAGCATCAGTAGTCCAAGCTGAAGACAGGCTAGAATATTGCTGATTGACAGAGCAAGGCACTTGGAGTTGCAAGTGGACCTCGATAGGAGACTTTTATTCCCATCCATCGTGGACACAAGGCTTCAGCCCGACATGGACCTCAAATCAACAGTCAAAAACGCGCATTGTAGTGGAGCTGGCAGTGTCATGGGAGGAGAACTGTAAAAAGTGAACAAGAGAAATAGTCTCAAGTGCGCAGCCATAGTAGCAAACTGTAGGGAAAAGGGATGGAGTGTAGTGCTGTTTCCAGTCGAGGTTAGCTGCAGAGGATTCCCAGCGCACCGAAGGGCAGAAGTGACCAGGCATGTACAGTGAACGCCAGCAAAACAAGCAGAATAAGATCGTCTCTTAGTTAACATTCTTCAGTCTGGGCAACCAGTGACTTTCAGGAAAAAGTTTGGATGGTGACTGTGAAGACCAGTGACACTGGAAAGACAGGTGACTGCCTGGGACGTCTGGTAACAGGTTCCATCCCCTGGAGTCTCCCGAGAAGTGGGGGTGATGAGAGGCTCGATCGGATGGATTTCATGGAAACATGCAGGACACAGCAAAATGATTACGAGACAGACCATACAATCAACACTAGATGGATAGATAGAAGAAGTCAGGTGCCACTGCGGAAAGACTTGTAAGAACATAAGGGAACTAAGGATACATCAGTCAAGTCCATGATGTGGGCGTGGGACAACACGGGTGCAGTTCTTAGATACAACTGGTGAGACGCAGGAGTGCTAGGAGCCTCTAAGAGTCTGAGTCGCCCCTCGACACAGTTGTAGAAATGGCTGAGGTATTTGGTCTCCGGAAAAGTACACGCAATAAACCAAAGAGGAGAGCTTCGTGACCAAAGATGGAGGAGGAAACGATCTGGAGGGAGTTTGATGAGGATATGAACACTGTTGTAGAGACAACACTACAGGAAACATCGAGAAGAAGGTCGCGTCAATGTCTAACCTTATCTACAACATGGGAAAGGAACGGTTTGGAGTGTTGATAAAGTCAGCATAGTAACCAACAAACCATCAGGAGTTCCCAATAGACGAGAGAAAAAAAATCGGCAATGTCGCCAAGAGACAGTTTAGAAGGGCATATGAGAACGACAAGTTCGGATTATCTGTGCTGACAGATCAGAGCTAGCAAGATTACGATGGGTTGAGAGACTTCACAATGGCAAAGAGGGAAAAGAAAAGGATAATGTTTGTAAAAGCACACGTCAAATTCACGAAAGAGCAACTTGGTGAAGAGAAATCAGGAAGGCTACATTGCTCACAAGAGGAAGTGGAGGGGCACATGTGGGAAACAAATTTTGATCCACGACGTGAAGAACCACTAGGAAAATGCCCAAGAAAAGTGGAAGTAGAGTCATCAAAATTCCCCATAAGTGTGAAAGAACTAACGTGGAAAGAGGTCAGAGACTATAAAGAAAGCGAGATCAAGATCAGCACCAGAACCGAATGGGATTTCTTATAAAGTGTATAAGAAATGTTCCAGATTGATGCGAAAGTTGTTGTAATTATTGAGACAGGCTGCAGGTTGTTTCCTGCCAAAAGAAAGGGCTGCAACGACTTTCAATCAATTCAGGACAATCTCTCTGCTTAACATTGAAGGGAAGATCGGTCATCGCCAACTGGTAAGGGAAGCGAGAGCAGATAAATAGAACCTATTGGTGGTGTGATCAGACCTCGCTAATGCCTATGGGTCAGTCCCATATAAACTGATAGAGGCAGCTATGGACCTGTACAATGTACCGGAGAAGATCACTCGGGTCGTCAACAGTTACTTCGGTGACATTCAGTTCCGGGTTAGTGTGGATAATGAAACAATAATTTGGCAAAACCTTGAGACAGGGATAATGTCTGGGATTACGATAGCTCCAATTTTATTTGTCATGGGAATGAATATGGTGACCAAAGCACCAGAAACGGAAACGTGGAGACCAAGGATATACTCTTGCATCTTCCAGCCACCACTAAGAGATTTCGTGGATGATCTGACAGTAACAACAACGGCCCATGTACAAGTCAGATGGATGTTAAAGGCATTAGAAGAAAATACGTCATGGGTTCGCCGCAAAAGTCGAGTAGCCTAGTATTAAAAAAAAATATTCGAATTTGTCAGGCGAAGCTAAAAGTGCAAAATGAGAAGATTCCAACATTGTTCGACAACCCAATCAAGTGCTTAAGGTGGCGGTTTGATGAGTCCCTCTCTGACAACATCTCCGTCAAGAATACAATGTTTCAAGCTAAAGCATGGATGGGGAAAATGGTGGAAGCGGTCTAGCAGAGACGTACAAGATCTGGATTAACCAACACGGAGTCCTACCCAGAAGTATGTTTAAATTGTATATTAACTCATTATACCCAAAATGTTTACTTGTCTATCATATTTCTGCTATGCCCGAAGAACCGAAAGCAGCCTGCAGGTTTATTCCTTGTGCAATGTGCGTATACGCGGCCTAGTTTCAACGTATCACCGACTCAAGGTCTAATTTCAAACGTTGACTCAAAAACAAATACATTTTGTCACAAGACAGCATTCAGTTTAGCATTACGTTTCATACAACAGTATGCTATTGTATATTATTTTGTATTACATTTTTAGCAGTGGAATATAGGGATATCTCAAACTGATAAAAGTGATATTTTTCAAGCTTTTTTGACATTTTTTACTAGTGAAAAATATCCCTTTGAGGATTGACCAATCAGAGAACCCGATACTGTCGGGGGTTTGTTCACTGGGAACACAACCTACAACTCCACCGTAAATATCCATTTTCATGGCAGTCAGCAGACGATGCAAGCCAGTAACTCTAAGTATGTTATCAGTGGTCAAACCCATCCCCGTTCTGAGAGTCTTGAGTGTGGACCAAGGCATTTAAAAAGAATCCGTGTCATTGATAGTGACAGCGACTAGGATGGCGCCAAACGTTTTCCTGCGCGGAAGAATTTATCAACATTGTTTTTATTTTTTCAGTTAACGTTTAAACCATTTTATTGTGTATAAGTGACATCAATAAATTACAAAATCCATGTCCAAACACAAATAAACATTCATTATGATTTATTTATGAGTCTGTATATTTTTACTGATTTTTCATAAAATGGACTATTTTTTGCCGCGCACAACATCGTTGTATAATGATTGAGTAGTGTCTGGAAAAAGCAAGGTCAACTTACCCATTTTATAGTTATCGTAAGTTTGCCATTGTTTTGGTTTATTTTTGAGATGAAAATGTAATAAACAGAATATTTAATAGTGTCTTCAGTAATAACAAATATATTTCATTCGTGTGACTAATATTTTTGGTATATTTTACTCGTGCTTCGCACTCGTGAAAGATACCAAAATATTAACCACACCAGTGAAAGATACCAAAATATTAGCCACACCAGTGAAAGATACCAAAATATTAGCCACACCAGTGAAAGATACCAAAATATTAGCCACACCAGTGAAAGATACCAAAATATTAGCCACACCAGTGAAAGATACCAAAATATTAGCCACACCAGTGAAAGATACCAAAATATTAGCCACACCAGTGAAATATATTTGTTATTACTGAAGACACTTTTAAATATCCTATATACATTGCATCATACAGGCACATGTCGTCAAATGAAATAATATACAGCATGTTGCCACATGACAAGTGTTTTTTTTTTTGACATGGCATCATGTATTTTCACATGGCATCGGATATGTTGTCAAATGGTGTACTATTTGTTCTCGCATGGTCATACACACCAGGTACGGATTTACCTTTGCGTTGGGGTTACGGGACAATGATTGAAAAGTGAGTAATCAAAGAGAGTGAATTAAAAGGAGCTATTCACTTGAGTGTGTTTTGGACAATCTAAGTCCGTCATCACTGTTATAACGGTATATCATTGGGTATAACAATGATTTGTAATTTATTTCTTCTTGTAGTTTAAACGATTATACAGTCTATTTCGGCCGTACTAGGGAAACGTGTTATATGTTCAAACCTCTACCTCCTACCCTCTACTCTATCCCCTACCCCCTACCTCCTACCCTCTACTCTAACCCCTACTTCCTACCCTCTACCTCCTACTCTCTACCCTGTACTCTGTACCCTGAGCTCACTACCTTCTACCCCCTACCCCGTCCCCTGTACCCTGCATCCACTAACCACTATCTTCTACCCCTACCCTCTACACTGTACCCCCAATTGCATTTTAAGTTTAATATTCTTCGACTTCCTAATTAATGTTGGTACAATATGCCAATTCTAATGTTGACTGCTTCTAAGCATGAAAAATCTGTCAGAAGAAGCAAAAATGTTGTAACTTAAATTTGAGCTCATCTAGAAAGGAGGGTCAAGTGGATAAGGATATAGAGGCGTCCGTCATCCGGCGTTTGTCAACTTTTCAAATAATTCGCTACAAGTCATTATGGATTGACCAGATTTTAACTAATTTAGTTAAATTAGTTAGTTAATCCTTAGCGCAATGGAAGTCAATTTTGTAAAACGATGGATCTGGACCTCCTGAGGACAGAGCAACAGGTCGCGATGGAGGAAAACGATCAATTTCTTTAAAATCTATCTTGTTCTTCCCGAAGTGCAGCACATTGACCAAATTTTAACCAAATTTGATCTGAAGAGGACTTAGGTAAATGGAAATCAATATTGCATAAACGGTTGGTCTTTGCCTCCTTGTGTGATAGGGAGGGGGTCAAACAGAATATATAGCAATTATTTAAAGGTCTATTCCTACTGTGGGAATGGTTGGATTTCTGCCCAATTTGGTCTTAAGCATCCTTTAGTGAAAGGGAATCAGTTTCGCAGAAACTTTGGGTTTCGGCCCTTTTGAGCGGGGATGGTGACTTGGGATGGGAGTTGGTTAGCCTTGATAAGGGAAACAGTAGAAACTCTTAAAAACCATTTCCTTCTATAAAAATACTTAGATGTTGTTTCAGTTTGGCCAGAAGCATGCCTTGGTAAAGAAGACTCGATTTTGTAAAATTGGTGGATCTCAGCCAATAGGGCGGGAGGAATGGGACAAAAATGGGGAAATAGTGCAAATTCTTTTTAAGTATTCTTCTTATCAAGGAATGCATGGATTCTGTTCCAATTTGGTTTGAGACATGCTTTGGTGAAGGGGATCAATGTATGAACAGCGCGCTCCGCCCCCTTCACCCACCACCCGGGGCAGAAGGGGCGGGGCCGATTAGTGAAAATAGAGTAAAGGAAATCTTGTTAAATCTTTCTTCTGTTGAAGATAGATACATCCTTGGTGAAGTGTTTAAAATACCTTTTGTTTAATTTAATGAATATTTGCAAAATAAACCAGGTGACCAATACAGGCCCTATTGGCCTCATGTTAGTTGATGTGATATCATCATCAACTCATCAACTTGTATCTGTTGTATTATCTCTATATTAATTACTATATTGATACTGTATCACTGAATAAATACAAATGATTTATGAGATCGATGTATAATGTATTAGAGATGGGTGACCTTCAATTCTCCGTATGCATTATCACATATTTATCAACATGATTAATTCGAGAGGCGACACGACATTAGGATATTTGTACTCATCTTAATTATGAATAACTAGAGTACTTCATCAAGTCGGGAAGGGACCGTAGTTAAGTTACACTCTTTTGCTTCATGGAAAAAAACAATTTGGCTGTGAAATACAGATAGACCTTTTTACCTTCATTTCAGTACATATGACCTTGTCCTATAGTCTGGCGACTTCTAATTTGATTGCAACTAATTATGTTTCATTATGTCATAATGGAATATTCATTAGTAAGATATTTCAAATAAGTATAGCGCTTTACCGTACCAGAGTACTTATTTCAGTTCATGTGCGTTAACTATCTAAAAGCAATCTGCGTCACCACGAGGTGAAATCTTTAAGCATGGGTTAAACAAAAGATGATTTCAATGATCAAATAACTATATAAGATATGACGTTAAGCAATCCTAAATACACATTGAGTATAGAGATGACATTTACCATACCTCCACTCTAAAGTCGGAATCTTTGTTACTAATTATCATGTAATTAGTCGGCTGCCTTTCATTATCACCTGAGACTACAGGTTGTCTTTTGACCAGTAATTATTCCTTGACACGAAAAATTGAATTAAACGACACTCGCTGCTGGAGTTAGTTTACTAATGACAATAAACGGAAAACCATAACAATATCAGGGATCAAACGTGTGACCTCGTGAAAACACAACTGTATATTTTATATCTAAAACGCAGCGGTTCATTTAGAAGTAAATACATTGTATATATAAAATTCACGTGATATACATGTACAAGTGCCAATTTCTTCTCATATTCACCACTTCCGCTCGTGTGACTTTGTGCTCAAGCATAGCTACAGTAACATGTAACACACTATGGTCTGTAACTCAGACATAATTACATATGGAATAGAAGTTTTTATAACACAACCAGCAGAATATTAGAGTGACATTTCGATGACAACACGGTCACCTTCATCAGACAAATGACCAGTGTGGAGAGTACTAGCAACGACGTACGTAGTGTATGAGATGGTAAGGAATCGACCAACTTTTACCACTGTACTAAAATCCTATGAACAGTATAGTTTAAAATAGTAGTCAATTCGAAACAATCTCGATTATGGATACTTCACGATGATGGTTAAATCATGATAATAGATACTAATGATAATTGATACATCACGATAAAATGTACATAACGATGATAGGTGCATAACGATAATAGGTACATCAGGATTATTGGTACATCACGATAATAGGTACATCACGATAATAGGTACACCAAGATGATAGGTACATCAAGATAATAGGTACATCACGATAATAGTTAAGTCACGATAATAGGTAAGTCACGATAATAGGTAAGTCACGATAATAAGTACATTACGATAATAGGTACATCACGATAATAGGTACATCACGATAATAGGTACATTACGATAATAGGTACATCACGATAATAGGTACATCACGATAATAGGTACATTACGATTATTGGTACATCACGATAATAAGTACGTCACGATAATAGGTACATCACGACAATGTATATACAAATGTATCAAGGCAAATGGTCCCTAGCCAATGATCTATATTAATATATATTCTTTGAAACCGCAACCCGTTTAGGGATAACTTTCAGAGTAGACTGAATTCATTTCATCTATCATTTTCAAAATACTTGGCAGCTGTAAATCTGAAAAGAAAGCAAGACACAATCTAGCATTCCTTGATCGTGATGTTGAATTAATTCTATTAGGATTTATAGTGCAAGAGTAACCAGACTACTATAGTGATACCCTTATATACCTTCAGTGATACCCTTAGATATCTTTAGTGATACCCTTAGATACCTTCAGTGATACCCTTAGAGACCTCAAGTGATACCCTTAGATAACTCCAGTGATACCGTTAGATACATTCAATGATACCCTTAGATACCTTTATTGATACCCTTGGATACCTTTATTGATACCCTTAGATACCTTTAGTAATACCCTTAGATAGCTGCAGTGATACCCTTAGATACCTCAAGTGATATCTTCAGATACCTTCACTGATACCGTTAGATACCTTTAGTGATACCCTTAGATACATTAAGTGATACCCTTAGATACCTTCAGTGATACCCTTAGATACCTTCAGTGATACCCTTAGATACCTTCAGTGATACCCTTAGATACCTCAAGTGATACCCTTAGACACATTTAGTGTTACCTTTAGATACCTTAAGTGATACCGTTAGATACCTTCAGTGATACCATTAGATATCTTTAGTGATACCCATAGATACCTTAAGTGATACCGTTAGATACCTTCAGTGATACCCTTAGATACCTTTAGTGATACCCTTAGATACCTTAAGCGATACCCTTAGAGATAATTAGGGATGCCCTTGGAGACCTTTAATGATATCCTTAGAGCCATTTAGGGATACCCTTGGAGACCTGTAGTGATATCCCTACAGATATTTCGGGATAACCTTGGAGACCTATAGTGATATCCCTACAGATATTTAGGGATACCCTTGGAGACCTGTAGTGATATCCCAACAGATATTTAGGGATAACCTTGGAGACCTGTAGTGATATCCCTACAGGTATTTAGGGATACCTTTGGAGACCTTTAGTGATATCCCTACAGATATCTAGTGATAACCTTGGAGACCTTTAGCGATACCCTTAGATACCTTCAGTGATACCCTTAGATACCTTCAGTGATACCCTTAGATACCTTCAGTGATACTCTTAGACACCTTCAGTGAGACCCTTAGATACTTTCAGTGATACCCTTAGATACCTTCAGTGATACACTTAGATACTTCAAGTGAAACCCTTAGATACCTTCAGTAATACCGTTAGATACCTTCAGTGATACCCTTAGATACCTTTAGTGATACCCTTAGATATCTTCAGTGATACCCTTAGAGATATTTAGGGATGCCCTTGGAGACCTTTAGCGATATCCTTAGAGCCATTTCGGGATACCCTTGGAGACCTTTAGTGATACCCTTAGATACCTTCAGTGATACTCTTAGACACCTTCAGTGAGACCCTTAGATACTTTCAGTGATACCCTTAGATACCTTCAGTGATACCCTTAGATACTTCAAGTGAAACCCTTAGATACCTTCAGTAATACCGTTAGATACCTTCAGTGATACCCTTAGATACCTTTAGTGATACCCTTAGATACCTTTAGTGATACCCTTAGATATCTTCAGTGATACCCTTAGAGATATATAGGGATGCCCTTGGAGACCTTTAATGATATCCTTAGAGCCAGTTAGGGATACCCTTGGAGACCTGTAGTGATATCCCTACAGATATTTAGGGATACCCTTGGAGACCTGTAGTGATATCCCTACAGATATTTAGGGATACCCTTGGAGACCTGTAGTGATATCCCTACAGATATTTAGGGATACCCTTGGAGACCTGTAGTGATATCCCTACAGATATTTAGGGATAACCTTGGAGACCTGTAGTGATATCCCTACAGATATTTAGGGATACCCTTGGAGACTTTTAGTGATATCCCTACAGATATTTAGGGATACCCTTGGAGACCTGTAGTGATATCCCTACAGATATTTAGGGATACCCTTGGAGACCTGTAGTGATATCCCTACAGATATTTAGGGATAGGAGACCTGTAGTGATATCCCTACAGAGGACCTGTTTAGTGATATCCCTACAGATATTTAGGGATACCCTTGGAGACCTGTAGTGATATCCCTACAGATATTTAGGGATACCCTTGGAGACCTGTAGTGATATCCCTACAGATATTTAGGGATACCCTTGGAGACCTGTAGTGATATCCCTACAGATATTTCGGGATACCCTTGGGGACCTGTAGTGATATCCCTACAGATATTTCGCTATACCCTTGGGGACCTGTAGTGATATCCCTACAGATATTTCGCTATACCCTTGGGGACCTGTAGTGATATCCCTACAGATATTTCGGGATACCCTTGGGGACCTGTAGTGATATCCCTACAGATATTTCGGGATACCCTTGGGGACCTTTGGTGATATCCCTACAGATATTTAGGGAAACCCTTGGAGACCTGTAGTGATATCCCTACAGATATTTCGGGATACCCTTGGGGACCTGTGGTGATATCCCTACAGATATTTCGGGATACCCTTGGGGACCTGTGGTGATATCCCTACAGATATTTCGGGATACCCTTGGGGACCTGTGGTGATATCCCTACAGATATTTCGGGATACCCTTGGGGACCTGTGGTGATATCCCTACAGATATTTCGGGATACCCTTGGGGACCTGTGGTGATATCCTGATATTTCGGGATACCCTTGTGATATCCCTACAGATATTTCGGGATACCCTTGGGGACCTGTGGTGATATCCCTACAGATATTTCGGGATACCCTTGGGGACCTGTGGTGATATCCCTACAGATATTTCGGGATACCCTTGGGGACCTGTGGTGATATCCCTACAGATATTTCGGGATACCCTTGGAGACCTGTAGTGATATCCCTACAGATATTTCGGGATACCCTTGGGGACCTGTAGTGATATCCCTACAGATATTTCGGGATACCCTTGGGGACATGTAGTGATATCCCTACAGATATTTCGGGATACCCTTGGGGACCTGTAGTGATATCCCTACAGATATTTCGGGATACCCTTGGGGACCTGTGGTGATATCCCTACAGATATTTCGGGATACCCTTGGGGACCTGTGGTGATATCCCTACAGATATTTCGGGATACCCTTGGGGACCTGTGGTGATATCCCTACAGATATTTCGGGATACCCTTGGGGACCTGTGGTGATATCCCTACAGATATTTCGGGATACCCTTGGGGACCTGTGGTGATATCCCTACAGATATTTCGGGATACCCTTGGGGACCTGTGGTGATATCCCTACAGATATTTCGGGATACCCTTGGGGACCTGTGGTGATATCCCTACAGATATTTCGGGATACCCTTGGGGACCTGTGGTGATATCCCTACAGATATTTCGGGATACCCTTGGGGACCTGTGGTGATATCCCTACAGATATTTCGGGATACCCTTGGGGACCTGTGGTGATATCCCTACAGATATTTCGGGATACCCTTGGGGACCTGTGGTGATATCCCTACAGATATTTCGGGATACCCTTGGGACCAGTGGTGATATCCCTACAGATATTTCGGGATACCCTTGGGGACCTGTGGTGATATCCCTACAGATATTTCGGGATACCCTTGGGGACCTGTGGTGATATCCCTACAGATATTTCGGGATACCCTTGGGGACCTGTGGTGATATCCCTACAGATATTTCGGGATACCCTTGGGGACCTGTGGTGATATCCCTACAGATATTTCGGGGACCTGTGGTGATATCCCTACAGATATTTCCCCTTGGGGACCTGTGGTGATATCCCTACAGATATTTCGGGATACCCTTGGGGACCTGTGGTGATATCCCTACAGATATTTCGGGATACCCTTGGAGACCTGTGGTGATATCCCTACAGATATTTCGGGATACCCTTGGGGACCTGTGGTGATATCCCTACAGATATTTCGGGATACCCTTGGGGACCTGTGGTGATATCCCTACAGATATTTCGGGATACCCTTGGGGACCTGTGGTGATATCCCTACAGATATTTCGGGATACCCTTGGGGACCTGTGGTGATATCCCTACAGATATTTCGGGATACCCTTGGGGACCTGTGGTGATATCCCTACAGATATTTCGGGATACCCTTGGGGACCTGTGGTGATATCCCTACAGATATTTCGGGATACCCTTGGGGACCTGTGGTGATATCCCTACAGATATTTCGGGATACCCTTGGGGACCTGTGGTGATATCCCTACAGATATTTCGGGATACCCTTGGAGACCTGTGGTGATATCCCTACAGATATTTCGGGATACCCTTGGAGACCTGTAGTGATATCCCTACAGATATTTCGGGATACCCTTGGAGACCTGTAGTGATATCCCTACAGATATTTCGGGATGCCCTTGGGGACCTGTAGAATATCAAATCTTCAAAATCCTTAAGCTGTAAGCGTCCTAGCCTCGCCGTTAATGATCAGAAGCAAGAAAACAAAATAGTGCTCAGTCAAAATTCAATAGTATACCTATTTCTCTATCAGCCTCAAGTTCTCTCCTTATTGATTTATCTATGATGACAGAAGGAACTGTTGTACATAGATAGCTGAGTAATTACAAAACATGTATATGTTGTTCAACAACCTACAAAATCCGTATTAGAGTGATCCGTAGCTCACTCAACCGTCCAGCGCCTGAATGCTCAAAACACAAATAATTAATTGTCCATAAATTTAAAAAGTCACATATTGTGTATCTGTATAAATTGTAAACGTAGTAGAATTTAGTTTTATACCTAAAAAATGCTGAATTATTCCTTACTTGAATTTTAACTGCCTTTCCAGAGGCATTCTTTCGCTTTATAATTATATTCTAACACACGTGGAACTTCGAGGGTTTCTAAGTAAGCATTCTTTCCTGTCTTACTGCCAGACATGCAGCTATAATCACATAATGTGTATATATCACTTGTGTAATGTACCCCGGAGTGACTTTCATTGGCTGCTCCAATCAAAAATCGATGATGATGTCATACTATGGATAATGAATTGAAAATGGCGCCAAATATATGACAGCTTCTGTTTGATTCAGACAAAAATAACTTTTGTAAGTTATATGATTTGTTTTCATTTCATTTTTTAAAACTCGTCACGGACAATTCATATTGCTTCTAAGACTCGTGACACAAAGTCTCACCAAGTGAAAATTCATTCAGATCTTCTCTTTTTCTCATTCATTGATAAGAGTGAAATGGTCACATCACGATTGCCCTACGTTTGTGTTCCATTTTATCAATGCCAGACTACAGACATGACATTTACGCTAACAATTTCTTCGATTTTGGGAATTTCTGTTGAAGCTACGTAAATTAATGCTGTGGTCACCCAAGAAAGAGAAAGGACTTTTAAATATACGCTGTATTGTGAGGATATAACTAGGTATTTGAAACTACTTGACTGCCTCGGCGATCTTGTTGCCAACTCTACGCGCCGTTAAATTGTATTTACGAGCATATAATTATGTGTCTCTCTCCAGACCGTAGGCCATAGTAGGGTTATCAATGTCAAATACTACAAAAGAGAAACTGAAAGATATCTTATTCCTTATTCACCATGCATATATCAGTTTTATTTCCCACCCGAGTAAATTCTATCATAAATATATATTGTAAAATTCCCTAACGCCATGGTTAGTACGATGGCCCATCGTGGAGATATAGAGTTGTGTTGACCCCCACCTCGTGCAGTATATGATCTGGTCGAGAACAGTTCCAGCACTAAGTAACGATAGTTTTAAATGTAATGATAAGAAGGCATCAAGTAATTATTTCTTACCCGAATTACAACAATATCAGTAACAAAGTATGTGATGATACAAGGAAAATTTTTCAACATTCGAAGTCCTGTTTGTGGACATATTAAATGAATTGCTAATTACAAATTCTAAACATATATAAGATAAGTGTTTCCTGAAATGTAAAGCACGGATTTTTTGCTGATTTTCAAGGATGTTTGGTGGCCCTAAATCGCTGGATATTCAGCAATTTTCTAATAAACTATTAAAAGCCTTATATCACGTCGTTTGCAAAACCTCATGACATGTATGTACATTGTGAATCTACTTTCCGTTTTGTAATCGTTTGGAAAAGCGTCCTACATTCAACGATCCGTAGACAGAACGATGTCGATCATACGACTTTCAATCACACGTAGACAACAAGCTAAGGAGCACGTGACGAAGTGCCAGATTCGGATTTACCTGAATCTGACACTTTTTGGGACAAATTTGTACATGTTTATGAAGTGTTAAGATACCATGAAGTATATATCGTCCTTTTATCGTGTAATCAATGCGATAAGAATGTATTAAGGGTGCATCACGAGTACGTGATATACACGTGTAATAAGATGTGTTAATTTGGGGTTTAATGCGTACAGGAAAAATGGGGTGTATAACAAAAGGACAGGTGTGTACAATTAGACATCATCAATATTGGTTATTAAATACATAGATGAAGTACAATTGAAACATTAATGAGTGTGGTATTGTTATAAACCATTGTCTATAGGCTAACATTTGATACCTGTGTGATTTAAGAAGAAGCCTAAATGTTGATCAATAACACTCTTTTTGGCTACGTCATTTGATAAAGTAGTTCATCATGACACAACCTTGTTGAGCGGTTTGCGTGTTCTGAAGTCATATTGTATTTAAATCGTTGCCCTAATTCCTCTTGAATTACAAAACAACCTATATTGCGCTATCGAGTTTCTCCTTTAAAGTCAACACTGTTTGTGACTAGTAAATAGTTTACTGTAGTTTTATGAAGTGATTTTTGCATTTATATCTGTAACCGAATCTGAATTAATCAAAATGGACATGATTTCCTTCTCGATATCTGATCCAAATATCTATGGCGCCAAACACATCCTGCTTTATAAGATTTTACAATTCTAGATTTTGTTCTGCTTTGATGAAGATCATCATTTTGTTGGTTTTTCGAATTTATTCGACCAAGCAAGGCCCACTATTAATTGATGCATTACAATAGCTAACATAGTGTATCATAAAAACTATATCTGAATCGTGAGGAAATATAGTGGTCGTATTTTTACTTGTACATCGTGACGAACACATTTCATTCCGACATCATTGCTGATAAATGATAAGTTTTTTGGTGTACTTTTAATTCTCCCATAACGACATTAAGCTGCCTTACCACTGCTGTAATCTTAATCAACGCAGAGGACTCCGCGCATCAGATCATGAAACAAAAATATTGTAAAAATTTACCTGGTTTCCAGGAAAGTTTGCATACTTTAATCACATTCTTATTTAAAAAGTAGAATGAAAAAGAATCTTAACCAGAAATAAAGTAATACATGCAATGTTGATCCGACCTATTGTTTATAACATAGTATGAATCGAAACAGTTATGGTCAGCTTACCACATAAATACTCATACTGTTCAACGATATCTGGTCCCTACCAATTCAAATAGTGACTTGTACACACAGGAAATGTTTTAATATCAGTATGTAGATCATAAACATGTATATATAATTTTGATTTCATAAACATATATATAATTTGGATTTCATAAAAATATATAAATATTTTGATTTCATAAACGTATTTATATAATTTTGTTTTCATAAATATATATATATATATAATTTTGAATTTAAAAACACACATCTAATTTTGATTTGGTTGATTGCTTGTTCCTAATTACGTCCGTTATTATGTTTGTTTTAAGTGGCCTACCGCCGAACACGTAACATACACGTATTTGTTTAACATTGTTGTCGTAAACAATCGATGTCATTGATATCAGAAAACCATGTTTTGTGTTCATGGTGGTCATATCGCAAGCATTTCAGTATTCTGACGGAATGAAATAAACGATATTCAGAATTTCTGGGTTGTTTTGATAAAAAAAAATAGTATTCCTTTTCACTATATTTGTTCACGCACCTCGAACAACATGTCACACATAAACGTATTACGTTTGTAATTTCAACAGCTTTCTACAAGAAAAAAGAGGACTTACTGTTATGTTTGTGTCTGGCTTGAAGGCGCATCTGTCGTCATAGGATTCCTCTTAGTTATAACCGTGTCCCTGTGTAAACTTGTTTTGGAGTTTTACCTGCTTTCATTTTGTGCTGATCGACTTAACGACATTGTTCTGTACACGGATAGAGTGACTGGATTCATTACAGATGGAGTGATATATATATGAAATAACGCGACAAGTGTCAGTGTGTATGTAGGTATTATAGCCATGGTATTTGATGTGATAGGTATCTGTAGTGTTATACCTTGACATTTAAGACTGTCTTTGAAATAGAAATGGTCAATATTAAGAAATTATACAAATGTAAGTGTATATATGTTAACCGTTATTCTTTTATTGAACACATACCTGGTCCATTGTCAATGCGGCCTGATTGTTTCCCAAACTTCCTCCTTGTTTTCGGCATTTTGTGCTGTTGGAGGTTCTTTCTTCTGTACAGCAAAGCGTAGTGGACAATAATAGTCCGTGGTCTATAACGACTTTACAAACCATACAAGCTGACAACACGTGGACTGATAGTTATGCATCACATGTGGTAATAATCCTATGAAAAAAGCGTAAATGTGTTGTACTAAATAGGACGTAACACTTGGAGTCTTACGAGGTCCACGTGAGATCACTCGGCCATACAAACTTACATGTGACATACCCAGAACGGGGAGGACAGCGGGACAGTCGATCCATTAAATATCAAACGATCACATGCACTGGTTACCTTTTCCTCCTACAATCTAGCCGGTGCCGTATCCCCTATAAAGATCTTATGTCGTTAGTCTGTTACAGATAGTTTAACACGGTTAAGTTTAAACGATAGCACGCGTCGATGGACGATGAAGAATCACATTATTGTTTTGGATACATGGAAATTACTAATGATTCCAGCAAAAAAGAGCGAGAAAAGGCTACACCATGTAACATTTATGTTTGTTAAAAGATGTGAAACATACACTGTAATAAGTTACATACAAAAAAATACAATGAGAACACAGTGACCAGACCCCATGTCAAGATTTCACAATTCTCATTTTTCTGACAACTGTTTTCCACCAAGCAGTAACCAAAATCCGGCATAGCGATATCGAATCAAATAATGACAACACTTCTCCTCCAAAATACGTGGATAGAACGGAGATTTACGATTTATTTATGGGAGACAATCGCCATGCAAATCTTGGTCAATCCATGGATGTTATGTTTCCAAATGAGGATAAGATAAACAACAATGGAATCACCAGGTGATCATCAAATACGTGCAGCTTCATATCGTACACGAGAATCGAGATAGTGGGAACGAAACCTCAAATATCGAATCATCTGACAGAAGTATATCTATCCAGAAATGGCAAAATCACAACAGGGAAATTGAAATCATTACGCTTATAATAGGCTTAATGGATAACACAGGAAGCTTGTTACTAGTACATTCTACACACTAACCACCTTCTTCTGTAATTCATATGATTTTTGCATAATATGACTAAATTGCGAACGACCAAACAACACAGAAAAGTTCGTTAGGGCCAATAGATACAATAACAATGGATAAAAGAGTTACAACTTGACAAAAATTCATTACTGATACAGATTGACAACTTTTGGATCGTCTAGAATAATACTTACAGTTTGTCGTGATCCTCATCCTTAGTCTATGTTCTAAATCATTCGAATACGGCGCACCTCAGAATATACTTATTTCTAGTAGCAATTCCAGATGAATCTCTATACAGCGAGTTGGTAGGCAACCCATAGCAATTATTGTTTCTCGTTTATTTCAAAGTACAAACGTCATGCATAATGAAGTTTGGGGAGATGTCGCGAGTACACTTGAGTAATATTTTAATGCACACCAATGTTGTCATTGTCATTGTAATAAGAGGAAATGGTAGTTACAACGGGATTATTTATATCAATAATGTGAAAGAACAATTGCAATATAATGAAAGATAAAAAGACAAAGTTTGATATATTTGTTCATTTTGAGTGACATTTAAGAATTTTGAAAAAGTAAATGAAATAACGCATACTTGATGTTGACAGCATTTATATGAACAGGACAAGATAGCTGATCAAATATTATGCTTTACTGCCTACATTTCACAAAAGAATATATTGGTTGTTTCGAGTCCTTTGTGTCAATGGATACGAACCTTAATGTGACCATAATCATACGTTCACATTCATTTCTAGAATAATCTGAACTTCAGACATTTGTCTGATAAATCTACTATCATTGATTATAATCGGGTCCCCAGAATTTACCCATAGGTATCATTAATGGAACACGTGTAAATATGATTGGAATTTTAATTTCGTGATGGTCATTGCCACAACTGTTTATGAGTTATAAGACCCTTAATTAAAAGGAAAAAAAAACAATATTGGAATAGTTAGGCATTTTGAAAATTTATGATAACCTCAGAAAAATAACTAAGTTCTGCCCATAAAGAGTAATAAAATTACAAATGAAACCGAAAACTCTACCGCATTAGATAGTATGCTATTCATATCACCTCGCATCCTTTCTCAAATTTCGTATGAAAGTTTTCCATAGTACCTAACGTCATCCCGTTTCTGTATCAACACAGAAAAGACTGAAACGTGGGCATCTCATATTTTGAAAATGAAAACTTGCTATCTCTATCTCTAAACAAGTATTCATATACGTTTCCTCAAAATGCCATTTGAAGGTTTCGTTTAGTTCGTATTGCTGAGAGGCTCGCCATTCGTTTTGCACAAGATATTTTTACATTTCTAGTTGTTGTTTCCTTTGTATAGTGATACTACCATATCACTGCTTCAGTCACCAAATACAAGATTTTAAAAACAAGAAATAGGAGAAATATGCAAACTTAAGTACTTAACATTTTTCTCTTGTATCATTGTACATTTAATATGTTTGTCCTCATTCAGTTCCCCTAATGAAGTTTCTTCTTCCGCCGCGCCGTTGGTCGGATTGAAATGAAGTGTAAAGATTTGTTTGAGCCATTTTTTCTCCAAAATCCACGATGGCAACGACAGAAAGTGAAATGTAGATGTTTTCAAACTCTGATAAAATTAAAGCTATAGGTGTGGTCTTATATAACGGACATAACAGTGCAATAAGATTTTTTTCATTAACCAACAACCATGACCAACAAAAATATTTAAACTTGAAACTTAAGTATTGTTAATTGTATATTAAAATGCTCTCCAGCCCATGTTGATAATTACTATTAAGGTGTGTCAGTTGGCAAGTGTCGTTTGCTAGTCTGCTGACTGGCCACTGATCTAACTGAGTCATGCTTGACTGCCTCTCTGGTCAAGAGTATGTCCATCTGAGGACAGATGTCTTGCTCTAGTGTAGATAGGCCTAGCTGTTGAGTAAAATAATTTCCTACTTTGATTATTATTATATCGCGATAGCAGGGGCAGTTACAATTAGAACTTGTTTCCAAATATATTAATCTTACACTTGTCTTCAGTTGCACTTGTTGCATAACCAGTAGAAGATTTGAGTGTGACGTTTTGATAACTACACCATCATTTACATCAGACAAATGTGAAGATGTACAAAGAACTGACACAGGTAGTGTGCAAGATTGTAAGGAATCGAGCAACTTTTTTGTTTGTACCATTATCTATTTACATTACGGTAGAAAATAGATTGACGATACAGTCAACAAATTATAGGGGGGAATACAGAAGATGATAACCAAGTACTGTGGTCGACTGGGCTTTGCATTGTTTAACGCCTTGTCATAGATGTACAAGAATCTGTCAACAAATTATTGGGGGAAATACAGAAGATGATAACCATGTACTGAGGTCGATTCAGCTTTGCATTGTTTAACACCTGGTGATAGATGTGCAAGATTCTGTGACTTCCCTCGTCCCTGTGAAGTACTGGCCTGCTGTAGTGTATCCATATGGCCTCCTTGACCAGTAGCCACCTGAAAATGTTGTCAACTATTTTAAAATTTTCCCAGTCAATGGTGAATTTTCTGCATGAATGACCTATACGTGCCGATTTATTTATCTTGGAATTGAAATGCAGTCTCTCTGATCTGGCAAATATGTTGACACTCATTGGATTCCGTGTCTTTCTGGTGTAAATAAAGTACAGCCCTGGATGTATCCCCAATATGTCAGTACGATGCGTCACAGCCCATGTCTTCTGCGAATCTTTAGATGTTTTATCTTAAGGCTGTATTAGGACGTTTCGGTGACTCTTCTTGGTTCAAGGCTGTTGATAAAAGAAATGTTGAGACATTGGTCCGTGTTTTTCTTTTTCTGATAGACGAATGCTTTGACGGAACCGTCATTCTTCTTCGCTAGAAGGGCGTCAAGGAATGGCAAAGCTTCGATTTCTTCCTCACAGGTTAATTTCTTGTTGTTGGTAGTATCTACGATATTGATATACGAAGACAAATCTTTCTGTAAGCTGTCCTTGACTATATCCAATATGTAATCAACATATCTTTTCCACAGATTAGGCTTGCATCATACAAGGTTCTTGGCTATAACCTTTTTTTCAAAATGCCCCATGAATAAGATGACCATCATCGGTGACACCGAGTTGTCCATGGCTGAGCCGAACCGTCGGTGATAGATGCTATCCTGAAAAGCAAACTCTGTTGTTGTAAGCACAAATTCGATTAAATCCTTGTTTTGGATATGGAGATTAGTGTTCCTTTGCCATGACCGGTCTTACTCTAGGTGGCTCCGAAAGATACTACGTGCTTTGTCAGTAGGTATTTTGATACATCTATGACCAATTGTTAAACAAAGCATAGCCAAATCGACTACAGTGAATTGTTACGCTTTTCCTATGATCTGTTTACCATCTCCTGACACTATTTCCTACCTTTTTGTGTACATAGGATTACAGCCTAAAGGTCCTTTCCATTTCATACATTTCACATTGGTCTTATGAAAGTGGCCGTGTTGTGATCGAAAGGTTACACTCAAATGTCCTACTGATTGTGTTAGAACTTTTATTCTGTGGGCATTACCATCCCAAAGAAAATGTCCCTGACAAGACAAGCCTTCAGATTCTTGCAGGTTATTTTAACTATTTAACTGAAGTTGACAAGCAAATGTTATTTCTCAGAATTACTAAGAACATTGATCGCATAACGGATTGAACTGTCAAAGAGACTAAACCTCATAAGGCCAATTGAATGGAGCCAATGGAGTCCTGACCTCGAAGTAACTTGTTCTCATTCATTCCTAAAGCCTACGTGATGGTCATATTGCTCAAACTCGAATTGACCAAGGCTGTACAATTGTTTTGAATATAATTTCAAACATTTTTCCAAAAGGGTCTGATCAAAATACAAAATACGATTTGACCATATTTAATGACAGATATTTTGATTCGCGATATCCCTGTAAACTAAAGTCATTGTTACATTTAGTTACATGAACCCTTGTCAGAACAATTTGGTCTAGTTAGAACGGAAATAACTGCACCTGCTACCAACGAAACCATCGTTACAACGTTGTTAAATAACGTATGTACATCTGTTACACAATATATTGCATACACAACTACAGTATTATATTTACAACACACATTATATCCATAATAAAACAATTTTATTTTCAATAAATTCCTCTCGTTACACGTATAACCCATGTCCATTATAGATATTGTCGCCATTTCCTTTGATTCATCATCTATAGAAAATTCAACATGTCTTCATAATAATCGTATTAGTTGTTTCCATTATTAAAGGAACATATTCCAGGTTTCTAAGATCTACGTAATTGTATCAGGGACCAAAAACCCTCATAGACTTAAACATGTTTAAATGCGATTTGACAACACCTCTGATAGTTCCGTAATGAAATCCTTAATATATATTTACCCCACAATGCCCATTTTCACAGTTTCAATGTCTAGTACTGGAATAATAGCTCATCATTGTACTATTTTGCATATAGATAGTATTGTCTGTGACCGACATATTTGTGTTCTACCATAGCAAGGGGGTTCAGCATTGTAGATTTGTGGTGATTGAGCTAGAATCGTGATAATTTTTATTGTTATACTGTCCACCAAAATATCGCTACCAGAGATGAGAATGCTACCTGTTGTCCACATTGCATTATCATTAACGGTATCTAAATTTAACATCTACATTCTTTGTACGCATTTTGAACTTCCTACTTATATATCTCCTGTGTTTTTTATCTAGTATCCACTGCGAATTAAAAGATTTGACTACTGTACTCTATTAACGTCCTCCTGAAATCACGAGATATATTGAAATTGCGAGTTATTGACATGTTGGTATAGTATACGCCCAGGCTAGATTTTGACTTTAATTCTAACCAATATTGATTTTTATCAGTCAACTCCTTGGATTTAAAATGTAGGTCCTTAGCATCAGTGACGTGTCGTAGAACGCCAAGAAAGCGGTATAGAATGTCAATCGTAGGGAATGTATTGGAGTATTTAAGTCATTAAATTTTCGAAATGATGAGACGGATATCAGTGATAAAGAACTTGATGATTGAATGTTCTTTTGTAGAACACCATGTAGAAGACGTTTACTGGTCAACATTACAAAGACTGAAGTGATTATCATTTTACAATAAAATTTAGAATAAGATACAGTTGAGCTTATTAATGAATAAAACTGTATTGTAAAAGCAAAGTACACGTACTTACTTACGCGGACATAAGAGTAGTATCAGATTTCGTATTTAAATGATTTTAGTTTGTGTTTTTGATGTGTTACATGTCTTCGTAATATTTCGTTTGTTTTCATCGTCTTCTGTATTGATCACATACCAGAGTATCATATGGTATAAATGAGCGTTCTTGCCTTGGCTGTTATTCTTGCGTTGATCACTCGCAACAAATCTCTTCCCGTTTCACTGGAAAAAAGTTTTCCACTGATAGACAGTACTACTGTGTTGGGGCTACTGCATTATTTTCTTCGTTCATATTTTAGGTCAGTCAATATTGAAATATTGTGAAAATAAATAAACTTTCAATTTCAGGGTCTTATTGTTGAAGATATTATGTTATAAGAAAAAATCACAAATAAACACTGTCCGATAAATTAGGGAAACCTTGCTTAGTTTCAGCAACAGGGCATTATCGCACACCAGCTATTTCGACATGATATTCTAGTCTTCACCACTGTGTAACATTGTCTATACGTTTAGGAATCTTGCTTTACTGTGACGGAACACTTATTAAAGTATACATGCAGTATACTATAAAATATTATAAGATATAATAATTTGTTACGTCACAGTTGATAAGTGTATGCAGACACATGTTTGGTATAATATCTAAAGTCTCTTGCGTTCGTTAAGATAGCGCAATAAAAAGATAAACGAGGTATGTATCATCTCCAATGCTTTGCACTTCTCTTATATCTTCAAAAAATATAATTTTTTAAGCATCCCAGTCGGCCCTAACGGGGCGTTCTACTTGTAAAACCACTAAAACTAATATTAGTACTAGTAGGAATAAGAGGTCAAAGGGGCTTTACTTTAATATACCTAATCTTAAGCAATTGTTAGGAATTGGGAAGATGGAACCAACTCTTAGTTCATTATGTAAAGTGATGGTAAAGATTGGTTCCGAACAAACGAAGACCAATACGGCATCGACTCGCACATCCAATATGTCGACGAAGAATGCGAACGAAACCGGCCCTATCATTAACCCTAGCAGTTCGCAGAACAAGCGTTTCATGCCCCTAGAGCCTTAGGAGAGTTTTAGCCCCCTATGTTAGATGATTTTTTTCTGCTCTGGTAGTAGATATGAACCCCAGGATATTTATAAGGGTCTATGTAACGATAATGAAAAGATAGGGGACTGGAAAGTTCCTCAGAATGACACTGAAGAACAAGTAAGGGTCTTTGGCTAAGTCAGTAAACAAAGTCTGTACTCGCAAGGTTGACTCTTCCAAAAAGGTAATACTATGAAGAAGACCGGGCAATCATCTTTTTGCATCAAAGATTAGTGAGGTGTTGGGTTGATGGTAGATTGTGTGGCCTTCTTGGGGGATGCCCCTTTTCCCTCTCTATCAAATGCGTCCCAATATAAACAAGAAGTATAAGGGTGTTTGTGCCCTGGGGTTGCTTTACCCAAACGAACAAAAGAAGTTAATGGCCCCTTGGGCTTGGGGTCTCTACAAAAGCCACTACAGTCAATACAGCAAGTACAGTCAGTATGGTAGAAACAGAGAGCAGTGGTAAGTCCGTAGCAGAGATACATGGAAGCAGGCTATGCTCAGCAATTGATGCCCACTAAAAAGACAAAAATCAAGGCCAATAGACAGGATGAGTACTTTAGACAAATATACTTGAGAGAGGGAAGTTTTAACATTAATGGGTGCTGCAAACAGTTGCAGAATACTAGATTGAATTTGTATCAGAACTAATTCAATTTTATGTTGCTAATGAAAGTACTTTTTAACATTCATGACAAATTCCAGTTGATCAGGAAGGAGAGGATTTGATAGATAAAGGGGCCATTATTCCAGTTCTTCCTCGTGAACATATTCAGTACCAAAGAAAAATGGGAAATTATGGCCAGTTTTCATCCTCAATGAGTATCTTGAATACTTTCCTTTTAAACAGGAAAAACTTAAGGTGGTACTTGATCTAATTCCAAAAGATGATTACCTGACATCCATTAATCTGAATGATGCGTACCTGAGTGGCCCAATTCTTTATGCTGATCGGAAGTATCTGATATTTGTATGGAGACGCCAAATGTAAGAGGAAGTAGTTCTCCCATTCGGAGTCTCCTCAGTTCCCCGTGTATTCACCAAGCTTTTGAAGCCTATTTATGCTGAATTTAGAACTGAAGATACTTGATGCTCATATTATATAGATGAATCATTTCAAATGGACCATAAAATTGATAATGTTCAAGGTAACACAAATGTTATGGTGGAAAGCCAGACAAAACTAGGCTGTACAGTCAATACAGAAAAATCTGTTTCATTTCCAACAAAACGCCTGTTGTTTTGGGGCTGATATATGGTTCTGGAAGAATTCAGAGTTTATCTGACAGATGAAAAGATAGAAAATTTGAATTTAGTGGAGATTTGTTTAACCTGTTCCGCTATTTCAATCAGAACTTGCCAAATTAATTGGAGTCATAGCGCATGCTGCTTTAATGCTGCACTCCGAGGACCGCTGCATTACAGACCTTTATAGAGAGACAAAAGCAGGGTATTGGAAGTAAAAAGTGGGGATTATAATTCCCATTTGCTCCTGTCTGATTCAGGCATAATGGAGTTATCTTGGTGAAAAGAAAATGTAAAACCATGTAATGGTAGACCCATATGTCGGTCTCTCCTAACCTCTTTGTTAGGGACAGATGCCTCCCTGTTAGGTCGAGATGCTTGGTGTGATAAATCGTCAAATGGGAGATGGTCCGAATGGGAAGCCCAACACCCTATCAACTTTCTGGGACTTCAGACAAATATCTTAGGTTTGCAGCCTTTTTTCTCAAGGGGTTCTGGGGTAGTTATAGGTATTAGATCCGATCACACCACAGCAGTAGCTTATATGTCAATGACATGGGTGGAATGTGTTCTGAGGTAATGAACAGTTTAGCTAATCTGTAATGGGCTTTACAGTGGTCTATTTGTTTGGTAGCACAATATATTCCTGGAAAATCCAATTCAATTGCAGATAATTTGTCAAGGAATTTTCATGATTCAGTATTTTTTATAGAATATGTTTTCAGTTGTTCAACCCAGATATTGACCTTTCACATCTCGCTTGCTTGAATTTTGGAATGAAACCTTATGCAGCCTGGACATATGATCCAGATTGCCAAGTTGTAGTTGTATTCATAATTGATTGGAAAACTTATCACCCATAATTATTCCCAACATTTTGTGTTTGTTTAGTAAGATGATAAGTTAAATAATTATAGACAATGTTGACAATGCCATTATTTTCACGCCACATTGAGCCTTCACAGGTGTTTTTTCCGATGGTAACCAAATCTTCACCTATTAGGTTACCACGACACAAGGACCTCCTGGTCCTACAGCACAGCAGCGACTACTATCCAATGTAACGGAATTTGAAAATAATCGCTTGTACAGTGTCTGGAACTCGTTGCAAGCAAGAGGGGTTTCGGCGGAAGCTACTAGAATCCTCATCGCATTGCTGAAGGATGGAACTCGCACAGCAGGCGTGGACGAAATGGGTCCTATGGTGCATTCAATAATCTGTCCAATCTTATTCAGTTATCAACATCCTCGGCTGCATTTATAGCAGGTGTTCATTTATGACATTTTGAAAACTGCAAAAATGGGTTTTTGCCAGGACAGATTTTTTTAGTTTCACTATCGAGAAGTTGATAGGAAATCGACATTTGCACATTCTGTCTAGTTACGTATCAGTATATCTGATCTTTCAATTTGAATTTTGATTAACTGTTTTGAAACAATGTGTTTGAAAGTATAGTATAAGGTTTAAAGTTTGCTAATTATAATTTACACTCATGAGAAATAAATCCAGTGTTATTTTGGATTTTATGTGTTGCTTTAATGACTTTGCTCTCTGATATACTCGCAAACAGAGGGCATAGCGAAATAGAATGATCCCTCATCCAGGTTTCCCCTGGAATACGATAAATGAGAGGCATTCTGTGAGCTATAGCCTGAGGTATCTAGTCTAAATAATGTAATTTGGCAAGTTTTAGTTGGTCCTACCTATTGTAGCTGTATGTCATTAAAGCTTAGCGTTGGAGTATGATGTAGGTGAGATGCCCACATATTCATTAATATTAATGAGTAAATTTGACCTTTGAACGGAATGCGAAGTGTGACATATGCCGAAGGATACCCTCTTAGCCTCAAAAATGAAGAAATACTTCAGCAACTGCAATACGAATAATGATCACAACTAAAAAATGTTGACAGTGGCCCATTTATACAGAAACGACATCACTATTAATCAAACAATGTCTCGTTGCTATACAATATGATTTTAAAATATTCAGCTTCAGATAATGTTATTTTCTAACTTCACAGCACCCAACAGTAGATCAAGTACACGGGTTAGCAGCCGTACAAGATCGATGAAGTTTGTATGCAGGAAAATTTCAAATGAATGAAGATGAAGGAGAAATTCAACATAATCAATTAATATCACTTTGAATAGTCAATGCAATGAAATTTGTTGACTAGGTGGAGTGTTGTTTAGCATTTAATATAACATCATGTTTAAGTGTTAACGCAGATTATTTGTATCTCGGACACCCCCATTTTATCTTTAAATATACGTACTTTGGATATTGTGGACAATGTCGATTTATTCTAACGAATGTGAGAAGGGAGGCAACTCGTTGATAATATGTGTCGTGCTTTTAGCGATTTTTGAGGAAGCATATGTCATGTTCGCCATTAAATCATTAAATACTTACGACTCTATCTCCGTTTTCAAAAGTCAGTGGAAAAAACACCAAGGTCCTGAATGATAAGGACATACCATCTAAAACAGAAGTTGACCAACCGGACTGGCTTGATGCCATGACAGCAATATCCAAATGGTTAGGGGAGGAGTCCAAGAAAGATGATAAGGGTGTTGCGGCATTCTTACTGCTAGATTGATATATTCGTTTAAGGCTGAGATACCTGCTGAGGAATTTGCTTAACAGGTGAATATTGAAGGCATGGGCGAACCAGGGTGATGTGAAAAGATCTCACTGTGATTTCAGAGAAATGAAGATTTCTGGACAGATTGATGCCAAAAAAGGTATACCTTTCGTCAGCCTCGTGAAATCAACGTCACCGAGATGACATGGTACGGAGAGTTCGAGATATTGGACGCGATATTTAAAGCCGTGCTTTCTGGTTCAAGTCTACGGAATAATCTCGAAGGGCGTTAAGATCTTGGCAACTCTCAGAAGATCACTCCCTCTGACGTGTATAAGCTCTGGACCACTGCAACACAACAGTACCAAGTGGAGGGTTTTCAATGTTTTTATAAGTGTCCTTGTTTTTAAACAGAAAATACTGTTTTCATGAAAGAGTCGGCGGCAGATCCAAAGTTTGATTCTAATTTATGTGGTTCCTTATTTTGTCGTTCTGTAGAGACGAGATTCTGAGTGAGACCGTGATAGATGTGTTTATTCCTTTCTTATTTCTTATTATCGAAGATGAGCAGCTTATTGAAAATATGGCTGGTATAACGACCAGGGGGAAAGGAAGACAAAGCCAGTTTGGAAAAAAGGGTGTAAAAGCTAGCAAAAATAGAAATTCCTGAACAACAAAAGGAAGGTAAGAACAAACCGAAGGAGGACTCATGGATGGTTGAAATAAAAGAGCTGCGTGCAATGAATGATCCAAATCAAACACTGTCAACGGTCACTCTTTCTTCTTCTTATTTATGTTATGTGATTATCTATGAATACATGTAATGCCTCGGCCCCTTCAACTCTGGATTATCCCCCATGAATTCCTACGTTAATGTGGTTCTCTTAATTGACCTATTTTAGTTTATTGTGTTTTAATGGTTTGTGTATGTTTTAACAACATGAATTATTTTTCTGATATAGCAACGATATAGACATTTTAATGCTGGACACGTGACCGAATACATCAAAATCTTTGTTTAAATGTATCGTTTTAAAACAAATACCCATTCCTGTGTCATGTATAACACTTCAGGTGTTCATATGCGTATTGAAATGACAAAAGTTCAACAACCCAAGTTCCAAAGGTTCGAAGTTTTATTTAACATAATTCACCAGGTATGGCTCCACGAGAATAACAACAGGATACGTTACAACTATAGTAAAACAGTGGACCGACGACCCGTCACACTGGTGTATAACTAAGTAATTTTCTTGGCGAAAAGTTCGTAAGTTCCTATAACATTTTAGGTTTCATATGGCCGAATGTGAGTAGCCGGAGACCGCAGGTTGGCGTCAGCAAAGGTTCTCCGAGCTGACTAACTCCGCAAGTCTTCAAGGCTGCTTTTATAATATCTGTGACATATGAATGTCAGCGATTGGTCAACTCCCCTGCCCACAACATTCCAGCGGGAGTCAGCATACCTGTTCTGCCCCAGGTCGGCTGACCTGTATCTATACAATCAAATTGTGTAAATTGAACTTAATTGATTTGTATTAATTGATACTTTGACCATCTTGAAATGGTACTCAATTTGGCTCTTGACCAACTGCCACGTACGTTCATTCTTTCTACCCATCTATTTTATTAGCCTGTGTTATCTCCATGGTCCATTATCGTCCAGTTAACCCATTACCCTAATGCACAATACACACAGTATTGGCATTATTTACGCTACCACAGGAAAACATGATTATGTTGCACTAATATATATAATATAAAATTCATATCTTGAAATAGTAATGAAACAGGATCATGTAATGATCATGTAATCATTACGTAATAAGGCCATTGTGTTACATTCCTCCCTTGCCTAAGATTTATCAGGAGATCAATCCATATAAAAAAAAGTTCCAACACAATAGGCCTGTAATTAAGTTTAACACAGTTCAATTAACACAGTTCGTTTATCACCACCTATATTACCTAAAAATATAAATTCACTTACAGAGATATAATTAGCACAGTTCTTCACAGAATATATATATAATTAACACAGTTCCTGAGGCACGGCCGAATACACAGAGAGTTCCAATCACAACACGTTTTCTTCTGGCTCTAGACAAATAGGTACTGTCTCTCCCTCGTCTAGCCCATCGCTGATCGGCAACGTTTTCAAAACTCCCTGACCTTGAACTTTGCACACAAGTTCTGCTCTAGGCACATTTGTCAGGTGGTATACATCCATGTATACATATATCTCCAATCCCTCTACACTGCCATGGACTGAAGGCAATTCCCATGCCCCTGTTAACGGGAGTAATATTACTTCCCTAACCAGTCTCATCAGTCCTTAGTTGGAATGCAGTCGGGTATATTGATGTTGTCATCCTCTGTGGCTCCGTCGCCTCTGTGCTCATGGTAGGAGCGCTTGGATTAACGTTATCCGATGGTGATGCTCCTTGTCTGTTCTGCAAGACAGCCATCTCGTAGCTGGGTGCAGCTCTGGCATCTTTCTTACCATACCTAAACATGGTCAACCAGTGCTTTTTCCCTTTTAACCTTTTACAATAACAGTAAATGAATATTACTAGCCCCACCCCTATAGCTATGGCCGCGCCAATGACAACCGTTTTCCACACCGGAAATGGTTCGTCTTTCTCAATAGATCGTAAGTTATACAACGTTTTGATCAAGCCATCCATCGATATTTGCTGGATATCCTTTAAGGCGTCCGACAGTTCTATACGGGTTACGTTAGGTAACGCGACACGTAGTGGTGTCCATAAATCACCACTAGTTACATTAGTATAGGTTTCAATCAACTTATCAATAGGATCAATGATGTTATATTGACTCTCTTTTTGCGAGGATGGTAACAGTGTTATGTAATCGTTGGAAGCCGAACACGAGTTATTTAAACGGACTACACCCATAGGTGGATCGACGTTAATAGTACGGTCATTAGCTTTTGCTATCCCGTTGTAGTTTTTACACACGATCGTAAAGCGCAGTCTAATCTGGGTGGCCACGAGCCACGCTGCTTCCGTTAAATACTCAGCTTTAGGTAAAATCGTATTGGGTTTGACCACTCTTCTACAATTACGTTTAATGTTCTTGGCCGATTTAGTAAATAGGGCTATCAAGCATAGTCTACTCAGGTTAGTCGGGTAAACGGGACTTTTAATGCTACAGTATTTCATGACAGGACTGATGCACTGTTTAGCTTCTTCCGAATTTAATAACACATAACGAGTATGTTCTGTGTTTATAGCGAATACATCTGTTTCCAGTTGATAACTAGCCACCATACCAGTCGTTTGAGAATCAGATACGATATTTGAAGGTCCTGGTAATGGTAAATTATGTATCTGATAAATGTCAAACCTGCCTCGGACGTCTAATAATGGAATTGATATTACAACTAAAATTTGATTCTCCTCCAACACCGTGGTGCACGTGAGGAATTTATAGAAATACCATAGTCTGGTATTTGGATCTTCGGGAAGTTTCAGAGTGCTTGGTAAATTAACTTGAACCGAATGGAGTAGTGTTTTAAGATTCCCCGGTGACACCGTACTTGGGGATAGGTGTCCCAGTGATAACATATTCACTAAATAGAACATTGCCCTTTGCATCATTTGTTTTAGGTCCTCTATTATTTTATCTAACCTCGCGTATAAGTGGACAGCTATATTTAAATTGTTTACTCTCTCGTTTAAAGTATTAGATATATTCGCCAGGTTCTGATCTAACTGCGCGACACTTGTCGCCAAATCATTTATCGCCTGTCTGTTCTGGGATATTTCTACCCGTGATACATTTAAGATTGACATGTTTTCTTCTAGAACATGTGCAATATCCTTCTGATTTATACTTAACAAGGCTATGTTGCGGCGTATCGTATTCAAGTCAGATTCTGACACTGTACCAAACAGAAAGCTGAGCGCCTTTCCTATAATAGGTAATAGAGCTCGTTTCCGTCTAGACTGCTGATGTAACAATTTATAATCTAAGAAACTACCCATCACTGTATGCTGAGTAGTCCTGAGGGTCTCTAACATAGTTTTGAGTCCTTCAAACACATTTAAGAACCCAAATCGTTCTGGTGTATCATACTGTCGTACCACAGTAGTAGCTAATTGATTTGCCATTGCAATGTCGTTAGTTAAATGGGACATAAATTTCTCATAGGGGGCTAGATCTAGTACAAAGGTAACCAACCATCTTGATCTTGTGGCTGTTACTTCATTAACTTTGTGAAAAACGACATTTTCCTGTACAATAATAGCACTGGTTAGACCAATAATAAGTAATGGTAAGATAAGCTTCATTTTGCTTGATCGATCCTACAACAATAATATGCCAGTGATTATACAAACTATTTACAATTTTAAGGCCTATAATAGATCAGTTATTGCCTGCAACAGATGTTTAACTGATTTATTATTACTTCTTTTATATTCTTTACGTTTTACTATTGGTTTTTCCTTGACATAATCCACTGACATCAATTCCTCATCATCAAGCCCTGTAAGGCTATCATTACTGGAATGTTTTGACAGTTGATCATCACTTTGGGAGCCTGAACTGTCCGACCTACTATCCGTATCAATGGCTTTTGTATCACGCCGTTTTATTCTTTTGGCTAGCTCCATTAACGGAATATCTTCTTCCTCGGAAGAAGTATCCCGTTCCCTGCGGAATCTTTTAGCTATCTTAGCAAGCGGTGTATCGGAGTCAGAATCTGAAGATACCTCATCGCTGCTTCCGTCACTGTCTTTTGGTGGTGCTGCATATGTCGATTGTCTTAGTAACCTATCCTGACCCTTAGGTATTTCCCAGTCATCTATCTTTGCTAAACGTAAATGTTCCGCGTGAGCCTTTGTCGTGCGTCCGTCAAGTTGGTTCTTAATTGTAAAAGTCACTGGTGTGGTTTGTTCAATGATTCTATAGTAAGGTCGCCATTTTCCTTGCAATTTACTTTTCCTCAAATGGTTCTTGTAAAACACGGGGTCACCCACCTTAAATTCTAGCGGCTGACTATTTTTGTCGGCATATTTAGCCTGACGTTTCTTTGCCTTCTTTAAATGCCGGTGCACTAGAACGAAGGATTTATGCTGTTGTTCAAGCGCTATTTTGTGCTGTTCTTCCCCTAAGTATTTTCGTCTTGGTTTTAACAAATTGTCTACCGGAAGTACTACGTCTCTGTTATATAACAAGAAAAATGGTGAGAACTTTGACGACTCGCTAATATTAAACCTTACTGCTGCTAATGTTTGATTCAAATACAAGTCCCACGTTGTTAATTCATTGTCTAATTTCTTGGATAAGACGTCATGTAATGTTCTGTGAAACCGTTCTACTTTAGCATTACTCTGTGGGTGGTAATATGAAGTCTTAACATGGCTTATATTCAAACTTTCCAGAACGTGCTTTACGACCCGGTTGTCGTTTTCTGTCCCGTTATCTGTGATAATTTGTAGAGGCGCACCATATCGGGGAAATATCTCATCTATTAACAAATGAGCAATGTTTTCGGCTGACTTGTCAGGTACAGCAAATGCTTCTGGCCAACCACTGTAAATGTCAACAAAACTCACAATATATTTGTTTCCTGATAAACTTCTAGGATAGGGGCCTGATAAATCTAACCCTATTTTTGCGAACGGATATGGAGGTATGTCTGTTTCCTGTAGGGGAGGCTTCCTTTTCTTTAGACTACGAGTCTGACATATGACACAACTATTTATATATTCGTGCAACTGTTTGTATAAATTTGGCCAAAAATACTTTTGTCTAATGGCGTCAAACGTTTTGTCAATACCCACGTGACCATTGCCTTCATGGTATTGCGTAACCACTTCCCTCCTGACATGGTCTGGCACATACAACCTAAGTACGGGCTCATCATCGGGGTCAGAAATATAATATACTATTCCGTCCAATACTAAGTAATGTCTGTGCACCTGACTTTTTGCTTTACCGCTTTCTAATTGGTCCCTAATTTCCTGTATTTCTTTATCTTTCATTTGTTCCGTCATTAAGTCAAATCCTTTTAAATCATAAACAGTCTTTTCTGGGATATCTGACGTATCTAACTTACTACTAGCAAACTCTTTAGGATCAAATCTATTAGAATTCAAAGTACAAATCTCAAATGCTTTGTCACTTATGTCTGGCTCATAGGATATTTCGTTACTGTTGCCTAAGGTTTCCATACTCTGCGGGGTGCGTGACAATAGATCGGCACAACTATTCTCGGGTCCTGCTATGTACTCTACTTTACAGTTATAACCAGCTATGCCTAAAGCCCAGAGCTGAATCTTTTTGTTTTGCATAGGAGACTCTAAAAGGTATTTCAATGGTTTATGATCTGTTTTTATAACAAACTCTGCATTATGTAAGTAATGGTCCAATTTTTGAAGGGCATAATGGATAGCAAAAGCTTCCTTTTCCACTGTAGACCACCTTGTTTGTGTATCCGAAAGTCTGTGTGATAAATAATACACAGGTCTCTCTTCACCACTAAGAGTTTGGGTGAGACATGCTCCTACACAGCTGTCGCTTGCATCCGTATAAAGTGTATATGGCCGACTGGTATCTGGGTATACTAACAAGGGTACAACTGTTAAACTGTTTTTCAGAAAATCAAATGCCTCCTGGCATTCGGATGTCCATTTAAATTTTGCATACTTCTTTGTTAGATTAATTAATGGCTCTGCTATTTTAGAGAAATTAGGAATGAATCTTCGGTAGCAGCTACCCATACCTATGAATCCGCGGATCTCCCCGATATTTTTAGGAGCTCGCATTGCTTGTATGGCTTTTACTTTGTCTGGATCAGGTTTAACACCATTTTGGTCTATCACAAATCCTAAATATTTTGTTTCCAGTTGTGCAAAATAGCACTTTTTGAGTTTCAATTTTAAGTGATGTTCTCTTAGTCTATCGAACGTCTGTTGGATGTGCGTCAAATGTTCTGTCATGGTTGAGGAAAATATCAAAATGTCGTCTAAGTACGCGATAGCAAAATCTTCATAACCTTGCAATACTCTAGACATAAGTTCTTGAAATACGGCCGGGGCAGTACATAATCCAAATGGCATTACATTGAACTCGTACAAACCGCGGTGGCAGCAGAAGGAAACCTTCTGTCGATCTTGGCGGTCCATAGCCACCTGCCAATACCCCGATTTTAAATCTAGAGTGGTAAAATACTTTGCTTTTCCCAATAAAGCCAATATATCGTCTATTAATGGCAAGGGGTATGAATTTGTCTTGGTAATTCTATTTAACTGCCTAAAATCTACACAAAACCTTTTTGTTCCGTCTTTCTTATCTACTATCACAACCGGAAAACTCCATGGTGACGTAGATCTACTTATCACCTTAGCCTCAAGCATTTCAGTGACAGCGTTGTCTATCGCTTCCCTTTTATTCAATGGCGTCCGGTAAGGTCTCATTTTAATTGGTGGATGTGTACCTGTATCTATTTTCATTTTAACCGTTTTTGTACATCCTAAATCAGTGTCAGATTCAGCAAACAGGTCTTGATTCCTCGTAATTATGTCGGCAATGTCTTGTTTTTGTTCTGCTGTCACATGAAGTTCATTCGTCAAATCTATCAACTCAACACTCTTGACATCTTTTGTACTACTGGTATGATCTATGGACACTACATTTTGCTCAGGGATACTGGTAACCTTCCCTACTGTACATCCCTTCCTGAGTTTAATTGTTTTGTTGGTGTTATTAACAATCATAACCGGAAGTCTGAGGTTGCTGTTAGTTCTAGCTATAGAGTTCGTGACCATTAAGCCTGGTTCCTCATACACATATCCTTTGTCTATAGCGGACACTTGTAATGTCGTATTTTTAAGATATTCTCTATTTTTAACTTTACCCTCAAAAACAGAAACAGTTTGTGGTTTTATAATTACTTCCTTGTGATTTCTGACAAGTGCAGAAATATGAATATCTTCCTCTAATGGTACATAGGCCTTACGTATTCTGAGACAGCCTAAATCGAAATACAATCGAACACCATTGTTTTGCAACCAATCTCTACCCAAAATGATATTCCTATTCATGTCCTTGACCACATAAAACTTGTGCGTCAGAGTCTCGTTTCCAACCTGGAAACTTAGAGTTGTCGCCCCGTCAATAGTCAGTGAACTACCGTTTACGGACTGTAAGTAAACCTTGTTTCTGGTCAGCGGCGGAGGATCTTTCAAACTCCGATATACCCTCCTATGTATAAGCGACACTTCTGCTCCTGAATCTACCAAGGATCTAAATTTTTGCTTCCTAATTTTAACAAGAATGAAGTTAGGATTACCTGCCAAGTTTATTTTGTATGTTTTTACTCTATTTACTTCCCCCCTGTCATCGGCCTTAGCATGACAGGAGTTCTCTAGTTTTTTGTAGGCCGGTTTAAGTTTAATCGTGGACACCTGTCCCTCTTGTGTGGCCCCCCACAATTCCAACATCGCAACTGTTCAGTGCTCTGCTGGTAGGCGTTCACTTGACGCCTCGTGGGCTTTCTAGACCCACTCCTACATTCTCTAGATACATGACCTAGTTTGTTACAAGAGTAACATCTCTTGTTCCGGTAGTGGTCAACCTCCATAGGTTGTTCCACACGCTCACCTTCATCGCGTGCATCGGTCCCGGTCATTGAATGAAGAGCAAACCTCTTCCTTAAATTCTGCTCGCGTCTAGCTACAGCCAGTGCAGCAGCAAGCGTATCGGGGTTGTCCCGCATGATTTTCACACGCAAATAATTGTGGTACAAACCCTTTGTAAAAAAAACAATTAACTGTCTTTCCACCGTAGGGCCATTTTCTACGGCGTCGGGAAATGCGTCTTGCGCCACGTCAATCATTCTTTCGCGATAGATTTCTACATTTTCGTTTTTGTTTTGTTTCATGGAGGCCAACATTTCTAGGGCGTACTGTGAGTCAGTTACGTCCGCAAACCGTACTTTTAACTCCGCTTTTAAGTCTTTCCATGGTGTTTTATCGTATTCAGTCATAAACCGTTGTATAAAATCGGCTACCGCGCCCTTGCACGATTGTATTGCTACAAACTTTTTTTTATCGTCACTAATTTGCATGGCTGAGGAATAGCGCTCTATTTCCTTCATCCAGCATTTAAATTTCTTGGCATCTCCCTCAAACGGGGTTATTGCAGTACCCACCCCTTGTATTGCTACGGCAGCATTTAAACTGCCGACTTGTGTTGCCAAATCTTGCATGGCATTAGCCACTGGATTGGTTGGTTCGACCATGACTGAATAGGTATAGTAAAAAGAATTAAGAGCCACTTACCCTTATTACGAAGTCTGGTCAATAGCAAGGTGGCGGAGAGTCTGCAAATCGTTGTAGTCAAATGGGGCGTAGTAATTACCCTGTGGCAGTAGCCTTTCTCCTACCGGTCTTAAGGGAACGTCGCGGCGGACCAATCCTCTTGGTCTGTTACGTCTGGGTAGTTGGGTATCGGTACTGACTGTAATGTCGGGCTTTTTCTTTTCCTCGAGTTCCTTCAGTTCGTGGTCAGAAGGTCTGACAACTGCAATAATTTTCTTCTTCCAATGTACAGGAAAGTTTTCTCGTGCCCGTTGAATAATAACTTCGTTGTCAGAGTTCATAATACAATGCACTTCTTTGTACAATATCCTTTCTGTTAATTCTCGATCCTGGTCACGGCACCAAAAATCAATAGTAACATATAACACTTCAGGTGTTCATATGCGTATTGAAATGACAAAAGTTCAACAACCCAAGTTCCAAAGGTTCGAAGTTTTATTTAACATAATTCACCAGGTATGGCTCCACGAGAATAACAACAGGATACGTTACAACTATAGTAAAACAGTGGACCGACGACCCGTCACACTGGTGTATAACTAAGTAATTTTCTTGGCGAAAAGTTCGTAAGTTCCTATAACATTTTAGGTTTCATATGGCCGAATGTGAGTAGCCGGAGACCGCAGGTTGGCGTCAGCAAAGGTTCTCCGAGCTGACTAACTCCGCAAGTCTTCAAGGCTGCTTTTATAATATCTGTGACATATGAATGTCAGCGATTGGTCAACTCCCCTGCCCACAACATTCCAGCGGGAGTCAGCATACCTGTTCTGCCCCAGGTCGGCTGACCTGTATCTATACAATCAAATTGTGTAAATTGAACTTAATTGATTTGTATTAATTGATACTTTGACCATCTTGAAATGGTACTCTATTTGGCTCTTGACCAACTGCCACGTACGTTCATTCTTTCTACCCATCTATTTTATTAGCCTGTGTTATCTCCATGGTCCATTATCGTCCAGTTAACCCATTACCCTAATGCACAATACACACAGTATTGGCATTGTTTACGCTACCACAGGAAAACATGATTATGTTGCACTAATATATATAATATAAAATTCATATCTTGAAATAGTAATGAAACAGGATCATGTAATGATCATGTAATCATTACGTAATAAGGCCATTGTGTTACACATGTGTACATGGAATGCTCATGTATCAAGAGTCTTAGTTATAGCTTATCTCATGGCAGGATCATCATTCTATTATTTCATCAATTTGGCATCATTATGATGCATGTAGTGATCCTTTTTGATGCAATTCTGGTAGTACCTCAGTTTTTCCGTCTTTTTAATCTTGGTTGAACTCTGCTGTCCTGACCTATGTATTTTGGTATACAGTAGTTCATTTCAATTCGACAATTTCATTCCATGATTTTTTTCCCAAAGAGTTTAATATAGCCATTTACCTATGTATATATGTATTATAGCATGTTGAATTACTCGATTCTTTATATAGTTTTGATTTGTTAATCACTGGAAGAGTTACCGCCCTTTGTCGATTTCCTTATTTCATTTACATTGAAAAGGGAGATAATTTAGCATCTGTTGTTAACAAATGTATTTTACATTATAGCATCTGAAATGTTAATGTTATGCAGATATTATTTGATTTTAATGAGGATTTTCAAATTTAAAAAAAAGAAATCGTTTTGGTTACTTTGAATTTAGTCTTATCTATGTGAATATAACGTCTTTTTCATGATTATTAGGCAGTTACTAGTTTGAAAATAAAAAAGATAATTCTTTATTGTTTATTTGGAACGTTGTTTTGTCGTATACTTTTATTGCCATTGGTTATCACAATTTAACCAAAGAGAAGCTAAAAACATTTAATTTTATGATAGCTGAAACTAAAATTGTAAACTAAAAATGATTCAGAGCCGTTGTCTTTGTTTCATGGTAATAGGCAGTAATGTATAATTTCTGTTGCTGTTCAGTTTAGAGAAAAGTTATTGAGCAGGAACATGGTAGATTTACATTTGAAATAAACTGAAATGCTAGTTTTTTGTATCAAATTTATCTATCACGATAATGTGATATTTAATTCACAAAAAAATAATTTCATGCTTGAAATAAAATTTTGCTTGTTTAGTTTAAGACAATGATACCAGGTTGTGAATTCAAAAGGAACAGTTGATGATGAACACCACAAATTATCTCATGGTATTAATAACAAATAATAAGAAAAAACGACAATACCTTAGAGTAAAGAACTCTAAAACACATCAAGACTAAAAACGAAGTCCGGCAAATGCCACGAGAAAACAAGCATGTTGACCTATCGTTTTCTTTTCATTTTCACTATATGTATATTCTTCCCTTTAAAATGAGGGATGGCTTTCAAAAAGGATGTCATCAACAAATTTGACTTTAACAAGTGCAGATCCATAATAAACGATTATTAATAGGTTACCTGCTAATGTACTGTTGGACAAATGGTCGATACATTAACACGGATCTCTGTTATGTCTCTAGGTTCGACGTTCAGTTGGAACACTTCATTCATTTTTTGTTTTGTTTCATTTCTATTTACTTATTTTTTCAAGGTGAAAACCAAATCATTTACCAAAATTGTTTCCTATCTAAAGAAAGCATAATTATTATTCACAAGCTTCAAATATCCATATTCAACACTCGAGTCAGAATAGGCACAAAGGTGTGGTAGGTATTTTAGTCAAAAAAATATTATTATTATTATTATTATTACATTCGTAACGGGCCGTCAACACAAAACGTCTTTGGGGCCTTTCACCGGTGAACGACAGAGCGATCCAAAAGGAGATAACATCAAACAAAATAAAAGGTAAAAGACAAATGCTAAAAATATTTAATCGTTATATTTTCACAATAGTCATATTCTATGATATAGACAAATGTCTTTCAGATAACCAAAAAATTTATAAACCTGTTACAAAAAAAGGTCTTTAGACTTGTACCGTTTCTATAAAAAATTCTCGAGTGGACAGAAGGTCAATCCTATACCGCGGATTATCTTCGCCTTTCAACATCTATGAGTACGTAAAGTTTGTTTGGTCCATCCGAAGACGGGCAAGGGCAACTTCGTCTCGATGGTTGTCTCTATAGCATGAAGACCATGCACCGATAGCTGCATTTATGAAGGTCAACGTACATCATAAATGTGCCTTATTTCAAGCATCAGTCGCGTGAGTTGGGTTCGGTACATTAAGAGTTATTTCCTTTTGTACACTGCACCAGACGCTGGTAGTAGTAACCATTTAGAGTGATTCCCCTCCCTACACACGTGGGAAGAGGTCGCTAGTATAGCATCCTTTCTGAAGATAGAGCCAACTTGAACGGTGCGTAAGTTTAAACTGTGATGTAAATCTGCATTTTGTAAATTTTGACATGTATGATCGGGCTCAATTATGAACACGTTAAGATAAGGTATTGTTTTCAGAGCAAGTTAGATCAAAAACACCCTTTGTCAGCGCTAAAGCAACGCAAATAGCGTAAAACGGTAATACCGATGTTAGGCCTACGGCGGGTCAAGATGGCGGTTATTGAAGGACCATGTACTCGCTGAACCTAGGAAGCGGAATTTAGTTCAAAACGTATATACGTTTTATATTTGAAAACATTTTCAATGTTGTATTAAGCTAGATTGATTCAAGAGTGGATAAGTTGTACAGATGATCTATTATCGGGGAGGAGGGGGCATAGTCAAGTGTTACGGAAGGGCCATACAAATCAATACCCAAAATAACAATTAAATGGGGCACAGATTATAACGGACCTGTGGGTGCTGTGATATTATCAAAGTTAAACCATAAAAAAATTTTGAGTTCCAGTAAGATGCCCAAAGCAAAGAGCAAACGTAAAGAAACACGGTCTGTGCCATACGGGCCAGAAGAAGAGGGGGTCAGGTCTGGTCAAGGAGAGGGAGCTAGCAGGCAAGGGACATGATAACAGGCCAATCAGTAGGGGAGAGAGGATTGACCCAGTCTGAATCAGCAGGAGACTACAGAGCAGGAACAGAATCTTGGTAACAAACCAATAATTATCCCCATTTTATGGAATACGTTGAGGGTGCATATCAGTGATAAGATAAGGGAAAAGATAAGGGATGGTAAATGCATTGACCTAGGGGCCCTCTTAGAGAATAACAAGCAGGAGCAATCCTTATCCATTAGTATTGGGAAGATAGTATGTGTGGGGATGGTAAAGACAAAATTCAAGTGTATTGAGAAATGGACAGATGCATTTATTATCTTTGCAAGTATATTTATAGACGCACACCCAGAAAGGGCTGGGGAGTTGTTTAAGTATATCCATGACATAAGGCTCGGGGCAGCGAGGACCAAGTCAAGTGGGTGGTGGATTTATGACGAACAATATCGCACGAGGAAAGAAGTTGACCCTACATCTCTATGGTCCAACATCGATAGTGAGCTGTGGCTAATATATATGGTTCCGTGGGCGGTGCCTGGAACACCATCACAAGGGAACACTTTTGCCACATCCCTTAAGTGCTATGACTTCAATTATGGCAAGGGCTGCTATAGATCACCGTGCAGGTATCGACATTCATGCCTGGGCTGTGGGGGAAACCATTCATGGATACACTGTTACAGGGCCACCCAGAGTAGTAATTTTAGGCCCCAAGGTGCTTGACAAAACAGACCTAGGTTTTCAACAGGCAACCCAGGGTCACAGGGTCTATCCAATCCTCGGTTTAGATTCCAAGTCCCCGGTAACACTAATACAAGACAAGCTAAAAAGGGTAAGTTTAAGAACTAGGCCAAGGCTTTAAAGGTTGCCATATGTTCCACACGAATTCCTCTACAATTGTAAAATAATAATATAATTCAAATAATAAAGGAATAAGGATAACTAAATATTCAGTTCTGACTCCTCATACAATCTGTGCTACAAAGACAAAAGATTTAAGGTAAAATAAATAAATAAATGATATTAATAACAATAAATTTTCCCATAAATGAGTTATGTGTCCTTACCAAGGTTAACAAACTACTTTCATGATTTCAGATCCTATTTCAGTAGACGCCTACTTGTGGCAGAGAAATACCCAAATAAATGTAAAAGTTTTGGCCCATATGCTTGAAAATTTTCCAGACAGGCAGATAGTAGACTACTTGTTAACTGGTTTTGCTGAAGGCTTTAGGGTGCAGTACTCTGGCCCAAGGCTTCCATATTCATGAAACAATTTGGTTTCAGCAAACCAATATCCAAACGTCATATTGGGAAAGTTACATGCAGAAATTAAACTGGGTAGAATTGCAGGTCCATTTAGGGAGAGACCAATATCAAACTTGAGGATCTCACCGATCGGCTTAGTGCCTAAAAGCGATGGGGGTTGGAGAATTATTTCACACTTGTCATTCCCAGAGGGCAATAGTGTTAACGATTGGATAAGTCAAGAGTTCAGCACAGTCCAGTATACTAGTTTTGATAAAGTCATTGAAATGATCAGTGGTCTAGGAACTGGGGCACTGATAGGAAAAATGGATGTCAAGTCTGCGTTTAGGTTATTACCAATATACCCAGGTGATTATGACTTACTAGGGTACAAATTTCAACAGTATTTTTTCATTGATAAATGCCTCCCCTTTGGGTTCAATATCATGTAACATATTTGAGAAATGTTCTACATTTCTGCACGGGGCAGTGGTTCAGAAAAGCAAATTAAGTACATTGGATCATTATCTTGATGAGTTTTGCTTAGCAGGGGAGGCTAATAGTGGGAACTTCAAAAGCTAATGTCAGCATTGTCAATTGTTTTTCAGGAATTGGGGGTTCCAATGGCACATAAAAAAATCGAAGGTCCCGCTACAGTACTGGTTTTTCTCGGCTTAGAAATTGATACATTTAACAGAGTGGTTCGTATCCTTCCAAAAGAGATCGAAGAGCTCAGGACATAACTCAGTTCGGTAGTCAGTAGGGACAAGATCAAATTAAAGGAATTGCAGGCATTGGCGGGGACTTTAAGTTTCTTTTGTCGGGCACTGAGACCAGCAAGGGCTTTCATAAGGCGTCTGTTTGATGCCATGGGTAGAGCTTCGAAAGCGTATCATCGTATTAGAGTTACACAGGGACTGAGAGAAGCCTTATATATTTGGTTACACTTCTTAGAATCTTTCAATGGGGAGTCTTTCTTCCCTGAAGCAGAATGGGCTAGTAACGAAGTACTGACGTATACAGACGCAGCTGGGTCAACGTGAAGCTAACAGACAGACACTTCATGAGCAAGCAATACCCATTCAGTCTATGACAGAGGAGTAGGAGCATTTAAGTCATTTAGGAGAGAGTATGGCATGATGGATGCTTGGCCCCCAATAATAGATCACTTGTATTGTTTATTGCCCATATGTCACTGAAAGGCTTTTCAGCTTCTACAACTGAAACGTATGTGGCAGGGGTAGGCTACAAATGTAAAATATTCAGATTTTACAAGGGCTTTTTATGGTAAAAAGGCAATTGAAGGGCTGAAAAGAGGTAGGCAAGGACTAGACACTCGTCTAAGTACATATGAAACTAGGTTATTCGCATCAGCTTACCTCCTAACATTTTTGCGTTCTTAAGAATTGGGGAGTTGGTTGGTACAGGTCTTCGGGTGCTAAACAGGTCTGACTTGAAGATAGACAACAAACAAATATCATTGAGGATAAAATATTCCAAACCTGACCAGTACGCAAAAAGTACGACTTTACTTATATCACATTCCAGACAATAAAAGCATTTGCCCAGTATACAATGTTGCACAATACTTGGAAGTCCGTCCTAACATACTAGGACCCGTTCTTTGCCACTATGGGGGCAGCAAATTGACTCGGTGTCAGTTCAATTCAGTCCTTAAAAAGGTCTTAACTAGATTAGGAAAAAGAGAAGGAAGGTATAAATTACACTCATTCCGTATTGGGACGGCATCCACAGCTAGTATGGCAAACTGGACCCCAGATGAGATACGCGAAGCTGGTCGGTAGTCAGAAAAATCCAGGGTATACAAGACTTACATTCGTATTCCGGTTAGGAGGTTGATAACGAAAGACATGGCAATACAGTGAAGGTAGAGCAGGACCGAGAAGGGGAGGGGGTTGTATATATATAAACACTTCTGTTTATGATGGCAAATCATCGATATCGGTGTACTGACTATCGATTTAAGCCTTTCAAGTAACTGCACAGTGTGGATAGTGGGCTCATCAATAATTAAAAGAGCTTTTATACAATATCGTACCAGCCCGGGTGGTTCATAGTTGAGCCTACAAGGATTTGGTGTGTTAAGCATCTTCTGGTTATCCCTAAAATTAAGCAGATATTGCGTCTAGAGGATGAACCAACCTACCTGTTAGTTCACTGTGGTGGTAATGATATAGGGTTCATCCCTGCTAAGCAGATAAGAGAGTCAATGATGAATGACCTAGAGAAAATCAGGACCATGCTGTCAGACACCCGTTTTATATGGTCACAGATCTTACCCAGGGGCCTGTACAGGAAGGCAAATACTGAAGCAATGGGACGGGCAAGGATCCGAGTAAACAATGCCGTTGGGGCAAGGGTGCAAAGAATAGGGGGTTATTTCATTATTATTTCGCATTTGTCAAGAATAGTTGGTGATGTTGTCCTCAACATTATAAAAGGGTGTCTAGAGTCGTTCATAAGGGGGTTCGGAACAGTGTATCCCAAACGTTACTAAATGATTAGGTTAGGTTGGGCTGCGGCTAGTGTTGTGGCGGTGAACCACTAAGTCAAAGTAAAACTTAACCGAGCGGTCCAGATGGCGCTTGGTTCAAGCCACATCACCATCTACTAGTAATATATTAACTTTTATGAGGACAAACTAAATTTAAATTGACTGAGGTTCTGTACCCGGGCTTCGGTCGCCTAAAATATGTTTAACGTATGGTCATTCAAAAGTGTTGAGATTCACAGTTTGTCATCTCATTTGCTTCATAATATAACTGGAAACTCGGCTTGTTATCCTCAACGCAAGTGGTGTCATCTTATATGACTACATAACTAAACACAATTATTGGAACTGTAAACTGTGACATTGAAGTCAACTTTATTTGTGAAAAACTGCAGATGCAAATTAGCCAGTGGAACTACATTAGAGCAAGTTTGCCATTGTTGATATTTTTTTCAGAAGTTAATACGCGGATTTAATTTTATCTGTTGGTTGCGGTAGTTACTAATAACCAACCAATTTTGCAAGTTATCTGTTCGTGCCATAGTTACTGGTATCCAACCAATTTTGTCAGTTATCTGTTGGATGCCCGAGTGAATGGTAACCAACCAAATGCATTCAAATACCTGCTATATTGTATAGCCGTGGCCCAAACATTGCCAAACATAATAAATATCAAAGTCACACCATATGATAGTGTTGTTTGTTATTTATTTATTATTAAATGTCTGAAATAATAGCTTTTACGGAATGTAATTCATTATTGGTGTATTGATTCCATTCCTGCTATCAATGACCTGTTAAAAATGTTTGATAAATCAGTGAAATGAAGTTAAGAAACAACAGGTGGTAGCGATTAAGCAGCCTTTGCGGTACGATCTGCTTTATCATACCTTGGTAAGTATTAAATTCCAAAATGTGTAACTGAGACAATTCTGCCTTGTGGTACACCCAATGAAATAGTTGAAATGTGAAAACTCCAGACAACTTGGATTGGAATCTAAGTAGCCTATGTTGCGGCAAGTAAACCTTGTACAATGCCCTCGTGTGACAAGATCATATTATTTAGTCAAGATGTATACATACCAGTCATACAATCAGAATTATTATATGTACTTAATTATTATTCTTGTTTTTTCCATTTTCTTCCTTCGGCGAAAAGGCATCCGATACATTTCTGGAAAACTAATGGATGAAATTCAACAACACTTTGCAGTGCTCGGATATGAAAGGTGGTTGTGAAGGTTTTGTATTTTTTTATTTGTCAACTTTTGCCTGATTTCTCAATATTCGGCTAAAATTTAGATATCGTCCGATTTTCTTGAAAAACTGTCATGTAGTGAAGTTTTATCTTAAAACACGATGTTGGCTTTCATTTTACGATAAGATAAAAGTTGTCCAACACATAACAGCTTCTGATTGAGGCATCGTCCGATTTCCATGAATATTGAAGGTGAAGTAGGTATGGCTTTACATCAGAAGCACAAAGGTGACGTGACATCCATTTTCCAATTGAAAGATTGCTGCCCTATAGCAGCTTCTGGTTAGTTGAAAAAAATGTATATAGATATAGGTATATATGTATTGTTTAATATCAGTACCATAGTGAAGGAGTTATTGATTTCATTTGACAAAATAGCTCCCAAAAAGACCTTCCTATTGCTTGGAATTTCCATATGGTAACCGTGAGAATTTGAAAACAGGTGTTGTCTGACACGACAAACACATTGCTGATATTCATTTTCTTACAGGACAAAATGACTGCCCTACAGAAAATCTGATATGTTGAAATTCAAATATTGTAAAATTAATGCTGCCTCTCACACTTCTAATTAATTTCAATTTAACACTGTAAGTACATCAATTACGACTGCGGGAATGTTTAGGGTGACATTTGTATCGGTCATTATTACAATGAGTACTTGATAATGTGTTTCTAAAATAAAACATCTAGGACGCTATACATTGGGTACCCAGTTTCCCTATAAAGAAGGGACTAAACGTTAGTACACAAAGAAAAGATAGGGAAATAATGCTTTTCGGTACGTTTGTTTGTTCGATATGAAATAGCTTTATCAATATTGCACATAAATGTTTGCACTAAAGGCAACTCTGATTATGTTTATAATGACCGTTGAGACCAATGCACACCCTGTCTTCTTTAGTGTACATTTGAGATCGTTTGTAACATGCATGCAAGTAGGTTACCTCGGTCTTTAGTCTGATTCATCAGTTAGCATAGGCAATTATTTCTTAAATACAGATATTTGATTTGAGCGCTGAAAGCCGTTGGGCGTGGCCCCAAAGGCCGAAGTTAGTCCTCATATTGGTGCGCTCTATCAATGTTTGAACACATTTCAACTAAATTTGGTTTGAAACATCACTGAGAGTTGGGAATCATTTTGTTTTAATTCAGAAATTCTATTCGACCCCGATGAACTTATGAACGGGACTCCAAAGGTGGAAGGTAGACAATATTTTTCTTCAAAACTCGACTCCTTCTTTATGCCACTGAAGGTTTCAACCAAATTTGACCTCAAAGATTATGGGGGAGCGATGATATCAGAGGTGCATAAAGTTATCCTGAGATTATCCTGTCTTAATCTTATTTTTTTCGCTTTGGCCCACAAACCAACATATTTCATCTTGAACAAATAGTCTGAACGACTTCTCATGTTTCATTCGCACGATCATAACGAATTAGAAAAACATTTTGGAGTTTGTTAAGTAAAGGAAACAGAATATATGTTGTTATTTTTCAGCTAGATCAAATCAGTAGCCATTTTGTAACAAGATCGCGTAACTGGTTTTTATGTACGGAATTTGCCATTTGTGATTTTCTGATTCTTTTAAGGAATGTACAAAAATTGAATACATCGGATTTGTCAGACCACCATCTGCAAATTTGGTTGTCCATCCATTATCAATTGTCAGATGACGTCAAGGGCCATGGCTCTCTTCTTCGACATGAATATAGCACAGTTTCTACCAATATGCAGTTGAGAACTTTATAGATACCAATCAATATTATGCATCTCTAGAAAGATTATTGCTGACTGAGGAATCCGATTTGCTGTTCAGTATTTGTCTAAAAAGATTTCATGCCCCATGAGTGTCCCCGTAATGTTGATTCATGAATTCCGAAATATTTAAAATATTGATATTCATTTTTTATTCGTCACTGACATAAAACGATAGCCAGATTATCGTGTCATAGTTTTGGGTTTAGACACCATGGTGATTTATTTATCATTTTACTCCATTTACCAGATTGTGAGAGATCTGTTGTTCTAAGGACTAGGTTTTTAAAGTTTAAACATATTTTATTGCCAAATAAATTTGAACAAGGGAATTTGGCACAAGTTATTACAACTTATTGGAGCTCTCTCCCATCATACATTTTCAAATACATGCTTATGCAGATATATCCTTAAACATAAATTATACATATTACGCATTCACACACAGACATAAATACATCACTGTGCAAGAATCTTTAAAACCTTTTGCTGGATTTAATGAAATTTTGCACATGTGTAAAGACAAAATAGTTTAGGTCCTCAGAAAGATCAATACTACCAAACAAAAGAAGCTCTAAATTCAAATCTACTTCTAATTCAGCCAGATTATTAAACAAAGTGCGTCTTTCATTTCTGAAAGTCAGACACTCAAAGAAGAAATGAAAGGGATTCTCACAAAGATGACCACAGGAGCAAACTGGATTTTCGGCTAGATTTACTCGATAAAGATCGTATTTAAGGGAACTACAACTGTGTCTAAGTTTAGTATGTATTATGTTTAACTTCCGTTCACCATAACTAAAATAGGTAGGTGGGGATTGTTGTGTATTTAAAGTAATTGATGTTTTAAACAAATTTATGGAAGGCAGTGACCGTACAGAGAAATCTAACAAGTTCCAGCTACGAAGCGTAGAAGGTATAAAAGAGAGGTTTGTAAGAGGAAGTCCAAATAGAGGAACTCTATAATCATTGTTATTTCTAAGATTGTATCGGTTAATATCTGCAACAATAGGTGGTAAGAGATCGTTTTAATAATCTGGAGTTATCTTGTTATGCATCTTAAATAAAAGTTGAAGTTTTCTTCGTTTTCGACGATTCGAAAGTGTATCTAAACCAGTTTCAAAATGTAAATCTTCTATACGTGCATAAGAAGGAAGGCCAGTTATGATACGAGCAGCTTCTCTTTGGGCTTTTTCTAATTGATATGATTCAGTATTAGTGCAACCGTCCCACAATTCACACGCATACTCTAAAATTGGTAAAATGAAAGCTTTGTAAATTTTTAAGAGACTATTTCTATTTAACAAATATTTCAACTTTCTTAAAACATTGATATCTTCATAAAAGACATATATGTAGCATTAATATGATCTCCCCATTTTGCACTGGAATTAAAATTTACCCCCAAGTGCCTATGATGATCAGTAAAATTCAAATCTTTCCCGTCTAACTTCAGGTCTAAATCATCATCTATGTCAATCGAATTAGAAATAAATATTACCTTAGTTTTGTCTGGATTGAAAGTAACCAACCAAGTTTTATCCCAAAAGTTTAAAGAATCAAGATCCCTATTTAAGACAGTTTGGATTTCAAGACATGATGAGGGAGACTTTAATAAAGAATTATCGTCTGCAAAAAGACGAGCAGATGATTCAAGGACATCGGCAATATTATTTATGTATATAAGAAACAAAAGTGGACCAAGAATGGAACATTGATGAACCCCTGCTGAATTTGAACCTAATAAACACTACTTAGGACTAGGTACGCGACAATGCTGGTGCAGACTATTTAAGTCGTCTCCATGAAAGGAGAAAACTAAAGATCAAGGTAAGTTTTGTATAAATGTTTAAACAAGGTGTATTTCAAACCTACGTTAGGGGGTGTTTTAAGGATACTCCTAAATATTTTATCCACAATGTTTACAATTTTGTCACTATAAGTTTAATATGGATGTTACTCGATCGTGACAGGTCATTCATATACCTGTTATGCATACGCTGTGCCTCTGGTAACTTGGAACTTTTCAGGCCAGTGTGGGCCAGCGTAGGCACTAGGTAGTTTTCATGTAAGTTGGGGTGCTTGTGCTAAGCATGCCCTTACAAGGTATTGTGTGGGAGACCCTAGGTGGGGCTGGGCAGTACCAGACAGAACTTCGACTGTGGATGTTGTGTTGTCCAGGGCTTGTCACCATGAATATTGCGAGGGATGTTGGGAGGGTTGTCCAGGAATTAACATGTTGGGAGCATGGTACCTGTCGGTATGACATTTTATTAGCTGGGTGCTAACGATGGTTGTGTGCCTTTACAGATGTTATTTTCCAAGCTGTGTGCTTCGAAGCTGTGCGGGCTGTGTGCCATGTTTTCTGTCTAAGACTGTGTATCCGTGAGACGTTTAGGACTGTGTGTCCATGAAACTCTATATGGACCCCGAAGATACTGAGGCCTTTGTTTGGTGTCTTTGACCAGAATCAGGACCTTGGTGAAAGTGTTGTAACCAAAGGAACTGATCATGATACTACCTTTCTTGATGTTGTCCATGGAGGAGTGCCCGCGTATCTCGCGTAACGTCGTCGCGCTATGTTAATGAACTTACAACGAGAGACTATAATATTCATTTAGGGATAATTTCTCAGGTTTTAGTATATAGTATAATTATTACTAAAGAGGGCTTCCGTATCTTTAATGTAAGAAGAAAGTATGAGTGTGGAGTGGTGTGGTGTGTTTTTCGTATGTTGTTTGTTTATTTTACTTGGATAGTAAATAAAGGTATATACGCTTAGTTTAAGTTTGTTTGTTGTTAAATCGGACGAGCCAATTTCCCACACCCTGTGATAACCAACAAAAAACTATCCAAGCGTTTGTTAACTTATTTTATCTTTCCCTGCGGACAGAAGTCTCCTGAAGTGGTTAGATAATTTTAATCTGATACCTTTACCTGATAGGTGGCGCCAATGGAAGTCACAATAATTGTCTTTCTGACGCATAATGGAGATATTCTTGTCGATTAGAAGACTTTGGAAACGAAAACTTTTCGAGAAAGGTCTATGCAATTTCAACACAATAATGTACGAGAAAAGATATATTATGCATTTGGGTCAGAGTCTCGGATTGGTATTCAAATGAAAATTTGTTACATAATATTAGCTCCCGAATGAGATCAAACGATCGTGAACACTTATAGACAACCTTCCTTCTGTTAAGCGACATATCCCCAGAGTTGTTATCGCTTATCTCTCCGTCACATATTACGCGAGATACAGTAGAACCTGGTTGATGGCATTTAAAATAACTTTTCAGTGTCAAGGTTTTCCCCGGTATAGTTTTATTTGACTTTTTTACGTAATAATTTTGATTATATATGAAAGCGCAAACAATATTTGTTACTTCTCTTCCATTTCTCGATGTGGTAATATCAGTCTTAAGTTAACGGCCTTGTCATTTGTATTAAACGTGCCATTTGACAGGAATCCTTTCCCTTATAAAACCTTCAGTCATTCTCCATTATAACACAAGTGGTATAAGTTTTTACATTGTACTTCTTAAGGGCCGTCGTAGATGTCATATTCATGGTACTGTCATCCTTAAATCTTTAACGTTTGCGTGATGTAATGTGATGGGCCCTAAAACAGTGAATTATGCTCAGTGATTAAACGTCAGCACCGACAGGCATGTGAATATACCATCGTCAAGCATTTGGTTTAAGAAAGCTAACAAACGTAATACCCTCGTATACAAAGGAAACAACATTTTTCAAGTATTCATATGTTCTAAGTTAATAAAGCTTTTCGGCAACTCAGAGATGTGTTCTAATGCTTTGTTTTCAAAACAAAATCTCATTCTCCTGTCCGAAACACGGAAGCGCCTGATTGGCTGCTGTTAACAGTTTGACCCCGGGTCATGAGAACGGCACTTCCAACGCCGTATATAGTAAAAAGTAAAATTAAATCCTACTTTAGTCAGATTGAACCAGTATAAACATATAAGTTTCGATGGCATCAACATTTCATATCAATTTTAGGTTCCGTCATTTGGTCATAGAAATGAAGAGAAGCGACAATAACGTTTTGTTCAGGTCAGCATGTGCTTGGAGTTGACATTTTTGCTTTATTCAGATTACAGTGTCAATCTAGAGATCAATGCGGATGCAATCTATATAAAAACAAAGAACATTTGAAAAGATAAATTGCATTTATTAAAAAAATGAAAAGAAGTAGGGAACTTGGAAAATTAATATAGAATTTCTCAACCTGTCATTACAATCTGTTGTTATCAATTTCTTACTGCATTGAAAGGCATGAAATGAAAGTGTTATGAAACTACAATGTATTTTACTGTGCAAACTCGGCGTACAAACAAAACGAGTATAAGATGTATGTTATCTCTATACATTACAACAAACCGTCTACAGCGATACAATATATAATAACATGATTGATCAAAACTGGATGGTTAAAGCAAAGCTAAGGAAAATTCAAATAGATCGGACGTTTTATGTGTATAAATTAATATTCAACTCTAAGAAAACAAAACACAACAATATTGGTATCACTGGGAATACATTAAGATTGAACTCCTAAACAAAGCAAAACACAGCAGGGCTTACATCATTGTGGAGGTACCTTAGCATTTGCAACAAAACCAAAACACAAATAGGCTGTTTTTTTAATACGTAAGTATTTAACTCCTAAACAAATATTGAGTTGTAGTTATAAAAAGGATTTCGAATTACATTTGCATTTTATTCAACACAGATACCGTATAACTGACATTACTGGAATAAAAAAAGATAAAAAGAAAGATGAAGGTTGATCGATCTAACATAGACGACGATAATACATTAACTTGGCACTGGTGAACTAATCATTGACCTTCAAGACAACTCTTCCACCACTGTAAGGACAAGACAAAAAATTGATATCTACAGATAGGTAAACATGATATGACGAGTGTAAACAATAATTAAAAAAAAACACATAAAACAAATACCGCTTTGCTAGTCAAACTATCTGTTCGACAGACTTAACGCTGACGGTACTATTATGCGGTGACTAACGATTATAAAATGTATTGACTGATAAGGTCACAACAGCCCACCCACTATGTAATTAGATTGTATGGATTGTCATGACGCATCGCTTTGTTATGTGATTTTGTATCAATCCTAACGCAGTGCTAATTCCTTCCGAAAAGTTCTTTTAATCCATAATGGCTGTCTTTACACTATCTTACTATGGAATTAAGTTTTATGACCCTTCCAAGGTAAGGAGGACTTTGAGTAATGTCTCCAACCAGCGAAAATCCTAGTGTGGGTCGTAAAAGTAGTACTTCCTGATTCAAGCCGATCCCTCGTCTCCAACATTTATGATATGTAGGTGATTATCAGTATAATGTACCAGATAGGGTGCCGTACTGCCCTGTCCACGTTAGGACATATCAGGTTGATTATTAAACCGTTCGTCTGATGTCCCATTATTTGAAGGCACCGTCTTCATGTAAACCCGCTTCAATATCCATGAACGACAATGTGATAATTACAGTAGGAAATGTTGATTTAATTCAGCTTCATTAGACTACGGTGCGGCTTAGTTTCAGTACGTTTTATACAGAGACCATCAGTGCCTAATTTAATTGTGTTACTATTTGAACTGGTCCCAAGGAATTGTAAACTGGTCCGTTTAAAAGGGTATTAATGTGGCAATTTATTGATATGTCACATTTAGAAGAAGAGTCTGAAATTTATTTATTTACCAAGTTTTACGAGGTTGTATGAAAGCCATACTGGTTGATGTGTTTTTTTTCCGCGTAAACAAAATGACCAACTTTGAAGATCTTTTGAAAAACATAAGCTACACATTGACTCCTGTATCATACTCAGCACATTATACGTTTTATGAGAACAGTTCCAACGGTCTTCAAAGGCCACCCAAATAGAGAGATGATCATGATTCTAGGTAACAGAGAAATGAAGTAAAAACAGTACAACATCCCATTTTATAAATCATTGCAGATAGAAGTAATTAAAGATTAAAAAAAATAGTGTGTAAGGGCTAATCTGTATATACACCATTAGTTAGTGTAAGGGCTACTCTGTATATACACCATTAGTTAGTGTAAGGGTTACTATGTATATACACCATTAGTTAGTGTTAGGACTACTCTGTATATACACCATTAGTTAGTGTAAGGGTTACTATGTATATACACCATTAGTTAGTGTAATGGTTACTATGTATATACACCATTAGTTAGTGTAATGGTTACTATGTATATACACCATTAGTTAGTGTAAGGGTTACTATGTATATACACCATTAGTTAGTGTTAGGACTACTCTGTATATACACCATTAGTTAGTGTAAGGGTTACTATGTATAGACACCATTAGCTAGTGTAAGGGTTACTATGTATATACACCATTTAATAGTGTAAGGGCTTCTCTGTATATACACCATTTAATAGTGTGAGGGCTGCTCTTTATATACACCATTTAATAGTGTAAGGTCTACTCTGTATATACACCATTAGTTAGTGTAAGGGTTACTATGTATAGACACCATTTAATGGTGTAAGGACTGCTCTGTATATACATCATTTAATAGTGTGAGGGCTGCTCTTTATATACACCATTAGTTAGTGTAAGGGTTACTATGTATAGACACCATTTAATAGTGTAAGGACTGCTCTTTATATACACCATTTAATAGTGTAAGGGCTGCTCTGTATATACATCATTTAATAGTGTGAGGGCTGCTCTTTATATACACCATTTAATAGTGTAAGGGTTACTATGTATATACACCATTTAATAGTGTAAGGACTGCTCTTTATATACACCATTTAATAGTGTAAGGGCTGCTCTGTATATACATCATTTAATAGTGTGAGGGCTGCTCTTTATATACACCATTTAATAGTGTAAGGGTTACTATGTATATACACCATTAGTTAGTGTAAGGGTTCCTATGTATATACACCATTTAATAGTGTAAGGACTGCTCTTTGTATAAACCATTTAATAGTGTAAGGTCTACTCTGTATATACACCATTAGTTAGTGTAAGGGTTACTATGTATATACACCATTTAATAGTGTAAGGACTGCTCTTTGTATAAACCATTTGATTTTTACTCACACTAGGTGTCATGGCATTGTACTGTTCGTGATTTGATAACGTCACAAGCACGACGTAAGTCTATATAGGACGTGTTGGTGTTTATGTCATGTGATAATATACTATTCCAATGTATTATTAATATTGCGATGACGTGTTGACAGTTATGTTATGTATGAATAGCATGATGACGCGTTGATTATTTTGTGTTAATATCATCATAATTTGTTGTTTATGTTATGTGTAAAGATTGTGATAAGGTGTTATGATTATGTTTATGTATCAATATGCTAGTGACGTGTTGATATTTATATTATGTGTTTATGTCATGGTGACGTGCTGATAATTATGGCATGTCTTCATATTATGGTTGTGTTGATGCCGAACATTATTTTGTTTTCAGATAGTACTTCATTTCTGTCATTACAAATACAATAGTTCTCTGTTCATCAGTGTTAGTGTTCCTCGTGAAACTTTTTTTTTTTGAAAAAAAAAAACAAAAAACAAAAACCTAAAACATCATGATCTATCTACATTATCGGTAATGTTATTGGATGCTACATAACATGCGCTTTGTAAAACACTTGTAATTCACCATCTATTAATACCTATAATGTAACAGATATTTGAACAGAAAGTGATGTTAAAGTATGGATAGATTATTGCGCTAGTGCTTATGACATGGTCAGTACTTGATATGCCACAAAAGGTATGTCATGGCATAGAACCTACACAGTGGAAAATCCGTTCATCCTGCTTCGACATTTATGTCAATCCATGTGTCACTGTATATACAGGGACTGGCTGTGTAATACAGATAACACAGGAACGACCAATCAAAAACAACTAGGAAGAACCCTTCTAGATAAGTCAATGGACTGTTTAAGATAATATGGCTTACTCTTATATAGTAACGTACTCCTAACTTATCAGTAAAAATATGCAACGGAAATGCTAAATGGTTATCACTAACCTTATTTCAAATTATTTTTAATTTTTAACCGAGTATGATTCAAGCAAAGTTGCGGAAATCATAGGTATGCTGCTGCGCATACGTTATGAATGTATAGAGTTTTTACCTGTGTCAAATACAACAGCTCTTTTAGTTTTGTTTATATTATTCGTTATCTCTCTTACTGATGTTCATGTGTCTGTATATTTGATACCTGGTTTCTAAGTTACCATGGTAAATGATTGCATTTGTTTGAATTATTAGACTCTATAGTAAATAATAAAATGCTTCTCATCTTTGTGTGCACAACTGTCCAGCTTAATCTTTCATACAACATCCTGTTATCTCACATATCAATGTGTTTTTGATATCACGAATTAAGTATAAACCATAGTACGAGATGATATCACACATAGCAATAATCCGCGCAGAAATGATATCATAACTGTGTTTTTTCATCTTCTTGGTACATCGTGTTGGTGATCCAATATTCTTTTTCTTGTTCTGTGTCCTTTTCGCGCAGATCGCCAGCATTTTGACTTCCGTTATTATGAATTCCGTTACTATAGGATCCGTTACTATAGGATCCGTTGCTGTGAAACTCAACTCCATTTGATGAATCGGACGATGTCTTTCCGTTACTTTGATTTTTGCTTGTCTGTTGAAAGTGAGAAAAAAATCGCTCTAAATTGATACATAACATACAATAGAAAAGATCTGATAATAAACAGAAGATCTGAGAGGTCGCACACCATTGTATGATCAGTTCAATCGTTCTCGTTTTCCCCTCTTTCCGATCCCTCTAACTAGAGTTCTTTACAACAAACAGTAATAACATTATCCATTTGTCCTTCAAAGTAATATGCCTCGGGGAACAAAATTGACCTATGTAACAAACACCACACTTAAGATTTTATTGAGTATATATTTTTAGATTAAATATGGCAGAAAAATGAGAGTAATACAGAAGTATTAAAGACAAAATTTCCTTTCTGACGTTAGAAGATTTTAGATAATCCATTGTCAAGACAAATAGTGACGTCCATTTAATGCTTACATACATCATGTATGTAACCTAAGGCTGGTCACGTGTGATACCTGTGTAAACAATATACTTTAAAGGTATATATCTATTCTGTCTGTATCTAATCGAGTAACGTTGTGCGATCCTGTAATTGAAATAGCACTCGTAAAAATTAGTATGACCGCTTCTCGACCATTATCTTTTCTCGATTAATTACAAATTTGAACAACCACAACTATCAACCATGGGAAAGGATCTTTAACACGCACAACTAACATATTAATCTGAATGGAACTATAAACCTACATTAAGTTTGAGGAATAGCCAGAACAAAACCTCAACTTTAAAATTAAAGATGGGCGTTGTTGGTCATAAGATTGCGTCATCACACTCAAAACCGAATGGGCAAATCTAAGGACAGAGGGGAACCTATTTATTTGGTCTGGATGATATCCATTCACTATATTGTTTTTAAAAAGCTATAAACTACTACATGTCGGTCATTTTGTTTTAGTAATCAATGAAATGGACACAAATAGATACCATGGGTAACATCAATTATGAGAAATGTCCACCCAGTGTTCCTAATGATTGTTTAGGGACGAAGGGTAATTTGATGGTAGGCTAATAAGACGAGCTGCTTACCTGTCGCCGCCGTTTTTTCTGCCATCTTATAATAACAACAACAACAACAACAAGAACCAGGACTCCACCTCCGGCACCCCCAGCAATAGGTGCTACACTGGATGCCTTTTGCTCTGAAGATTCATTGTCATTCTGCAATAAGAGAAATAAGTTTAGAAGGCAAGCGAGATCGAACCACTACGTACGAACAGTGTCATATCGTGTTGTAACCTAGCTATTTACAATTTACCTCGGTCGTATAATTAAAGGATCTAAAATACTTGCAAAAGATGTATATGTTTATGATGTAGCATCATTAAATCTAAAAAGGCTCATTCCAAAGGACTTGTGGACTAGTAAATTGTAACTACAGTCACAGGTAGACAAAATGGCAGTATTCGGGGTTATATGTGTAACCGTTTAATTCCAAAGTGATTTATTACCACTTCCAAAAAAATGTATTGTTGTTATAAAAGCAATCTACAACCATTTACGATAAAACTGATTTCTAATCATGTTATCACCCTTCTAAGGTCTATCTCTAATATTATATATGTTGTCACTCCCTAAACCTACTGAGATGTATTGCTACACATGTATCTCTAACGAGACCGTCCCTATGTTTTCCGTGTATGGTTTAATCATATTTCTCCCTGTACTCATTTCCCTAGTGAGACCTTATTTTTGTCCTATTATGATACATTCGATTATTAGATATATCTTATAGATATCACGGTAGGTAATTCGATCTGCTGACGGTAGTGGTATCTCCTGCTATACTTTGTGGGATCTCTTCTGACACAAGGTATTGTTGTTCCAGTATTCCTACTATGATCTAGTATTTATCACACTATGATCAGTCCCCTCTTCTGAAGACATATTGGATAAGAAAACGGAAAAAAGAAAATGTAACAGATGATCTTTGGCATCTGGGTGCAACAATGTCTTATAATATAAAATATAAATATAAAATTAATTGTTGTTAAACTATTCTATCAGCTTTTATCACCGTTGTACAAATTAATTCGTTCATTTGCGTAGACAATGTATCATTTGGCATAGTCTTAATTTTCACTTCTATTTAACATCATTATGGAAAGTGCCGACATGATAATATATGACATTAAGAACTACAAATACATGTACACGTAGTTAAATGTGAAAGTGAGAACGTCAATGATCGTGCAAAACACACAAGTGAATATCATCTTTAAATACAAATTCAGAGTTAGATGCAGAAGAGCTAAAAATTATTCAACACATACATAATCAAGTATCAAATTAAGAAATACATTTTCATGATTAGTATTAAACAGAGACTAAACAATATTCAATATATCTGACTTAAAGTTCTGCTGATTCACCACACGCATCTAAAATTAACGAGACTGGTGTGATAGTATATATAGTGGAATTTATACTGTGACAGGAATTGTTATATACATCGGTGTTAATACTGTGACAGGAATTGATGTATACATCGAAATAAATACTGTGACAGGAATTGTTAGATACATCGGTGTTAATACTGTGACAGGAATTGATGTATAAATTGGTATTAATACTGACAGAAAGTATTCTATACATTGAAATTAAAAATGTGACAGGAATTTTGATACACTGAAATTAATACTGTGACAGGAATTATTGTATACATTGCAATTAATACTGTGACAGGAATGGCTGTTTACATTGAAATTAATATTGTCACAGGAATTAATTTATTTCGAACAATCAATTATGGATATATTTGGTCATTGAGATAATGCCTGTATTTTTCTCTCCTATTTCGAGACACACACGTTATATACATATGATATATAGATGTTAGATTCCATATTATTGTATTCAAAAACTAAACCATAAACAAACCATGCATTCCAGCAGTCTTTTGACCAAGACTCTTCATATTCAGTTTTCTAAAGAATATCCGATTAAATACCGACCGATTCCATTCTGAGAGATGTGTATATTCTTGATAAAAGTAAGGGCTTAGCCTGTTGCCAGATTATATTGAGATTGGCAATAAAACAATATGAAATAAAACAACATCGTAGTATTTACATTTATATCGATTTCATAGCTTTAACCACAAAAAAGGGTAAAGTAATTAGGTCATACACCCGTTCGTAAACTATGAGATTTCCGGGATTCCCTGTTAAATTGATAAATACCATATTACAAAACTATACACAAACTGACCTCAACTCGCACAACAGTGTTGGATGAATTCTTGTATGACGTACAGCATTGTTACCCTCTAATTATTGTTGAATGGGTCCTTGTATGACGTACAGAATTGCTACCCTCTAATTATTGTTGAATGGGTCCTTGTATGACGTACAGCATTGCTACCCTCTGATTATTGTTGAATGGATCCTTGTATGACGTACAGTATTGCTACCCTCTGATTATTGTTGAATGGGTCCTTGTATGACGTACAGTATTGCTACCCTCTGATTATTGTTGAATGGGTCCTTGTATGACGTACAGCATTGCTACCCTCTGATTATTGTTGAATGGATCCTTGTATGACGTACAGCATTGCTACCCTCTAATTATTGTTGAATGGATCCTTGTATGACCTACAGCATTGCTACCCTCTGATTATTGTTGAATGGGTCCTTATATGACGTACAATATTGCTACCCTCTGATTATTGTTGAATGGGTCCTTGTATGACGTACAGCATTGCTACCCTCTGATTATTGTTGAATGGGTCCTTGTTGAATGGGTCCTTGTATGACGTACAGCATTGCTACCCTCTGATTATTGTTGAATGGGTCCTTGTATGACGTACAGCATTGCTACCCTCTGATTATTGTTGAATGGGTCCTTGTATGACGTACAGCATTGCTACCCTCTGATTATTGTTGAATGGGTCCTTGTATGACGTACAGCATTGCTACCCTCTGATTATTGTTGAATGGAGCCTTGTAGGACGTGCTCTATTGCTACCCTCTGATTATTGTTGAATGGATCCTTGTATGACGTACAGTGTTGCTACCCTCTGATTATTGTTGAATGGATCCTTGTATGACGTACAGCATTGCTACCCTCTGATTATTGTTGAATGGGACCTTGTATGACGTGTTCTATTGCTCTCCAACAGCATTTTTGTATGAATACTGGTATTACGTACATTGAACATGTTATGTCGAACTATACAAACATCAACAAATTGCCAATATGTCAGCATAACCATAACCCAGTTGCCACATATGTACAAAAAATATCTAAAGGAAGACTCCTGAAAAAGTACAAGATAAATTATGTGCTCCTCAAGAGTAAGCATTTTTTGCTTCATCGTATCCGCTATGTAAACCTTGATAAGGCCAGGTACGTAATGTCACGTTCTCAAATAAGAACAAGCTATACACATATATTCTTTAAAGGTTGAGAATGAATATTTTTCAAAGATATGATTTTAAAGCTATACATAATATTGTCATATACTGGTTTATTTATTTGAATATTTGAAGGGAATAATTGGTTTTATAATTAATGTCGTTAAACGGATTTCATTTCTGTATATATTGCAGTTCGGAAACAAAAGAATTATGATTTGAAGATTTAGCAATTTAGCACTACTTTGTTGAATTTCGCATGTTCACAAATATTGATAACTTAAATCCCATACCAGCCTTCTTTAATCGACCATCGCTTGACTTGTCAGATGAACTAAGAAACTAAATCTACAAACTGAACAGGTCTCAAATTTTATCTTGTCACGACAGCACGATTGATGTCCCGTCAGATATTTACTTTTTAAATCCCAGCAAATCACATGTATAACATTGATAATCACATTACATTGCTCTGTGTCATGGAAGGACATTGATAATTTTGATGACATGTCTTTCTATTTCTTAAGTGACCAATTCACTACAAAAGCGATTATCTCGTGAACAAACTTACTATTTTGTAAGGCCTTATTGCTTGTGTGTTTAATGTCTTCACAGCAGCCTGTGTCTTATGAGGACGAGTGTCTAGGTACACACAAACATCCTTGGTCTTATGAAGACGGGTATAGATACCAACTGTCTAGGTCGTATGAAGAAGAATGCATAAGGAGACACCACTAGGCTAAGCCGTATAATGACGGGTGCATAGCGCGACACTTCAAAAAGAAGAAAAACAAAGAAAGTACAGCGGGCAGAAAAACGGGAAACCTCTGATTCCGAGTGTTGCAGCGGAGTCAGCAGATCACTTCAGGCAAAGAAGGTAAACCCTGATGAGATATACTGTACATATACCAGTAACACCACGGAAGATTACACTTCTGTTCCAGCACGGGTTATTACGTCAGTAGTCATCATAAAGCCGGTCTAATTTTTGAAAATGCCATACATTTGGCTCTGATACATGTCGTCATCAAAGAGAATCATACTAAGGCGCATGCATTAGAGGGAAATGTATAGACAGCTGGAGGTTGGCTTGAAATTCTGAGCAGAAAAATAACGACGAAAATACCCACATATCAACAGCAGCATAATGGAAACTCAAATGAAAAACTTACTCGGAGACATCTGGAAACGTACAAGGAGAATAAGATTATAACGTTACAGAAGAGTAGGCGTCCTCTGCTTCAAAGCATGCCATGTAAACATTGTTCCATGCATAGTGGACCAACTAAATCGAAAGCTTAAAGTGTACCCAGTATCAAGTGCAAAGTCCATCAGAAAGGGCAAAAACAGGGATTAAGACGAAAGAGAGAGAGAGAGATGCTCAGGATGACTAAAAAAGATGTCACATACGTGGCGTTTGTGTTGATGGGAGAGTACGATTATATGGCACTTGCTGCTATAATGTATTTCTACTTACCTTTGACGGAATTGTATCAAGCGGTGTACGTGTTGAGGTTTGAAGGGTAAACTATAAAAAACGTACTGGTGAGTTATTATATGTCGCGGAAGTAAAAGTCGATCAGAAAAGGCAAAGAAGAGCGAAAAGCGCCAATGCGATTCACAGCGGTTTAATGTATCAAACGTGACACTTCTGATGAAATGTAATAACTACTCACTTTAGGAGACATTGAAACAGGCGGTTTCTCTGTTGATGTCACTTGCTCAGGGTAATACATAGACTAGATTAAGAAATGTTTCAGTGTCAATACGCATCGCAAAAGCAACTCTCATTTAAATGCAATGATGGCCAAAAACGGCAAGAACAGTTATGAAGGAAACTAAATGGCAAATGCGAACAGAAAATAGTTCGCGGACGTTAAAGTCGATCAGAAAAGGCAAAGAAGAGAGAAAAGCGCCAATGCGGTTCACAGCGGTTTAATGTATCAAACGCGACACTTCAGATGAAATGTGATAACTACTCACTTTAGGAGACATTGAAACAGGCGGTTTCTCTGTTGATGTCACTTGCTCAGGGTAATACATAGACTAGATTAAGAAATGTTTCAGTGTCAATACGCATCGCAAAAGCAACTCTCATTTAAATGCAATGATGGCCAAAAACGGCAAGAACAGTTATGAAGGAAACTAAATGGCAAATGCGAACAGAAAATAGTTCGCAGAAGTTAAAGTCGATCAGAAAAGGCAAAAAAAAGTGAGGAAAAAGAGCCAATGTGGTTCATACAACTGCATGATGCACCACACGCGATATCTCTAATAAAATGGAATCATTACTTACATTAGGAGAAATTGAAACGGGCGGTTTCTCTGTTGATGACACTTGCTCATGGTAATACGTAGACTAGATTAAGAAATGTCTCAGTGTCAATACGCATCGCAAAAGCAATAGTAACTCTCATTCAATTTAATTACAATGATGGCCAAAAACGGCAAGAACAGTTATGAAGGAAACTAAATGGCAAATGCGAACAGAAAATAGGTCGCAGAAGTTAAAGTCGATCAGAAAAGGCAAAAAAAAGTGAGGAAAAAGAGCCAATGTGGTTCATACAACTGCATGATGCACCACACGCGATATCTCTAATAAAATGGAATAATTACTTACATTAGGAGACATTGAAACAGGCGGTTTCACTGTTGATGACATTTGCTCCTGGTGATACGTAGACTAGATTAAGAAAAGTTTCAGTGTCAATACGCATCGCAAAAGCAAAATCAAACGTCTTGCAATTTAATAACAATGATGACCTTAAACGGCAAGAACAGTTATGAAGGAGACGGAATGGAAAATGCGAATAGAAAATAGGTCACGGAAGTTAAAGTCGATAATAAAGGCGCGAGGGAGAGGTAGCTACTTACATTAGGAGACATTGAAACAGGCGGTTTCACTGTTGATGACATTTGCTCCTGGTGATACGTAGACTAGATTAAGAAAAGTTTCAGTGTCAATACGCATCGCAAAAGCAAAATCAAACGTCTTGCAATTTAATAACAATGATGACCTTAAACGGCAAGAACAGTTATGAAGGAGACGGAATGGAAAATGCGAATAGAAAATAGGTCACGGAAGTTAAAGTCGATAATAAAGGCGCGAGGGAGAGGTAGCTACTTACATTAGGAGACATTGAAACAGGCGGTTTCACTGTTGATGATACTTGCTCATGGCGATTTGTGGACTAGATCAATAAATGTTTCAGTGTCAATATGCATGGAAACATCAATAACAAATGTCAGAAGAAAAGACGTGTATATATGTAGGAAATAGTATACTAGAAGGGATTGACAAGTCGCATTAGGAATCCATCTTACAATACGTTAAATAGATTTTAAGGTTCCTGTAAAGTGTGTTTATTTCTACTTACTTGTTGCACTGAAACATTTTGATGTTGTGTTGTTAAAACCTGAAACAAATTGTAACCAAAAGCATGATCACGAGATGCCAGATATAAACACAATGACGACCAAAACAGGACACGACATTTACGAAGAAGAGGAAAAGGAAAATTTGAAAAAAAGAGATAGGACTATTACAGAAGTTATCAGCATTCCGTATTAAACGATATAAGTTTGGAAAGCATCGGTTTATAGAGGCATCAATTTGGGAATGGTAAACTGTATTGGTTAATAATGCGGGTTCCTACTTACATTTCGTGTTGTAGGCACAGACGGTTTTTGTGTTGAATTTCTCCCATGATTGAAAGTAGACTAAAATGGACAAAATCAAGACATGTGATCAAATTCCAAACTAAAAACGAGTTAAGTGTAAGAAGCAAGAATAGAATTTAAGGAAAGAAGGCAAGATTTAATTATGTATTGATGAAGGGTGAGCTCGAAATTTTAGAAACGAAATTTAACATTGCGTCCCTTTCGCCCCATTCAAAATATCAAGTTGTTTAGAAAGGTTGAGAATACAAGTATTGAATGTCAAACATGCATTAACGACTAGAATTTTGTGAGTGTAAGTTACTGAAGAATGTGTGTTTCTACTAACTTTGGGCAGCAATGAAAACTTAGCTTTTTACATCTTGAATTTCGTGAATTAAAAGATATGAAGAATACTACTATAATATTAAAAACGACAATACAAAGTAAAAGAAAAAACTGGAAACCCGAAATGATTCGAAACCACATTGACACTCATATTTATTGGAAAAAAGAAATTCATATAAGCCAACGCTACATACACATTGTATTTATTCTTACCTTAGGTGGATGCGTTACAGGTGGTCCTTGTGTTGAGGAAGGTTGCTCACAACGATTCCCTTCAAAACCATCTTTACATTCACAGGTGTAATTCATGATGCCATCGTGACAAGTCCCACCATTTTTACAAGCGTTGTTTACACAATCATCAATATTGTTTTCACAATGACTTCCGTTAAATCCAGCTTTACATTCACAGGTGTAATTCATGATGCCATCGTGACAAATCCCACCATTTTTACAAGCGTTGTTTACACAATCATCAATATTGTTTTCACAATGACTTCCGTTAAATCCAGCTTTACATTCACAGGTGTAATTCATGATGCCATCGTGACAAGTCCCATCATTTTTACAAGCGTTGTTTACACAATCATTAATATTGTTTTCACAATGACTTCCGTTAAATCCAGCTTTACATTCACAACTGTAATTCGCAATAGCGTTCTTACACTTCCCTTCATTTTCACAGGTAACATGAACACAATTATCAATGTCAATTTCACAAAACCTTCCTGTGAAGCCTTCTTGACATTCACATGTAAAGTTTGCCACCTTGTCACTGCAGTTTCCATGATAGCACGTCACGTTTTCACAGTCCGGAATGTCAATCGTGCAGTTTTCGCCACCATAACCTTAATTACGAATAGCAACATGCAGATGAAACAAGTTTAGCTATATAACCCGTCCTCGCAGTAATAGTGTACATATGTATGTAATGTGTATAATGGTACAGATAATATTTCATTGGTCAATGTTGTGTCATCAAATGCAGAAAAGAATACGATGTCAGTTGAAATAGAAACATCGAAATTAGATCCTAATGAAAAATTCGAATTTGTTTCCTAACGCCAAAGTTTAGTATACTACATTGCTAAGCATTTGGTAGTACTTAGGTTTAAGCAAATAAATCAACTAAAATTTGTTCATATTAAGCAACTAAGAATTCTTCATAGTTATCAACTAAGAATTGATAGTATTAATAGACCTTTTAAACACAATTTGTTCCAAATTTGAACTTATTGTTCGTATCAAATCCTAAAGCTGATTCTCCTCTCATCGTTTTACAGGCAACCGTATATCATAATTAATCTGGTTGGGGACTAATTATCGAAGAATTTAAAATGAAAATTCATTGATTCAACATCAGCTTTGTCTGTGATAGAAATAATCTTTACCTTAGAACTAGTTATTTAAATAGCATTTATATAATCTGATTAGTCATTTGTGGAAAATACAGTCGTTTGAATTTGCCGTGAAAATAAATTATCTGGCCCAAACTACAGTGTCCATTATCGTGATTTTAACAATTGATATACAATTTCACAAACATTAAAGGTGCTTGATATAGTATTCTAGGCATAACATCAATTGAAGTTATTTCGTTTTGCTTTTCATTCTGAAACAAACCAAACAAATCAAAACGAAGCAAAAATACCGTGTGTAACTGTTTTATGATTGTCGTCTCTCAATAACTGAAATGAATTTACCGTTAGTTTCCCTACTAGATGATACTGACTGCTCTAAGACAAACGCAGGCTTTGTTTAGCGCTGTATCTAAATTCGACTATTGTATCAAGCTTAAGGTAAATCTATGTGTTCCACTGTTATAAAATACTATTAAGGAACATTTGAATTTGGTAGATCATAAATGCATGTGTCATTTTTTCAGCAAAATCGTTACAAAAATTGCACTTGCATAATTGACGCCAGAAAAATCACAATAATTGGTACATCAAAACAGTTGGTCTCAAACCAATAAATTGGAAACTTTGCGTCCGTTTTGCCAGACAGAAAATAAAAGTATGAACTTTCTTCAACAAAGAATTACTTAAAACTTATATTGTTGGCATTTATCATCAATATATTCATTGTTATAGACATTTTGACCAAAACGCAATGGCATTCTACATACTTTATCATGTGAACAGTTCTTTCCCGACCCAGATGTACACATGTACATTTATTGCCTCGTAATACCAAAACCTACCTAATAAACACTCCTTTTCTCCATTTGGCCCACATGTGTAATGTCCATTCGTCTCGTCGTCTTTGGGTACGCAGTAGGTATTACACTGCGCACCGAAGTAGTGTTGTGGACATTTCGCCACCAAAGTCACGTCAATACTAAAAATCAACACTTATAACATATAACATTGTGTTCAGCAGAAGTTTATAGATTGAAATTTAGATATTTCACTTCACTCCAGTATAATTACAAAAATATGAGCCTAGTGTAGCGGCACATACCGATACTATATATCAAAATAGATCATAATAAACTAAGAAAATAAAATCGTACCTGCATGTCGGGCAATGATCCTTGCTCTCCAGCGTTAACACAAAATCCTTGACGATATGAGTTGTGTTTATCTTGGAACAATAATATGTAAGTGCGTCTGGGCCTTCAAAAACATTGTCGTTACGGTACTTCTGCTTGACGTACAGGTTAATTGTCTAAAAAACAACAATTTGTTAATAACTTTGGGGTATGCAATTGAATAACGCAGTTTTCACGTAAAGGAATACGAATACTATCATTATACGATTAAGTATTTGTTTAGACAAATACGGGCTAGTGAAAATTAGAGTGAAGGGTATCTGGTGGAAAGTGTCGGTACTTACTGTTCATTAAGTAATAAATAGTCCTGTGTCATTAGTTATGTCATAAAACATATATATCACATTTAGAACGGAAACAAATGATTCTTCATACGGTAGTGAAATGATGATGTCACAATGGAAACGATGATATTATTTTTTTCTTTTGTAATGGGTATTGCTACACTCATTTGCAGGTATTGTAACATTTAAATTGCCTTTGGCGGTGATAAAAAAGACATCACCGACATTCCTACCAAATCTTCACTGAAACTCAGACTCAAAGTACATGAAACTAGCGCAAAACTAGTGCGATACGGTTCACAATCAGTATGTAGTGCAATGTAATAGGGAACGCAAGCATTGTTTCAGCTGTCCCATTTTATCACCGTAAGAAACTATAAAACCTAATATCTTTATATTATCCTTCTGTTCTGTAGACTGGTTTTTGCTTCTATTGCCTTCATGTCTTATTTCTCTATTGGCCAAAAGTTGAGTTTGCGCCCAATTGAGGGAGTACATGGGTTATGTTCCTGAACCATGTCATACCGGTCCAGTCATAAGAATGGAAATGTGTACTCAGCAATGAGAGAAACGAACAAGGGTTAGTCATGTGATCGAATCAAGTGTCACGCTTCCGTACTTACAATTGTCAATCCTATCATACACTGATATAATGCTGAGCGTTTAGTAGTAACTAACACTTTAAAAGATTCCGCCAGGACCGAAATCCTAATTTACAAGGCCGAATTCTCGGCGAAACCCCAGATTTCAGGCAGTATAAAGAGAGGGGGGTAGTATAGAATGAAGCGAAAGGTCAGATTCCACCTTCAGTCGCTTTTTCCGAGATCTGCAATGGGAAGAGTTATTTCACTTGGTATCGTTTTGCTTTTATATTGTTAGATGTCAACATATATGGCGAAGTGAGTACAGGTGTTGGGAGCGGGATATTTTCAGAAGGCTGCGATATGTTCGATTAAGGCACCTTGTGACAGTACGATACAGAAACAGACTTTATAGTGAAATTACACTTAGGTATATTGTCGCAGGCTCCGGCCTGGACACCCCATCCAGTCACATTACACTTACAATTGTCAAACCCATCGTACACTACCATAATACTGTTCAACAGTGAATACAACATCACAAGTCATTTCGATGACAAATGACAATAAAAAATGTAAAGCATTACGTGTAAAAGTAAAATCAGCATATCTACATAGGCTTTTCTGTGTTAAACATTATCAGAGACACAAAAACTATGTTTGGAATAAATAGATTCAGCCGTCCAGTGAAGTTATAATTGATCGTGTACATACCTTCCCGTAATCTTGTCTCGAAATGTTAAATATGATCTGTCCATCTCCGTATTGAAGATTGAGGTGATCGTTCGTGGTGTGATTTGACATATTACCCTTAAAATGCACATAATCCTTCGTATTAAGATCGTGGTATTCTTCCTCACATTTCCTGTAATACATAAACACTTCTTAATTAGTATAAAATCGAATTTAATATCACAGAAATATATGTCCTTCAATTATTCACGAAACATTACATAGTGGTATGTACGAAATATGAACGTATTTCTTCACTGCTACCCTTTCCGATCACATTTTGTCACCGTCTTTAATCCATCCATTAACAGTTAATTTTTTCAACTTCCCAAAATCTTCGACCAAATTTTAATGATATCTCGCTGGCCTAAGGTGAAAATATTGATAATACGGTACCCATCCTCCGCAAGCCCAATGTGTTGTGTCAAACATTACCAAAGTTTGTGAAATTTCAAAATGTCCACCAGAAGCAAATGCGGTGAATATAAAGTTGATATGGATGAAACGGTTTTCAGACGCGCTACATCAGGATCTCGCATTTCCCCTGTTATAGTTTGATATGTTATTTACCTGTGTGTCTTCAGTACAATTCAATATAGAAAAACTGCATCTACCGCATAAATTGACATTGGAAACAATTCAAACTACGTTAGAATGGTAAAAGCACATATTGACCCTGAATGACACCAAGAACTTGGATTACGGTGACAGAAGGGATCAATTTGGGGCTGAGATTTCCAGCATTTTCTTTCTGTTTTTATACAGCTTTAGGTTGATGTAGGTAAATCGACATTTCATTTCTGCAGTGTGGTGTGTAAAACTTACTGTTTTGCTGTGTCAATGTGAACTCGAAACAGCGGATTCTTGAAACGCCAGTCGCTGGTATCGACTGAGTAGCTATTCAAACGAAATCTTATTTCGACATTGTCCGTGCTGCTGGTGCTTTGACCACCGAAAACCTGTCAAAATATTCATATCATTTGATTTTAAGCAATAAGAAACCGCCACTATACCATGTTAAAACATAATACGTCCAGAGCATTTCGACGTGGTAACAAGCAAAGAATCTATCAAAGATGCATAATGATAAACTATTTCTTTCTGCCGATTTTATTTTATGAGAGGACTGCACGAGTTGTATGTATATATTTATGGGAGGCTGCGATATGCTCTTTTAAGTCACCTTGTAACAGAGCTGGACTGAAGTTGCCGTTTCATTCATTCAAATGAACTTGACATTCTAAACTTATCAGAAATATGACAATAAGGTTTTGATATTTGTTTCAATCACTTCGTGTTTCCCTGTGTCATCGCCTAGGTTTCAAAATGTATGATCATAAAATAACTGACGAGTCCCAGAAGGACAAAACAGCTGTATGGTGCAGCAATTTAGTTATTTTTTTCTCCGGTATATTTAACTCTGAAATGTATTAAAAGATGTCATTAAATGTTTGTATTTCATGCGATCTTCAGTGTTACAACCCATAAGTATACTGCTGAAGACATCCAACAGGATACCCCAAAGAGGCATGTCCTACATGCTGGAGAACTGAAGTTAGGAAATAAAGATGTGTTTTTAACAGCTTCCTCAAAGTTCATAAAGGAAGAACAAAAAATGCCAACAAGGAAACGTAAAGCAAAGCGATTCTTAAAGTAATATCTCAGCTTTCGATGGTTTATTCGCGTTTCATGTTTCACCATTTATATTATATCTGTGCTATTAGTATTGAGTTGTTTCCCATTAATATTCTAAATTCAAAATCTTTCCATTTGTCTTCCATATATTATATCAATCAAATAGCAAACATTAAATAAGAATAAAAGCAAAATTAACATACAATAAAAATTTACAAATATGTAGTAAAAAAAAACCTACACAGTATGAATGAAAATACCGTGCATACAGATAAAAAAAATTATCGAGTATACATAATACACCGTTTGACTTGCCATACAGATGGCGATAGACAAGACCGTATGACTACGTCAATTAGATAACACGCTTTATCAACCTCGAAAGGGTCATCTTCACTGGAAACATAATCGATGACCAATTAAAAAATTTTAACAGTTTTTGACAAACATATATGTATACATGTTGTGTATTGATTGCAGTTAGTTTTGTAAATGGGCATCTGTCCCATAAAATAACATAGTATTCAAGTGAAGGCGTGTATATATAATAAAACTGTTGTAAAGTGTTTTTCTATCAAGTTTATATTCCATCATACCATTGATATGATCATTCCATTTTGTATCATCACTAAAAAAGATGTTCTTGAACATCTACAACCTTTAAAGGTTCATTTTGAAAAAATATCTGGATGATTACGATTATTCAATAATGTTTAGATAATTCATTCTATTTTATTCAGATATCCAATCTCTCAACCAAATGTTCGCTATGAAATGCATCATCAATCAGGTTTTGAGCTAATTCACCAGGATTATCGTCAGTTACAGTATGCTATAATATGTTATCAGCATGTAACTTAACCACAATTAACTAAATCATTGAGATACGACAAAAACAGCATTGGATCGCGAACCGAGCCCTAGGACACCTTACATTTACTGGTGTGAAAGTAGAAGCATATCCCTCTGATGTATCTTATCAATTAAAAAGTTTTCAACCCAAATAAATGATTTCCCTTTCATGCCATACTGTTGTAATTTATATGTAAAACAAGCCTTTATGCCATATTCTGTCAAATGTTCTACTTGAGTCATAACAAACAAAAGTTAAATATTGATTCTGGAAAAGACACTGTCCTATAGTGTGATAAATAGTGTTATAGGTTTTTCAGTTTCTAAAATAATCTTTCCGATCATTTTCCTAAAACAAGAAATAGCAGATATGATTCATATATTAAAACATTTTTCCTTTACAGATAGGTAGCAGTACACAGGAAATTGCTATACTCTTTTTGAAGTTGACAATGTAGGGTATAATTTTTTCCAGAATAACATATGTTTTGCATTGTGTCGGTGATTACAATTTCGACAGCCTCGAATCTGTGTATACACACTTGATCTATTTTTATAGAAAGTGATATCTTCAAGTGTCCAAACGCGTTCATGTTCGAATCCATTCTGTGCCTGGATTCGCGGAAATGTGAGTAATTTGTTACCTCGACAGTCTTGCTCATCTTTAGCCAGGTGTACATAAAGAAGTTCCTCCCATGAATGTAAATACATTAACGATTATTTTTCATAACCAATCCTCTATACCTGTATTTCTCAAACCTTTACTGCTTTCTGCAACCATCGTATTTTTATTGGCACTTTTTGAACAAAGGGGAATAACACCATTCGATTGACTTGTTAAAGAGTAAAAAGAAAGTACAAGAGAAAGTAAATTAATTTTTTCAAACTGTTTTAGGTACCATACCATCACGCCAAGCTAGTTGGCTTACATTCAGATTCAATTGATTTTATTGCTCAAAAATGCAACTTCTGAATCGCAATACAAACAATTGAATTATTAAAAACATACAGACAATACAAAATATATAAATACACAATAGTGTTCCATTTCCCAACTGGAATACATATAATTATTTATAGTCAAATATTTTAGTGTCAATTATATATTCTGAGATTCATGGCAATACGAATGTATTTTTTTCTTCATCACATTCATGGCACCCATTAATTAATACATTAATGTTTAAATGGTCATGGGTAATATTTGGTTTATCAACTGATTTCGAAGAATTGAAAGGTTGTAGAGTGGACAGGCCAAGAAGTATGTTCTGCAGATTCTTCGCCTAGATTACAAGACCATAATGGAGAATCATTTAAGTGATCAAGAAAGAGATCAGAGTTCAAATTACTGGATTAAATTTTAAGTTGATACAAAATGATATTTATTCAACGGCTACCACTATTTTTAAAGATTTTGTTGTATCAGACACAGCTTGATCATTTGTAAAAGTAGAGATTTAAATTGTGATAACGAGTTGATAGTTGATAACTCAAAACTAAGAACTAATGAGTTAAATTCTCTAAATGTACTTGGAAAAAACTACTATAATAGCTAACTGTTCTACATATTGGAACATTAAAGCATCTGGTAGTCCGTAATTGATATATTTCATTTTCTTCTGTCTATATAAAAGGTTGCATGATGACCTTCAAATATTGTGGAGCCAAGCCTTAAAGTATCTTAAATATTAATAATAGTAAATGTTTTTGACGCCTATCAAAATGAGATTCCCAGTTAAGTTCTTGATACAATTTGTGATGGGAGGTGCCTCTGCGCAATCATGTAATGATTCAAACAGCTTTTAAATGAACAGATTCTAACTGTTGCTTAGATTGCTCTGTACAGTTGTCCAATAACACATATGCATACTCTAAAATCGGCATAATATATGCTTAATAAATTTTCATTTTTTTTTAAATACTTTAATTTTTAGTAATTTTAATACATTTACTCTTTTAAATGTTTTTTAATATATATAATTTACATGATGAATCCATTTGCCATCTTCAGAAAAAAAACACCTAAATGTTTATAAGTTACACTCAACTGAACTGGGGTATTATCAAATAATATATCTATATGTATTATATCCTTTTTCCTAATATCCCACTTCTCTCCCCAAATACTTATATTCAAAAGGTTTTCAGAAATTTTATTTGCTATTTTAATATTGTTATTGTCAACTATTTCACTTAAAGACGTATTATCTGCAAATAATTTTATGTCACTTGTTACTACATCAGCAATGTCATTTATATATAGGAGAAATAAAAACGGACCTAACACGGATTCCTTCCGAACGCCAGCATTAACTGATTTATGAATTGAGAAGATACCCTCAGTTAGAACACGTTGTTTTCTATCTGACAAGTAGTTAGTAAACCAACTATGTATTTTTTTTTTTGTCAATACTATAGGGTTCTAGTTTATATAATAGCCCTTCTTGCCACACTCTATCAAATGCTTTACCTATATCACAGAATACAGAGCGTACTTCGTGTCCTTTATCAAGGGAAATCATGATTTTATTATATATATCGATATAAGTTGACTCACATTTGAATCTCCTTAAAAAAAATTTTTTCAAAACTATTTCACATTCTCGTAAATAGTGATATAGATATTTAAAGATTACTTTTTTCTATTATTTTACTAAAGCATGAGCTGAGATAGTACGATAATAAGAAACATATTTTTTCCACCTTTGCTTTTGTGAATAGCATTGATGTTTGCAGCTTTCCAAGATAATGGGATTGAGTCTGTTTCCGTGGTTTTATTACAGAAAAGGGTAAGAGGAAGGGTAATAGAAGGCATTAAAAGTTTTATCAATTTTGGGACAATTCTATCCGGACCAGCGAGCTTTTTCTCATTCAAAGCAAAAAGTTGGTATTTAATGTCCTGTTGGGAGAACACAATATTATAAATCACGAAAGGAAAATCAGAAGGCCTATATCATTTGAAGAGGTAGAGATATATGGGAAGCATATATTTAGACATTCTGCTTTCTCAAATGGATTTTGAAGCAAAGAGTCATCATCAGTAAGTTGAGGAACACTGGTTTGTTTACTCACATATTTTAATAAGGCTTCCGCTATTTTCCAGCACTTATCAGGAGGTAACGTCATCATTTAATGATTTTTTTCGCGGGATTTTATCTATATATTTATTTTTTCATTATAATTTTTTTCGGTGTCTCTAATCAAATCAATTATTTCATTTCTAATTAATCTATTTCTTTCCCAATGAGTGGGAGAGTTCGAATTAACAGCTTTTTTATGGATGCGATTTCTTTGCCTGATCTTTAGTCTGATAGTAGTGGTAAACCAAGGTTTATCATTTGGTCGTATTGTAACTGAACGATGGGGTACATACTCTTCAGTTTGTTTATGTATTGATTCCACCAATATATTATTGATATCGTTTACATCATTGTTCTTCGGAAATAGAAATCCTTTCAATATTACTCAAATAATCATTTATCCTGTCAATATCAGCACCATCATATTCAAATTTTTTTTCATGTATACCGTAAGTTTTTATACCGATTATGAGATGCTAAATTTGATAAGACAATGATCACAACAACTAGGAAAAAGAACAGAAGTATCATTAATTTACCTATTGTTTTTAGTAAGAACAATGTCAATAGAGACAGACGTGGTCGGTGTAATTTTTGTCGGTTCGTTGATGAAACTGGTTAAATTATATATCGTAAGTATTTGTCCTAGATGAGAATGTGACTGAAGAGATATAATATCTACATTTGTGTCCCCTGCTAAAATTACATCAGTAACACCGTCATCAAAAGCTTTATCAAACATATCATCAACTTTTCGCCAATATTGCATTGTAGACTCAGGTATGTAAATGCACCCAAGGAGTACCTTATGATTGTTAACTGACACTTCTATCCAAACAATTTCTATGTCATTACGTTCTTGATGCTTTCTACGCTTGCTAATAACAGTATATTTTGTATATATAATAATGCCACCTCCAAAACCTAATTGCCTATCCTTTCGGTAAAAATCAGGAGAACAGCTCTCTGGTATCAATGGATTAACATGTGTTTCTGTAATACATAATATATTACTTTCGGAGAGTTCACTTTCTTAAATATCTCACTTATTTCTAATTGATCGAACATTTAGATGAGAAATTTGAAGATTGCGCAGATGAATAGGATTTAATTCAATAGCAGTTCCCAATAGCAAAAGAAATACTAAAGTCAAACAAAAATGAACATTGTTTACAAGAAAAGTTAAAAAAAAAAAAAAAAAACAAGTACAAAGTATTTTAGAAAATATACAAGATACACTTTGTAGAACATTTTTCCTTCCCTCGTACACCCATCAACCAGTATCTAAGTGATACTGCATCAAGTGGGGGATACAACATGACAAAATAAACTAGTACTGGGGTGTAGACAAATTATATGCAATATTACATACATATCTTAATACAGATCCAACAAGGCATGAACTGAGTACCTTAAAATCTAAATCTTCTTAGGGCTGCTTAATATATCCTTACATAAATGTTACCTTTTTCAAGAGTCGGAAGGAAAAATATATTTAAATTTATATTGTCAGCAATGTTAATCATCCAAGGTAACCTGCACGCTACATTTTGAATAGAGCAAGTTCATTATGGATAAGTAAATCAGGTTGTTCGTGCCATATAGAGTTGACAGACGATGGAATCGTCGGAGACGAGCAACCAAGCTGTCCCATTTAGTAAAGAAATATAGTTGCGGATTGAATTCCATTGTTTAATGATGATTTATTTGAATGATATGATCAATGGTTTAAGCATGCGATACTTCACTGCGCATTGCCACGTTATAGTAGTATTTGTACAATTCCTTTATGAAAGGGCGTCATTGATATGAACCCGTTGTATACAATCACAACAAACTCACTGTGACGGCCCAGTGTAATAAAATTTGATGTGTTATTGTTATGTTTTCTAGAGAATAAAGAAAATTGCTATGATATTAAGAAGTGAATCGAGGTCATCAGAAGAGATGTATATCATGGAAAATTAGTCAATAAGGCATTCCGATGTCGGCGAAGGAAAGTCCGTCATGTTTAAGTTTTGTTAGGAGTAATTCGAGTAGGTTCATCAACAAAGCTGATAAGTTACATTTAGTCATCAGTTTACCGAAGTGACAACCAGGTTGTATATTAGTCAAGTTAAATCTTATATCTAGGTAAAGAATTACAGATATTTCCACTATAAATTCAAATGTGTCCCAGTAACTGACTGGTATTTCTGATCTATATTTGAAGAAATCAAGAAGATATTTGTGACATTGTGCCCAAAAAGGAGGGAGTCCACAGTTTGTATAATCAATGAGAATAACATTTCAACATGTTCTAACATTTTCTTCTTATGTATGATCTAGATATAATTCCCGGTTAATAAAAATACCACTTTTTATGATAAATTAACACACCACCACCACGGTCGGATCTCCGGTTAAACCGATCAGTCCATAAGTAGCAATGGGATATCAGTCCAACGTTATTGTATATTAAAAGTAACTTATGAAAAGGTATTAAGTGCGAGACAATACTTCTAGGAATTAAATTACTTTGTGAAAGGCTATTGACGAAAGACAGAGTAAAAAATAAGTAGGGGTATAATTATTCACTTTTGATTTCTTGAATGAGAATACAGACTATAAAATGTTTATAGGTGACTTAGATGAGAGACATCTGGTATAACTACTTCCATTATGATACTGAATTAAATTTATTCATAGCTTTTGTGAAGTCTTTGAGAGACCAATAGGATTTCCACATTTGATGTTGTAGTTTGAAACGTCTAAGACTCAACTAACACATACAGAAAACACCATACATAACCAAAATGAGACACCAGTCGGTAATACCGTCCTCCCCCACTTCATAAATTGTAAACAAAAATATCGGAAACATGATTGCAAATTATAGAATATATTGAAAATCTTATAATCATTATCAATATAATATATCAATAATAATTCAATTAGTGTCGCTTATAGAAATCTATACAGTCGTAATTAGATACGATTCGAGTGCGCATGTGTGTGATATCAATTCTTCTTTATAATACATTATCAAAAGACTTTTGAAAATATGATATAACCTACAATATACAAGCTTCATCTACAACACGTACATTAGTATGATCTTAAGGCCAGGTTTCTGTGTTCTAAATCCTAACCCCTATGCATTTGAGTGCTTCTTTCGTTGCATCGTGAAGTGGGCGAGGCTCAAACTGTATACAGTCATCATAATGAATTATATCCTCGTGTTCTGATAGTCATGTATAATATACGTTCTCAAAGGTATGCCATTTCTATTAATTTCATGGAAAAAACATGTAAACTTACTTGAGTTAGTACGTATGCTAGAATTAATGATGTCCAAAGCCACGCCATGTTGAAATTACAATAATCCTTTATCTGACTTCCTTCTGCGAATAGTGCAACGGAGTGCCCAGCTCTGCTGATAACAGTACAGACACTACCTTGAAATGTGATCGCGTTATCAGATGACAAGCTTTTTTTATCGTATCTTTATTTCTGGCATGTATAGTTAGGTATATTTGACAGACACATTTATCGGATAAAATTCAACGTTTTATTGATCACGAGTATTAAACATTGCTGGAGGAGACAAGGTTAACAATTTGGTGGGGGAACAAGGGTAACAATTGTTGCTGGGGGACAGGGTAACAATTTGGTGGAGAACAAGAGTAACAATTGTTGCTGGGGACAGGGTAACGATATAGTTGGGGAACAAGGGTAAAAATTGTTGCTGATGGACAGAGTAACAATATGGTGGAGGAACAAGAGTAACAATTGTTGCTGGGGGACAGGGTAACAATTTGGTGGAGAACAAGAGTAACAATTGTTGCTGGGGGACAAGGTGACAATTTGGTTGGAAAACAAGGGTAAAAATTGTTGCTGGGGACAGGGTAAAAATATGGTTGGGGAACAAGGGTAACAATTGTTGCTGGGGACAGGGTAACATTATGGTTGGGGAACAAGAGTAACAATTGTTGCTGAGGAATAGGGTAACAATAGGGTTATAGTAGGGGAAGAGTAAAAACTCTTGGTGGAGAGTTCAGTGTAATAAGGAGGAGGCATGAATAACAATTCTTGTTAAAGTAAACAAATATAGCATTCACTAATGAAGAGGCCACGATTACCATTACCCCTGGGTAAGGCAAGTGTATCAATTACTGCTGGGGAAATAGACGTAGCAAGTGCTGCAGATTGAGGAATGGATAATTATTTTTGTTGAGAGAATCAAGGGCAATTATGATTACTGTTAAAGACAGTTTTGGGAACGCAATCATAACAATCATTGGTAGGAGAGACAAGGGCAATATCTGTGAGGGAAGCAATAATAACCTTTACTGCTGGGTAACACATGGTTATAAATCACTGTGTGGGAAGACAGGGTAACAATAACTGCGGAAGGAATAAAATATGAGAGTTGTTAAAAAAAGGACAAGGGTAACAATTGTTGTTAATGGAGGCAAGTGTAGAAAATTTTTGGAGGGAAGGCAGGAGTATCAATTGCTGCAATGGGAAGGAATGATAAAAATTACACAGAATAGTTTTCTTTCTGCAGGTAATGCAATTTGGACATCGAATAGAAAACCCGTCTTTCCCCATCATATTTACAATATCATTAAGAAGAAAGCTGATAGTACCTGCACAATGGCGACTTTATCTGAGTGATAAGGAAGAGGAACGAGCCACCATCTTAGTCCTAAACTGGAGAGAACAACTTTGAAGTCCCACTTTTAAACTGCATTAAATTCTAAATCCCTAAAATGCCAGCCTTCAGTGTCTATTTCAACACATATCCTCCTAAATTTATTGAATACATCCACCGTTTATTAAACAATGACCATATCCGTCATTTCAGTATAGATTTGTCAATTCCTTTATCTAACACACATTGGTCTCCTCCTTCATTCTAATATACGTTACTTTCATCCCTCGTTCTGACACACATTGGTCTCCTCCTTCATTCTAATATACGTTACTTTCATCCCTCGTTCTAACACACATTGGTCTCCTCCTTCATTCTAATATACGTTACTTTCATCCCTCGTTCTAATATGCATTGGTCACATCCGTTATCTTAAAGTTTTCGTCACTTTTTCAATTCTAATTTATATTGACCCTCATTGTCAACTTCATTTGGTCACTTCTTCTCATTTAAGTAGAAATGGTCACCTCGATAATCATCGATAATTATTGAAGACATATGGAGTCAAATAATCGTCCTGTAGATGTTAACACTTATTAAAATATACATTATAAACAGCAACATACAGCGAAATTAATTAAAAATAAAACGATTGCACATGAAAATATAATTGTTAAAATATGACAGTATGGGCTTTAGATAAAATATTGTCTCTGTTTTAAAATCTGCATGGCTGCAGCGAATGATATAAATAATATTATACAATCTTTCCTTTCTAACCTTGGTCAACTTCCTCCCTATATATATTGCACTCTGATAGCCGATGACCAGATGTCAGGGCTTTATATATTTATTTTCATAAATATGTATACAAATGTGAAAGACCTGTCAAATATATTACATAAACGACACTGCTTCGAAAGTGTGGTGTCAAGTATGCTACAACAGACATGTACATGCATATCATTGATAGCAGTTTACTGTTCCCGACAACCAAAGCATCTGATCATCAAATTACATTGAAACCCCATACTGAGGTTTTACAAAACGTGGTAATATCTGTTTTCAGGCATGTCAGCGCTTGTTGGTAATGATTTAAAATAGTCTGCATAAATATTGCAGGTAAGACACACCTTAATACCTTATTCTGATATCGTCTCATTCTGATATCGTTTCCCAGTAAAAGTTTCCACACACGGCGATGTTTACTTAATAACATTCCGGAAGACCTGATTAGGCTAGTCTTTAATGATAAACATATGCTTATATGTTATCAACATTGTTCAGTTCCATGTTTATCAAATTGATCAAGTAAGAATTACATTGGCATTTTTATAGTGATGACTCATTTGAAAATCCTAACAGCCGGGTGCTCAGTCCTGAGACAACGGATTCTGTTGATAAAGTTTTGTTTCAAAATAATTTAGAGCAAACTGATTAACTGACTGATGATGAGAATGATGAAGACTTATGAAACAGAACTTTGTTTTTAATCTAAAAGAGTAAAATGTATTGGAAGTACAATTTCCAGTAAAACGTATTTTTCTCAAGATTGTTTGAATACCCATATACACGACCTTCGAAACATGCTACAAAATTATACACTAGATTGAATTCCCTTCATGGTCTAACATATTCAGTCAACATTATGTAGGCATATATTCTGTTTGGTGTTCGATAAGCATGGTAAATTTCCGTAATACTGTCGAAAATAATTCTGCATGAGGGCGTAAAAAAGTACGTGGAAAAGGTCAGACCGAAAGTGGAATCTTTTTCGTTTCTCTCTGTCATAATACATTTTTCTTCCTAACAGGAGCAGACTATCGGCTCTGTCATAAACAAGTACATAGTACACTAGTGTGTCACGTGGCTTTGACATGGATACACAGCGACTGGTGGTCATTATGATTGAACTGTATGGGTGCCGTATTATCGTGTTTACGTTATTACATTTCAGCGATGGTACACAGACACTTTAGACCAGATAACATGATTATTTGAACCAGCTATATGAGGTAATGACAAGAAAAAAATCCATCTTTTCAAAGATATCGTGTATGATTTTGCACATCCATAAGAAATGTATGATTTGGATAGAGGAACAAAGCGTGTCGATTTCAGACGTGGTAGAGTTTCTTCCTTGTCGACAAAACAGAAAGCGAAAGGTTGATATAACACGTGTCTTCTTTTTCTCCAAAACAGGGTGTGTCATCATATGACACGGTTGTTGCAAGGAAGTTAAACACCAAACATTGTATGGAATAAGTAATGTGGAATCAGTACTGTAGAATGAACCGGTGTTATAGAATTAGTATTGTGGAATCAGTACTGTAGAATGAACCAGTGTTATAGAATTAGTATTGTGGAATCAGTACTGTAGAATGAATCAGTGTTATAGAATTAGTATTGTGGGATTAGTACTGTAGAATGAATCAGTGTTATAGAATTAGTATTGTTGAATTAGTACTGTAGAATGAATCAGTGTTATATAATTAGTATTGTGGGATTAGTACTGTAGAATGAATCAGTGTTATAGAATTAGTATTGTGGAATCAGTACTGTAGAATGAATCAGTGTTATAGAATTAGTATTGTGGGATTAGTACTGTAGAATGAATCAGTGTTATATAATTAGTATTGTTGAATTAGTACTGTAGAATGAATCAGTGTTATAGAATTAGTATTGTTGAATTAGTACTGTAGAATGAATCAGTGTTATAGAATTAGTATTGTGGGATTAGTACTGTAGAATGAATCAGTGTTATATAATTAGTATTGTGGGATTAGTACTGTAGAATGAATCAGTGTTATATAATTAGTATTGTGGGATTAGTACTGTAGAATGAATCAGTGTTATAGAATTAGTATTGTGGGATTAGTACTGTAGAATGAATCAGTGTTATAGAATTAGTATTGTGGGATTAGTACTGTAGAATGAATCAGTGTTATAGAATTAGTATTGTGGGATTAGTACTGTAGAATGAATCAGTGTTATAGTATTGTGGGATTAGTATTGTGGGTGGGATTAGTACTGTAGAATGAATCAGTGTTATAGAATTAGTATTGTGGGATTAGTACTGTAGAATGAATCAGTGTTATAGAATTAGTATTGTGGGATTAGTACTGTAGAATGAATCAGTGTTATAGAATTAGTATTGTGGGATTAGTACTGTAGAATGAATCAGTGTTATAGAATTAGTATTGTGGGATTAGTACTGTAGAATGAATCAGTGTTATAGAATTAGTATTGTGGGATTAGTACTGTAGAATGAACCAGTGTTATAGAATTAGTATTGTGGGATTAGTACTGTAGAATGAACCAGTGTTATAGAATTAGTATTGTGGGATTAGTACTGTAGAATGAACCAGTGTTATAGAATTAGTATTGTGGGATTAGTACTGTAGAATGAACCAGTGTTATAGAATTAGTATTGTGGGATTAGTACTGTAGAATGAATCAGTGTTATAGAATTAGTATTGTGGGATTAGAACTGTAGAATGAATCAGTACTATGGAATCAGTAGTATGGAATTTAGAAGAAAAATAATTGCTGTCTTTTAACCCACTAAAGAAGTAATACTCTGGGGGTTTTAGTATGATTAAACAAAATACACACAAGTGAAAAACAGCCTTTAATACAAATGTCCATTAGATACAGCGGCAACTAATTAATTAAAATGCATCACACAGCAGTGCTGATAATGGCGTGAATTCTATGGCGCCATTTCTGTGAAGTATATAGAGTGGAGAGTGAGTAGTTCACAAAAGTATATTTGTTTTGGTTTGCACACTGTAGAAAGCTTTCCTTTAACACCTAACACCATTCGTCTTTCGCGCGTCAGCGTACCTAAGGTATTTTACAACAAAAGCGACCCGTTGGTTAAGTGGGATGTTATCATCGACATATCTCGAGGGTGAATATAAATGTCCCGCTAATATTACTTTGACATAAGTAGATGTTATATCATACCGTTCATAGAGCATCACATTCTAATCTTACCGCGGGGGTTAAATTGATGAGGAGATCATCATTTTATCTAAACAAACAGATGAATGTGTAAACAAATGCTAGATTATTCTGAGAAAGGATATTTTAATCCTGTACAATATTTGTTCATAAATTCTAACCGAAGTTACATTTTACATGTATTTACATATTTTCACATAATTTAAAGAAGAGTTTCAAGAATAAACAATAACCCTTGATGTCAGTGATAATATGGATACGTTAAGTATATCGCAGAAATCTGTTGTATACCAAGAAACGAAGCTCATTAAAAAGAAAAACGTGATGAACCTGTTTGATATTTTATATAAGTAGTAGAATGGTGTAGTATTGATACGGTCAATAAAGCGCCTGTCTAGCCTGGCCGATCTAGGTTTTAAGTTCAGGGAGCAAAGTGTGTGGTTCCACAATAACCCACAAGATATCTATGCTTGTTTGTAGTACGTTTTGTTTATCGCATTACAGAAATAACTCAACTGTCCTCTTCACTATTTCAGAATTTCATATGAAGAAAGTCCAAAAATAATGAAATGGAAATGTCATTCTCTAAAATCAAGTTATAACTAGAGATTGCTGCTAACAATTTTGCGGGCTTTTCACTTCTTGGGCGACAATCTTGGATATCGGACAGACTCCCTGAAAAACAGCACTAGTTTAAGTTTATCTCAGCTTCATCTACGACAAATCTAAACAAAATTCCACAAGCTGACCTGAGCAGTTCAAAAACATCCATTTTCAAAATGGCGGTCATGCCAGCATCTTGGATTTCGGACCAACTTAGAAAATAACAACTCTTAGTCAGGACAAAAATGGTAGTCCTTCATCCCAGCATGCTACAAGCCTAATATCAGTTCCCCTTGTTTTTGTTTGATCAAAGATGTTTGAAGATTTCATATACATTTGACACCTGTGACCTTGAATGTTAGTCAAGGTTATTCATAATTGCAAGCCTTATAAAACAACACCTGTAGATCAGTATATACTAAATACTAGTGCTCTACACCTTGTGGAACTTGAGAAGAAGATTGTTTAACACTGGTACCCTATATTGTACATTTCAACAATGATTTCAAATTTGACCCCCTACGGAAACCGGAAGTTGACATTTTTTTCTCATAACAATATATTAGAAAGTTTCTTTGTTTGTTAATCTCTACAACATATCCAAAGATGAACTTTGTATCTCGAAATCTTATATATAACTACATAACACCGAAGAAATACACTTTTTAAAGGTTCAAACATATTTTACCCCTGTGACCTTGAATGTCGGTCAAGGTTATTCATATTTCCAAGCCTTATAATGTAACATCTGATGATCAATAAATCCCCAATATTAGTTCTCTAGACCTTGTGGAACTTGACAAGAAGATTGTTGAACACTGGTATCCTTTTTTGTATATTTGAACTTTGTTCCCTACTGAAAACCGGAAGTTGAATTTTGATGGAAGCTTTTCTTGTATCAGTTGATAAAGAATATCCACAGAATATTAATGTCCAAACTTGAAGACTTTGCGCAGCTTAACAATTGAGAAATTACCATTTAACGATATTTACATAATTGACCCCTGCGACCTTGTAAGTGGGTCAAGGTCATTTATATTATCAAACTTTGTTACCAGTTACATATGCTTCATATATATGAAACATAGAGCCTCTAGGCCTTTCAGAACTTGAGAGGAAGTTTTTCAAAGATTGGAACCCTTAATAGCACTTTTCAACTTTGACCCCCTACCGCAAACCGGAAGTTGAATTTTGAGGTACGTTTCTCTTATATCAGTCGACAGGAAATGTCCAGAGAATATTCATGTCAAAAGTTGAAGACTTTGGGCAGCTTAACAATGGAGAAATTACCATTTAACGATTTTTACATAATTGACCCCTGTGACCTTGAAAGTGGGTCAAGGTCTTTTATATTAACATACTTAATAGATAATTAAACAGACATCTCACACATGAAATATCAAGACTCAAGGCTTTGTAGAACTGGAGAAGAAGTTTGTCAAAGTTTGTAACTGAAAATAACACTTTTGAACTTTGACCCCTACCGGAAACCGGAAGTTGACCTTTGATCCCAGTTGTTTTCTTGTGAAAAATGTTTTCTTTTTAATTTACATAATATGATTAAAACTGAGGTCACTAGCTTAAACAGTTCTTGAGTTACGGTATTTTAGGTAAAATCGGAAATGACGTCATAGTGGCCATTTTGTTTTTCCGATGAATTTGTAAATGTCTCTAAATGGCAGAAGACATCTGGGGAAATCTTCTCAGTAAAAATTTGATAAAATATAGCCCATCAATATTGATCTACTGCGAGCTTTTTTATTTGACATATTTTGTATTAATATGGCTGAAAGAAAGTTAGATATGGAAATGTTCTGCAAATACTATTACTGCACAAACTCTGTACAATCAATGGTTTTCGAGATATTGCCGTTTTTAAGTTTTTAACTTATGACGTAATGGCGGCCATTTTGGATTTTTGACCTATTTAAAAAGTCGGCATCGACAACTTCATATACGTATCTACAAATAGGTGAATAGACTGTATGTCTAGCTTTTACAATTTAAACACATCACACAAGGAAACAAAATATTTCCCATGTTTCCCACTGATATCACAATGACTACATCAACCTGCGTCTCCCGAAACCATGTGTTGTAAAATTCTGTCAAGGGCCGACATCTTGCTCGAAAATTATGATATTGATAACAAGTCATTGAATATTGAATCAACTGCGCACGAAAACACCATAGGTTGGGGATGCAGGAATGTTGCTCTTCAGAAATGGAAAATTCACTATAAGTTTATAATACAGCTTGGTTAAATAGATGCCCTTGTTGATTTCGCAGCAGGAAAAGATCGAGATAAGCGGATTATGTAGGAGAGTCAGTAGTGGCCTTGACTCTCAGTTCAGATGGATATATAATATTGACATATTCAATACATTTAAAGACAAAACAACATCTATATAATTGAAAGTGAAATCGAAATACTTCGGAAGATCTTTATGACCAGCTATATCAAGGTATACAGACTAGACTTTTGTTTTCATTTAAGATGTCAAGTTGCTTATTTTAAAATAACAGTAAATATCTTTTATTGAAACAAATTAACAATTACATACATTGGAGCCAAACAAATAATTAAACTCCTTCGTGTAGCTGTTCCATACATCTTGGACTCGTCAGTGATGATAAGGGCCTAAATTGTGAAAATTAGAAACCGACTGAGGCAAATCTAAAATTGAAGAAATGTCACAATCTAAATGAGGAGGTGCACTAGTTCATCATTAAATAAATTTCGTACTTTTTTATGTATCTGATATTTTCAGAAGGAGAACAAACAAATGTGTATACTCTGAACTCTGCCACTATTAAAATGTACTAAAATGTGGCATTCAGGTTAGGATAAAGTTCTACAACTAAATGTCCATCCGCATGTAATGCCTACAAAAATCAATACTATCAATAAAAATACACCATACTGTACAAACTATACAGTAACATTACATTGTACAAACTATACAATAACACTACACTGTACAAATTATACAGTAACACTACACTGTACAAACTATACAGTAACACTACACTGTACAAACTATACAGTAACACTACACTGTACAAATTATACAGTAACACTACACTGTACAAACTATACAGTAACACTACACTGTACAAGCTATACAGTAACACTACACTGTACAAACTATACAGTAACACTACACTGTACAAACTATACAGTAACACTACACTGTACAAATTATACAGTAACACTACACTGTACAAACTATACAGTAACACTACACTGTACAAACTATACAGTAACACTACACTGTACAAACTATACAGTAACACTACACTGTACAAACTATACAGTAACACTTCACTGTACAAACTATACAGTAACACTACACTGTACAAACTATACAGTAACACCACACTACACTGTACAAACTATACAGTAACATTACTCTACACTGTACAAACTATACAGTAACACTTCACTGTACAAACTATACAGTAACACTACACTGTACAAACTCTACAGTAACATTACACTGTACAAACTATACAGTAACACTACACTGTACAGACTATACAGTAACACTACACTGTACAAACTATACAGTAACACTACACTGTAAAAACTATACAGTAACTCTACACTGTACAAACTATACAGTAACACTACACTGTACACACTATACAGTAACACTACACTGTACAAACTATAAAGTAACTCTACTCTGTACAAACTATACAGTAACACTACACTGTACACACTATACAGTAACACTACACTGTACAAACTCTACAGTAACATTACACTGTACAAACTATACAGTAACACTACACTGTACAAACTATACAGTAACACTACACTGTACAAACTATACAGTAACACTACACTGTACAAACTATACAGTAACACTACACTGTACAAACTATACAGTAACACTACACTATACAAACTATACAGTAACACTACACTGTACAAACTATACAGTAACACTACCCTACACTGTACAAACTATACAGTAACACTACTCTACACTGTACAAACTATACAGTAACACTACACTGTACAAACTATACAGTAACACTTCACTGTACAAACTATACAGTAACACTTCACTGTACAAACTATACAGTAACACTACACTGTACAAACTATACAGTAACACCACACTACACTGTACAAACTATACAGTAACACTTCACTGTACAAACTATACAGCAACACTACACTGTACAAACTCTACAGTAACATTACACTGTACAAACTATACAGTAACACTACACTGTACAACTATACAGTAACACTACACTGTACAAACTATACACTAGCACTACTCTACACTGTACAAACTATACAGTAACACTACACTGTACAAACTATACAGTAACACTACACTGTACAAACTATACAGTAACACTACACTGTACAAACTATACAGTAACTCTACTCTGTACAAACTATACAGTAACACTACACTGTACACACTATACAGTACCATTACACTGTACAAACTCTACAGTAACACTACACTGTACACACTATACAGTAACACTACACTGTACAAACTCTACAGTAACATTACACTGTACAAACTATACAGTAACACTACACTGTACAAACTATACTGTAACACTACACTGTACACACTATACAGTAACACTACACTGTACAAATTATACAGTAACACTACACTGTACAAACTATACAGTAACACTACACTATACAAACTATACAGTAACACTACACTGTACAAACTATACAGTAACACTACACTGTACAAACTATACAGTAACACTACACTGTACACACTATACAGTAACACTACACTGTACAAACTATACAGTAACACTACACTGTACAAACTGTACAGTAACACTACACTGTACAAACTATACAGTAATACTACTACACTGTACAAACTATACAGTAACACTACTCTACACTGTACAAACTATAAAGTAACACTACTCTACATTGTACAAACTATACAGTAACACTACACTGTACAAAATATACAGTAACACTACACTGTACAAAATATACAGTAACACTACACTGTACAAACTATACAGTAACACTACTCTACACTGTACAAACTATACAGTAACACTACTCTACACTGTACAAACTATACAGTAACACTACACTGTACAAAATATACAGTAACACTACACTGTACAAACTATACAGTAACACTACACTGTACAAACTATACAGTAGCACTACACTGTACAAACTATACAGTAACACTACACTGTACAAACTATACAGTAACACTACACTGTACAAACTATACAGTAACACTACACTGTACAAACTATACAGTAACACTTCTCTACACTGTACAAACTATACAGTAACACTTCTCTACACTGTACAAACTATACAGTAACATTACTCTACACTGTCTAAAGTGTAAAGAAACAATTCTCTACACTGGACATTTACCACAGTTACACTATCTACACTGGACATTTACCACAGTTACACTATCTACACTGGACATTTACCACAGTTACACTATCTACACTGGACATTTACCACAGTAACACTATCTAAACTGGACATTTACCACAGTATCTACACTGGACATTTACCACAGTTACACTATCTACACTGTTTACCACAGTTACACTATCTACACTGGACATTTACCACAGTTACACTATCTACACTGGACATTTACCACAGTTACACTATCTACACTGGACATTTACCACAGTTACACTATCTACACTGGACATTTACCACAGTTACACTATCTACACTGGACATTTACCACAGTAACACTATCTACACTGGACATTTACCACAGTTACACTATCTACACTGGACATTTACCACAGTTACACTATCTACACTGGACATTTACCACAGTTACACTATCTACACTGGACATTTACCACAGTTACACTATCTACACTGGACATTTACCACAGTTACACTATCTACACTGGACATTTACCACAGTTACACTATCTACACTGGACATTTACCACAGTTACACTATCTACACTGGACATTTACCACATTTACACTATCTACACTGGACATTTACCACAGTTACACTATCTACACTGAACATAAATCACAGTCACTCTTATCTACATTATACACATTCCATTATAACAATGATCAACATGTTTTTTTTTTTTTATTTTTGACCTTGAACCTTAGGATAAGACCACGTGATTTAACAGTTTAGTTTATTATCTGTTCTCAAGCTTCACTATTATAAGTATATAGAATTGTACACTTATAATTTTTGTTATCTGCATTTTAATTTTTAAAGATAGGTTACAACGTAATTGATATACATACAACTAAACACAAATTCCACTGTTATCGGTCGGAGTCTTACATTTAGATGAATTAATTACATTTTAATGTTGCAGTAATTACTTTCTTTTGGTTTCAGATGCTGTATATTTCATCATACCATCAGTTTAAATTGTTGACAAGATCGAGAACCGTACACCTACAATGCCGTAGTTTTATTAACAGTTTTAATCCATAGTGCATAAGCGGTTGGACTATAAATAGTCCGGGTACATATCTGCTACTTCAGGAAGACGTACTTCTAGTCGATAAGTTTCTGGTATTTTCAAGGTTCCTTGTTTAAAACTACATGTATACAGTTGCGGCACCATGACGTTATCGACTAATCTGTTTCACAGTACATAAGCAGTTTGTCGATAACCAATCCGGGTGCACACCTGCTACTTAAGGAAGACGTAGTCGATAAGTTTCTAGTGTTTTCAATCTTTGTTGTTTAAAACTATACAGCTACGGCACCTTGAGGTTATTGACTGATTATGCCGCAACATATAACCAACTAACCTATAAGTAATCATGTAAATTTACTATTTACGGGAAAATTAACTGCTAAGTTTTTGATGTAATCAATAATGATTCAAACACAACTGTCAACAAAATGGCGATTAAGGTACGAGCTAAATCATGTATGGATTTAATTTGTAAATACTGGGTCCAGTACTTAAAATTTACTATATTTTATTTCACATTCATAACTTTGATAAACAAATGTAATCTGTTGATTTAAGAACGGAAATAAGAATATAGAATAAAACACAAATAAAAGGACAAGTAGACAATGGTTAAGAAATGCTTTATTTCAGCTTGAAAGTTTCTTCTTCATCTTAAATTCGCCCTATCTTCACAGAGCGAAAAATTAATGGAGGAAAAAATATCCAGGTACAGTATGTCAATATATATATATTAATTCTGATACCATATTTTGTCAACGATAATTTGCCAGTAAAATTCAGATAGTAACAATATAATCTGGAATTTTGACCGGTAGATATGTGTTTCACTTTTATCACGTGCTTGAATTCTCTGGAATGTTGCCACAAGACTAATGACATCGTGTGAATACAGTTTGGCTATATAAAATATCTTCATGGGATGTTTTAGTCTGTTTATCACTGCAGATGTAACGGATAAAGGATTAGCTTGTTTACAGAATCTGATCTTATTCCAAACAAGTGCTTCATGAAATAACATTGTGACGTAATGAACAGATGAAATTCTTTCGTTGTTAGAACATTAGGGACATTTTTATAGATAAATGTTTAACTACATAATGGACAGGATACAAAGAGCAACAAATTAATGTGGTTATTCTTTGAAATTTTGTTCGTTTTTATATTAAAAACATCTCAGAGAGGTCTTTGGATTCAATATTAGAATCTTTGTAGGTCCGGTATATGTTTTCGCTATTCTATTCTTTCCACTTATTTCCTTATTTGCAAGGTGAATCATACATTTTATCTATTTTTCAGAGTGACATGAGTAATTTTGAACACTGCATGTAACATGTATAACGCTATTTTCTTGATATGACGATGTACGTGTATGTATGCCATGTGTATAATTTTCGTGGATTTTTCCTCTCCTTTTTCGATGTCATGTTGTGCAAGTATTAATATTTTATTGTTAACTATTCCACACACAAGCCAGGGACTTTTTTGAGCGAATAATGATTTGAAGATAGAAATTAGAACACAGAAAAGTCTAAGTAACCTGTACAAGACTCTCTAAATCCTGACTAATCTGTACAAGACTCTCTAAATCCTGACTAATTTGTACAAGACTCTCTAAATCCTGACTAATCTGTCCAAGACTCTCTAAATCCTGACTAATCTGTACAAGACTCTCTAAATCCTGACTAATCTGTACAAGACTCTCTAAATCCTGACTAATCTGTACAAGACTCTCTAAATCCTGACTAATCTGTACAAGACTCTCTAAATCCTGACTAATCTGTACAAGACTCTCTAAATCCTGACTAATCTGTACAAGACTCTCTAAATCCTGACTAATCTGTACAAGACTCTCTAAATCCTGACTAATCTGTACAAGACTCTCTAAATCCTGACTAATCTGTACAAGACTCTCTAAATCCTGACTAATCTGTACAAGACTCTCTAAATCCTGACTAATCTGTACAAGACTCTCTAAATCCTGACTAATCTGTACAAGACTCTCTAAATCCTGACTAATCTGTACAAGACTCTCTAAATCCTGACTAATCTGTACAAGACTCTCTAAATCCTGACTAATCTGTACAAGACTCTCTAAATCCTGACTAATCTGTACAAGACTCTCTAAATCCTGACTAATCTGTACAAGACTCTCTAAATCCTGACTAATCTGTCCAAGACTCTCTAAATCCTGACTAATCTGTACAAGACTCTCTAAATCCTGACTAATCTGTACAAGACTCTCTAAATCCTGACTAATCTGTCCAAGACTCTCTAAATCCTGACTAATCTGTACAAGACTCTCTAAATCCTGACTAATCTGTACAAGACTCTCTAAATCCTGACTAATCTGTCCAAGACTCTCTAAATCCTGACTAATGTGTACAAGACTCTCTAAATCCTGACTAATGTGTACAAGACTCTCTAAATCCTGACTAATCTGTCCAAGACTCTCTAAATCCTGACTAATCTGTACAAGACTCTCTAAATCCTGACTAATCTGTACAAGACTCTCTAAATCCTGACTAATCTGTCCAAGACTCTCTAAATCCTGACTAATCTGTCCAAGACTCTCTAAATCCTGACTAATCTGTACAAGACTCTCTAAATCCTGACTAATCTGTACAAGACTCTCTAAATCCTGACTAATCTGTACAAGACTCTCTAAATCCTGACTAATCTGTACAAGACTCTCTAAATCCTGACTAATCTGTACAAAACTTCTGCTTCAAAATAAACTTGATCTTATTGACTGAAATAAGTTTTACCTTAAACTACGAGTGACCTCCCCTACATCATTCTCGACTTCAAAACTGTCAAGCCGAAAGAGTGAGACGAAAGGAAATGATGACTCATGAATAGGTTTAACAGTGAACTGAATTAAATTTATTTTATTGAATAATCACCAGACATAAGATGTACGTGTACGTTCGAAATCTTGTGCCTTAATTTACCCTATTTAGGTTTTAAATCCTAAACACTGTTCGTATATTTTGAAACATTTATTTTCTTTCCTGATTCGTTCTACGGTCCAATAATATGTGGAAATACATCTCACGTTTAAAGTTATTCTTGTCAAGACAAATATAACAGAGAGTGCATCTGTCCATTCGCGAAGTGAACTCCATAATAGGGAAATCTCCGAAATTCATCTATGACTACTGTACATACGACCTCCATGACAGGGAAATCTCCGAAATTCATCTATATATACTGCACATACGAACTCCATGACAGGGAAATCTCCGAAATTCATCTATAAATACTGTACATACGACCTCCATGACAGGGAAATCTCCGAAATTCATCTATATATACTGAACATACGAACTCCATGACAGGGAAATCTCCGAAATTCATCCATATATATTTTACGAGACACTCGTTAGGTCACTATGCTGTTTCGGAGTTCAGGCAACCATCCATGCTTTCGTTGACACTCTGGTAATGTGACAGAAACCAGTTGTAGAACGTTAACATTCTGGTAATGTGACAGAAACCAGTTGTAGAACGATAACATTCTGGAAATGTGACAGAAATCAGTTGTAGAACTTTTACATTCTGGTAATGTGACAGAAACCTGTTGTAGAACGTTAACATTCTGGTAATGTGACAGTCTTAATATGACCAAAGTATGGTTATATGACAGGAACAGGTTGCAGAACAACCAGTCTGGTAATATGACTGGAACGAGTTATGGAATGACAAAAGTGGGGTTATGTTACGCGAATGATATGTAGAATGACAAAGTGGGGTTATGTTACGGGATCGAGTTGTAGAATGACAAAAGTGGGGCTATGTTACGGGATCGAGTTGTAGAATCACCGAAGTGATGTGTTGGGAACGGGTGTGGGATTTTGAATATCTATTTATATGGAGGAATAGCGTTCTGGAGTCTGGTGACGGGAATGAGCTGAGCAGTGACCACGCATTGTTAGTTATATACAAACAAATTATAGCATGCTCACTGCTTGTCATTTTGACGTGAACATAATTTTAGGAGGATCTGGTATATGCTATATTTGAGTAAGAAATAGCATGATTTCAGAGCCATGTCGTGTATAGAGTAATGACAAACCCACCAACCAAAATCACTGTAAACGTTAAAGGTACAAAGTTCAAGGTCATTAATCTTTGGGCAATGACATTGGAAGTACCTTGAGTTATTACCTTGTGGAGCGTAATCACAATAAAAGTACATATAACAAGAAAGATATACGATGTTCAATGTCCTGCGGTGTAAATGGAAACTAAATACGGACAGGGAAAGCTCTTAAAACATCGGCTGATTGTTATAAGTGGAACTCGTATAGTCTATAGGAGATGTGACATTACGGAAGCCATTTGTTTCAATGAAAACCATCATTTCTTTGTTGTGTACCGCTTACTCGCAGACGGAGAGCCGCAGTTTAGGCTGAACTGATGCCAGGGTTTGATATAGTTTCCTAATCGCTATCAACATTGGTAAATAAGTTATGTCACTTTTGTTTTAGTCTTTGAATAATTTGATAACTTCCGTATTTATAGAACCTCATTTGGCCGTGCTTGCATAACAGGTTAGGATAGATAGCATGATACTAAAGCACAAACTATCATGCAGCCATTTACTGCGGAGAGGGACCGTGCGTTTACAGCAGTGATAATTCTCTCTGTGGCTATTTCAGATTTATACACCACCTTTAATACATCTATAATGCTGGTTATATTTCCGGCCTCTAATAAAACGTCTGGGACAGAAGACAACCGAACGGCTTTGTTTGTTTACGGATCATTATTCTCTACGGGCAGAAACCACAAATAAACAGAACGAATGATGGACATCAACTTGCATCATTTGCGTAATTCCAGATCAAAACTTAATTATAATGGATTCATGCATTGATGGGCCAATATTATTGTAAAACAAAGCTGGAGTCCGGAGATAGCACCACCAACTGGTACTGAAAGGATATGATACATCGGAACAATGAAAAGGGGTTGGACATTTAATCAGATAAGGAAGTGTTGGAATACAGAAGCACAGAATGTAGTTAAGGAAGGATAGGAAACCGAGGTAGTTTGGGGAGGAATGAGATAACGAGGTAGTTAAGAGAGGAATGAGATAACAAAGTAGTTTAGAGAGGAATGATATAACGAGATAGTTTAGGGAGGAATGAGATAACGAGGTAGTTTAGGGAGGAATGAGATAAGGAAGTAGTTTAGGGAGGAATGAGATAACGAGGTAGTTTCAGGAGGAATGAGAGTACAAAGTAGTTTAGGGAGGAATGAGATAAGGAGGTAGTTTGGGGAGGAATGAGATACCGAGGTAGTTTAGAGAGGAATGAGATAAAGAGGTAGTTTAGAGAGGAATGAGATAACAAAGTAGTTTAGGGGGGAATGAGATAACGAAATAGTTTAGAGAGGAATGAGATAACGAGGTAGTTTAGAGAAGAATGATATACCGAGGTCGTTTAAGGAGGAATGAGATAACGAGGTAGAGTGAGGCATAGAATGAAATCAGGAAGGAATGAAATAACGAGGTAGTTTGGGGAGGAATAAGATAACGAAGTAGTTTAGAGAGGAATGAGATAAGGAGATAGTTTAGAGAGGAATGAGATACCGAGGTAGTTTAGGGAAGAATGAGATAAAGAGGTAGTTTAGGAAGGAATGAGATAACGATGTAGTTTAGAGAGGAAAGAGATACCGAGGTAGTTTAGAGAGGAATGAGATAACGAGGTAGTTTAGAGAGGAATGAGATAACGAAATAGTTTAGAGAGGAATGAGATAACGAGGTAGTTTAGAGAAGAATGATATACCGAGGTCGTTTAGGGAGGAATGAGATAACGAGGTAGAGTGAGGCATTGAGAGAGGAATGAGATACCGAGGTAGTTTAGAGAGGAATGAGATAACGAGGTAGTTTAGAGAGGAATTTGATAACGAGATAGTTTAGAGAGGAATGAAATAACGAGGTAGTTTAGAGAGGAATGAGATAACGAGGTAGTTTAGAGAGGAATGAGATAACGATGTAGTTTAGAGAGGAAAGAGATACCGAGGTAGTTTAGAGAGGAATGAGATAACGAGGTAGTTTAGAGAGGAATGAGATAACGAGGTAGTTTAGAGAGGAATGAGATAACGAGGTAGTTTAGAGAGGAATGAGATAACGAGGTAGTTTGGGGAGGAATTTGATAACGAGGTAGTTTAGAGAGGAATGAAATAACGAGGTAGTTTAGAGAGGAATGAAATAACGAGGTAGTTTAGAGAGGAATGAGATAACGAGGTAGTTTAGGGAGGAATGAGATAAGGAAGTAGTTTAGGGAGGAATGAGATAACGAGGTAGTTTCAGGAGGAATGAGAGTACAAAGTAGTTTAGGGAGGAATGAGATAAGGAGGTAGTTTCAGGAGGAATGAGAGTACAAAGTAGTTTAGGGAGGAATGAGATAACGAGGTAGTTTAGAGAGGAATGAGATACCGAGGTAGTTTGGGGAGGAATGTGATAAAGAGGTAGTTTAGAGAGGAATGAGATAAAGAGGTAGTTTAGAGAGGAATGAGATAACAAAGTAGTTTAGGGAGGAATGAGATAACGAAATAGTTTAGAGAGGAATGAGATAACGAGGTAGTTTAGAGAAGAATGATATACCGAGGTCGTTTAGGGAGGAATGAGATAACGAGGTAGAGTGAGGCATAGAATGAAATCAGAAAGGAATGAGATACCGAGGTAGTTTCAGGAGGAATGAGATAACGAGGTAGTTTGGGGAGGAATTTGATAACGAGATAGTTTAGAGAGGAATGAAATAACGAGGTAGTTTAGAGAGGAATGAGATAACGAGGTAGTTTAGAGAGGAATGAGATAACGATGTAGTTTAGAGAGGAATGAGATAACGAGATAGTTTAGAGAGGAATGAGATAGCGAGGTAGTTTAGGGAAGAATGAGATAACGAGGTAGTTTAGAGAGGAATGAAATAACGAGGTAGTTTGGGGAGGAATAAGTTTAGAGAGGAATGAGATAACGAGGTAGTTTAGAGAGGAATGAGATAACGAGGTAGTTTAGAGAGGAATGAGATACCGAGGTAGTTTAGAGAGGAATGAGATAACGAGGTAGTTTAGAGAGGAATGAGATAACGAGGTAGTTTAGAGAGGAATGATATACCGAGGTCGTTTAGGGAGGAATGAGATAACGAGGTAGAGTGAGGCATAGAATGAAATCAGGAAGGAATGAGATAACGATGTAGTTTAGAGAGGAAAGAGATACCGAGGTAGTTTAGAGAGGAATGAGATAACGAGGTAGTTTAGAGAGGAATGAGATAACGAGGTAGTTTAGAGAGGAATGAGATACCGAGGTAGTTTCAGGAGGAATGAGATAACGAGGTAGTTTGGGGAGGAATTTGATAACGAGGTAGTTTAGAGAGGAATGAAATAACGAGGTAGTTTAGAGAGGAATGAGATAACGAGGTAGTTTAGAGAGGAATGAGATAACGAGGTAGTTTAGAGAGGAATGAGATAACGAGGTAGTTTAGAGAGGAATGAGATACCGAGGTAGTTTAGAGAGGAATGAGATAACGAGGTAGTTTAGAGAGGAATGAGATAACGAGGTAGTTTTGGGAGGAATGTGATAACGAGGTAATTGAGGGAGGAATGAGATAACGTGGTAGTTTAGAGAGGAATGAGATAACGAGGTAGTTTAGAGAGGAATGAGATAACGAGGTAGTTTAGAGAGGAATGAGATAACGAGGTAGTTTAGAGAGGAATGAGATACCGAGGTAGTTTAGGGAGGAATGAGATAACGAGGTAGTTTAGAGAGGAATGAGATACCGAGGTAGTTTGGGGAGGAATGTGATAACGAGGTAATTGAGGGAGGAATGAGATAACGAGATAGTTTAGAGAGGAATGAGATAGCGAGGTAGTTTAGAGAGGAATGAGATACCGAGATAGTTTAGAGAAGAATGAGATAACGAGGTAGTTTAGAGAGGAATGAGATACCGAGATAGTTTAGAGAAGAATGAGATACCGAGGTAGTTTGGGGAGGAATGAGATAACAAAGTAGTTGAAGGAGGAATGAGATAACGAAGTAGTTTAGGAAGGAATGAGGTAACGAGGTACTTTAGAGAGGAATGAGATAACGAGGTAGTTTAGAGAGGAATGAGATAACGAGGTATTTTAGAGAGGAATGAGATAACGAGGTAGTTTAGAGAGGAATGAGATAACGCGGTAGTTTAGAGAGGAATGAGATAACGAGGTAGAGTGAGGCACAGAATTAAATCAGTAAGGAATGAGATACCGAACTATTTTAAGACAGTTATTCACTCAGATAGTTTCGGCACTACAGTCTATAGACAAAGGGAAATGTAGTAATATTTACTGCAACTAGTTAAATAGGTAAAACAGTATATATCCTATCCTATGTTGATATTCCAAGCAACGAAAGAGCTGACAAACTAGCAGAGAAAGCTTTATGTGACATGAAAAATGATTTCGATGTTAAACTTACCAAAACGGAAGCCTATACATTAAGTAATAGAGCAATAGCATAGAGTAATGGATAAAATTGGGAAACATCACAGCAACTGTAAGACAAAAATTAGCAGAAGATTAAAATTAGATAAAGAAAATTGGAAATCTAGAATAAATATGATGTTGAAACAAATGTTATCAAACTGTGAGTTCTGTGATAACATGAAATCAGGGATATTTTATACAGGTAGCACAAGCGGTGTATATCGGTAGTAGGACTGAAACGTGTCAGTCAGAAACACATGTACATTGTAAGAAAACTCACACATCACAACATACTACATCTCTTACTATCCAGATACATGTACATTGTAAGAGAGCTCACACATCACAGCATAGTATATCTCTTAGTATCCAGATACATATACATTGTAAGAGAGCTCATACATCACAACATACTACATCTCTTACTATCCAGATACATGTACATTGTAAGAGAGCTCATACATCACAACATACTACATCTCTTACTATCCAGATACATGTACATTGTAAGAAAACTCATACATCACAACATACTACATCTCTTACTATCCAAATACATGTACATTGTAAGAAAAATAATATATCACAACATACTACATCTCTTACTATCCAGATACATGTACATTGTAAGAGAGCTCATACATCACAACATACTACATCTCTTACTATCCAGATACATGTACGTTGTAAGAAAACTCATACATCACAACATACTACATCTCTTACTATCCAGATACATGTACATTGTAAGAGAGCTCATACATCACAACATACTACATCTCTTACTATCCAGATACATATACATTGTAAGAGAGCTCATACATCACAACATACTACATCTCTTACTATCCAGATACATGTACATTGTAAGAGAGCTCATACATCACAACATACTACATCTCTTACTATCCAGATACATGTACATTGTAAGAGAGCTCACACATCACAACATACTACATCTCTTACTATCCAGATACATGTACATTGTAAGAGAGCTCATACATCACAACATACTACATCTCTTACTATCCAGATACATATACATTGTAAGAGAGCTCATACATCACAACATACTACATCTCTTACTATCCAGATACATGTACATTGTAAGAGAGCTCATACATCACAACATACTACATCTCTTACTATCCAGATACATGTACATTGTAAGAGAGCTCACACATCACAACATACTACATCTCTTACTATCCAGATACATATACATTGTAAGAGAGCTCATACATCACAACATACTACATCTCTTACTATCCAGATACATGTACATTGTAAGAGAGCTCACACATCACAACATACTACATCTCTTACTATCCAGATACATGTACATTGTAAGAGAGCTCATACATCACAACATACTACATCTCTTACTATCCAGATACATGTACATTGTAAGAGAGCTCACACATCACAACATACTACATCTCTTACTATCCAGATACATATACATTGTAAGAGAGCTCATACATCACAACATACTACATCTCTTACTATCCAGATACATGTACATTGTAAGAGAGCTCACACATCACAGCATAGTATATCTCTTACTATCCAGATATATGTACATTGTAAGAAAAATAATACATCACAACATACTACATCTCTTACTATCCAGATACATGTACATTGTAAGAGAGCTCATACATCACAACATACTACATCTCTTACTATCCAGATACATATACATTGTAAGAGAGCTCATACATCACAACATACTACATCTCTTACTATCCAGATACATGTACATTGTAAGAGAGCTCATACATCACAACATACTACATCTCTTACTATCCAGATACATGTACATTGTAAGAGAGCTCATACATCACAACATACTACATCTCTTACTATCCAGATACATATACATTGTAAGAGAGCTCATACATCACAACATACTACATCTCTTACTATCCAGATACATGTACATTGTAAGAGAGCTCACACATCACAACATACTACATCTCTTACTATCCAGATACATGTACATTGTAAGAGAGCTCATACATCACAACATACTACATCTCTTACTATCCAGATACATGTACATTGTAAGAGAGCTCACACATCACAACATACTACATCTCTTACTATCCAGATACATGTACATTGTAAGAGAGCTCATACATCACAACATACTACATCTCTTACTATCCAGATACATGTACATTGTAAGAGAGCTCACACATCACAGCATAGTATATCTCTTAGTATCCAGATACATATACATTGTAAGAGAGCTCATACATCACAACATACTACATCTCTTACTATCCAGATACATGTACATTGTAAGAGAGCTCACACATCACAACATACTACATCTCTTACTATCCAGATACATATACATTGTAAGAGAGCTCACACATCACAACATACTACATCTCTTACTATCCAGATACATGTACATTGTAAGAGAGCTCATACATCACAACATACTACATCTCTTACTATCCAGATACATGTACATTGTAAGAGAGCTCACACATCACAACATACTACATCTCTTACTATCCAGATACATATACATTGTAAGAGAGCTCACACATCACAACATACTACATCTCTTACTATCCAGATACATATACATTGTAAGAGAGCTCATACATCACAACATACTACATCTCTTACTATCCAGATACATATACATTGTAAGAGAGCTCATACATCACAACATACTACATCTCTTACTATCCAGATACATGTACATTGTAAGAGAGCTCATACATCACAACATACTACATCTCTTACTATCCAGATACATGTACATTGTAAGAGAGCTCATACATCACAACATACTACATCTCTTACTATCCAGATACATATACATTGTAAGAAAACTCATACATCACAACATACTACATCTCTTACTATCCAGATACATGTACATTGTAAGAGAGCTCATACATCACAACATACAATATCTCTTACTATGCCGATATTTATCATGTAACACATGGTTGAAACACTAGGAAAAGCAGTCGTATTGCACCGGAAGCAACAACAGCAATAAAAACATAGTTAAAGTTTTCATTACGTCTTGCATGTCTGTTTACGTATAGGCTAAATAGATATATCAATTGATGAACACAAACAAACCACACGCATTTTCACACACTGTAACCAGACCGTGTATTCTTGAACATATACAAGCATTTGGTTTGGAAAGTCTAGGGTCTTTGCAACTAAAGTGGAAATATTCAACTACAAGTATATATAAACAACATCACACCTAACTAACAAAGTATAACTCTACATTTCACAATTCAATGAGTTAGAAATACATTGTTATATATTGCACTACTGCAACACATCTAGTATTCTAAACTTTGTGTAGGACACTGGCTCGAAAAGGAACCACTCCACATCACTTTTCACCACAGCACATACACCGTATCACATCATTACTCTCAATTCAAAAGTATGTTACGTCAGGTGTAAATTACAATAAAAACCCGCCATTTTTATCAAAATTTTGTTGTATTGAATTTAGAAATTCAATACATTACGACTGACAGACTTTGTTGTTGAAGGAGTCGGTTTCCGCGGTGATCCGTGTTGTTATGTCCGGCAGTTACTACTGAAACATTCCGAATCCTATATAATGACACAAGATGATTACAATATATCGCCTATGTTCATGTGGTAGAGAAGTAAAATTTCAACACTTATTTATCAAAATGAAAAAGCTGTCATTTCGACCTGGGAGTCGCATATAACAGCAGAAATGACGCTACTAAACACGTTGTAAGTGTCGGAGCAACCACATGGATATTTCAGAATGTTTCACCGACTTCCGGCTCTAAAATATTCCAAACATCTTCAGAAGCTACTAAAATGAAACAATCTTTAGATGAAAAAATAAAGCACAACTTTTATTTGGAGGAATTGAAATTGAGATAGAAGATACAAAATAAAGTTCTATGTACCAAGGACTTTTGGGAGTGTCACCAAAGCCATGAGTTATTCTATATGACCAATAAGAATTATTTGCAGTTTGCACAAAAATATGAATATTCCTTTAATCAACTGAACTTCAGTTAAAATTATTTAAGTAATTAATTTTGCCAATTTTAATATAAGGTGTATTTTGAGATTGGAAAATGACATATAATTGACAAATATTCATTTACAGATTTGTAAAATACTGCTAGATCTTAGAAACACTACTACAGGTAATCATATGATGTACGGAAAAACAGACAGATATTCTACTCATAATAAAAATTACATGTAAAATTATAATGTATTGTTAACGTTCGGTCAGTTGTCATTATAAACTCTCGCGTAAAATTTACAGGATTATGTACAATTTACACGAAACTAGTGATGAAAGTACGAAATGGTTACGAAGCATTAAACAGTCCTTTAGTAATTCAGGATGGAATTACTTTATGATTTTTTTAGGAAACATGTACCATTAGTAAACAATCCTTTACTGAAATATACATCTAGATCTAGTTAACATCATCAATTCAAAAATAGAATAATGACGTCACCATCTCGTCGGGACGGAATGCCTCGTTTATTTTTAAGGATCATTTTTGTTAACACAAATTTGACTGCGGTAAAAAGGTAAAGAAATTATATCTAAGTTTGGAGCAGCTGTGGAATTTCCTGTAGTAACGGTGTACCAACAGAATACGTACAATGTATTCAAAACTTGATCGCGAACTGGTTACAACCAAGACTTGTCCACCTGAACAAAGCAAGGAACCGAAATTACTGAAATACTAAATATGTTGATAATATATGTAACTTTAAATGTGAAATAAAATCCACCACATGCAAAAAAAAATCAAACACTTTTATAGAAGAAGACTAGCAAAGGCCAAATTTGAAATCAGCGCAAAAATGTACAAATAACGAAAACAACTCACAGTACGAATCAAGACATTGTCACAACCATTGGTATTGGATATTGAGCTCAGAACAAATCTTTACAACAGATTGTAAATTTATCATTTTGCTACGGTCGCTGATTATCACTTGTTGTCGAGATTTAGATAAACCGCGAAGAACAGATGTCAGTGATCCCATAATTCTGTGCATTCCGCCATATTGTCCCGCCTCAGAGAATTCTCTACAAACCAGAGCAATGCTCGTTCGTGATTGATGCAAATCTCAATATGAATATTTTCATAAACACCTAGTTTGTAAATTTTGAGAAGTTTATAGTATAATACTTATTGTCTCATAACCACAGTATACATGTATGACATTAATTTGAAATATGGCGATTTTGTTTACAGCATACGACTGCCACCGTTCGTTACAGATAAATCGTTGGTATGTTTCCACCAATTAGAAAGATAGGATTAGTAGTAATAAGCTGAAACCGCACCTTCGTTATGTTTAGCATAAAAAGGTCAGGAGCAGGTAAGTATCAATACATGTAAACGTATGCATGAACATTGATCACGAGCCGGTTAGTTCAAAGACTTATAAACATGTGTACAAACCTTGATAAGGTGCCGGTTAATATCAAGATTTATACACATGTGTACACACCTTAATCTGGAACCGGTTAGTATCAAGATTTACATACATGTATACATACCTTGATAAGGTGCCGGTTAGTACCAATATTTACATACATGTATACATACCTTAATCTGGAACCGGTTAGTATCAAGATTTACATACATGTATACATACCTTCATCAGGGGCCGGTTAGTATCAAGATTTATATACATGTGTACACACCTTGATCAGGAGCCGGTAGATATGTAAATGTTTATACTTGTATACAAACCGTGACGATAAGCAGTTTGCGTGTTGTTAACCTGATGTTGCATAACATGTTCGTTTCGTTGCAAACAAGCTGCAGAGATATATTGTCTCTGTATCGTGTGACTGGTGTGATGTTAATATCGTACTGAAATGAGCAGAAATAGATTGAATTGTGAATTAACTGAAGGATCCCGGTGCAGCATGAATGATGTCCCCTCCCATACCACATAATTGTTTCATTCTCTAACTCAAGTGGTTCGCCTTCAGATCAGCAACAGCTATTTAGCGACACCCAACTGCTTTTGTAATTTCAAGTGAAATCAGGAAATATTGACATGCAAGGAAAGGAAATTATTTGTTAAATGTCGGTTATTTTTAGGCATTAGGAATATCAGTCTTTACACAAGATTTTGGAAGCGCATGGTGTGGCGGATGTGTAATTAGCACTGCAGTAGAGAGCACGACATTGGTGAACACCGTCCCGTCCTCAGGTGCACGGTACCTCAGCCATGGAAACACGCACTTTATGTTTGTTTGTTTTTTTCATAGAAAAGGACGATGTTTTCTGTGAGTTTGAGTAAAGACCACAGTGGAGCTATCTTCATATCACTGTCCGCATGCGGAAATACGTCCTCTGACAGAATTAATTAAATATTCATAGCGGACAAGATAGCACACACTGAGCATCAAAGTTCTCGAACGTCGCCTCACAAGAAGAAAACAATGAAAACGGAAAAAAAATATTTTAGGACTAACAGAAACAAAACGCACATGCCGAACGGCACTCAAGATAGGAATGAGTGACAACAAAATCCATACATCGGAATAAGAATTCTTAGAGTCAAGCATTCGTGTCTGACTCTAGAAATATCACTCTGCGAATTATGTATCTTTTACCACACACAGAAGTGACAAATTTCATTTATCTCCCTCCGTTTTAAGATAAATAGGAACGTCCGCTACTAGTTTAGAAGCGTTTTTCGAGCAAAGACCTTCGGAACCAGTATCCTAATTTCTATATGTTACAAAAACAAAATCAGGCTAGTCTTTATCACATGACTTATAAAATTTACGTTTTAGCAGGTTTTGACGTAAAAATATGGAGGACAATATGAAACGAAGGACGCCATTTCCATTACATGACGTAACGTCACCACAATCTGACAGACACAACCATAGACCCATCCAGAATATATAACACTAGTGAAATATGCAAAAATATTACATGTTAATTCACTGGGTAATAGGCATAATTTGTGACATGTATTTGTATATTGTGTAAAATATATATTGCATTTACTCCTATCAATTTTTACTTACATGTATATACATGTGTGTATACAGTACTAAAGCTATTAATGATTTGTCTTGACATGCTTACATGCTTCGTACCCTCAATACTTATGTTATACTGTTTATCATATGTTTGAACAGGCCTGAATAATGACATGAAAACATACATGATTATTATATCCTAATGTATTTGCAGTATCATGTTCTGTGCCTAACTCAGATTCCCGCAGGACTGAAGACTGACACGTATCGTTTGTGTCAAAACACGTCAAAGGAACACTACATAATCAGAACATTCGAAATTAAACTGGATGGTTACAACTCATTAGAAATCATTTTAAAGTAGAACGTTTTTTACTGTATTATAGACGCTGTTTGGATCACGGCGGTGAATGCTCCCGACTAAGCTATCTATAGATTTCCTCTAACTAACGGAAACAAAGTTATTTCGGTAGTGAATTGAAATGCGGTGTTATTGATGTTTTTCTGTCCGTTTTGAAGTTCTGTCTAAAGAGAAGTCTTTCCAAATAAGTTGGCAGCAGAAGAAACATCGGCGATCAGCACAGCTAAGTACACAATCTGTTGGTACCGATACAGGCAATACCACTGCATGGTTACATCATACGAAAAATCAACTCATCTTGGTCACATATTTTAGATAAAGGCGGTTGTCAAGAACAATTTGATATACACGGTGTGAATGTCACCTACAACATTGTCGTTATACACGGTATGAAGGAAATCTACAACATTGTCGTTAAACACGGTATGAAGGTCACCAACAACATTGTCGTTTTACACGGTATGAAGGTTATCTACAACATTGTCGTTAAACACGGTATGAAGGAAATCTACAACATTGTCGTTTTACACGGTATGAAGGTCACCAACAACATTGTCGTTATACACGGTATGAAGGTCACCAACAACATTGTCGTTTTACACGGTATGAAGGTCACCAACAACATTGTCGTTATACACGGTATGAAGGTTATCTACAACAATGTCGTTGTACACGGTATGAAGGTTATCTACAACATTGTCGTTATACACGGTATGAAGGTAACCAACAATATTGTCGTTTTACACGGTATGAAGGTCACCAACAACATTGTCGTTATACACGGTATGAAGGTCACCAACAACATTGTCGTTTTACACGGTATGAAGGTCACCAACAACATTGCCGTTTTACACGGTATGAAGGTCACCAACAACATTGCCGTTTTACACGGTATGAAGGTCACCAACAACATTGCCGTTTTACACGGTATGAAGGTCACCAACAACATTGTCGTTTTACGCGGTATGAAGGTCACCAACAACATTGTCGTTTTACGCGGTATGAAGGTCACCTATAACGTTGTTTTGATTGTGCTAATGGAAATTTATGATTTTTTTTTTTTTTTTTTGTTATTTTTAGAATCTTTATTTACTACACACGTTTTAAAAATCCATCGCTAAACTTTGATGGCGTGCTTTCCTTTACTCGTGTTGATATTAGAAATGTATGAATGTGTTTGAAGGATTGATTTTGTAGGCGTTTTCTTGTCGTGACGAATAAGATTTATCTATTCATATACACTGGGAATGTGGAGCTTCTGAAAGGCGATACTTAAAAGAGTACTTGTCTTTCATCTGTAAAATAATTTAACTTTCCGCGACAATGTACCACATCAGTGATCCATGGTGTGAAATGTCAATATCTTCTGCATTAGGCGTGACGTCATAAACATCTTCAAACGAAAATTAGGAAGTTTTCTTAAATAAACGTAACCTCATCATAATCACAATACGTTCAAGCATACCTACACCAACGTCAACTAATCGCACGGAGAGAACATCGATGAAAGAAACAGATATATAACTAGAACAAACATTGCTCCACATCTCTCAGTTGTAGAGTGGTTTCTCCTCTTAGCATGATTTAATGACAAGCAGTCCATCCTCTCTTGTTTTGGAGCCTATTGCTGTTATGCACAAGAGAATGTTTGTTCACGAAACTTCCCCGTCGTGGATCTAAGAGGCAAACAACAGAGTTTTATCTCTCGAAAACATTGTTTAATTTGTATTGGTAGATCAATTCCCACCATGATTATGATCTGTTAAATAGAGTAAGTTCTCGTACATCCAGGTCTCAGTAAAAAGCATGTATAATGATACATTGCGTATAATGTGAGACAGTGACAAATAGACAGTTTCTACCCAAAAACGAACAATGTTTGAATAGCTTATAAGTAATTTACATTCGGCGCATCTTTGGCACTGGTGAGGGGACCGAGATGGTTTGCTTGCCATGGGCTCCGGCCATTGTTGTGCTACATAGATGTGAGCAGAGGGACATTAACTCCGCGAAATCAACTCTGATTCATAGGAAGCGACTGCAGAAAACCGCACCAACCAGAAGAGTATCTGATCAGACAGGTACTTATAGAAAAGAAGTAGCAGTAGCGACAGTCATGAAACGCTGTCAAGTTCCTTTCTATACGGACATTGTGATAAGGACTGCCGACTGCCTTTTGAGTCCATTGACTTTAAAAACAACACGTAAACGACAAGCCAAACAAGTTTACAGTGCATTTCGCAGATACATTCTGTTACAATGTGATGATTGTTTATCGTGGGAGTGACCGACAATGCTACCAATTCTCTAGCGTGGAACTATCAACACAGCATTTCGAGTGTTTCGATCTCCGATCAAGCATCATGTTATCAACTCCATAAATGAATTAAAAAGAAGGTTATAGAACTTTGAAGAATTATGATTGGTATCACGTATTCAATGCGAGAAACTAATCAGGTGAATTTAGAGTACGGTTAAGTGAACACCAATAATGTTCTATAGCAAATGTACTGTTAGTATGAACACCATTATCTGCATGTCATCGACGACACGTTCATCAATAACTGCAACGTCTTTACTGCACCAACACGACGCATATCAATACCTTTCATGCACGATACCAGCACTGCCGCAAGTCCTGTAACATTAATATAGGCCCGGATATCGGAGCAAAGTACATCAAACAATTAGTAAATTAAAATTATCATTTGTCATTAACCATCAAGTGATGGGAAGTAAGTGATCAGAGTAAAACTTTGAAGTGTTTGTTTGATCGTTTTATCATTGCCTCTGTGTACGTAAACAACCTTTACCTTCATTGTATTTCAAAGACAAGCTGCAAAGTAAATAACAAATATATAATTTCCTTCCAAAGGCGTCGTGTTTAAGAAAAACATTTGTTTTGCTAGGCAATGTCAATAAACGTTGTAATAGTCACGCCTGGGTGACTGTTCAGTAAGATTTATGGTTGGAGGTTTTTTAACATTAGAGGTGAGTAAGGTGCTCTGACATGTACCTGTCTGTTCGGCATTTCCTGTTTCCTGACAATAGGGATTTAGTCTGACCTTGAACCTTGCACTACTTTTAGATATGACGTAATGCTTCTAAATGAATATGTATATTTGTTTTGTCCAGTTACTATCTGCTACGACTTCCTTTCCAGGCTCCTTCATACAATATACTCGAAATTACATAAACACGCCCCCGTTGGAAAATTACAGTGTAATAGACTGTGAAATTGGATTCGAATTGTCGACACAACATTACGAAACGGTCTCGTGGAAAATCTAATTTCCGGTGAACATTTATTCTGGTGAGTTGAAAGACGATATATAACTGTTTTACGAGGAAGTGAAATCAAACAGTACTATGAACGTTTTCGAAGGGTGATTAAAATCTGCCAAGACGGCAATGCTTATAGTAGTACGTGGTAATTAAACTAGCTGTTATCCTGTCCGCCATTACGACCCGTCTGGACTCCGTACTACCTGTTAACACGTAATGGTGGAACGTCTTGGGACCGTGTTAGCAAGTGTCCCACATGTCACCTCTCAAATACCACGGGGTCTATCTCACGCGCACTAATTACATTATGTTAACAAGTGTAATGAAGTGATTGACTCTCTTTGTCAGAATTTACGAATAAGAAAACGGTATTTCCCGTCGCCTACCTGAAGTCAAAGATATGTCCAAGGAATCTCACACTGTATCAGCTCTGTAAATGTATACTACGAACACTGAACCAGTTCTGACAATGTTTCTGGTATAACACGAACACTGAACCAGTTCTGACAATGTTTGTGGTATAACACGAACACTGAACCAGTTCTGACAATGTTTGTGGTATAACACGAACACTGAACCAGTTCTGACAATGTTTCTGGTATAACATGAACACTGAACCAGTTCTGACAATGTGTGCCTGATAAATTTGAAAATTAAAATCACAAATTTCTTGGATTCAGAAATTTTTGTACATTGATACACTTATTTGTTCATGAATACTGTGATTTGTTTCTGAATATTGTTATTTGTTTCCGACAAATCTGTTCTCATTTGTCATCGGATATTTTATTAAGTTGCATACCAAACATTTGTACAAATCATTGTACCCACAAACTTGTATAGTTTAATACCTGTTACCTCTGTAAGTTACATCAGGTCAGTCTCATTCTTTAAATCAGCTGAGATCTTTCTGATACAAAGCTGCATACAAAGTTTCATAAAAATCCATTCCGATCCACTTAAGTTATCCTGATCACAAAGCTCAATATTTATGTGTATGAAATGCAAATGGCTATAACTCTTTGTATTTATGATTGAATCGGACCCAATGTCGATGTCATCCAGAATATTTTTAAATAGAAGGCTGCCCACCAAGTTTAATCAAAATCTACTCAAATTTGAACGAATTGTTTTGTTCAAAAGGGCCATTGGTAATAGAACTGTAACCGGCCATGACTATTAGTTACAATCGGATCGGTTTCATTACATAAGTGATTTAATATATAATTGATAGAAGATTACATACAAAGTTTGTTTCATTAAAATATGTTTACATTTAGAATTCAGTGGGCAAATGGACGACGCACGATCGCAATAGGTCACCATGACCTATAGTCATGTGACCTGATGCGTCTTGGTTCTCAAGTAATTATCTATAGTTCTTTTACTAGCCTGTTCATACAAACACCTGTAACACAGGTTTTTACTCGGTCACGTGTTCATACCTGTAATTAAGTGTCTTTTATTCACTTATGTGTTCTTAATAACTGCTGTTTTCTTTTATTCACTTATGTACATAGAAATGGATGGAGAATAACAAATTAAGTCTCAATCTCAACAAAACCTACTGTATGATGATTGGTTCTGTACAAAAACTTGCAAAACGTAGAAATCTATGTTTGAATTTTAATAAAAAAAGTCAATGAAACTGTTAATTGTGCCAAACTTCTTGGTGTTCTGGTAGACAAACCGCTGTCATGGAAAGAATATATTGACAGTGTTTGCAAAATATCTAAAAAAAAGTTGGAGTTCTTAAAATACGACAATTAATGTGTTATTTTGAAAGTTTACCATAGTATTGTCTTTCCACATTTTATATATTGTTCAAGTGTTTGGTGTGTTCCAAGCAACAAAATGTTCATTGACAAGATGTTTAAACTACAATAGAGATCAGCCAGGATTTTACTCAACATCAGAGATATTTTAATTTCATCTAGTACTCTTTTTAATGCATCGAAATGGATGCCTATTCCTGATTTTTACAATTTTAGGAAAGCTGTTCTGACTTTTAAAATTCTTAATGGATAAACAATTAGATATTTTAAATAGTATGTTTTCTTATGTCATAGATGTTTCCAGTAAATCTACCAGAGCAGCTACAAATGACAAACTCTATGTTCCTTTAGCCAAGGAAAGTATTTTTAAGAGATCTTTTAGCTATAGTTGCTCCGTTTCATAAACAGTCTAAGTGAAGATATCACAAGGGCTTCCAGTGTTGATGTTTTTAAGAAGAAATACATTGAAATGTTTTACAACCAGTAGGCTATATGAATCAGTACCTGTTTGTCTGTGATACTTCTCATTGTATATACATTACATGTATATTGCTCTATGAATTGCTGACTTGTAACTTTTTATTGTCTTGTTAAACTTGTACATACATAGGTCGACACTCGACAGAAGGGCCATATTGTAAACTAGATTTTATTTAAATATGTCACCCTGTCTAAATAAATGATATTATTATTATTATTATTATATTATTATGTGTTCTTAATCACTGTTGTTTTTAATCAAGCGTCGCACTTTTTTATTGTCACGTACTCTAATTAACATGCGTTCTTATTATTTTGGATAAAATATCATGATTTTTTCTTCAGACATCTGTCCTAAATTAAGTGACGTGTCCTTCTAACCACTCGCCTTTTCTACATGTAGGATCAGCCCGAGTAGTGGCGTGGTTGTGACTCTGAAGGGTTTAACAGTATGTACGAGCCGACATACAATCCACCAACACACTTGGAAACAAACAATTTCTGTTGATGTATCGCCGACAATAAAATGTATTATGCACTGACTATAAAAGATAACAAGATAGTAACGAAAATTACATCTACAGAATTACAATCTACTGTCAGATCTTCACCAGTCATCCCTCCGGATTGTGTAGTATACAATATGGTGGTAGTGTTGTTAATGACTTACATAAAAGGGTATAAAGAACCATTTATAACAGGACTGCCTGCGGTTTTCACACTGTTATCTTGGCACTGTTATAGAGCGTTTTCCATCCTGTAGATTCGAGATATAATGTAACCGTTTTGCACTAAAATAATTCACTTTGATATCGAATGTTGGTGATAAGACTATCTTCAATAGCATTGTGTATAAAAACAACATGGAAAGTTATCAAAACATATTTCAAAATCAAAAATGCATTAAATGGTTTTCGTCTACAAGTTTTGTATTTACACATATCCGACGTTCCGGGATACATATAAATATTATCATGAACCTATAAAATGGTAGGCCTCTGTAAAACCGGCCAAAATGCCGATTGTGCGTGTTATTATCGCCGGTGATAGCGCCTAACTATTACACAGTATTACATCGCGATATATGGTGGCCATGTGGCTGGCTGTGGCATCCGGTGAGAATCTCGATACTGCGAAACTGCTATCGGAATATGTCAAGTGCCATTTCGAATTAAAATTACAATTTTTGGCATAGCAATGTCATTTTTCATCTTAGAAGCAACCTCCTGTATAACAGCTAGTCACTCTGTTCTTAATGGTTAATGTTTAAAAAGACCACAGAAAGAGGAACATATTTGACGATCACATGTTGTACCGTAATACAGCTATAACGCGTCATTATTCTTGCTGTGGGACAACAGTATGGATACCATACATATATCAGGAAGTATCATGATGACCAGTGATGTGTGTAGTAAGTGTACCTGATTCTCGGACATTTAATCAACTGTTGCAAATAATCCAAAAGAATTAGTCTAACAGGATCTTTTACTTACATTATAAAGAATAATATATTTTAAAAAACACTATCAAGTAACAGTTTTACTATTTTTAGCTTTACTACTTTGTGTAATATGACGATAGCAAAAATGTGAAATCAGTTTAGAAATAAACACGAAGATTGAATATTTTATCAGTTAGCTAGCTACTGTCATTTGTCACAAACATGAGATAATTGGGAACATGCCCTTGAATATCGAATCTGATTGAGGAAAAAGGGATATTTCTATGTTGAAACGAATTCCAAATAGTCATCGTGATTGTTTTTCAGGTTATAGGAAATCTATTCGTTTTGGTTACATTGCAGGTAAAGATCGATAATGGTATCAGCTGTATCCTTGATTTCAAATGCTGGTTGTAAAATACAATGGAAAGTGTTCATATTTTTAAAGACAAAGTACCATCGATAAATCTAAAAGTGAAACCAAATAACACTGGCAGACATTTTGTAGGAAGGTGATCATTTAGTTGGAGTTGTCTCGCCATGTAAGCATCTAACATTGTTGGAGTTGTCTCGCCATGTAAGCATCTAACATTGTTGGAGTTGTCTCGCCATGTAAGCATCTAACATTGTTGGAGTTGTCTTGCCTTGGAGTGATCCAAAATCATTAAGGTTGTCTCACCATGTAAGGCTAAAACATTTTTTTCTTTTTCTTTTTCTCTCTCTTGTTGTGGAATACTCTGAAATCATTGGAACTGTCTAGTGATGCAAGGCTCCAACACTGTTGGAGTTGTCTTGCCATGTAAGGCTATAAAATTGTTGGAGTTGTCTCGTCATATAAGTCTCTAACATTGTTGGAGTTGTCTCGTCATATAATTATCTAACATTGTTGGAGTTGTCTCGTCATGTAAGATTATGACATATTGGAGTTGTCTCGCCACGTAAGACTATGACATTATTAAAGTTGTCTCGCCACGTAAGACTATGACATATTGGAGTTGTCTACCCACGTAAGACTATGACATATTGGAGTTGTCTCGCCCCGTATGACTATGACATTATTAAAGTTGTCTCGCCACGTAAGACTATGACATTATTAAAGTTGTCTCGCCACGTAAGACTATGACATTATTAAAGTTGTCTCGCCCCGTATGACTATGACATTATTAAAGTTGTCTCGCCCCGTATGACCATGACATTATTAAAGTTGTCTCGCCACGTAAGACTATGACATTATTAAAGTTGTCTCGCCACGTAAGACTATGACATATTTGAGTTGTCTCGCCACGTAAGACCATGACATTATTAAAATTGTCTCGCCCTGTAAGACTATGACATTATTAAAATTGTCTCGCCACGTAAGACTATAACATCACTAGATTTGTTTCACCGTGTCCTACATTGCTGGGATTGTCTCCCTGTGTAAGTCTCTAATACGCCCATGTAAGAATTGAGAATTATTAAAGAAGGACACCCTTCCTAGAATATACTTCCACTTGCCATATATCAATATGTCACCCATTTATCAATACACGTTTATCGAAAATCGTTCGGTTATGACCATTTGTCATCGCTTCCGACATGACCGTAGGTCATCTCACGTCAAAGAACGCGCACCATGCCTCAGCAGTTTCATAGCATTCCCTTGTAATGATTAAACATCTTACTCGGGTAACAAACTTGCCTGTCAGCGACTGCCGTTGACCCAATATAAAACCGAGGTGATTATCGCTAACGATCACAGTTGCCGTGCTTGTAATAAATAAGACATGTCACAGTAACGCTTTCATAACAAAGGAACACTCGATATTGTTTTGTTTCAAATGGGAGCTGCATAGAAAATCAAGTCTCCTGAATACTGGAAATTAATTTATCAACATTATACTAACACACAGAATTGAAATCCTGAATACTGGTAACTCATCAATATCACACTACCAAACACACTGTATCCCTGTATACAGGTAACACTACCAAACACACTGAATACAGGTAACTCATCAATATCACACTACCACACACACTAAATACAGGTAACTCATCAAATTACTACCACACACACTAAATACAGGTAACTCATCAATATCACACTACCACACACACTAAATACAGGTAACTCATCAATATCACACTACCAAACACACTGAATACAGGTAACTCATCAATATCACACTACCAAACACACTGAATACAGGTAACTCATCAATATCACACTACCACACACACTAAATACAGGTAACACATCAATATCACACTACCACACACACTAAATACAGGTAACTCATCAATATCACGCAACCAAACACACTGAATACAGGTAACTCATCAATATCACACTACCACACACACTGAATACAGGTAACTCATCAATATCACACTACCACACACACTGAATACAGGTAACTCATCAATATCACACTACCACACACACTAAATACAGGTAACTCATCAATATCACACTACCACACACACTGAATACAGGTAACTCATCAATATCACACTACCACACACACTAAATACTGGTAACTCATCAATATCACACTACCACACACACTGAATACAGGTAACTCATCAATATCACACTACCACACACACTAAATACAGGTAACTCATCAATATCACACTACCACACACACTAAATACTGGTAACTCATCAATATCACACTACCACACACACTAAATACAGGTAACTCATCAATATCACACTACCACACACACTAAATACTGGTAACCCATCAATATAACACTACCACACACACTGAATACAGGTAACTCATCAATATCACACTACCACACACACTAAATACAGGTAACTCATCAATATCACACTACCACACACACTAAATACAGGTAACTCATCAATATCACACTACCACACACACTGAATACAGGTAACTCATCAATATCACACTACCACACACACTGAATACAGGTAACTCATCAATATCACACTACCACACACACTAAATACAGGTAACTCATCAATATCACACTACCACACACACTAAATACAGGTAACTCATCAATATCACACTACCACACACACTAAATACAGGTAACTCATCAATATCACGCAACCAAACACACTAAATACAGGTAACACATCAATATCACACTACCACACACACTAAATACTGGTAACTCATCAATATCACACTACCACACACACTGAATACTGGTAACTCATCAATATCACACTACCACACACACTGAATACAGGTAACTCATCAATATCACACTACCACACACACTAAATACAGGTAACTCATCAATATCACGCAACCAAACACACTAAATACAGGTAACACATCAATATCACACTACCACACACACTAAATACTGGTAACTCATCAATATCACACTACCACACACACTGAATACTGGTAACTCATCAATATCACACTACCACACACACTGAATACAGGTAACTCATCAATATCACACTACCACACACACTGAATACAGGTAACTCATCAATATCACACTACCACACACACTGAATACAGGTAACTCAATATCACACTACCACACACACTTAATACTGGTAACTCATCTATATCACACTACCACACACACTGAATACTGGTAACTCAATATCACACTACCACACACACTGAATACAGGTAACTCATCAATATCACACTACCACACACACTAAATACAGGTAACTCATCAATATCACACTACCACACACACTAAATACAGGTAAATCATTAATATCAATATTTAGCTGTGTGTTTCATCGTCTTCTCAGGCAAGACGTTGAAGTTAACACTAGTATGGAGGTGACTCAGCCAATGATGAAGTGTAGTGATCTGATTATCACAATCCTCCAGATCAGCGGTGTACTTTTCCTCTTTACGGACTGAACCACTATGCTGCTCTTTACGATGAATTTCTATACAAAAGGATTCATTGTGCTACATGACTAGGATATTTCCCTGGCTAAAGGGCAGTAAAATAAGTGTATCCGTGTTGGAGATTCTGGACTGTCTATCTTTGTAACAGAGTACCTGTATTTCAACCCCATATAAAGTTAGAGGGAGCCTTTGTAACAGAGTACCTGTATTTCAACCTCATATAAAGTTGGAGGGAGCCTTTTTAACAGAGTACCTGTATTTCAATCCCATATAAAGTTAGATGGAGCCTTTGTAACAGAGTACCTGTATTTCAACCCCATATAAAGTTAGAGGGAGCCTTTGTAACAGAGTACCTGTATTTCAACCCCATATAAAGTTAGAGGGAGCCTTTTTAACAGAGTACCTGTATTTCAACCCCATATAAAGTCAGGAGGAGCCTTTGTTACAGAGTACCTGTATTTCAACCCCATATAAAGTTAGAGGGAGCTTTTTTAACAGAGTACCTGTATTTCAACCCCATATAAAGTTAGATGGAGCCTTTGTAACAGAGTACCTGTATTTCAACCCCATATAAAGTTAGAGGGAGCCTTTGTAACAGAGTACCTGTATTTCAACCCCATATAAAGTTAGATGGAGCCTTTTTAACAGAGTACCTGTATTTCAATCCCATATAAAGTTAGATGGAGCCTTTGTAACAGAGTACCTGTATTTCAACCCCATATAAAGTTAGATGGAGCCTTTGTAACAGAGTACCTGTATTTCAACCCCATATGAAGTTAGAGGGAGCCTTTGTAACAGAGTACCTGTATTTCAACCCCATATAAAGTCAGGAGGAGCCTTTGTTACAGAGTACCTGAATTTCAACCCCATATAAAGTTAGAGGGAGCTTTTTTAACAGAGTACCTGTATTTCAACCCCATATAAAGTTAGATGGAGCCTTTGTAACAGAGTACCTGTATTTCAACCCCATATAAAGTTAGAGGGAGCCTTTGTAACAGAGTACCTGTATTTCCACCCCATATAAAGTTAGAGGGAGCCTTTGTAACAGAGTACCTGTATTTCAACCCCATATAAAGTTAGATGGAGCCTTTATAACAGAGTACCTGTATTTCAACCCCCATATAATGTCAGGAGGAGCCTTTGTTACAGAGTACCTGTATTTCAACCCCCATATAAAGTCACCAAGTAGACAGTATGATGGTTGTATTAAGTCAGTGGTGGTAAACATATCTAAAATGCACATGGTCACGACTGAATCACACTGAAGATTTCTAACTCTGATCCTCAGGGACACTCGTGATCGCCGTCAATTATCGCCAACCCAACATACGTATTGTACTAGTCGCGTGCAGCTCAGGATGCCATGCTGCTTTTAATAAGTAGAAACCGTCTTCCATAAACCGCCAGGACCACGCGTATCTCAGTCAAATAGATTGGTGTCGCCACACGGGGACTTTACATGCATATTATTTCTTAGTTCTTAAGCCGTTGCATCATGGAAAGTGCCGCATATCAATACTTCCTAACTAGACGATAAAGACCAATGGAACGTAAAATAGAATATACAACTGGTTGCTGTCATATTAAGATTACACTGGAAACCCATACAAGGTTAGCATCCCTACAATGTTACATGTACCGTTTTATACAGGGTAAAAACACTGCACATAACTTTATTCTGCATACAATGTATCCCCGCATACAAATGTTTGCAGGTTTTATTGACCCGTGCAACACTCAAGGGTCAAACAGTCAAGGGTCAAACACAACAGAACTCAACGATCCGTGATATCGTTTTTTTAGAGAAAACACCGACAACCGGTGGCGAGGACTTTTTTCAGCAACCCGAGTTATTTCCCTTTGTTACATGTAATTAGCACAGGGACGAATCTAAACCCTGTCTCCATACATATGTAGTATCAAAGGTTATAATTCTCCAGACGGCAATACTGACATACGTTTTTTCCTTCTTCAATCTTCAAGATTCTACGTGCCTTAGATACTTGTATTTGTGACACATTCATTACCTGTAACAGAAACTATTTATCTTTTCAAGATGTTTTGAGGAACGTGATTAAAAAAGTATCAACCTAGTTGTAACCGGATGAATTCGGAAATATTCGTAGGAGTGGCTAGTTTAATATTACTCAGTCCTCTCATCTCTAATGGGTACCTCAACAACTACACCAATATCACCTCTTATGGTAGTATACAGTACTCATGACTTTGTCCATAAACAATGCCATTTGATGGTACTATGTCCCTAACGAAATTATTCAGTCGATAGGAAAAGAAATTTGAAGTACCGAAAGTAACATTATAAATAAACGCGATCAAAACGGCATTTCCAAAAGTCTAGAAAAAGTTTGACTTTAACAGTCTCTTCTCAACAGATACGTCATCAAATCATCAAAACATGTTACTTCCTCAAGGAGATGAAATAATTAACAAGTAGTTTTAAGTATGAAAGTGTTATCATCAGCTAAAGCCACCATACTTCTATAAACTTCCTGTGCCCAACGTCTCATACCGAAGCTTATTTTGAGGAAAGGTCTACCACTCCTAAATGCAAACCGTAATTCACCAATTATTTTGCATTTTGGACCCATGTCTTGACTTTTTGTCATAAATAATTATACACATACTCAATCGGGTTCGTGTCTGGTAACATTGCAGGCCACGAGAGCGTATTTGTCACTTCCTGTTGAATTCTTGCACAAGGCGAACTTTGTGTTGTTTGGCATGGTCATCCATTAAAATGGAACAATCTGCCAATGGATAGGCATCGAAATGCAGAACAATAAAGAACGACTGATCTGATCACGCATTAAGAACTTGCAAATGAAGCTTACATTTGTAGAAGAGCATCTCCATACAGTAACACCGCAACAACCAAATGCTGTTTTGTCCAGAGTGTAATTCTGTTGGTATGCCGTATTTCTTTGTCTCCAAACACGTACCCTGCTGTCTGTCGCACAAAGAAGAAGAAGAAGAAGAAGAAAAAAGAAAAAATCCGTCTTTCCTGGGAACAGTAGACTTTTCGCCAAAACCTAATATTCCATGCCCGGTGATCACGTGTTTATTTCAGTCTTGCTTGTTTGTGTCTTCCTGATAACAGAGAATGTTAACTTGTTGGTTAGAGCAAAGTCGTGTATTGTACAAGCAGCTGTTGACGGAACGCTGGCTAACGCAAATATTGACGTTCCACGTTCAAGTAAAAAGTCATCCCAACGAAAAACTAAGAATTTATTTATTATATCATCATCTCATCTTACCTTGATAGGTTGTTCTCGTGGGCCGATACACATTGAACAACGCAGTTACCGCGTTCCTTCTGCTGGGTCACGTGACCAAGAAATCAGATAGCTTTAACACTGCTCAGAGATGTTCACCGCAATCTTCTTCCGTTATATCACACGGCCTGACTTTCATTTACCATGATAAAGTATCAGAGCAGTTGTAGCTCGCTGTAGATAAGTTGTAATACATATCATAATCAGCCAGGATTCCGGTAAGGGCACATTTTCACTGTATTAATGCATATTTACGTAATAAGTTTAAACACATATGCATCATTGTTCATTTTTTAAATGCAGATTCCTTTCAAATGTTTAGTTTAGTGGCACATACCTGACTGTTTAGGAAGAGGACATGTGAAATGATGTGTAGGTGACCACTCATGAAAAAGTCATGTGACATTGCCTTAGATTGTATATCGATCTGTTACTCGAATTGAAAATTAAGTAAAGAAACCATTGTGAAAGCTCGTGTTTGGTATAAACAGATGTGTGTTTTTTATGTTTTGTTCATCTAACGCTGTGATAGTTTCGATCCTATCATCAGACTCTGCATGGTCTAATTAAGTGTGATTGGTATCCTCACTCTTACATGTAGTTTTTTCACTACAGTTGATTTATCTCCCCTGCCTTAGACACATGTATGCTCATGAGGATTGGTTTTGTCAGATGTCGGGAGATTCCCGTGGTTATGTCCCAGTACGGTCAGATGGTGTGAGGAACGGGCTGTTGTTTGGTCAGTTGATGTCGGGAGTGATAGGGGTTATACCTGGGTAAGGTCAGGTACTTTCTGGAGAGGCGGAAGGCTATTTTTCTGTATAGTCAGTTTATTCCGGAAATATGGATGGTTATTTTTCAGTATGGCTAATTTATGTCGAGAGACACGAAAAGTTATATCTCGGTATGGTCATGAATATCGGGAGGGACGGAGGTTATACACGGGTATGGTCAGGGATGTCGTTAGGGACAGGGGTTACACCCGGGTATGGTCAGGAATGTCGGGAGGAACGGGGTTATACCCGTGTATGGTCAGGAATGTCGGGAGGGACGGGGGTTATACCCGTGTATGGTCAGGAATGTCGGGAGGGACGGGGTTACACCCGTGTATGGTCAGGAATGTCGGGAGGGACGGGGGTTATACCCGTGTATGGTCAGGAATCTCGGGAGGGACGAGCGTTATACCCGGGTATGGTCAGGTAATATCGAGAGATATGGACGGTTATTTTTGTTATGGTCAGGTGTGATCAGGAGAGACGGGCGGTTACATTCCGGAGATAAAACGTTTTTAATTGTTAACTTTTGAAACAATATTAGCGTGTATTTTGTAGTTTTAGAAGATGTCATTGACCCTTAGAGTTAATTTCTTTTGTTTTGCAAGAACGACAGTACACGTGCTGTAGATTAATGACGTGTTCTACGGGACGGCATTGCACTTGTCGATCGATATAGATTGTGTTCTAGGCAATGCTAAATATTCTGTGGATCTAGATTGTTATATATAACAATAGCATATGTGTCCTGGATCTAGTGCATGTTATAAGCCAATGATTCACATTTGTTATAAATCTAGGGTTTATTACAAAACAATGTTATGATGGCATATGTGATGCGGATTTATATAGAGTGTTCATCCTCGTCATTTCATCACAGCGAGGCGTGACGCCATTACTCGCCCCTGACACAAATTGTCTCCCCTGTTCAGCTTGCTATGTAAAAAGGTACGCCCTCCTATGCACACGTAATTCGGCTGACGTGTTGGTTTTGACGACGTCATTTATGTATTTAGCTACGGTAGAGTACGTATTTCGACTGACATGTTTTGACGACGTCATTAATTTTCCGACTGAACCGTAAAGTGTATACATCCTTTTTTCACAACGGAATATGACGTGTATGTCGTGTATGGCGTATTTTGGCGTGAATTGTTAGTATTTTATATGCAAGAAACATAATTTTTAAAGTTTTTTATTACGAAATATTATTATTTTACTGCCAAAAAAACCTTTAAATTATTCCATTTATTTATTTGATCTCAATTTCTACTTGTAAAAAGTACATTTTCCACTTACACAGTCACATTTTTTTATCAAAATATATAATGATAACAAAAAATTAAAACTTTTGCTGCTATTTGCTGTTGTTTTCTGCTGTTCTGTTGCTGTTGTTTGCTGCAATTTGCTGCTATTTTGCTGCTGTTTGCTGCTGTTGTTTGCTGCTTTTTTTATTATAACATTGTAGCATGTAACACCTCATTTCTATCAGAAGTCTGTAAGATCAGGTGAGAATGAGTCATAAGAAACATTGCGGATGGCAATAAATGTGGACCGAAGAAGTATTCGTATTTCTCACAGGTAGTACCCTGAAAAAATATTCCCGTGTATTAAGTCAAAGATTTCGACAACGAACAAATACAGGGTTACGGCCAAGAATTGCAGAAAGTGAATAAAGATAAAGACTGGAAGATGGAAGAAGTTTTAAAAACGAAAAAGATTTAAAGGAAAGAAATAAGCATTTGTTCTGTGATAAGGCTGGCCAAAGAAAATTCGATTCCTGGATCGATGCCGAGGACATGTCTCCGAAAATAGCACAAATAAGGGGAATCGAAAATATATTTACACCATATTTACATCATGCCTAACAATCACGTTTATCCGATTTGCTTTCAATCGACGTCCGCCTACCCCTGACATTTACCCGGAAAAAAGTGTACCGACCCAAGGACAAACAATATTCTTTCAAAATCAGCGACATACCTGAGCACATGGTGCCACCCGTACCCGTCAGTCATTCCTTACCTCGAATACATCCTTTTACGTGCCTGATTGTGGGCCCTACCGAAAGCGGAAAGATCATGTTCGGAGGAATGATGACTCTCGTACCCATTAGCATCGCGCAGTGTTACAAAAATATCAAACTTTCTTCGCGTTCGTAGAAGGTGTCAACCTCCACGAAGGTTTACCTAATCTGGACCGTTTGGACGCTTTGCTTAAGCACTTGATAGTGTTTTACAATCTGATGACGGAAGTGAATGCAAGCGTGACGTCGTTAATTATGAAGAAAAGTCATCACAGAAATATCAGTATTTTTTTTTCCGAAACAAAAAACTCAAATTTTCTAGTGTAGAGACATGGTGGTTATTTATTGGTCACGAATTACCGCGAGAAGTGTATTTGATTGTAGCATCTATAATTTAACAAGGGTCTTTGTGGATTGTTTTTGCTCAGCATTATCGACTATCTATTGCCTAATCCCAAAGAAACACGACGTTTTACATAACTCTACATAGTAAAAGTTCAAGGAAATATTCCCTAGACAACACTTTGACCACTTACACTACCCAATTATTGCAACCTCTAAACCTCAAAGGTTCTTGGGAAATCGGTTTAGCAGAAATTCAATATCCTCATTCTTGCTTTACGTGAACGAAGGCGAATTGTGGTTAGAAATGATCGTCAGTGATAGTGAAAACGTCGTTTCTGTGCAGTTCGATCCCGGAGCATTGGCGAAACTGCAAGTGAAAGCAGGTTATTATCCGACAGTGAAAAGTCTGTTGGAATATCTGTGGAGACCTAAAGGAATGGTATCACACGACGACATGTTCAGAATTAACGTCGAAAGTAGAGTTACTAAACGATAACGGCTGGCTTACGCATCGTCCTGAGCGAAAGATTAGAGAAATTGTTAGGTTTCGAGAAAAGGAGGTTTGCGGAAGGAAACGTACAGGTAATTACATGCAGATGTCAGACAGGGATTCTATTCAATCTACGTATATTGTCCGTTGGTAGAACCTCAAATGGTAGGTGACACGAGAGTTCCGTTGGTAAGAATAGGCATTAAGAGCTAGCATGAATTTGGCGAAAGTTTTGCTGAGTGGTAAAGCTATCGGAATTTCAACTAGAAAACGAGTTCCGGAAGCCAAACATCGACTCAAACGCAAAGCCTTGCAAAGTCTCGGACCTTCGACAAAAAGAATGAAAACGCGAGGAAAAACACGACAAAGGGATATTTTCGATACATGAACATTTCCGGAGAAGGCGAAGACGATCTAGACTTGAGATATACCTTCCTACATTCCAAAGCATAAGTAGTAAAGAACGGCGGTTCCAACCTGACTAACGACGGCTCAACAACGTAGACGTGATGATAACGTTAACCAGAAGTAAAGATTCGTGAAGTGAAACTTCCTTCGTCGGATATAGAGTTTATTCTAGGATGATGTACACGTGCTGTTGATATAGAGTGTGTTCTAGGATGATGTACACGTGCTGTTGATATAGGGTGTGTTCTAGGATGATGTACACGTGCTGTTGATATAGAGTGCGTCATAGGATAATGTTCACGTGCTGTTGATATAGAGTGTGTTCTAGGATGATGTACACGTGCTGTTAATATCGAGTGTGTTCTAGGATGTACACGTGCTGTTGATATAGAGTGTGTTCTAGGATGATGTACACGTGCTGTTGATATAGAGTGTGTTCTAGGATTATGTACACGTGCTGTTGATATAGAGTGTGTTCTAGGATGATGTACACGTGCTGTTGATATAGAGTGTGTTCTAGGATGATGTACACGTGCTGTTGATATAGAGTGTGTTCTAGGATGATGTACACGTGCTGTTGATATAGAGTATGTTCAAGGGTGATGTACACGTGCTGTTAATATATAATGTGTTCTAAGATGATGTACACGTGCTGTCGATATAGAGTGTGTTCTAGGATGATGTACACGTGCTGTTGATATAGAGTGTGTTCTAGGATGATGTACACGTGCTGTTGATATAGAGTGTGTTCTAGGATGATGTACACGTGCTGTTGATATAGAGTGTGTTCTAGGATGATGTACACGTGCTGTTGATATAGAGTGTGTTCAAGGATGATGTACACGTGCTGTTAATATAGAGTGTGTTCTAGGATGTACACGTGCTGTTGATATAGAGTGTGTTCTAGGATGATGTACACGTGCTGTTGATATAGAGTGTGTTCTAGGATGATGTACACGTGCTGTTGATATAGAGTGTGTTCTAGGATGATGTACACGTGCTGTTGATATAGAGTGTGTTCTAGGATGATGTACACGTGCTGTTGATATAGAGTGTGTTCTAGGATGATGTACACGTGCTGTTGATATAGAGTGTGTTCTAGGATGATGTACACGTGCTGTTGATATAGAGTGTGTACACGTGCTGTTGATATAGAGTGTGTTCTAGGATGATGTACACGTGCTGTTGATATAGAGTGTGTTCTAGGATGGGGTACACATGCTGGTAATATCGAGTGTGCTCTAGGATGTACACGTGCAGTTGATATAGAGTGTGTTCTAGGATGATGTACACGTGCTGTTGATATAAAGCATGTTCAAGGATTATGTACACGTGCTGTTGATATAGAGTGTGTTCTAGGATGATGTACACGTGCTGTTGATATAGAGTGTGTTCTAGGATGATGTACACGTGCTGTTGATATAGAGTGTGTTCTAGGATGATGTACACGTGCTGTTGATATAGAGTGTGTTCTAGGATGATGTACACGTGCTGTTGATATAGAGTGTGTTCTAGGATGATGTACACGTGCTGTTGATATAGAGTTTGTTCTAGGATGATGTACACGTGCTGTTGATATAGAGTGTGTTCTAGGATGATGTACACGTGCTGTTGATATAGAGTGTGTTCTAGGAGGATGTACACGTGCAGTTTACACGTGCTGTTGATATAGAGTGTGTTCTAGGATGATGTACACGTGCTGTTGATATAAAGCATGTTCAAGGATTATGTACACGTGCTGTTGATATAGAGTATGTTCAAGGGTGATGTACACGTGCTGTTAATATATAATGTGTTCTAGGATGATGTACACGTGCTGTTGATATAGAGTGTGTTCAAGGATTATGTACACGTGCTGTTGATATAGAGTGTGTTCTAGGATGGGGTACACGTGTACACGTGCTGTTGATATAGAGTGTGTTCTAGGATGATGTACACGTGCTGTTGATATAGAGTATAGATGTGTGTTCTAGGATGATGTACACGTGCTGTTGATATAGAGTGTGTTGCTGTTGATATAGATGTGTTCTATGTACACGTGCTGTTGATATAGAGTGTGTTCTAGGATGATGTACACGTGCTGTTGATATAGAGTGTGTTCTAGGATGATGTACACGTGCTGTTGATATAGAGTGTGTTCTAGGATGATGTACACGTGCTGTTGATATAGAGTGTGTTCTAGGATGATGAACACGTGCTGTTGATATAGAGTGTGTTCTAGGATGATGTACACGTGCTGTTGATATAGAGTGTGTTCTAGGATGATGTACACGTGCTGTTGATATATAGTGTGTTCTAGGATGATGTGTGTTCTACACGTGCTGTTGATATAGAGTGTGTTCTAGGATGATGTACACGTGCTGTTGATATAGAGTGTGTTCTAGGATGATGTACACGTGCTGTTGATATAGAGTGTGTTCTAGGATGATGTACACGTGCTGTTGATATATAGTGTGTTCTAGGATGATGAACACTTGCTGTTGATATAGAGTGTGTTCTAGGATGATGTACACGTGCTGTTGATATAGAGTGTGTTCTAGGATGATGTACACGTGCTGTTGATATAGAGTGTGTTCTAGGATGATGTACACGTGCTGTTGATATAGAGTGTGTTCTAGGATGATGTACACGTGCTGTTGATATATAGTGTGTTCTAGGATGATGTACACGTGCTGTTGATATATAGTGTGTTCTAGGATGATGATATATAGTGTGTTCACACGTGCTGTTGATATAGAGTGTGTTCTAGGATGATGTACACGTGCTGTTGATATAGAGTGTGTTCTAGGATGATGTACACGTGCTGTTGATATAGAGTGTGTTCTAGGATGATGTACACGTGCTGTTGATATAGAGTGTGTTCTAGGATGATGTACACGTGCTGTTGATATAGAGTGTGTTCTAGGATGATGTACACGTGCTGTTGATATATATTGTGTTCTAGGATGATGTACACGTGCTGTTGATATAGAGTGTGTTCTAGGATGATGTACACGTGCTGTTGATATAGAGTGTGTTCTAGGATGATGTACACGTGCTGTTGATATATAGTGTGTTCTAGGATGATGTACACGTGCTGTTGATATAGAGTGTGTTCTAGGATGATGTACACGTGCTGTTGATATAGAGTGTGTTCTAGGATGATGTACACGTGCTGTTGATATAGAGTGTGTTCTAGGATGATGTACACGTGCTGTTAATATCGAGTGTGTTCTAGGATGTACACGTGCTGTTGATATATAGTGTGTTCTAGGATGATGAACACGTGCTGTTGATATAGAGTGTGTTCTAGGATGATGTACACGTGCTGTTGATATATAGTGTGTTCTAGGATGTACACGTGCTGTTGATATATAGTGTGTTCTAGGATGATGAACACGTGCTGTTGATTTAGAGTGTGTTCTAGGATGTACACGTGCTGTTGATATAGAGTGTGTTCTAGGATGATGTACACGTGCTGTTGATATAGAGTGTGTTCTAGGATGATGTACACGTGCTGTTGATATATAGTGTGTTCTAGGATGATGTACACGTGCTGTTGATATAGAGTGTGTTCTAGGATGATGTACACGTGCTGCACGTGCTGTTGATATAGAGTGTGTTCTAGGATGATGTACACGTGCTGTTGATATAGAGTGTGTTCTAGGATGATGTACACGTGCTGTTGATATATAGTGTGTTCTAGGATGATGTACACGTGCTGTTGATATAGAGTGTGTTCTAGGATGTGTTCACGTGCTGTTGATATATAGTGTGTTCTAGGATGATGTACACGTGCTGTTGATATAGAGTGTGTTCTAGGATGATGTACACGTGCTGTTGATATAGAGTGTGTTCTAGGATGATGTACACGTGCTGTTGATATAGAGTGTGTTCTAGGATGATGTACACGTGCTGTTGATATATAGTGTGTTCTAGGATGATGTACACGTGCTGTTGATATAGAGTGTGTTCTAGGATGATGTACACGTGCTGTTGATATAGAGTGTGTTCTAGGATGATGTACACGTGCTGTTGATATAGAGTGTGTTCTAGGATGATGTACTCGTGCTGTTGATATAGAGTGTGTTCTAGGATGTACACGTGCTGTTGATATATAGTGTGTTCTAGGATGATGAACACGTAATGTGTTGATATATAGTGTGTTCTAGGATGATGTACACGTGCTGTTGATATATAGTGTGTTCTAGGATGATGAACACGTGCTGTTGATATAGAGTGTGTTCTAGGATGATGTACACGTGCTGTTGATATAGAGTGTGTTCTAGGATGATGTACACGTGCTGTTGATATAGAGTGTGTTCTAGGATGATGTACACGTGCTGTTGATATAGAGTGTGTTCTAGGATGATGAACACGTGCTGTTGATATAGAGTGTGTTCTAGGATGATGTACACGTGCTGTTGATATAGAGTGTGTTCTAGGATGATGTACACGTGCTGTTGATATAGAGTGTGTTCTAGGATGATGTACACGTGCTGTTGATATATAATGTGTTCTAGGATGATGTACTCGTGCTGTTGATTTAGAGTGTGTTCTAGGATGAGGTACACGTGCTGTTGATATAGAGTGTGTTCTAGGATGATGTACACGTGCTGTTGATATAGAGTGTGTTCTAGGATGATGTACACGTGCTGTTGATATATAGTGTGTTCTAGGATGAGGTACACGTGCTGTTGATTTAGAGTGTGTTCTAGGATGTACACGTGCTGTTGATATCTAGGATGTACACTTGCTGTTGATATCGAGTGTGTTCTAGGATGATATACACGTGCTGTTGATATAGAGTGTGTTCTAGGATGATGTACACGTGCTGTTGATATATAGTGTGTTCTAGGATGATGTACACGTGCTGTTGATATAGAGTGTGTTCTAGGATGATGTACACGTGCTGTTGATATATAGTGTGTTCTAGGATGATGTACTCGTGCTGTTGATATATAGTGTGTTCTAGGATGATGTACATGTGCTATTGATATAGAGTGTGTTCTAGGATGATGTACACGTGCTGTTGATATATAATGTGTTCTAGGATGATGTACACGTGCTGTTGATATAGAGTGTGTTCTAGGATGATGTACACGTGCTGTTGATATAGAGTGTGTTCTAGGATGATGTACACGTGCTGTTGATATAGAGTGTGTTCTAGGATGATGTACACGTGCTGTTGATATAGAGTGTGTTCTAGGATGATGTACGGCTGTTGATATATAGTGTGTTCACGTGCTGTTGATATAGAGTGCGTTCTAGGATGATGTACACGTGCTGTTGATATAGAATGTGTTCAAAAATGATGTACACGTGCTGTTGATATATAGTATGTTCAAGGGTGATGTACACGTGCTGTTAATATATAATGTGTTCTAGGATGATGTACACGTGCTGTTGATATAGAGTGTGTTCTAGGATGATGTACACGTGCTGTTGATATAGAGTGTGTTCTAGGATGATGTACACGTGCTGTTGATATAGAGTGTGTTCTAGGATGATGTACACGTGCTATTGATATAGAGTGTGTTCTAGGATGATGTACACGTGCTGTTGATATAGAGTGTGTTCTAGGATGATGTACACGTGCTGTTGATGTAGAGTGTGTTCTAGGATGATGTACACGTGCTGTTGATATAGAGTGTGTTCTAGGATGAGGTACACGTGCTGTTGATATAGAGTGTGTTCTAGGATGATGTACACGTGCTGTTGATATAGAGTGTGTTCTAGGATGATGTACTCGTGCTGTTGATATATAGTGTGTTCTAGGATGATGTACATGTGCTATTGATATAGAGTGTGTTCTAGGATGATGTACACGTGCTGTTGATATAGAGTGTGTTCTAGGATGATGTACACGTGCTGTTGATATAGAGTGTGTTCTAGGATGATGTACACGTGCTGTTGATATAGAGTGTGTTCTAGGATGATGTACACGTGCTGTTGATATAGAGTGTGTTCTAGGATGATGTACACGTGCTGTTGATATCGAGTGTGTTCTAGGATGATGTACACGTGCTGTTGATATAGGGTGTGTTCTAGGATGATGTACACGTGCTGTTGATATAGAGTGTGTTCTAGGATGATGTACACGTGCTGTTGATATAGAGTGTGTTCTAGGATGATGTACACGTGCTGTTGATATATAGTGTGTTCTAGGATGATGTGTGCTGTTGATATATAGTGTGTTCTATATACACGTGTGTTTGATATATAGTGTAGGATGATGTACACGTGCTGTTGATATAGAGTGTGTTCTAGGATGATGTACACGTGCTGTTGATATAGAGTGTGTTCTAGGATGATGTACACGTGCTGTTGATATAGAGTGTGTTCTAGGATGATGTACACGTGCTGTTGATATAGAGTGTGTTCTAGGATGATGTACACGTGCTGTTGATATAGAGTGTGTTCTAGGATGATGTACACGTGCTGTTGATATAGAGTGTGTTCTAGGATGATGTACACGTGCTGTTGATATAGAGTGTGTTCTAGGATGATGTACACGTGCTATTGATATAGAGTGTGTTCTAGGATGATGTACACGTGCTGTTGATATAAAGTATGTTCAAGGGTGATGTACACGTGCTGTTAATATATAATGTGTTCTAGGATGATGTACACGTGCTGTTGATATAGGGTGTGTTCTAGGATGATGTACACGTGCTGTTGATATAGAGTGTGTTCTAGGATGATGAACACGCTGTTGATGTGTTCTATATGAGTGTGTTGATATAGAGTGTGTTCTAGGATGATGTACACGTGCTGTTGATATAGAGTGTGTTCTAGGATGATGTACACGTGCTGTTGATATAGAGTGTGTTCTAGGATGATGTACACGTGCTGTTGATATAGAGTGTGTTCTAGGATGATGTACACGTGCTGTTGATATAGAGTGTGTTCTAGGATGATGTACTCGTGCTGTTGATATAGAGTGTGTTCTAGGATGATGTACACGTGCTGTTGATATAGAGTGTGTTCTAGGATGATGTACACGTGCTGTTGATATTGAGTGTGTTCTAGGATGAGGTACACGTGCTGTTGGTTTAGAGAGCGTCTTAGGATGATGTACTCGTGCTGTTGATATATAGTGTGTTCTAGGATGATGTACATGTGCTATTGATATAGGATGCAAACTTCGTTATAACTGTTGACATAGATATTGTATTTAACACCCACATAGGTAATCCCACCAGTAGTTTTACACGGCTACAGGTTTATCTTTTACTCAGCATTGTAACCGAACCACAGTAGGCTGGTGTTACAGTCATTTGGACATAAAATTTCTACTCGGATCTTTAATAATTGATGGACAAGACGAATGATGCGTAAACATATCTAATAGTATTTTTTAAAATTTAGATTGTTAATCGTAAAACGACGCCATTGCATGTTTTAATGTGTCCAGGTTACAATTTAATACATTTGAATGATAACAATAACTGCTATGTCATACAAAACATTACTTCAATAGAATGGTTTACATGATCGCTAATCGCTTTTGATAATCTCGTATCATTTTCAGTAATGATTTGAAATATTTATAATTAATCTTTATGTAATTTTGAATGCAATTCTACACCCTTAACAGTGCGTGCACGACGACATAATGATGTTATATTGACAGAAACATTCAAGGACAAACGTAATTGTGTCCTCTAAGCTGAGATAAGTTTACCAGAAAACATTTGTTACTAAATTCAGTCAGACATTTTATTCTGGGGAGGTGAGGAATGGCTTTCCCATGGTCGTACCAATTCATATTTTAACAGTTAGAAATGCATTTTATGCAAACTATAATAGAAAATGATGACCTAGAAGGTTGTTTAGTGAATATTGATAAATTGAGTATCGCTCGCTCGTCTCTCTTTCCCATGGACTTACTTGACCTACAGCAGTCTTCACTTCTATCACTGCCTCGTTTTCACAAATTTCAACGCTAATGTTTGTAATATCAAATATCGTTCATGCCAAGATTCGTGACAACTGTTAAACAGATGAAAATATATTCGATATTATGTCTATTGTTTCATTTGCATCTGTAATTTCTTTTTAATAACACTCTCTCGATTCATTATTCTGTAATTTTGACCTAGAGTGATTAATTCCCCTCCTTAACCATACACTGCCAAACGAGATCCTCACAAATTCACATACATCTCAGTATAACTCAGATATGTTTTTTTGTTTCTGTCAAAATCTTTTCAAATTATTAATTAAATAGAGGAGTTTTCAGTATATATAAACGATATACGATACACACGCGAGAAAGTTGTGGGCTGTACTGATTTAAGAACTTTGAAACGAATACACGAAATGATCAATCGGTTTTGTGACACTGTAGTTCAGAAAGATACTGACACACTTCTGACAACGCCAACATTTGTTCCTTGACATAATAAAAAAAAAACGCCTCTATATTTCATACAGATAAAGGACTGTTGTTCGGGACAGGGATTTCATTTGATTTAGGTTTACGAGAATACCTGCCATCCTGTGAGGTCTTATCATGGAACATTTTCTTCGGGTCGGTAATGCCAATAGAATAAAAGTTCTTATAACACAATCAGTAGAAAATTTGAGTGTGACTTTTCAATGACTACATGACCACCTTCATTAAACAAATGACCAGCGTAGCCGAATTGACTACAGTACATTGTCACCATCTGGTGTGATGTTTTGGTCTATAATCTTTTTACCATCTCGTCACACTATTTTCGATCTTAGTGTACAAAAGATTATAGTGAAGCCGAAAACGTCGGTCGATTCCGTACCATCTCGTACATTACGTACGTCAGTGTTAGTACGCTCCACACTGGTCATTTGTCTGATGAAGGTGACTTTGTAGTCATCGAATCTTCTACTGGTTGTGTTATAAGAACTTCTATTCTCCTGAGAAGTGTTATGTTGCCTCTATCCGAAACCAAAATACCAAATGTTTTTTAAACACAGACGAAGCAAGAACTTTTAAAAGTTTAAAATGTGGATGTTTGACATTAACCTGACAATTGACTGATGTTTAAGCGTTGATCTGCATTTTTCCTGCAGATTTTTCCGTCTGTAGGATGTAGAATATGTTGAATGCTATACTATCAATAATTCTTATTTGTTATGTAACTATACATGTATTTCGACCGTTGTATGTCAATATATAACAGATGTTACTTATTTGTTGTAAACATGTTTCTAATGAGTTTCCATTTACTGCAAGATTGAATTATTTGTATAAGTATTTCAATGGTGTAATATAGTATGGTTCCGTCCTGCTCTATTCTCTTCACAAAGGATACTAGCGTGATACAGTGCAATCAAGATGATGCAAATAAATCGTTAAGTATCACATAATTTATATCTCAATATGTCATTGTAGTGTAGTCACATGTACATCAGCGAATTACAATATTGTCAAATAAGGGTGTGTTAAAATGCATTAGCTTGAGTATGTTACTATCATGTCACTGTCTTATGTCCAGAGCGTATCACTATCGTGTTACTGTCCTATGCCTATCACTATCGTGTTATTGTCCTATGTCCATTACTATCAGTGTTACTGTCCTATGCCTATCACTATCGCGTCCTATGCCTATCACTATCGCGTTACTGTCCTATGCCTATCACTATCGTGTTACTGTCCTATGCCTATCACTATCGCGTTACTGTCCTATGTCTATTACTATCGTGTTATTGTCCTATGTCTATTACTATCGTGTTACTGTCCTATGCCTATCACTATCGTGTTATTGTCCTATGTCCATTACTATCAGTGTTACTGTCCTATGCCTATTACTATCGCGTTACTGTCCAGTGTCTATTACTATCGTGTTACTGTCCAGTGTCTATTACTATCACGTTACTGTCCTATGTCTATTACTATCGTGTTACTGTCCTATGCCTATTACTATCGCGTTACTGTCCTATGTCCATTACTATCGTGTTACTGTCCTATGTCTATTACTATCGTGTTACTGTCCTATGCCTATTACTATCGTGTTACTGTCCTATGTCCATTACTATCGTGTTACTGTCCTATGTTATTACTATCGTGTTACTGTCCAGTGTCTGTTACTATCGTGTTACTGTCCTATGTCTATTACTATCGTGTTACTGTCCTAAGCCTATTACTATTGCATTACTGTCCTATGTCTATTAATATCGTGTTACTGTCCTATGTCTATTACTATCGTGTTACTGTCCTATGTCTATTACTATCGCGTTACTGTCCTATGTCTATTACTATCGTGTTACTGTCCTATGCCTATTACTATCGTGTTACTGTCCTATCTCCATTACTATCGTGTTACTGTCCTATGTCTATTACTATCGTGTTACTGTCCTAAGCCTATTACTATTGCGTTACTGTCCTATGTCTATTAATATCGTGTTACTGTCCTATGTCTATGACTATCGTGTTACTGTCCTATGCCTATTACTATCGCGTTACTGTCCTATGCCTATTACTATCGTGTTACTGTCCTATGTCCATTACTATCGTGTTACTGTCCTATGTCTATTACTATCGTGTTACTGTCCTAAGCCTATTACTATTGCGTTACTGTCCTATGTCTATTAATATCGTGTTACTGTCCTATGTCTATGACTATCGTGTTACTGTCCTATGTCTATTACTATCGTGTTACTGTCCTATGCCTATTACTATCGTGTTACTGTCCTATGCCTATTACTATCGTGTTACTGTCCAGTGTCTATTACTATCAGTGTTACTGTCCTATACCTATCACTAACGTGTTACTGTCCTATGCCTATTACTATCGTGTTACTGTCCTATGTCTATTACTATCGTGTTACTGTCCAGTGTCTATTACTATCAGTGTTACTGTCCTTTGCCTATCACTAACGTGTTACTCTCCTATGCCTATTACTATCGTGTTACTGTCCAGTGTCTATTACTATCAGTGTTACTGTCCTTTGCCTATCACTAACGTGTTACTGTCCTATGCCTATTACTATCGTGTTACTGTCCCTTGCCTGTCACTATCATGTTACTGTCTTATGTCTATAACTGTCGTATTACTATCTTATGTCTATAATATTTTACTGTCGTGTTGATATATCATACCTGAAGCGTGTTATTATCGTGTTATCCTATGTCTAAAGTCCGTTACTATCGTGTTACTATCCTACAGATTGTGATACTGTCAATATTGTTTTACTATCCTAAGATAAGTGTACAAATTGTATTACATATTTTAACATCGTGCACAATAGTACATTGAATTGCTGTTTTGTTGCTATCCTACATAGGTGCTACATGTATCCTACGAAGGGTGTAACAGTTGACTTTCTATCCTAATCTGGATGTCACTGTTGTGTTACTATCACAGAGAGGATGTTGTGTTACTATCATACAGAGGATAAGAGTGTTGTGTTACTATCCCAGAGAGGATGTTGTCGTTGTGTTATTATCCCACAGATATGTTGCTGTTGTTATTATCCTTGAGAAGTTGTTGCCTTGTGATACTATCGTACAGATAACGTTGCTGTTGTGTTACTAGCCTGCAAAGGGTGTTGCTGTTGTGTAACTACCCTACATAGGGTGCTGCTGTTGTGTTACTACCCTACATAGGATGTTGCTGTTGTGTTACTATCGGACAGATAACGTTGCTGTTGTGTTACTAGCCTACAAAGGGTATTGCTGGTGTGTCACTACCCTACATAGGATGTTGCTGGTGTGTCACTACCCTACATAGGATGTTGCTGGTGTGTCACTACCCTATAAATGGTGTTGCTGGTGTGTTACTACCCTACGAATGGTGTTGCTGGTGTGTCACTACCCTACAAAGGGTGTTTCTGTTGTGTCACTACCCTACATAGGATGTTGCTGGTGTGTCACTACCCTACAAAGGCTGTTGCTGTTGTGTTACTACCCTACAAATGGTGTTGCTGTTGTGTTACTATCGGACAGATAATGTTGCTGTTGTGTTACTAGCCTACAACGGGTGTTGCTGGTGTGTCACTACCCTACATAGGATGTTGCTGGTGTGTTACTACCCTATAAATGGTGTTGCTGTTGTGCTACTATCGTACAGATAACGTTGCTGTTGTGTTGCTGGTGTGTCACTACCCTACATAGGATGTTGCTGGTGTGTTACTACCCTACAAATGGTGTTGCTGTTGTGTTACTATCGTACAGATAACGTTGCTGTTGTGTTACTAGCCTACAAAGGGTTTTGCTGGTGTGTCACTACCCTACATAGGATGTTGCTGGTGTGTCACTACCCTACATAGGATGTTGCTTGTGTGTCACTACCCTACAAAGGTTGTTGCTGTTGTGTTACTACCGTACATAGGGTGTTGCTGTGGTGTTACTAAGAAGTGTATAAATAACCTTAAGAGAGTGCAATTGTGGAATCGTACGACGCACCGGAAAAAGCGCTGCATATCGTGCAGACATTGTCCGAAATGTGCTATATACAAAGCAGAAATCTTTCTGAACAGACAGATTACAAAATTACCCGTACAAATGAATTTCTTTCTCAATTAAAGATAAAAACAGATATTCAAAATAGCAAGAGGATGTCATAATTAGCTCGTGCCTAGACTACTTTAAAATATTATAACATGTCCCTTCAGTCTGTGTTACTATCTTATGGATGGTTTAACTGCTGTGTAACAAGTGTACTTGCTATATGACTATTTCAACTGCTGTGTTACTATTACTGTTACTATCCTTTAGAAAGGGTGTTTCTGTCATGTCATTCGACTTTTAGGTTTTTGTTACTGTCTTGTTACTTCCTGTTTGAATGTGCAACTGCTGTGTTACTATCCCATGAAAGGTTTATTTGCTGTGTAACTATTGTAACTGATGTGTTACTATCCTACGTAGGGTTTACCTGCTGTGTAACTATTGTAACTGATGTGTTACTATCCTACGGAGGGTTTAACTGCTGTGTTACTATTGTAACTGATGTTTTACTATCCTCTCGAGGGTTTAACTGCTGTGTAACTATTGTAACTGATGTGTTACTGTCATACGGATTGTTTAACTGCTGTTTTACTATTGTAACTGATGTGTTACTATCCTCTCGAGGGTTTAACTGCTGTGTAACTATTGTAACTGATGTGTTACTGTCCTACGGATTGTTTAACTGCTCTGTTACTATTGTAACTGATGTTTTACTATCCTCTCGAGGGTTTAACTGCTGTGTAACTATTGTAACTGATGTGTTACTGTCATACGGATTGTTTAACTGCTGTTTTACTATTGTAACTGATGTGTTACTATCCTCTCGAGGGTTTAACTGCTGTGTAACTATTGTAACTGATGTGTTACTGTCCTACGGATTGTTTAACTACTGTGTAACTATTATAACTGATGTGTTACTATCCCCTAGAGGGTTTAACTGCTGTGTAACTATTGTAACTGATGTGATACTATCCTTTAGAAGATTCTTCTGTCCTGTCACTCTTCATTCTAGGGCGTTACTGTTGTATTACTATCACTTTGAGAACGCTACTCTTGTGGTGCTAATCAGGGTGGGAAATACCGCTGTGATGTATCTTCTAGAAATGTATGGTTTCAGAAAACACTTCTTTAATGTGAGTGGATTATAGAATGCTAGCGTTGTCATGTATAATATGTAATAAGCATCAAATTTGCTATTGGTGATGTAAAACTATTCGTGCAGATAAATATGCACGCGTTATATCAATAAAATACAAGGACACCAGTATACACAGTCGAACCTGCTCGTCTTTATTTCTATAAAAATAGCACTTTTGCATATGTGACATGTGGTTTATAGTTACATCTATACACGTGAGATGTAGTAATGCTGTCTCCCTGGTACCAGAATCATATACAATTATGCCTTAAGTTTTATAAATAATGTGACTGACGTCATTTTAGATTTTGCGGTTGAATGGAGGTTGCTGTCGAGACAAGTTATATTTCCACTACATTAATCCTCAAGTTTGACATCTTATCATTTCTACATCCGCTTTCATTACTGCATGTAAGACAATACGATCGGCGATCTGGAACTCTCCATAAATGGAGGCGATAGGCACACTGATTGAGTGGTCTACTCATGCGCGGGTCTTATCTGACGTCACTCAATCTGCAGACGACAGTTATGGAAGCTTTCGACGGAGAGGTAATTAGTTTGCACGTCAATACTACCGCCCTAAATATCGCATTACTGGTAGCAATTCTTACGATGAAGCGGATAACATCCAGATGCAACCTTATTCGGGTTTAAAGCTTTAGAATGTAACACCGAATGAGTGTGATTCGAAAGAGATTAAACAATCAAGTATGTGATTTGTCATGCAGTCGAGTCTTATCGATATTTATGGTCCTCTGTAGTTTCAGAAGATGGTATATATTACTCAGACAAAGCTACAGTTACAATGCATAAAATATAGGAGATGCAGAAGATAAGAACGTTAAATCTAGCGAACACGCGCAGATCAGTTACCGTAGATCCGAGTGTGTAAACGGGAGTTGCCTCCCTTTATATCGACCAGCTGATCTTAAGTTTTGTATATGAAATGTAGAAGTATATGGAACACGCCTATGACAGACGTTGAACTCGCACTCATTCACCCACCTGTTTACTATATACTTGATCACTAGATACATGGTCACAATCTATCACAGATACTGGATAAACAACGATGATAAAACACACCTACAATGATGCGACCTCACAGTACACAAGGTCATGTGTACAGTTACCGTCACACAATCTGGCCCAAACCCTCTACTTTCTCCGGCACATACCGACATCTTTAACAGGTAATTTACCAACCAACAGAACGATCAGAAATCAACATATCTATATACTCACTGTGCTGTATACATTTTGTTTAAGGTATACCGACAAGTATGAAGGGTAACTTACATACACATCGACAGGTATGATGAGTACCGTACATACACATCGACAGGTATGACGAGTACCGTACATACACATCGACATGTATGACGAGTACCGTACATACACATCGACCTGTATGACGAGTACCGTACATACACATCGACAGGTATGACGAGTACCGTATATACACATCGACATGTATGACGAGTACCATACACACACATCGACAGGTATGACGAGTACCGTACATACACATCGACAGGTGTTACGAGTACCGTACATAAACATCGACAGGTATGACGAGTATCATACACACACATCGACAGGTATTACGAGTACCGTACATACACATCGACATGTATGACGAGTACCGTACATACACATCGACAGGTATGACGAGTACCAACCATACACACACATCGACAGGTATGACGAGTACCGTACATACACATCGAAAGGTGTGACGGATATTTTCACAAAAATGTACAGTCGCACATTTTATATCAATCATACCAAAGCAAGAGATGTTTATACTAAAAACAGAAAGAATGACAGAAAGTTAAATAACTGTGTCGAACGCGCGAGATACAGTATATCAATAGTTAAGACTGGTAATATAGAATGATGGACACGGTACACTACTTCTAATTCAGTGTTTGGGTAGATTTACTGTAGCGGGTAACGATCTAAGGAGAAAACATATGGTGTATTACAAGTGGTATTTTATAACTCCTCGTGTTCATAAGGGGTATTAAGTACAGGTAAATATCTTTAGCAAATCATGATAAAACGTTCATCTTTTCTGAAATCAATTAGTGAAATTATTTTCCTTTTGATGACTTTGATAGGATTACCTAACTCAGAACTGACCATCTAGTCGAAATGACCTCCCATGGATTATCCAATCGAATTGACCAAACACAGAATGAACTACATGGTCGGATCGACATACCCCAGGAGTTCCTGCTGGATACGACATACAATCTGACTGTCGAAATCTACCAAGGCCCACCTCAACACTATATTGCAATGTTTCCCTATCATTTATTGAGCAAATAATATCTATGAACGCAATCGGTATCTTAAGTTTAACATGAAGACTTATTTCTGTCTCATACCTACTGACGATGTCGGCTGATTGGGTAGGGTTTGAGCCTGTGACGCTCAACATGCAACGAGTCACGTGATCACTCCTCACCGAGAGTGCAGGTCACATGACAAGTGCGCCGCCTCCATACCGACGGAATGTAACTACACAAATATAGGCCATCTATTCTTTATAATTGTCTAAATAACACTTACATATCACATTGACATATTTCAATTACCGTCACTAACAATATCATTATATATTTCTAAATTCATAATTCAATAATAAATACAGAAACACAACAAGTTATGATAAAATCTGTCTAGATTAATCCATGTAGTCCACATGTCCAGTATTCAGGACAAACCAAGTTTAACATCGAACCACTCATCAATCATGGATCGACCTCAATCATTTAAATAGTTCCTGAAATGAATCGTGATATTTTTCATTGTTATTGATATTAATGATCACAAGATGAAAAGTGTAACGGGTCGGACTGCCATCTCAAGGAGATGAGACGGGTAAAATTAAAATGGCGATCGTGTTACTTGATGACAAACAGGAATATTTCATCGCCACCTGGTAAATGCACCTTTCGTGCTGGGGCTGGTCCCTGTAAACACATTTAAACACCAATTAGAGCCACGTCCCCATATACACCAGTACACACCGCTTAGAACCACGTCCTTGTATACACCAGTACACACCGATTAGAGCCACGTCCCTATATACACCAGTACACACCGGTTAGAACCACGTCCCTGTATTCACCAGTACACACCGGTAAGAGCCACGTCCCTGTACACAACAGTGAACACAGGTTAGAACACGCGTCCCTGCATACACCAGTACACGCCGCTTAGGTGTCGTCCTTGTATACTGTATACACCAGTACACACCAGTTAGAACCACGTCTCTGTACACACCGGTACACACCGATTATAACCACGTCCCTGTACACACCGGTTAGAGCCACGTCTCTTTACACACCGGTTAGAACCACGTCCCTGTATACACCAGTACACACCGGTTAGAGCCACGTCCCTGTATACACCAGTACACACCGGTTAGAGCCACGTCTCTTTACACACCGGTTAGAACCACGTCCCTGTATACACCATTACACACTAGTTAGAGCCACGTCCCCGTATACTCCTTAACAAATCGGTTAGAGCATTGCCGTTTCATACACATCTACACACTGATCGGTCCCTCATACTTGTATATGATCTGTAAAGACACGTGTACTTCTAACTTATCTAGTGTACTGTGCGAAATAGTTGTATAAAGACATTCCAGTTCATATAATGATCCAAAACATTCCGATATCTTCAGGTCTTAAGAATGTTTGTCATTCAAAACATTGGACACATAACATTGAACTCCATATTTATTGCTTATCTTTTCTCCAAATTTATTTCCCATTTGTCAATCGTTTAGTCGAACTTTCTCCAAATTATCCACGTGCGTCTCTGAGTTGACGGGAGCATATTGTCTGTGGTTTAACTCTAGGCCATTTGACTGTCTGGATGAATTCCGAGAAACGTCCGACAGCACTTTCCTCCCGAACAAATTCTTGAGAACTCCCAATAATACCCTCCGGAATTTCTGACCAACGAGAGTATAAATTAAAAAGTTCACAGACGAATTAGCTACAAACAGGATATTACTCACAGCTAACCACTTAATCATCATAACAGTATTAAACAAGAAGTCAAACTGGGCAAACAGACCCGGTGTTTGGCACAAGATAAAAACAACAACAATCAACACGAGAACGAGGCTGAGGTTAGCCTCTTGGTCATCCTGAATGTTCATTCCAGCTCGACGTGCACGCATGCGCATGAGTTCCATGATGATGAGGATGTTAAGCACTGTTAGTACACTTAGTGGTATAATGTATATTATGCTAGCGTACATCCACACTGAGTAAACTTTAGTGTAGAAAAAGTTTTCACCAAATTCCGTTGTAAGGAGCAGGAAACAGTCATGGCCAGCTGGCACCTCGGGACCGGGATCCGTGCAAGGAGTCCGGGCCATGGTGGCAAACAGTCGCGGAATGTTGTAGGCGATCGAAGTGACAGTGATGACAATGAGAGTGATGTACGTCTTTTTGCGCGTGCAGATTTTCTGTGCGCGGAACGGGTGACAAATGGCGATGTAGCGTTCTACTGAAACTGACACTGTGATCCAAACATTGCATTGCTGAATACTCATGATGAGGAAAAAGACGCCGGTGTAGAGGTTAGGGTAAATGACATCTTTGTAGTACCACAACTCAGGATGGAACAAGGAGATAGAATAGGGCGTGAGTGCCACACAAGCTACAATAATGATACCGGTATCTGTTACCACGAGCGCGCACAAGAACAAAATAGTAGTCGATTGCATCTCCTTCCGCCACAGTACCATCATAGTCAGGATGTTTCCGATCACGCCCAACACCGAGATGATGGGAAGGGCGATGCCATTACACATATATTGCATATAGAAAGCGTCCAGTTGATCTGTGCTGTTACCCGTGTCCTGGATATATTTGCCCCCGTACGACAGGTTCAACGCAAAGTTTGTCTCACTCACACCCATGTTCAGGCCGCGTCACACAATGAAGTAGAGATGACGACGTCAATAACTGGTAATAGGTCCAGAGGTGATTTCGGGATTATCAAAGCCGATATCCATGTAGATGAATGTCTGAAAATATAAAAGGAGACATCTTATAAGTGTTGTTTGATGCAATAAAATACTTGCATGTGCAGAATACAACACAGGCAGAACGATATACGGGCGTTGTAACGACACGAGTCTGCCACAGGAGGCTTAAATACATCAATCTGCCTGTTAATCGTTTGGTTCGGACCCGGTGGTTTGTGATTACCTCCCGTTGATATGTAAGTGATCAGCGCGCCTGGACTCTCATCTTTCACACCACACTAACCCTACCCGCCACTCTTACCATACATAACTCCACACTTACCTACACGTGCTTTACCAAAATAGTTTGAAATTGAGTCGCTCGGTGGCGATAATATCTGTAATAGGGAGTCGATGGGTACAACGCAGTGGTCAAGTAACTTGGCCCCAGCATTCCACTCGCAACCTGGTCGAGTTAATGTCTACATCAAAAGACACTACTGATAAAGTGTTGCGACAATAAATAGCCACCATATACGTGTTACAGCCACCGCACCTGTTAGTTACAACCACCAGGCCTGTCACAGTTACTGTACCCAGGTCAGGAATTGTACACACCTATCTAAAGTAAAGCATCTACTGTCTCTAAAACTGAGACAAGAACTCGATAGAAAAATAAGTAGTTCAGTGGCCCATAAGTAAATATATCCTTATCTGATAAAAACTTACATAGCACATGACCTCGTGAGTTATAACTGATAGTATATAGTGCTAGTACTTCTATATGAAAACACGTGCAACTCCAGAAATGTTATTATATACTGTTACATAAGGTATGAAAATGAAGAAGCAAACGATGTTGAGTCAGTCCTAACCTAATACACAACATTATGACAGCTTGTGTAAACTAGATCGTCACTATTGGTGTCGGAACGATCGACTTGTATAGACCTCACAAATCAGGTTACCCATCCTCGGCATCAATAACGGACGATAGGCCATCCGGAACGCTGCTTAGCCGACTCCAGCTTCTATATTAGATAGAGAAGTGAGTCGGCAGCATCTGTTTCCAAAAGTCGACATGTAATGTAATGTACACAGTTGTTTCTTTTGTAAGCGGATTTTAGTGGCAGAGCCAATAAAATAAACCTGTTTTTATACTCCTACGTCGAGAGATGAGCAGTTCGGAACACTCAATTAATTACTTCCCTAATGATCCTTGAAAACCTCAATTAAGAATCGGCAATCTGAGTGCACTTTCATATGCAAACTTCCTGAACAAAATAGTCGAGTTTCTAAGTTAAATATGTGTGGAATGTGTTTCATCAAAATTGGCCAACACGTTAAGTCCTGTTACGTTCTGATTTATTCTAAGAAGATCAGCATGCATGCGTTTCCGCGTGCTACATGCGATATATGTCATACTAAGAGACGTAAACATCAATTCTATAGTACACCGATCAGTTATCTCAGACCTGACCTGAACATCAACTGACCTTAACTCAATTGTGGATAGTGATAGGCGACTATTCCAGATTTTTTCTGATATAAATACACTTTGTTTATGTACCAAACTGCGATGAATATAATTTGTGTCGATATTTCTATTGTGTATTATGAGTCGACGTTGTTTGGACTCATACGAACCAGGGTGAACTGCTTTGCTGTATGCCTCTGCGCTAGGTGAATCAAACAGAACTTGTTTGTCTCTGCGCTAGGTGAATTAGAAAAAACTTGTATGTCTCTATGCTAGATAAACCAGAAAAAACTTGTATGCCTCTGCGCTAGATAAACCAGAAAAAAACTTGTATGTCTCTGCGCTAGGTGAATTAGAAAAAAACCTGTTGGTCTATGCGCTGGGTGAGTTAGACAAAACTTGTAGGTCTCTGCGCTAAGTGAATTAGACAAAACTTGTAGGTCTCTGCGCTAGGTGAATTAGACAAAACTTGTAGGTCTCTGCGCTAGGTGAATTAGACAAAACTTGTATGTCTCTGCGCTAAGTGAATTAGACAAAACTTGTAGGTCTCTGCGCTAAGTGAATTAGATAAAACTTGTAGGTCTCTGCGCTAGGTGAATTAGACAAAACTTGTATGTCTCTGCGCTAGATAAACCAGACAAAACTTGTAGGTCTCTGCGCTAGGTGAATTAGAAAAAAACTTGTTAGTCTATGCGCTAGGTGAATTAGACAAAACTTGTATGTCTCTGCACAGAGTTACACTAGGGAAATATGGTTCCGTCTTTAGCACATACAGTGACTGAAATCTATATTTTCGAGTGTTTTTAACAACATCCATTCGCCATATAGTCCCAGTCATTTATATTATTCTGCTTGATAAAAGAACCGATGCGTTCGAAAGCTCGCAAATAGTTTTCAATTATAATTTGTGCTGAAGATAAACATATTCTTAAACATTTCAATACCAATCTAATGAATCTCATTCTGAACAAAAACTGGGTCCTGTAACAAGATTTTCCCGAGGAATCCTGGCGCCAACCATTGTTAGATCTTCATTCGATCTTTGAAAGTTGGATTTTTACCCTTCTTTATCGGATCGCTTCGCAGCCATTTTTTTTCTCTTTTGTTCAGTCCTAAAATCAAACGGACACAAGTAGAGACCATGGGAAACGTATTTCTGAATTTTGAGAGAGATTCACTTAGTACTTAAGAAATAGAGATAACAATCTTTACTAGGAAAAATCAAAGATGGCTGCCTGTCGGCCATTTGTTTTTTTTTTCAGATCAGACCCAAAATCAAATGGGCACAACTAGAGACCTAGTGGAACATATGAAACTTGAGAAATATCCATGAAGTATTTACCAAGAAATAGCGATAACAAAAATTGCGGACGAATGAACGGACCACGGATGTAAGGCGATTTGAAAGGCCCACCATCTGATGATAGTGGGCTTAAAAACTCTTAGAGGTTTCAGCAGCATCTATCCATTCGTCTGCGCTCTGGATTCCATTAGATAACTTGTTGAATTATCTCTCAATTTGAAGAAATTTTTTTAAAACATTCTTGATATGAGGTCCCGACTTTAAATCTCCTAGTTAGTTTAAACACGCTCTAATTAATTAGTATACTCGAACAAGTCAATGTTACACATTTACATACGTGTATACATAATCAAACATGACCGTATTCTGACTTACCGTCGTCAGAATTTAAACAGTCATATATATATTATTTACTATTACGAAACTCTCCCGGTAATAAGGAAGCACTAGAGACATTTTACATGTATATAATTGGTTATGTCGCTATGGAAATTAAGATGATAAAGAGACACCAGTAAATAAATACCTAAACTTGTATATCATCATTTCTCGTCTTTCTACAGTCCAGATAAACACGGAACCGTATTGATTGGCGACTGCTATTCTTACAATTCAATATTTTCAAATAGATTTGAAACATGATAAACAAAGAAAGGTTCCAAGTGTGTCAGTTAGATATTGTTTAAATCTAAGTTCATGTTACATCAGGGCGTATACTGTTCCGCCCCTGCTTTCTCTGATATGCAGGTTATGATAAATATCGCCCTGCCTGTATAATGTGTATTGACATACGAGTCATTAGGAAATCAGCTGCAGTCCTACAGCTATGTTTAATGTTCATAAACCAAGTGTTAAAGGTGACCACAACGTTGGTATTGATTTCATCGCTTTGTAAATACTAAATAATCTATGTATTTTTAATACATAATTATGGTTAATTTAGCCAGCTTGTGTACAGCACGTGATCACTCAACCGGTCACACCGGTACCGTTACTCGACCAGGTATCAGGTACAGGTACGAACAACTCACCTGCACGTGATCCATTCATACCAACACAGGTGTCCGGAACACCTGAGGCTCGAGTAAATAATAGCCCAGTCGTGATCGTGAACAGTCCTGTTAAACGTCAGGCACGGAATTCAAACTACATGCATAAACGCAAAAACCACGGCGGTCCTCCAACTGATGTGTTCGTTGGTGTTAAAAGGGAACGCACCGTTCGGTATTACGTAACGGGAATTGGTAAAGAGTCCACAAAATCTGGAATACTAAATTATATTACAAAGAAAGGCGTCCGGGTGACGGACTTAGTTTTATTTGACAGTAAGGACAATACATATTCAGCCAAGGTGAATGTATATGAGCAAGACGCGCAACTATTGCTAGATGTCAAATTTTGGCCAACAAACGTCTTTTGTCAGCCATGGCTTACACGCAAGGAACGTTTGCAGCGTAATAGTCGACGACGGCCACAGCAATTTGATCGCGGTCCTTCAAAGTGGCACAGGAACAATAGGTTCTATCGCAAAAGGAATGACTTCGCGGACAGCGAGGAAGCACACACTTCGGGCTGGAATGAAAGTAGTTACAAGCGTGACTATTACACTAATACAAACGAAAACTATGACTATAGGGATAACGGAAACTATTCCGAGAATCTCGACACAGACTCTGGTAGATGGAGAGAGTATCCCGAGACTCTCGACAATGACTCCAGTAGTTGGAGAGAATACAGTTATTAGATTAAGTTATGGACTATTGTAACACAATCTGCTATATACTTGTAATGTCAGCTATAAACCTAACTCTACTAACCTGGAATATTAGAGGATTCGGAACGTCAGCAACATCTATCGGTAACTTAATCCGATCCGGCGAGTTCCGCAAAGACATCCTAGTATTTACAGAGACTAACATCGCCATTCACAATTTAGAACTATTCGAAAATTTACACAAAGACTACTTCTGCGTACCAGAATGTACCGAAATTAACAATGAAAAGTGTGAACATATTAGACAAAACGTGACAATGTTAATTAACAAATCTCTATATCACTCCGTGTCCACTCTTTGGGTAAGTGATAGAATCGTAACCATACAACTGGACACTGGTCAGTCTAGGGTTATAACAATAATAGGCGTGTATCTCCCAAGTAACAATAACATTGATGAGTACACAGTTCTTACACAACAAATAAGAGATTTGTGTGAATACCATTGTCTCACGGGAAATGTGATCATTGCTGGAGATTTTAATGCCAAATTAGGTCCACTTCCGGGAAATGCAACGGCGCGTATAAAATCTCTCTCTCTTCGACACTTGATGTGTGATCTTGAACTGACAGCAGCTAACACTAAACCTGTATGTAAAGGGTATCGGTACACATTTGTTCCCAGTAAATCCATGTTGGACTACATACTCGTAGATAATTCTTTAAACGATTGTATATCCACGTGTTCTATTATCACAAATTCGGAAGTGGACTTAGCTTCGGATCACCTTCCGGTTTTGTGTGAGATCAAAGTTCCAGTAAATCATGTCTACTCAACTCAAGATTATACTAATCTAGCCAGTGACTGTCGGGCTTGGCATAAAGCTTCAGTTGAAGACTTAATTAATTATCAACTAGACCTCAACGAAAGACTGAGAGTGTTAGATAATTTCCCACTATCCTCGCAGTACCAGGTCGACGCGTTTACGGAAATATTAACATTATCTATGATACTTGCAGCCAACAAAAATATCCCAGCTGTCAACAGAAATCCGTTACTTAAACCGTACTGGACCAGTGAAGTTAAAATGGCACATAAAAAGGCCTTACAGAAACGGAAGGAATGGATAAAATATGGTCGACCGCGGGGATTCGAATACTCATCGTATTCTCAGTATAAAAAGGCAAAGCAAAACTTCAGATCAATTCATCAAAAAGCATATAATAATTATATACAGAAATGTATACTAGAGATCGAAGAGGCAGCAGAGTGCGACTTAAGACTTTTCTGGAAAATTATTAGAAATCGGAAATGCCCAAAAACTGCACAAAGTAAAGAAATATCGTATAACGGGAAAACGTATGGAACTCCAAAGGATATATGTGAAGCCTTTGCATGCTACTTTGAAGGCATTTACAACGGAGTACGTATGGAAGCGGAAACGGAAGTACCAAAGCGACATTGGGTAAAATCAGAAAATCTTGAAGTACTCAATGCGAATTATACCTTCACAGAAGTAGAAAATGCGATTAGAGACACGAAACTGAGAAAAGCTCCGGGTCCAGATAATATCTGTTATGAGCACTTCCGGTATGGTGGGCGGAACTTGATACTTTGTATATTAAAACTATTCAATTCAGTTCACAATTTAGGATTTATACCAAAATCCTGGAAACACGGAATCATTATTCCACTGTATAAAAATAACCACAAGACACGGTCTAATCCCGATAATTACCGGCCGATCTCTCTACTTCCGGTACTGTATAAATTGATGGAGAAGGTTGTTAGTAATCGGATACAGCAGTGGCTCCCATGTACAAGCATCCGGCTAAATAGACAACAGCAGGGATTCCAAAAACGACTTGGATGTGAAACTGTGTCTTTCAACATAAGAGAATGTGTTTATTGGAATATTGAAAATAAAAGTAAAATTTATGCAGCCTTCCTGGATACCCAGAAGGCATTCGATACAGTCTGGCACGCTGGGCTGATGAGAAAAATATATGAATTTGGTATTAGAGGGAATATACTGACCTTTTTTGTCAATGCGTACAATAATATATCAAGCGCTATAATGACCCACGGGACTAGATCACGGACGCTACCTGTTCGTTCTGGTATTAGGCAAGGTGGGATCGCTTCCACGTTTTTATATCTCATATACATAAATGATTTGTTGAATGATTTGGAAAACTCTAATGAGGGAGCAAAGATTATGGACATAAAATGTGGAAACCCCGCGCTTGCAGATGACTTAGTTCTGCTTACCATTTCTCCGTCGTCCCTTCAAAATATGCTGGACATCTGTACCGGATATGCAAAGACCATGCACTTCCGGTACAATACAGAAAAGAGTACAATACTTGTATTTGGGAAAAGACGAAACGAAAACGTTAAAGCAACATGGACACTTATGGACAAGAGTTTGAAAACGTCAAAATCTTGTAAGCATGTTGGTATGATCTTATCAGAAGATTTGAAGTGTTCCGGAGCAATGCAGAACGCATGCATAAAGGGAAGAAATTCATTCAATCTGATCACCAAATTTGGATCGGATTGCAAAAGGACGAATCCATTAATAACTGTAAATTTGTACAAAAAGGTGGTTCTTCCAAGCGTATTGTACGGATCGGAGTTTTGGTGTAACCCGAACAAAAAGGACATACAGCAAATCCGGGTATTTCAACATCAGATAGCTAAGAGAACACAGTGTCTTCCAAAACATACCCGATCAGACATAGCAGAGTCCTTGTTAGGTCTCATAAGGATAGAAACTGCAATAGAACGGCGGAAACTGAATTTTCTGTGTTCTCTCATCAACTTACCATCATATACGCTAACTAAAGACATTTTAGTTCGTAGACTGTATCAGTATCGCGATAACAATGGGGAAAGACAGATGGGATTTATTCCGGACGTTAACAAACTCTTACTGAAATATAAATTGAACAGTAATTTAGATATCTATTTGGACACTGTTAAATTTCCGTCTAAAACAAGCTGGAAACAGAGCGTTAAAAATGTGACGTTGTATTTAGAAAACGAACTACTGGCAGACCGTATGCAGAAAGACAATGATTTCCTACGTTTCAAGGAAGTACATGGAAATTATGAACCATGGATAATGTGGACATTTCCGGTTAAATCTCAACGTGATAGTTCCGTGGTACGATATTCAAACAAAATCTTGGCGACTATTCCAAACTGGATAGAAGGTCGATGTCAACTATGTGGATCTTCATACATTGACATCATACTACATATTGTGACGACTTGTGACGTCACACAATTTCTAAGAATTGAGTATATGATATCGATCATAGAAAGATGTGGCAACGAGTTTGGTGATTATCTAAATAATTTACCACATGAAGAATTCTTAAGGCATCTTTTAGGTAAAGATTCCAAAGCTTTCAAACATTTAATAGACACAAGAACATTTTATCTGGAAAGCACAAAATATATAGCAAATGCCGCCACACTTTACTTTGACAAAACCAGAAATAATCTTATGGCCATCGCATAGAATTGTGTACATTAGATAATTGTGTGTTACATTTAAAAACAAAAGGACTGTTGATATTATCAGCTTTATTGTAACATGCATTATAACAACGGATAATTAGATATATAACTTTGTATAATATTGTATCTCTTATTAAGAGGAATAAAAGATTTGATTGATTGATTGATTGATTGACGTGTAAATTTCATAAATGAATTTGCAAATTAATCTTGTGAGACCTGATGTATGTCTCAGTAGGTGTGAACTAGTTGGGTGGAGACCGGTACTAACAGTATATTATTAAACGTAATCATTCAAACATCGAACGGACGACACATACACACTGGATATTCCACATACATATATTATATCACACAAGTGTCCACTGGCCATTCACACATAGAATAGTCCACTCGCTACACACTTTATACCACAGATCACGTCACACAAGAGAATGTATTACCAACGCACCGAATATCCGCGTCCTACTGATGTCCTTCGTTTGTCACAATCCCCTTTATCGGTGAATCTTCATATCATGTAGCAAAACAACTGACCCCGTCCCAACCCCAACACTGAATATCTTACTGGCCCCTATTCCCGCCCACTCACGTAAGATGTACTGTATACTGGTGTGTTGCAATGGCTGCATGTCCTCAAGGCATGTTTCTGTGTTCAAGCTGTGCGTGGACACAGTTCAGGAAACACCTTGGTACGTACGACAAGGCGATTGTGTCATGTACGTGCAAAAATTACTCACTCATCGTTACTTTGACTTACAATGTTTCAACTCACGTGCACTCATACATCAGCGAAAGAAGTCTTTAAAGTATAAAATTAGCCACATATCAGACAGATCTTGAAAACATTTCAGATTGGGGCAATGACGGATCAGGTGTGCATCAGGATGACCGACACGGTGCCCTGCGATGACACTACACAACCTCGCTTATAGCAGTTCTGTCAAAAAAAAAGTAGAACTTGGGAGTCCTTTACAATCTGTGTTGTTTACGTATTAGCATTCATCTTAGCAAGATGTTATAAGTTTTGGTGTTTAAAGGTGTTTCCTTCCTTTTAGAACATTACCACTTCTTTTTACTTCAATGGAAAACATTAACTGAAGAAACCTCTAAATTGTATTCAATCCCTGGAGATAGAAATTGTTTTACATAAAAGATTAAGATACACACAATGCACGTGACAAATGGCAATTATGACATTATTGCAACGAATTACTTCTTCAAAGGGAGTTCTATATCTCGACGCGAATCATTCCAGTGCCTGTCTATGACGTCACTCTGCGTACGTATCATATCCTCCATCCACCATTATAAAACGTTTGCTACAGTCACTAGGGTAACAATACAGTGTGTCTCTCACGACAAAGCCAGTATCAATTAGACACGTATTTTACATGCAAGTTGTATGACAAATACAATGCAAAACGCAATCACCTATGTGTCAGAGTGATGACGCGATCGTTTGCTTACCGTGTAAAGCGATGCGCAACAGATCAATCTGGACCTAGAAAACAGGTACCGTGTGTTGAGTATACATGCGCAGCAGACCAGTCTGGACCTAGTAAATAGGTACCGTGTGTTGAGTATACATGCGCAGCAGACCAGTCTGGACCTAGAAAACAGGTACCGTGTGTTGAGTATACATGCGCAGCAGACCAGTCTGGACCTAGTAAATAGGTACCGTGTGTTGAGTATACATGCGCAGCAGACCAGTCTGGACCTAGTAAATAGGTACCGTGTGTTGAGTATACATGCGCAGCAGACCAGTCTGGACCTAGAAAACAGGTACCGTATGTTGAGTATACATGCGCAGCAGACCAGTCTGGACCTAGTAAATAGGTACCGTGTGTTGAGTATACATGCGCAGCAGACCAGTCTGGACCTAGAAAACAGGTACCGTATGTTGAGTATACATGCGCAGCAGACCAGTCTGGACCTAGTAAATAGGTACCGTGTGTTGAGTATACATGCGCAGCAGACCAGTCTGGACCTAGTAAATAGGTACCGTGTGTTGAGCATACATGCGCAGCAGACCAGTCTGGACCTAGAAAACAGGTACCGTGTGTTGAGTATACATGCGCAGCAGACCAGTCTGGACCTAGTAAATAGGTACCGTGTGTTGAGTATACATGCGCGGCAGACCAGTCTGGACCTAGTAAATAGGTACCGTGTGTTGAGTATACATGCGCAGCAGACCAGTCTGGACCTAGTAAATAGGTACCGTGTGTTGAGTATACATGCGCAGCAGACCAGTCTGGACCTAGTAAATAGGTACCGTGTGTTGAGTATACATGCGCAGCAGACCAGTCTGGACCTAGTAAATAGGTACCGTGTGTTGAGTATACATGCGCAGCAGACCAGTTTGGACCTAGTAAATAGGTACCGTGTGTTGAGTATACATGCGCAGCAGACCAGTCTGGACCTAGTAAATAGGTACCGTGTGTTGAGTATACATGCGCAGCAGACCAGTCTGGACCTAGTAAGTAGGTACCGTGTGTTGAGTATACATGCGCAGCAGACCAGTCTGGACCTAGTAAATAGGTACCGTGTGTAGAGTATACCATTAGTCAGGAATTGGTCGTGTGTGTAACGTATGAGTATGGTAGCCTTGGTGACGTAACTCTGTTTGGGCGTTTCACGACGTGCGCAGTTAGTACCTGCAAATGTGTCCATAGCTTCACCTTATACAGTACCGACGTTTGCCGGTGTGATGTCATTGTTAGTTTTGACATTAAGTGTGATCATTCTTTATCTAATCAAGATAGGTTGATCTTTTCCTTTTAAAACGTGTGCGTGCATCTTTGGAGTGTGAGAACATCTCTGATCTTAATACTGACGGAATGACCAGAACTCCAGCTGTGGGCATTACACATCTTCGTTAAAGAGAGGTATACAACAGCAGGAAAATTTCCGATAACACTTTGAAAATAGAAATGTTAATGTTATATGGTTTGTGTCAGTGTCAGCCCCTCACCCTGCCTGACCCCGTCTATACGAGTGTGTCCTGGTGGCACTTCTCGATTACCATCCTCCCGGTTCTTATCCTCCTGGCAAAGTTAGCAAAGTCGAGTTAACGATACCATTAAAACTAAATTTCACTGCACAACCAGAAAACCATTTCAACAAGTCCTTGGAGGCCAACCCGTAAATCTATATTTGTCTGTTGGAAACGCCAAACCGAGATAGCCGAGTGGCTTCCTATGCCAATACTCACAAGGAACCTACAAACGACAATAGTTACCTCGTATCTATGACATGTCATTATGAAAAACTATCATTTTATGTCTATGGAATGTGAAATTGTCGTGCACAATAACGATTTGAAAATATCCTAATGCGTACAGAACGAGGTTAAGGAGACAAAGAGTCACTGTCCACGCAGCGATGTCGTGGGACAGAGCTTCGCTCCCATCACTCAACGTTTCCTCACAAACCACTGCAATGCACGTAGGATCCTGTAGTAAGCGAGGGAAGATCTTTGTGAAGTCTATTGTTTCTTAAGTCATTAAAAAAACGACGAAATATTAGGTAATGACCGGAGTTACTCTTCACTAGCACAAATTCGTAACATAGCAAAAACATCCTCCGTCAGAACCGCCAGCTGTATTAGAACTGTAAACTGTATGATAGTCTCCGACGGTACCGTAAACCGTATTTGGTATTTATAGACGGTCAGTATCGCCAACTGTATTTGGTATAATAGTTACCGTCAGTACCTTCCACTGTATTTTGTATTGAAAGCTCCGTCAGTACCTCCCACTGTATTTTGTATTGTAAGCTCCGTCAATACCGTCTACTGTATTTTGTATTGTAAGTTCCGTCAGTACCGTCTACTGTATTTTGTATTGAAAGCTCCGTCAGTACTGTCCACTGTATTTTGTATTGTAAGTTCCGTCAGTACCTCCCACTGTATTTTGTATTGTAAGCTCTGTTAGTACCGTCCACTGTATTTTGTATTGTAAGCTCCGTCAGTACCTCCCACTGTATTTTGTATTGTAAGCTCCGTCAGTACCGTCCACTGTATTTTGTATTGTAAGCTCCGTCAGTACCGTCTACTGTATTTTGTATTGTAAGCTCTCGTCAGTACCGTCCACTGTATTTTGTATTGTAAGCTCCGTCAGTACCGTCTTCTGTATTTTGTATTGTAAGCTCCGTCAGTACTGTCCACTGTATTTTGTATTGTAAGCTCCGTCAGTACTGTCCACTGTATTTTGTATTGTAAGCTCCGTCAGTACTGTTCACTGTATTTTATATTTTAAGCTACTGCAGTACCGTCTACTCAAGTTTGTTTTTAGTTCGTTTGGTTCAGTTTTCGTCAGTACCATCCAAATATATATGTACATAATGTATGTATTAATATGCTTTTCCAATATTATAAACTGTAAATATGAGCATTAACTTCAATTATTTTTTAAATAAATATAGTTATCGAATGATTTATCTATAATGGAGATATTTCCAGACATTTATATGGTAAAAGCTTATTTCGTTGTGTTCCAATTTGATTCCTGTGGATTTGTTGCTGCAGACAGACGGCCTAGTGATGGGCCCCACCACCTGGATTCGGTACCTGCACCGCCAGAGGAAACCTACACAATTACATTAGTAGTTTACGACTTCCACCAGACGGGGGAACAGTTAATTGCTTCCAGAAAAAGTCTGAATGAAATTCTAAGCTCGTTGTATTGAAAGTATAACTCATTTAAACATAAAAACATATTTATACTTGTATTTTGGCAAATGATCAATTCAACATACACAATGTATGAAGTTCAAAAAATAATTATCGTGATAGAAGGTTAATTCAGCCTTGAGTTAATTCAGATAACAGAACTTAACAGTTTCCAACGGATTAGTTTTTACAACCAATTCCCACTTACTCCTGTGTGTAATCCCAGACGCGCCAGACAAATAAAACTGCTATCAGAACCCTCCGTGGTGATACCTAACCTTAAGTTAGAAGGAGTTGTTTGAATTCGATAGGTTGGGTTGTTATCATCACACACACAAGCGTCTAACTTAAGATTTCTCTTAAACGTCAGAAAAATCAAAATGCTTTACAGGCATATGTCATATGCATAAATGTTTAACGAAGTTCGACATCTCTGCCAAAAATAATATTCTTGCTGCCGAAAAAAGCATTAAACAGACGTCAAAACTCAATTATTGCATCCGAGGTATTGACGTCTGTGTGTAGGAAGGGTTCGGCCGGCTGGTACACAAGTGTAATCACTCAAAGTCAGTCTTATCGACCAATGAAAGCAAATCAACTAGATTATCAGCTTACCACAAATACGAAAAATAAATGTCACCATTCGGTAGTCGATGACAAAGTACTCTGCCATTCAACAATGGCCCTGACCGTGTGTTCGAACAACATGCTTTGGTATCTACAGGATTTGTACACAGCAGGAATGTGACTGGTGTGTAGGTATTAAGGTACAGACGCATGGGGAGGGAACCCCAAGGTTTCAATGATTTTTGTTATCATTGCTGTTTAAATAAATATCAGAATAAATCTGATGCTTACATTCGTTACTCATACCATCCGAAAATGGTCGAGAAAAAAATATAAGCGCAATCATTTGAAGATATTTAACGCCTGATTCATGTAAGTCAGTGGATAAGAGGGAATTGGCTGACACTGGCCAGGCCGGAAACCGTTGGATACCAGAGGATTACTGACTGATGACATTGACAAGGCCGGGGAAATACGGGACAATGTTTGACACTGATCAGACCGGAAACCACTGGATACCAGAGGATCACTGACTGATGACATTGACAAGGCCGGGGAAGTACGGGACAATGTTTGACACTGGCCAGGCCGGAAACCGCTGGATACCAGAGGATCACTGACTGATGACATTGACAAGGCCGGGGAAGTACGGGACAATGTTTGACACTGATCAGACCGGAAACCACTGGATACCAGAGGATCACTGACTGATGACATGGACAAGGCCGGGGAAGTACGGGACAATGTTTGACACTGGCCAGGCCGGAAACCACTGGATACCAGAGGATCACTGACTGATGACATGGACAAGGCCGGGGAAGTACGGGACAATGTTTGACACTGGCCAGGCCGGAAACCACTGGATACCAGAGGATCACTGACTGATGACATTGACAAGGCCGGGGAAGTACGGGACAATGTTTGACACTGATCAGACCGGAAACCACTGGATACCAGAGGATCACTGACTGATGACATTGACAAGGCCGGGGAAGTACGGGACAATGTTTGACACTGATCAGACCATAAACCACTGGATACCAGAGGATCACTGACTGATGACATTGACAAGGCCGGGGAAGTACGGGAAAACGTTTGACACTGGCCAGGCCGGAAACCACTGGATACCAGAGGATCACTGACTGATGACAATGACAAGGCCGGGGAAGTACGGGACAATGTTTGACACTGGCCAGACCGGAAACCACTGGATACCAGAGGATCACTGACTGATGACATTGACAAGGCCGGGGAAGTACGGGACAATGTTTGACACTGATCAGACCGGAAACCACTGGATACCAGAGGATCACTGACTGATGACATTGACAAGGCCGGGGAAGTACGGAACAATGTTTGACACTGGCCAGGCCGGAACCCGTTGGATACCAGAGGATCACTGACTGATGACATTGACAAGGCCGGGGAAGTACGGGACAATGTTTGACACTGATCAGATCGGAAACCACTGGATACCAGAGGATCACTGACTGATGACATTGACAAGGCCGGGGAAGTACGGGAAAATGTTTGACACTGGCCAGGCCGGAAACCACTGGATACCAGAGGATCACTGACTGATGACATTGATAAGGCCGGGGAAGTACGGGACAATGTTTGACACTGGCTAGACAGGAAACCGTTGGATACCAGAGGATCACTGACTGATGACATTGACAAGGCCGGGGAAGTACGGGACAATGTTTGACACTGATCAGACCGGAAACCACTGGATACCAGAGGATCACTGACTGATGACAATGACAAGGCCGGGGAAGTACGGGACAATATTTGACACTGGCCAGACCGAAAACCACTGGATACCAGAGGATCACTGACTGATGACATTGACAAGGCCGGGGAAGTACGGGACAATGTTGGACACTGATCAGACCGGAAACCACTGGATACCAGAGGATCACTGACTGATGACATTGGCCAGGCCGGAAACCACTGGATACCAGAGGATCGCTGACTGATGACACTGACAAGGCCGGGGAAGTACGGGACAATGTTGGACACTGATCAGGCAAAAGACCAGTGGATACAAGAAAACCAGTGGCCGACACTGACTACCTGCAGATAAAGAGATCATTTGTTGACACTGAACAGGTCGGAGGCCATTAGATACAGGATGATCCCTGGTCAACAATGACCCCGCTGGATATTTTTCCCCGTTCGATGTCATCATAAATGTCAATCTCGCACAAAACCGACATGTAAAAATTAACGAAAAGAAAGAACGGATGTACATCTGAATGTACTGCGACAGGACAGCAGGGTTGTGGTTTCGCTCATTAAGAATTAGAAGGAAGTTGGTGGCGCATGGAATCATAAATATGTAATGTCACTTTACAGCAAGTGACATGGAAAATAGAAAGTTTTTGACAATGAAAAAAACCAAGGCACGATGAAGGATTTCAATCTAATTTGTTGTCTAACACGATTTACAAGGCACTGCAATAGATTGCGGTTGAAAACACAAAATATAAATATGAACATACGTGTTCAAGCGTCAGTAGCAATAGTCTAATGTAAACAAATCAACGTGTTGAGTACAAAATCAAGAGAAAAAAAAACAGAAAAATTATTCTGATTATAGAAAAGGTACTGTGGAGTGTGCCAGAGGCGCCACTGACCAAAGTTACGGTCTATTACAACCTTGAAAACCAGCAATGTCCCGGACACTGATTGGCCCGACAAGAAAGCCGACACGTTAAAACTGGCGCTCCATAACCTCGGTAATGAACCAGTTGACGGTGATTTTACGAACAATTCCTTTCGGTGTTTTTACTAGGAAACAGCGTTAGTTTGTTGGTGTTATTGATGGAGAGATGTCGTTTCTGTATCGCCATGATCTGAAATGGCGGAAACCTTGAATGTTCTGCCTGGTTGTACGGACACCACATATTCAGTCGTCAGCACACTGCGTGCTGCGGAGGGTATCTATTGACGTGTAAAGATTTTAAATACTTACAAGATGGGCTTAGTTTGATACGGTCATGTGATACTGATACTGTCTAAAGCCCCCGTCAGCTGGTCATATAATTGGTATCGATCCATAAGTCTTTGGTCCAGTGCGGCCACTGACAGGTCCGGATGCACTGCCAAGCGAAAGCGAAACTCAGTCTGTATCTGTCTCTTTGGATATAAGACCTGTCGCTCCCATAAGTCTTTACACCACCTTCAATCTTGTTTACAACTAAACATTTATGTCGGAATAAGTGTAACCTATACTACACACATAATGCTCCTTACTGCTTAAACTATTTGTATCGAATGAAGATAAGATCGGAATGATATCCTTATCAGTATACAAAACGGCGGCACGCGCCAACACCGACCTAAATGTGTGGAGCAGTATCCATAAGATCATTATAAATGATAGATATATTCCAACTTTTTTTGTTAGTCTGAAGATGGCTGGGTATCTTGTGAACTCTCTGAAATGGTTGAGTACCTGTCGTCATCTTTTCGAGAGGGCATGCCAAACACTAGTAAATTGTCAATCCTGACACGAGGTAATCACGTTTTTGTCAGCACTGGCGTTAAACGCTTTCTGTCCAAAAGACAAGTGCATGTGATGTTTAACACATGTAGTGCGATCTGGTGTCTCGTCAAAAGCCATGTTCAGTATACAACGTCCGAAACTTTTCCGCTATAATCAAAGCGTCTACCACACACAGAAAGAAACACTCGCACATCAAAGTAGACAAAATAAACCCTTTGTCAACAAATAAGTTTGTGCTATAGTAGAGAAAAAGGCGACACGTCCGACAGTAAAGGTAAAAATTCCGACTTGCGGATCAACGGCGATTTGGTGAATGTAAGACATAATTATAGAGGAGACATGACAGAATGGGTGACTTTTTTTTTTATCAAGAATGAAGATCTTTAAAAAACGTGTGGCTACTCAGAGAGAGAAGAGGGACTGATAAATAGGACTTGAAAATATACAATTTAACAGAGAAAAAATGCGACTTGATCACAAATATCTACCAACAAAATGTGTGACTCGCAGAGAGAAGAGTGATTTGTCTACAAAACAAACATGAGGCTAGTCAGAGAGAATGAGAGATTTGCCACTGCAGATGGCAACTCTGAATTACATGTATTTGTACAAAGCCCCAGTGTCAACTCTCTCTCTCTCTTGTCGTAAATAACCAACGTAAACATATCAATTTGCGAGTCTAGCCCATCGCGCGCGATAGAAATAGGAGTCTCAAAATGACCCAATTTCCACATCATCAAAGTATCCAGTTGTGGCTAATAAATCGTTTCTTGGAAATGTGATTGCTGCAAATACCTGCTGTGGAGCTGCCGTAATCTGTGTTTTTATTATTACAAAATGTACGGAGTGTTTCAGCCAAGTGGAATAACATACAACACTGTCGTTCTTCAAATGCTGCTGCGCATAAGTTACAGAAACAGTATCAGGAAACAGATTTCCAGAACTCTTCAAAACGCAGTCAAGACTCTTCTGTCTATTGGAGATATGTGTATCCGACATTCGTCTGTACGACACTGAGTACAAGATCTGTCTGACAGTCGTCTGTACGACAATGAGCACAAGATCTGTCCGACATTCGTCTGTACGACAATGAGTACAAGATCTGTCCGACATTCGTCTGTACGACACTGAGTACAAGATCTGTCCGACATTCGTCTGTACGCCAATGAGTACAAGATCTGTCCGACATTCGTCTGTATGATACTGAGTACAAGATCTGTCCGACATTCGTCTGTACGACAATGAGTACAAGATCTGTCCGGGAGTCATCTGTACGACAAAGAGTACAAGATCTGTCCGGGAGTCATCTGTATGACACTGAGTACAAGATCTGTCTGACAGTCGTCTGTACGACACTGAGTACAAGATCTGTCCGACATTCGTCTGTACGACAATGAGTACAAGATCTGTCCGACATTCGTCTGTACGCCAATGAGTACAAGATCTGTCCGACATTCGTCTGTATGATACTGAGTACAAGATCTGTCCGACATTCGTCTGTACGCCAATGAGTACAAGATCTGTCCGACAGTCGTCTGTACGACACTGAGTACAAGATCTGTCCGACATTCGTCTGTACGCCAATGAGTACAAGATCTGTCCGACAGTCGTCTGTACGCCAATGAGTACAAGATCTGTCCGACATTCGTCTGTATGATACTGAGTACAAGATCTGTCCGACATTCGTCTGTACGACACTGAGTACAAGATCTGTCTGAGTGTCGTCTGTACGACACTGAGTACAAGATCTGTCTGACAGTCGTCTGTACGACAATGAGTGCAAGATCTGTCCGGGAGTCATCTGTATGACAATGAGTACAAGATCTGCCCGGGAGTCGTCTGTACGACACTGAGAACAAGATCTGTTCGGGAGTCATCTGTATGATACTGAGTACAAGATCTGTCCGGGAGTCGTCTGTACGACACTGAGAACAAGATCTGTCTGGGAGTCGTCTGTACAACACAGTACAAGATCCTTCCGAAATTCGTCTGTACTTTATTTTTGAGCATTATATACACCCGACAGCTGTCTTTATGAGACTTTTGACAAAACGTTTATCTACTCTCTGTAATCAATATTGTAATTTCAGAGTAAGTAATTGTGGTCCAGGTCCTATTGGTGCGTCAATATCAAACCATCTATTTGCGTCGTTCTCTGAGTAATTTTCGTCCTAAAACATCTTACAGGTACATTTACAATTATTGTATATTTCCATATCCCGCCCATACTAACAGATAACATCACGTTTTATTTGTCCGCAGTGAAACCTACAATCGTTACCCGAGGCTAATTGCTATTTCTTGGTTACCTTCTATAGTTCCTGTTCGTTTTGACAAACAGTGTTCAGAAGCAGAACTGATATTTTTAAAAAAAATAGGACAGGTATGGCTGGGAGTTGAAGAACACACATAATTGAACGGTCCAACCAGTGAGCAGACGGCGATAATGTTAAGCCGGAATATTGTCACCGACGCGCACTCGATGGGTTCCATAAAGGAGGTGGAGACAGGAAGCCCAGGACACAACGAGGATGGGGAGCCCCCTGCAATGGAGGAGAGCCGAGACATGACAGAGTGCCACAGCTTGATAAGTTAATGTCGGTTTGTTTTGCAGATTTTTCTCATTAGGATTTATCACTCTACCAAATTCACAAAGGGTCAAGAGGTGGTCACAGTGTGATGAACTGGCCAGCGATCGTACACGATGCTCTAATGAGCAAAGATTTCTGGTGGTAAGCCTCCCCTAAGGTTCCATCCACCCTATCGACGAGCAGTTTGTACAAAGGTGACCGGACATTATACATGTATATCATGTAAGGTTGTGGTCCATTCATTACAAAACAATTAAAGCCACCCCACCACAAAGTGACCGATAGCCACGTGACTATACGTGACCAGTACCTTCCGTTATTTACATCTACAACCAGCCTAAAAGACATCGGACATTATAAGCTACATATCTGTGATCATTTTATATATTCCAATGACTTTGACTATTCAAGAATAAAATATCCTATTTGACTGAAAACTTTGTTGCTACATGTACAGCTCGGTAGGATTCACTAGACAGTCTATTGTTACTTGTTTATTGTATGAGCTAATCGTATGAACACTTGTCGTTAAATCCACGTCTACAGTGTTGTGGAGACATTTACCGAGTGTCTGTATTATTCTCATGATATTTGTTCTAGATGACTGGCTCGTTTGATCATATGTTAATCTTAATCCTAACTAGGCTTCCATGCTATCTCTCCAATTATCTTTCTACATTTATTATTCATGTAAACGTTTCAAACAAGAAATGCACACTGTATTTGTCAATTTGATTTCAGTATCTTATTTACTAATAAGATTTCTCCTTGGCTAAATATAAATACCAGGGGTATATGAATGCTGGGGTAAACATACGCATACTAGTATTAGATTTTCTAGCTGTAGCACGTCTTACCAGTAACATCTATAATAGGTATGTTGTGTAGCAGCAGATCTTACAGTACTTATCATTGGAGTGACATCACACTTTCAAAATGACGTAAAGTTCGGAACTACTGTCGTTAGAGCATTGAATGACTATATATTCAAGTTTAAACGTAAATAATTTCTTACCGAAAATCCTTTAGTGAGACGAGCCTGTGTTCGACAAGACCGACACTGCCTTTAATGACCAAAATGCATCTTTTTACATGATGGACCGCAAGCAAATATTACGATGCGCGGGACACAAAGGTGGCATTGAACCGTTGACGAAACTGTATATGTAATGGCTGACAATAACAGAAAGTCAGAACAACCTATCGGAAAACATCTAAAATTTTCTCTCATTATTCAAATTTCATGTCACTTCATTCCGCGTTCTGTACCCAAATGACAAAAAGACAAAAACGGTTTGGGAAAACATCCTTCTGTGTAATGGACAGTTCTGTCGTTTTCATTATTATACAACGGGAATGTATCAGATTTGCGATGTACAAGTGACAGATTACATAGATATATTAATTGCGTGACGTTACGGTATGGTTGATATGGAGTCTACGCATTACTAACGTGGGAATTCTATAATCTTCAGTACACTTATGCGACAAAAGGATATCCAGTTTTATGGAAAGCGTCATAACAATTGAAAGGTTAATTTTTGAAATCATTGACCAGTGTCGAAGATCATAGAAACTTCAACCTCGGAATGAACATTGCTGCCTCCAATTAGACATTTAATTGATTACTAGTAGATAATGAATTGGCTAGGAGCTTGCTTGTCTATACAGTGTTTCATTTTAAACTTATGCTGCGTTTATCGCATCTACAAACACAGTGACCAGACTCTTCGCCGGGACATAGAAACTGTCTATCGCCAAGGGGATATTACACAACAGAAATTGATTTGTTGTTCCCATTTCAACATTTGTTTACTTTCTTTCCTCTCTCATATATTTACACAGGTACACATCAATAAACATATCTCCTTAGCTGTGGGAAGAATGTTCACGATTAACGCTGAACAAAAACAACAACAATTACCACTGCCTCTGTTGCCAGACAGCCCTCTATATAGCAGATGTCGACACAAGGGGTTCGTGTATCGGTAATAAAGCAACGTCTCCTCTTCGCAAATATGGCTCATCGTTGATCCAGCTTTCTTGGTGACTACAGTCAGCAATAAACTCAATGGAATGAAGAAAGATTTAAACATAAAAAAATTCCATCAAACAACGATCAAACGCGATAGCTTGTAATATCCTAGTGTCTTTAAGACAATAGCTGTAGTCAACAGCTTACATCACTTACAAAGGTTAAAACATCAAACACGTAAACCCTGACAGGTAAATCTAATTACTGATATGTGTGCCTTCTTCGTATCGTCTATACGCTTGTATTATTCATGTAATTTGTATCTGCTCTGTCAAATGAAATAAATCACTCCGTGTTCACGGAAGGCCATCGTCGGTAGCGCGCCGGGCTTGGAGTTAATCTCGATTTCTCTCATACCTGGCATATGTAGGCACGTGCTGCAGATCACATCTTTAATTGCAATCGATCATGCATTTGAATTAAAGTTTAAAATACATGGTGGATATCAGTGACGCTCTCTGACTGATGATTTTCTAATTGGTGGAGTCTATGGTGGCAACAACAACATTTGACGTCATCAAAACAAACCACTTGCTCCAAAACGTCAAGACATCCTTGCCAACTTCACTCAAACTTAAACAATAAACCTTGACATTGTAAAAGTGACCACGCACAACAGTTAAACCTGACCACAGACAACACTGATACCTGTACAGAGGTCAGACTGACCACAGACAACACTGATACCTGTACAGAGGTCAGACTGACTACAGACAACACTGATACCTGTACAGAGGTCAGACTGACCACAGACAACACTGATACCTGTATAGAAGTAAGACTGACCACTGACAACACTGATACCTGTATAGAAGTAAGACTGACCACAGACAGCACTGATACCTGTACAGAGGTCAGACTGACCACAGACAACACTGATACCTGTACAGAGGTCAGACTGACCGCAGACGACACTGATACCTGTATCGAGGTAATACTGACCACAGACAGCACTGATACCTGTACAGAGGTCAGACTGACCACAGACAACACTGGTACCTGTACAGAGGTCAGACTGACCACAGACGACACTGATACCTGTATAGAGGTCAGACTGACCACAGGCGACACTGATACCTGTATAGATGTAAGACTGACCACAGACAGCACTGATACCTGTATCGAGGTAAGACTACACATGTATTGCTAGTATTAATATTGATAATTTACTCTTTATTACTATCAAGGAAGGTATAAACATCTGTATCGGCTTACAGATCCCAATGCCATCGTATAGATTCCGCCCTGTATGGCAATGTATGCTTTTATACTAATCCCAGCTGTCATGTTGTTTTAAAAAATATACATGTATGTTTAATTATATATAGGAATAAAACCTGTTTAGAAAATCGTTTAAACCCCTTTTTTCACTTCCCATAAACTAACCGATTTCTGTCATATTTTGATATATTACCGTGTGGTAACAGGACCAGTTATGAGCACGAAATTCGAGCCAGGAAGCAGCCATTATGAAGATGGTGATTTTTTTCTTAACATTGTTTTTTTTTTTTTTTTATCTAACTCAGCATATAACGCTATTTCCTGATTCATTGTCAACACCAGTGTTTGTACATGTTGAGAGTCCAGTACCCTAGTTTAAAACTTGTTGACGGTGGCAGTTTTGGGAATATACTTTTAAAGTTGACCTAAATCTAACTGGAATAAATATATCTTTTTGCTAATCTACCACAGAAAACTTTAACAAACATCTTCTTTGAATCGGAAACTATTCTTAATTTGGTCTGGCCGTATAAAATGACGTCATTGTATGTATAACCAAAACCGGAGGTGGCAAATGTCGAGATACTTAAGTTATGTACCAGTAGAACTGTGTTAAGTATAACTTCTAAGTCGTGACTGATGTAACAGTAGCTGTCACACAGCTGCGAGTCTTTAATTATGATACATACGACATATTACTGATTTATCTACGTATAAACAGTGATATGTACTAGATACAACATATACTATAGATATAACCGAGACTGAGGGCGAATAATAGATTCTTAGATAACGTTATATAAAAGTATTCCTGCTCGACTTAAATGAACTTGTGTCAAATAAATCGGTTAATTACCATAAAGATAACGGTTTAGAAAAACTTAACACCCAGCGCCGGAGTCACACCATACACTTCACAGACTTGGCTGCTTTAATAATATAACACGCACACACGTGTACCCATACGTTAATATGCACTTGGAAAATTACACCGGCAGCCGATCATCAGACTTCATTTTCACGAGACTGTTTGTAGACATATGCTAAAATTAAAACTACAACTTTTTGGTAAGGTTCGTTTACTTTGTATCAAGTTTCATATGTGAAACTGAATCAACCATGAACACTTACCTCGGAATGTGTATTCAGCTCAACCACCTCATTTGGGAGATTACATCTGGAAAAAAAAACCAAGAAAATATCCATTGTAAATTTGTAAATGACCAGAAGTCATACTGATAGTCACTAGTTCCGATAACATTAATAGAGTTATAAAATCGAGTGGATCCGGATTTCGGACGCGGTACACTGAGTGTGGTCACATACTGACCTTACCCCAGGACACTCGGTGTTAGACACATCTCTGATACACAGACACGCAGCTTTGTTTTACACCGGCGACATATCGTCCTAATATAAGCTGGCTCGTTATCGACGCTCACTTATTTCTAATAAGAAATCAATCACTATTATGTGAGGCGAGGTGTATGTGTCAGACCAGCACATTTGGCGGACCTGGTTTTGTCTGTAGAGACTGACCCCTGTCCACTGACGATGTGCTTTAATTAGTAGTCCCTGGTGTGCTGACAATATAATTACATGTATATCATTATTCCTAATTCTTACTCGAGTTGGTTTGTGTAAGTCTCGCGAGACATGGCTCATCTGTCGGGAGGACCCTATTGTGAAAAAGGACAATTGATTACGGTTGGTTCGTCTGATGGCTCCCTCACCGTGGGGCAGGTCCTCTAATACTACGGCAATCCACGCTAACTCCGCACAGCGCGAGCTTTGATCTGACGCCACGATCGCCTGTCCTCCTCGACAACGGAAGAAGCTAGTGTTATTCCGGGGTTTCATATCAACACTTGAAAAGATACAGCATCATACACACGGACAACGTACATTATACTGGTCATAGTAAAGGAAACAACACACAATTTATTTCATAGTAAAAAATGCAAAAATGCGCAAGGTTAAAAAGCAAACACACCATCTACAGTCACTTTGACATATGACCCGCTGATAGAAGGAAAGTACTCCCGACAAGAAAAAAGTATGTTTGATCGGTCCATTGGGACTTGTTATTGGCCAGAAAACGATGGTCAAAACCAAATGTTACAGTAACGGTCAACTTGATAAGCACTCCCGATAAGAAAGCAGTGTGTGTGGTTCGAGTTTGTTTGGGCCACTGGCATTTGCACGACTGTCTAGAAAGTGTCTGATATTCTATTTACATTAACAATGACCTTCCCATTTGACCCTTTGACCCCAAACAAGAAAGTGGTGTGTAAAAATCAGAATTTGTAGATGTATTAATTTATTGTTCAGAAAGATTTTCTCTGATTACAGTTAAACAGTCATTCGGATGTTTATGATAACTGACAGAGAAATACGGAAAGTTTGCTACGAAAAAAACACTGCCATATACTCATGTTGTTATGTATGTCTTTTATAAACATTATTGCATCTCATTATCGATGTTACTAAGACACTCATCATTCTCCCGTACCTTCGGTATGACGTCCCATTATCAGTGTAACTAGGACATGAGTTATATTCAAATGCCTTCGGTATGACGTCACATTACCAGTATAACTTGGACACTAGTCATACACCAATTCCTTTGGTATGACGTCAAATTATCAGTTTACCAAGGAAACCTGTCTTTACTCCGTGCATTCGGTATGACGTTACATTACTTTTGTAACCAGGAAACCCGTCTTACCCCCGTGGGTATGGTATGACGTTAGGTTATTAGAGTAAGCAATCTCGACCAGTGTTGTCGTTCCTTACATTTCTCATTATAACACCTCTGCACGGTACATGGACAATCAAATTCGACCTCTAGGTCATACTGCTCGTATTGATTTTGTAACAGGATGGACGTGGCGCGCATGTGGAAAAGTTACTTGGCCGCAAAGGTTTGTTGATCAGGAATATAATTCAGCAATGATAAACAGGGGACACTTATCAATGCAATTATCATATCGCCACTTGAAAACGTATTCCAGGAAATAGTAGCGAAATGTCAACAGGGAATTTAATTGTCCGTCGAATACTTAAATCACCAAGATTTTAGAGGAAACCATTCATTTAACATTCAATAAAAGCATTTCATAATTTACATTTATAAGATTACTTGACAATGTGATTTCAGATTTTGTAAACACCATACCAGATGCAAAGCCACGCGGAAAATAAAAAAATAAAAGTAGACACAGCTGATGTATTCCCAACTGGTGACACATATTTCCACCAAAACAATCTGATGTAATAATTCAATCAAAAGAAACTAATCATGACACGAATGCAAAATAAAATAGCCGTTGAATGAAAAACTAGACGATGGAAAGTGTTAAAAGAAGACTTAATTACATGTACTTCAAGTACAAACAGAAGTGTTATTGGGAGGTACCAGAATGCACTCTGTATAATGTGAACAGAAGACTCGCGATACGGTTATATTGTTTACGGTATGATGGTCAGAGTTAGGCGGTCGGGATATTTAAACATACTCCCCACCTACGGTATGACGGTCAGAGTTAGGCGGCCGGGAGATTTAAACATACTCCCCGCCTACGGTATGATGGTCAGAGTTAGGCGGCCGGGAGATTTAAACATACTCCCCACCTACGGTATGATTGTCAGAGTTAGGCGGCCGGGAGATTTAAACATACTCCCCGCCTACGGTATGATGGTCAGAGTTAGGCGGCCGGGAGATTTAAACATACTCCCCACCTACGGTATGATTGTCAGAGTTAGGCGGCCGGGAGATTTAAACATACTCCCCGCGTACGGTATGACGGTCAGAGTTACGCGGCCGGGAGATTTAAACATACTCCCCACCTACGGTATGATTGTCAGAGTTAGGCGGCCGGGAGATCTTAACATACTCCCCGCGTACGGTATGACGGTCAGAGTTAGGCGGCCGGGAGATTTAAACATACTCCCCACCTACGGTATGACGGTCAGAGTTAGGCGGCCGGGAGATTTTAACATACTCCCCGCGTACGGTATGACGGTCAAAGTTACGCGGCCGGGAGATTTAAATATACTCCCCGCGTACGGTATGACGGTCAGAGTTAGGCGGCCGAGAGATTTAAACATACTCCCCGCGTACGGTATGATTGTCAGAGTTAGGCGGCCGGGAGATTTAAACATACTCCCCGCGTACGGTATGACGGTCAGAGTTAGGCGGGCGGGAGATTTAAACATACTCCCGCCTACGGTATGATGGTCAGAGTTAGGCGGCCGGGAGATTTAAACATACTCCCCACCTACGGTATGATTGTCAGAGTTAGGCGGCCGGGAGATTTAAACATACTCCCCGCGTACGGTATGACGGTCAGAGTTAGGCGGGCGGGAGATTTAAACATACTCCCCGCCTACGGTATGATGGTCAGAGTTAGGCGGCCGGGAGATTTAAACATACTCCCCACCTACGGTATGATGGTCAGAGTTAGGCGGCCGGGAGATTTAAACATACTCCCCACCTACGGTATGATTGTCAGAGTTAGGCGGCCGGGATATTTTAACATACTCCCCGCGTACGGTATGACGGTCAGAGTTACGCGGCCGGGAGATTTAAATATACTCCCCACCTACGGTATGATTGTCAGAGTTAGGCGGCCGGGAGATTTTAACATACTCCCCGCGTACGGTATGACGGTCAGAGTTACGCGGCCGGGAGATTTAAATATACTCCCCGCGTACGGTATGACGGTCAGAGTTAGGCGGCCGGGAGATTTAAACATACTCCCCACCGACGATGTGATGGTCAGAATTACGTGGCCGGGATATTTAAACATACTCTCCACCTACGGTATGACGGTCAGAGTTACGTGGCCGGGAGATTTTAACATACTCCCCACCTACGGTATGACGGTCAGAGTTACGTGGCCGGGAGATTTAAACATACTCTACACCTACGGTATGACGGTCAGAGTTACGTGGCCGGGAGATTTAAACATACTCCCCGCCTATGGAATGACAGTCAGAGTTACGTGACCGGGAGATTTAAACATACTCCTCACCGACGATATGACGGTCAGAGTGTCCTATCAGAGGTTGGCAGATATACCTCCTGATATTGTCAAAGTAATGTTGTCGGGAGATCTGATACAAACTCCCCGCCTACGGTATGACGTCCCCCTTTCAGAGAGTGGCTGAGAGAACACATCCTATAGTTACAGTAACGCAGCCGGGATATCTGAAACATACGTCTCTATAGCAATGTGTGATCGAGAGACCACGTCCTATTGGCATCGTAATGCAGTCGGGAGATCTGAAACATTCGTCCCTATAGCAATGTGTGATCGACAGACCACGTCCTATTGGTACCGTAATGCAGTCGGGAGATTTGAAACATATTCCACATCTACATTCCGACGTCCTTTCATCAGAGTTTTTGACCGCGAAGGACCATGAGCACTGTCACAGCAACGTGACAGCGAAATCTGCCTTACTCCCTTTGTTTAATGTGACGTCGAATATTACTCAACATATATGCTTGGTAGCACCGTCTCGTTCTAAACCTGTGGCACAGACGTAAACCAAAAACAAACATCGGTCAGCAGACAGGGAATGCAGATCTAGGTCACTGCGCCTTCCAACTTTGAGAGCTTCTACCGATTAGACTTTTTATAAACGAATACATTCACGAGAGAATGTAAATGATATCTCTAGCGATCTTAATGCACCGAGTAAGAACATCACGGCAAACTCAACTTTTTATTGCAGGAATATTCACTCTCCTATCAAGTTTGTCATTACGCTGCGGGTCAAATTGCTTGTCATCTTTTTCTCATTTGTTAAAAGACTGACGCAAACGTCTTGGCGATCCCGACGAAGGTTCGTGAACGTTTAGTCTGTGTCACCGGAAGGCGACTGATGAGTCCAATGTTAATTAACGTCATACCTACAACAGCAAGACGACTCGGAAAGCAGGTGTTATCGCAGTGATGGGCTAACACTTATTGATATTGGTCTGCGGGGCACAAACCGAAATAAATGACTTTTAGGGTGACATTGTAATTTAAGATGCATCAGGAGTTTGATTTTTCCAATCAGATGCTACACAAGAATGCAACCCAAATGTGATGGGTATGGCGGCGTTCACGCCGTGTTACACAATCAATGGCAGAAAGTCACTCAATCTAATTGTACTGAAATGATGACTCAAGTACTTGGTCACATTTCTTCAGGCCAAACACAACAAAAAATAAATTCGAATTAATCAACCTACACGAAGATATCCTTTTCTCAAAGATCTTGATTGAGGTATACATACGAAGTTATATAGATGTGGTCCCAGAAAAATAGTAAAGCGATTTCGCATATTTGGTCAGTGAATTGTGATATTGTCTGGGAATGACCAGGACGACCTTCTGTTGTCGAGGTGTGTATTGTCTGGGAATGACCAGGACGACTTTCAGTTGTCGAGGTGTGTATTGTCTGGGAATGACCAGGACGACTTTCTGTTGTCGAGGTGTGTATTGACTGGGAATGACCAGGACGACTTTCTGTTGTCGAGGTGTGTATTGACTGGGAATGACCAGGACGACCTTCTGTTGTCGAGGTGTGTATTGACTGGAAATGACCAGGACGACCTTCCGTTGTCGAGGTGTGTATTGACTGGGAATGACCAGGACGACCTTCAGTTGTCGAGGTGTGTATTGACTGGGAATGACCAGGACGACCTTCTGTTGTCGAGGTGTGTATTGTCTGGGAATGACCAGGACGACCTTCTGTTGTCGAGGTGTGTATTGTCTGGGAATGACCAGGACGACCTTCTGTTGTCGAGGTGTGTATTGTCTGGGAATGACCAGGACGACCTTCTGTTGTCGAGGTGTGTATTGTCTGGGAATGACCAGGACGACCTTCTGTTGTCGAGGTGTGTATTGTCTGGGAATGACCAGGACGACCTTCTGTTATCGAGCTGTGTATTGTCTGGGAATGACCAGGACGACCTTCTTTTTCAAGATGTATATTGACTGGGAAGGACCAGGACGACCTTTTTGTTGTCAAGTTTTGCATTTTTCTTTAGCTAGATATTATGTGAATATTAAATACAAAATCATGTTTACATATGAATTAAGATACATTTTGTGAAACTGTTTTGACAAAAGAAACCTCCTAAAGGAGGAAATGAAGAATGTCTGTCTGTCTGTCTGTCTGTCTGTCTGTCTGTCTGTCTGTCTGTGTCTGTTGGTTGTCGCTTAGACATCTAGGTCATTGATGAAAAAGCAATAGATACGTTTTGAAATGTCTAATCCATATGCTTATTAAACTCCCTCGCTGAGTTCGTTTCGTTTCTCCGCCGATCACGGAGTATGGGTGGGACAAAACCGCTGTATTCACATTGGAAAGTACATTATTTTGAAGAACTACATTTGTAGGTCATGTGTATGAAGAAATACCCTAATGGCATGACAATGAACTTACCAATACACGCGGTTTTGTTGAGAGTTGTTGTCCAGTTTTAAGGCTCTTCAGGTGTACAAACACTGGCTAATGAAGGTGTGACCAGTTATGGTCTAGTGTACTGATAGCAAATGGTCACCTAGGGGTTAGTATCTGCTTCTGTTGAGCCATATCCTGACTAGGTGAGATATACTAGCACGGCAATGGTAGATGCGATCAGGATAAAACGGGGCTAGGATCAACGCTTAATAGGTACATGTATATGTATATATTTGAGTAAGACGATATTCCACCGAGCGCGTGTCGTCTTTACCGTGACGGATAATCACTCTATATTCTCTTGGTTGTTTGGAATACTGCTATCATTTGTATATGTACGTTTTTAGTGACTATTCACGTTAAATGCGGACTGTTTTTTACGGTAGTTAGTTCGCTCCAGCTGCTGGCAATGCGTTTTATCAGTACGCTACATAAAATGACTCGGTAACAATCTGATGTAAATGTTTAAGTTATGTGAAACAGCTGTCATAAATAGCCCGACCAAAAACAAATGACCGTGACGACCTGGTTTATAATTTATAGTTTGATATTTCGGGCAACGACCTGTAGTAGTATCTCTCAATACAGGTCAATTGGCGTATCGGTCAAACCCTACTTTCAAAGTCCAATTTTTCATTCTGTTTTCAGTGTATATCCGTATCGGTCAAACCCTACTTTCAAAGTCCATTTTTCATTCTGTATTTAGTGTATATCCGTAGACTCAGTAGATATTTCATCCTAAAATCCATACTGTTTAACCGTTCACTCGGTATATATTTCACCCTATATGTACAGTCCTTACTGTTTTAACCGTACCCCCGGTAGAGATTTAACCCTATATGTACAATCCTTACTGTTTTAACCGTACAATCGGTAGTGATATAACCCTATATGTACAATCCTTACTGTTTTAACCTTACAATCGGTAGAGATTTCACCCTAAAATCCTTACTGTTTATCCGTACCCTCGGTAGATTTTTCACCCTAAAATCAGTACTGTTTATCCGTACAATCGGTAGAGATTTCACCCTATATGTACAGTCCTTACTGTTAACCCGTACCCTCGGTAGAGATTTCACCCTATATGTACAGTCCTTACTGTTAACCCGTACCCTCGGTAGAGAATACAAAACGTATTCCTCTTCTTTCCCTTTCGAAAAGTCTTCTTCATTTAACTTTATACCAAACCGATACTATTCAGTAATAAAATACATTAAAGTTCAGAATGCGACAGTGAACAAGAAGTAGACAGCTACATCTCCAGTCTGCTCCAAACCAAAGCAAATCCCCACTTAAAATAACGTTATGCCAATTAAGCAATATGGGAACATACATCTATCGACAATTTAAAGACAGTGTAACGATTTCGAGCAGTAATTTCTGCTAAGTCGATTACATTAAAATGGCCGATCACAAGTTGCGTTCAAGCTTTGACCTGGTAAATCGTTCACTACACGATTTCTGTGCGCGATCTCGCCTCGAGTGCACACTACTTATACATGTTATTTACAAGGATTGCCGGGTGGAGACTGTAGCAATGTTCCTCATTAGACAGCGTTCGTTAATATAGCCATGTACCATGTCGTACAAGGACACGGAACAACATTTCCCCCGCTACATAACTCTTTACACATACCGCATTTTCACTTATGTAATGCATTACCCGAGCGTTCCTCTTACGAAACGAGTCATTTAATCAGAACGCTTGGTCTTGTATCCCCTTACATCAACATCAGTATCCCCTGACAACAAACACCAGTATCCCCTGACAACGACACCAATATCCCCTGACAACGACACCAATATCCCCTGACAACAACACCAGTATCCCCTGACACCAGTATCCCCTGACATCAACATCAGTATCCCCTGACAACAACACCAGTATCCCCTGACAACGACACCAATATCCTCTGGCAACAACACCAGTATCCCCTGACAACAACAGTATCCCCCGATAACACACCAGTATCCCCTGACAACAACACCAGTATCCCCTGACATCAACACCATTATCCCCGGACATAAACACCAGTATCCCCTGACAACACACCAGTATCCACTGACAACAACACCAGTATCCTTTGACACCGACGCCAGTATCCACTGACAACAACACCAGTATCCCCTGACAGCAACACCAGTATCCCCTGACATCAACACCAGTATCCCCTGATAACACACCAGTATCCACTGACAACAACACCAGTATCCACTGACACCAACACCAGTATCCCCTTTGACACCGACACTAGTATCCCTTGACAGCAACACCAGTATCCCCTGATAACACACCAGTATCCACTGACAACAATACCAGTATCCTTTGACATCGACACCAGTATCCCCTGACAACAACACCAGTATCCCCTCACACCAACACCAGTATCCTTTGGCACCGACATCAGTATCCCCTGATAACACACCAGTATCCCCTGATAACACACCAGTATCCACTGACAACAACACCAGTATCCTTTGACATCGACACCAGTATCCCCTGACAGCACACCAGTATCCCCTGACATAAACACCAGTATCCCTTGACAACACACCAGTATACCCTGATAACACACCAGTATCCCCTGACAGCAACATCAGTATCCTTTGACACCAACACCAGTATCCCCTGACAACAACACCAGTATCCACTCACAACAACACCAGTATCCACTGATAATACACCAGTATCCCCTGACAGCAACATCAGTATCCTTTGACACCGACACCAGTATCCCCCGACACCAACACCAGTATCCCCTGACAACAACACCAGTATCCCTTGACAACAACACCAGTATCCCCTGACAACAACACCAGTATCCCCTGACAACACACCAGTATCCCCTGACAACACACCAGTATCCCCTGACAACAACACCAGTATCCACTGACACCAACACCAGTATCCCCATTAGCTATTTTTACCGAAACCCAATGGTTAAAGCTGCCATTTTATTACATCTTTTAGATAAGTCATATCATAATATACACTAAAACTGACCATGATGGAGACCAGTCACCAACTTCCATTAGGAGTTTTATACTTTCATCATAAGACTTCATCGCCTGATGAACAATCACTCAACAAACAGAAGTGCAACTTACCAAAACGATTAAATTTCATTCATTTTTAAATCACTATTCAATACAACAACAATAACATCCCGAACGATATGATAAACTATACAAAATAGATTTTTGGTGTAATTAATGTACCCTCTTGTTTCTTTGAATAAACCATTTCCGTCCGTTTTGATCCAATTCAGTCGTGTTCTACAAAAACTGCTGGACAGGTACTGTCCAAAGCGCAAACAGGTGGCTTTCGATGAAAAGAAGGTGCATGTTACAGTAAAATCATTGCTCAGCTTCCAATATATATACCCCACATGCCACCGACAACAAAAGGTATGGGGTAATTACACATTGTCGAAAGTATTGTGGACACACACTATATTTCGGTCGAAATGTATAACATCTGTCGAAACCAGATGAAACTCCGGCGGCGGAGAATGAAGGTGTCCTGGTTATCGAGATTTACACAAGATCACTGCTGCACATGCGGTGTTGATCGACGATAGCGACCCAGATGCATACTCGCCTGTTTACTGTAATTGGTTTCAAGTGTTTGGAGAATGAGATCAGGACTGTAGACAGCTAAGATCGTGATTAGCACAGAACATGTGTTCAAACAAGCCATTTTAAACAGCATCAAAAATCAAGTGCAGGCGAAGAGGTTTAGTACATTTACAAAACCATTTCGACCATTTAGGCTTTATGATCCAGCGACACTCAATTCGACTAGTGTAAAACCATGACACGTGAACTTTTATCATTCTGAAAGAATGCAGCAATTAGTGCAGACCATATTGAGTGAAGTCGGTCATTCTGTAAGCCTTGAATCATGAGGGTCTGACGGTCAATCCAAAACGTTATGTGTCGGACAGTATTCACTGCGTACGAATTTCCAAACAGCTGAGATCACCGTTCGGGTGCCTTTTTTACTTAAATATTCATTTGTCTTTTAATAAACGATTTGTTCTCTCTTGTGATGTCAAACGTCCAATAGTCAACATGGCCCTTATGACGATTCATGGTATTCTGAACCTTTGAGGGTCCACATCATGTTATGAATATTGCATATACGTAGGGACTTATAAATTGGAGGATATATTGTAAGGTAAAGGTGACATCAGAATTTTGTAACAAGACAGAGGTAAATTGTAAGATAAAGGTGACATCAAGACTTTGTAACAAGTGAAAGGGTAAATTGAAAGGTAAAGGTGACATCAGGATTTTGTAACAAGACAGAGGGTAAATTGTAAGGTAAAGGTGACATCAGGATTTTGTAACAAGACAGAGAGTAAATTGTAAGGTAAAGGTGACATCAGGATTTTGTAACAAGACAGAGGGTAAATTGTAAGGTAAAGGTGACATCAGGATTTTGTAACAAAACAGAGGGTAAATTGTAAGGTAAAGGTGACATCAGGATTTTGTAACAAAACAGAGGGTAAATTGTAAGGTAAAGGTGACATCAGAATTTTGTAACAAAACAGAGGGTAAATTGTAAGTTAAAGGTGACATCAGGATTTTGTAACAAAACAGAGGGTAAATTGTAAGGTAAAGGTGACATCAGAATTTTGTAACAAGACAGAGGGTAAATTGAAAGGTAAAGGTGACATCAGAATTTTGTAACAAGACAGAGGGTAAATTGTAAGGTAAAGGTGACATCAGAATTTTGTAACAAGACAGAGGGTAAATTGAAAGTTAAAGGTGACATCAAGACTTTGTAACAAGACAGAGGGTAAATTGTAAGGTATAGGTGACATCAGAATTTTGTAACAAGACAGAGAGTAAATTGAAAGTTAAAGGTGACATCAAGACTTTGTAACAAGTGAAAGGGTAAATTGTAAGGTAAAGGTGACATCAGGATTTTGTAACAAAACAGAGGGTAAATTGTAAGGTAAAGGTGACATCAGAATTTTGTAACAAGACAGAGGGTAAATTGAAAGGTAAAGGTGACATCAGAATTTTGTAACAAGACAGAGGGTAAATTGTAAGGTAAAGGTGACATCAGAATTTTGTAACAAGACAGAGGGTAAATTGAAAGTTAAAGGTGACATCAAGACTTTGTAACAAGACAGAGGGTAAATTGAAAGGTAAAGGTGACATCAGGATTTTGTAACAAGACAGAGAGTAAATTGTAAGGTAAAGGTGACATCAGGATTTTGTAACAAGACAGAGAGTAAATTGTAAGATAAAGGTGACATCAAGACTTTGTAACAAGGGAAAGGGTAAATTGTAAGGTAAAGGTGACATCAAAATTTTGTAACAAGACAGAGGGTAAATTGAAAGGTAAAGGTGACATCAGGATTTTGTAACAAGACAGAGAGTAAATTGAAAGGTAAAGGTGACATCAGGAATTTGTAACAAAACAGAGGGTAAATTGAAAGGTAAAGTTGACATCAGGATTTTGTAACAAGACAGAGAGTAAATTGTAAGGTAAAGGTGACATCATGATTTTGTAACAAGAGAAAGGGTAACTTGTAAGGTAAAGGTGACATCAGGAATTTGTAACAAGACTGAGAGTAAATTGTATGGTAAAGGTGACATCAGGATTTTGTAACAAGACTGAGGGTTAATTGAAAGGTAAAGGTGACATCAGGAATTTGTAACAAAACAGAGGGTAAATTGCAAGGTAAAGGTGACATCAGGATTTTGTAACAAAACAGAGGGTAAATTGCAAGGTAAAGGTGACATCAGGATTTTGTAACAAGACTGATGATATTCTCTGGTTACGTTATTTCTCGTCCTTGTTTGAGAGGGCACCAGATGTAACCATGATTTAAGTGCGTGTTTCGATCAATGTTCAAAAACGAAAACAACAGTACGTTGCAAATTTTTTCACATTTAATGTGTTTTTATGGCTAAATCAAACGACCGCCCAGCTTATGCTCCAATTTTTGTTTGTGGTATTATATACACTTATTTAATTACGATAAAAATAGATATGCTTTGATTGTGTACTAAGCGAAACACGTGTTTCAGCTCGTGTCGGTTGGATATGAACATAAACCGGGCTATTTAGGTCGCTTGTAACCTCGACTCTATCACACGGGTTTAAGAGAATTGAATCCTCCGTTAATCATCAAGTTAACTTATAATAACAAAATAGACGCCATGTCGACATGGGAACGTTAATCGCGAGGGCTTCCAGTGCAGGAACTAGAATGTGCCGTTATATGTCAATACAGACTTCCGCTTCCTTAAGGACCGATATGGATATCCCGACGCACGGAAACAGAAATATCTACTAGAAATTAAAAACGGCCACGTTTCCAACAAGTTGTTTCCAACAAACGGCAAACACAAAAAGTGCCGAACTTGTACCTCGTCATAAGCCCTCCTGGCCTTCGAGCAGGTACGGTTTATCTGCTGTCGAATATTAATATATGTGTATTGCGTCATTATAACATAGTCGATCTGTTCCTTTCTGACGATCAGTAACTATATGAAAACACCACCAGTTTATGTCATTTACGACCCTCTGTCTCGTGTGTTTTATAATTTACAGTTACATATAACTTATATAATCAGCGTGTTCTCAGACAGTTGCAGTTTGCGCATGCTTACTTGGTGACTCCCACTTCCTGACTCATCTGATCTCAAGTCCACACATCACTGGCTTTGCAATATATCTCGGTAAGGATATTGTAAAATGTCTGCTGGCTGTAACTTGTTAAGTAGTATTTGTAAACTTGAGCGTCCTGTTTTATTCAATCACTAATTGCAGGTCTTTTGAAGTCACGTGACAACTTGAATGACAGCAATACAAGTGTGTCGGCATGTTTGGTGTTGCCACAATTAAATTATTCGGGTCAGGTGACAGCTGGAGCCCCTATGGAACTATCTAAACATACTTGTCTTTAGGACGTAGCAATCTGATATACACATATATCTTGATGCTCTATACGTTGACGTATTCTCCAAATATATTTCAATGAACTAGTGTGACAAAAGGTGATCTTTGTTTGTGGTAATTACCATGTCAAGGACTGTATAATTGCGGTTATTTTCGCCGCGCGTAGCGACTTTCAATCCTTGTTGTATCAGAGTTAAACTATATAAATCCATGGTTAAAACCATGTTTTTTTCTGGTAACCTTTACATCAGTGCAACGTTGAGCAGACACACGCATGTAACATTTACTCATTGGTACTGTGTCGTCATAACACCTATTCCTGAACCGTGTCATCATTACACTTTATCCTGAACCGTGTCATCATAACACTTTATCCTAAACCGTGTCATCATTAAATCTATTCCTGAACCGTGTCATCATTACACTTTATCCTGTACCGTGTCATCATAACACTTTATCCTGAACCATGTCATCATAACATCTATTCCTGAACCGTGTCATCATTACACTTTATCCTGTACCGTGTCATCATAACACCTATCCTGAACCGTGTCATCATTACACTTTATCCTGAACCGTTTCATCATAACACTTTATCCTGAACCGTGTCATAACATTTTATCCTGAACTGTGTCATCATTACACTTTATCCTGAACCGTGTCATCATTACACTTTATCCTGAACGGTGTAATCATAACACCTAACCTGAACCGTGTCATCATTACATTTTATCCTGAACCGTGTCATCATTACACTTTATCCTGAACCGTTTCATCATAACACTTTATCCTGAACCGTGTCATAACATTTTATCCTGAACTGTGTCATCATTACACTTTATCCTGAACCGTGTCATCATTACACACCTACACATAACACTTTATCCTGAACGGTGTAATCATAACACCTAACCTGAACCGTGTCATCATTACATTTTATCCTGAACCGTGTCATCATTACACTTTATCCTGAACGTTGTAATCATAACACCTAACCTGAACCGTGTCATAACATTACCCGTGTCATCATAACACCTAACCTGAACCGTGTCATAATAACACTTTATCCTGAACCGTTTCATCATAACACTTTTTCCTAAACCGTGTCATCAAAACACTTTTTCCTGAACCGTGTCATCATAACACTTTATCCTGAACCGTGTCATCATAACACCTAACCTGAACCTTGCCCTCATAACACTTTTTCCTAAACCTTGCCATCATAACACTTTTTCTTAAACCGTGTCATCATAACACCTAACCTGAACCGTGTCATAATAACACTTTATCCTGAACCGTTTCATCATAACACTTTTTCCTAAACCGTGTCATCAAAACACTTTTTCCTGAACCATGTCATCAAAACACTTTATCCTGAACAGTGTCATCATAACACCTAACCTGAACCTTGCCATCATAACACCTAACCTGAACCTTGCCCTCATAACACTTTTTCCTAAACCTTGCCATCATAACACTTTTTTTTAACCGTGTCATCATAACACTTTATCCTGAACCGTGTCATAACACCTAACCTGAACCGTGTCATAATAACACTTTATCCTGAACCGTGTCATCATAACACTTTATCCTGAACCGTGTCATCATAACACCTAACCTGAACCGTGTCATCATAACACCTAACCTGAACCGTGTAATCATTACACTTCATCCTAAACCGTGTCATCATTACACTTTATCCTGAACCGTTTCATCATAACACTTTTTCCTAAACCGTGTCATCAAAACACTTTTTCCTGAACCGTGTCATCATAACACTTTATCCTGAACCGTGTCATCATAACACCTAACCTGAACCTTGCCATCATAACACTTTTTCCTAAACCTTGCCATCATAACACTTTTTCTTAAACCGTGTCATCATAACACTTTATCCTGAACCGTGTCATCATAACACCTAACCTGAACTGTGTCATAATAACACTTTATCCTGAACCGTGTCATCATTACATTTTATCCTGAACCGTGTCATCATTACACTTTATCCTTAACCGTGTCATCATAACACTTTATCCTGAACCGTGTAATCATAACACCTAACCTGAACCTTGCCATCATAACACTTTTTCTTAAACCGTGTCATCATAACACTTTATCCTGAACCGTGTCATCATATAACCTAACCTGAACCGTGTCATAATAACACTTTTTTCTAAACCGTGTCATCAAAACACTTTTTCCTCAACCGTGTCATCATAACACTTTATCCTGAACCGTGTCATCATAACACCTAACCTGAACCGTGTCATAATAACACTTTATCCTGAACCGTTTCATCATAACACTTTTTCCTAAACCGTGTCATCAAAACACTTTTTCCTGAACCGTGTCATCATAACACCTAACCTGAACCGTGTCATAATAACACTTTATCCTGAACCGTTTCATCATAACACTTTTTCCTAAACCGTGTCATCAAAACACTTTTTCCTGAACCATGTCATCAAAACACTTTATCCTGAACAGTGTCATCATAACACCTAACCTGAACCTTGCCATCATAACACTTTTTCCTAAACCTTGCCATCATAACACTTTTTTTTAAACCGTGTCATCATAACACTTTATCCTGAACCGTGTCATAACACCTAACCTGAACCGTGTCATAATAACACTTTATCCTGAACCGTGTCATCATAACACTTTATCCTGAACCGTGTCATCATAACACCTAACCTGAACCGTGTCATCATAACACCTAACCTGAACCGTGTAATCATTACACTTCATCCTAAACCGTGTCATCATTACACTTTATCCTGAACCGTTTCATCATAACACTTTTTCCTAAACCGTGTCATCAAAACACTTTTTCCTGAACCGTGTCATCATAACACTTTATCCTGAACGGTGTAATCATAACACCTAACCTGAACCTTGCCATCATAACACTTTTTCCTAAACCTTGCCATCATAACACTTTTTCTTAAACCGTGTCATCATAACACTTTATCCTGAACCGTGTCATCATAACACCTAACCTGAACTGTGTCATAATAACACTTTATCCTGAACCGTGTCATCATAACAGTTTATCCTGAACCGTGTCATCATAACACCTAACCTGAACCGTGTCATCATAACACCTAACCTGAACCGTGTAATCATTACACCTCATCCTGAACCGTGTCATCATTACACTTTATCCTGAACCGTGTCATCAAATTACCTATTCCTGAACCGCTATTTTATTACACATATTCCTGAACAATGTCAAAAGATCACTTATACCTACAGGTCGTCGTCATTGAACAATTCCTGTACCGTCTCGTTGCCGCTTTCATGTCAAGCGTCATCAAAACACCGGTATCCATGTTTTAATTTTTCAGTACTTTATACTGCAGGAAGAATAATGCTGTGTTGTGTAATCTGATCGTATTCCAGATAACTGATTGCCGAGATCGTTACCCAGTAGCTACATGTATAAAGTCTCCCGGGAAGTTTGATAATCAACGAGTTGTTAACACCAGCAGGGCGGACCAGTAAGGCACTTACCCACGTGTTTGGCAAGTCATTCCGGATAGATTCCCCGCCCGGTCATTCCTCAGCGTTCTGCGTTACAACATTAAAAGTCCGATCGCCCACTTTCTATTTCATTTCCATCTCATCATAAGCACCATGAATGTGTGGTCCTTTCGTCCGTCTTGCTGCCTTCACAAATTAATCACCAGGAGTATATAATCTTTGTGTCCGTCTATCCTATCCATAACAACCTCAGCACCAGGAGTGATGTCCGTCTGTCCTCTCCATAACAACCTCAGCACCAGGAGAAATGTCCGTCTATCCTATCCATTACAACCTCAGCACCAGGAGTGATGTCCGTCTGTCCTTTCCACCTCAACTTCAGCACCAGGAGCAGGGTGTCCACTATGTCCTCTCCATAACAACTTCAGCGCCCGGAGTATAACGTCCATGTGTCTGCCTATCCTACTCTTAACCAGAAGTGGTCTTCGTCTTTCCTTTTTGCCTCAACTTCAGCTCCTGGAGCGATGTCCGTCTGTCCTCTCCATAACAACTTCAGCACCAGTATTGTATAATCCACGAGTCCGTCTGTCCTGTCCACCAACATTTTAGCATCAATCTCTCTGTTCAAGTAAAATTTTGACTGTATGTTATTTGCTAGAACCAGTGTTTGTTTCGAGAAAGGCACCGGTTTCTATCGGGTAAAAGACGCGTACTATCGTTTGTATTCAATAGTAAGTATATGTACGGCGTTTGTCGCCTGCGTTCAGTTTGATTGTCGCTTCGTAAAAATGCATTTGTTTTTCCCGTTCGGTTTTAATCATCAGCGGGTTCAAACAGCACGTTTGATTGTGTCCAATTTCAATTACCGGTTTCCAAGGGTACATATTTTGTGTACGTTTGATTTCGGTTGTCGCTTACTATCAGTGAAACATCTATCTATCTTTCAATAGGAACTGTTCATTTTGAAAATCATTATTGTTTTTGCTATTACCTTCCGATACAGTGTTCACTTTCGTTTGATTTCAACTTCCAGATTCTAGGAAAAGTAATTGTTTTCTTTCTACTTAGATCCTCCGTTTCCGAGAGTACTTTTTTTCTGAATGCAATATAAATTGTGTTAAGCATTTAGTTCAATTTGTGTTTCCTAATAGTATTTCTATTTACTTTCCATTGTCGTGATGTTTCACGGTAGTCTTGATATTCATTGTCGGTTCACGGGTCAAACGGTATAGAATAACCCTGTATCGACTTCATTCTACGTCTTGTTCCAAATATCAATCCTGTGTCTTCATTCTTATGTCTTGTTCTGAATATCAACCCTGTGTCTTCATTCTTATGTCTTGTTCCCAATATCAACCCTGTGACCTCATTCTACGTCTTGTTCCTAATATCAATCCGTGTCGTCTTAATTCTACGTCCTGTTCCCAATACCAGTCATGATTTTGCAATACATCGACAGCTGACAGATACATTTAAAACACTTTTCCCCCAAAAACACAGTGGTTAATAAAAAGGGCGACCCGTTATACGAGTCTCTCAAACTGGTCTTTTAGTCGTAAATGATGCTTAATAAAGTATTTCAACATAGGGATGGAAGGTCTTTGAATATATGCTTTTGTTCAATTGTAAAAAGTTCAAACAATAAACGTGACACTGGCAGAGGCCCCTGACGTACACTAGTAACATGAGACCTTTATGACCTGGATGGATCATTATGACCTTCGTCTAAACTAAAGGAGAGCGAAATCCAAATATTTATATCTATTTTCCCAAGTTGCCACAACTCTCTAACCCTAGGGGGTCAGGCAAACCATTTATACGAAATTCTCCTCAGCAAAAAGCCATCCTCCAGTAGAAGGATTTAAATGAATTTGCTCTACTTCCCCTATGGGTCATGACCCTTCTGTTCTAGTGGGCCAAAATATACGTCTATACGAGAAGGATTCTCAACTACCAAAGGACCCTCCAGACCAAACTGGGACACGGTCCATGCATTCCTACAACAGAAGGGGTAGAATTTTCAAGGGTTTGTTTTATTACTCTGGGTTAAAAGAGAAGGGGTCAGACCAATCGTTTATAGAAAATTGAGCCCTATTGCCCCAAGGTTGTTTCAGACCAAATTAGGACAAAATCCTGATATTCCTTAAGAAGAAAATGAATTTGAAAGAATTTGTTCTATTTTCCCTGTTCAGTGGGCTCCGCACCTCCTGTCACGGGGATCCGAGGCCCACCGCTTATACAAAAATGAATCCTCTTCACCCGTGGATGCTTCAGATCGAACTCAGACAAAATCTACAGTAGCCTCGTTGTCAATTCATGAGTAAGCGTTTATTTTCATTAATTGTCCTGAGTGATAACCTGTGATAACTAAGACCTGCGCGATACGCTGGACAAAATGGTGCTCTATAAAGTTCAGTCCTATGTCGTGCTGACTTTTACCTCTCGGACAAAGGCAATCAATATAACCATCATCATCTGTAACCGGACTAAACCATCTCAACCCTGCGGTCAGTATGTGCGATCATTTAATGTCTACCTTGCAGAATCAATACAGATTGCTTTATTCCTTGTGAAATTACTTGCACAAATACCTTGCCAACTTCGCTGATCCAATACCCGTTGAAAGACAATACGTGTCTCTCTAAGATGATGTAAGAAAAAGGTTAAATTCACGGCGCAGAAAGTATACAGAACAAATTCATATCTCTGTAACCAGTGACATGACTTTGACCCCAGTCCATTCATTCTCGTTTGGGCCTGCTCCGGATGACAAATGATAGTCCCTGCTGTATAAGGGGTATAAGAAACTATGTCACATTGTACGGAGTCAGAAACATTAACATGTTTTATTCTGTATATATTTCGTCTATTTTTATCTTGATACCCGTTATATATATATTACTGCATACACTTGTAGTAGTTAAATATAGAATTTCCAGATCACCTATATTGTAAACGTGTACTAAGAGACAGGCAACAAAACAAAGGTGTGTGTGTTGCGATATGTAACTTGGTAAGACGATGGTTAGAAAGGCGACCCGGACAGACAAACAAATCGGTACATTTATACAGTATATAACTTGGTCAGACATGTGATTCGGTCGGGAAAAAAAATTCCATATCTTTTCATATCAGACCGCGGAATAAAGTCCTGGTCTTGGCTCAGAATGACAATGATACAGATTCTGTGTATTTAGACTCACAACGGATATTTTCAAATTCAAGACAAATTATAATTTTATCAAAATATATATTGTCCACTGTTCAAGAAGAAAGTATCTGTAACTTTATAGATTTCGTCAACTCTTGTAGGAGGAAGGAGCAGGTCTACTTACTGGTATAATGACGACTCATCTAGGCGGACATGTGTCTACTTGGTGGAATAATGTCAACTCATCAAGGTGTACATTGGTCATCGAGGAGGGAGTATGTTCAGACGGTGGAATATTGTCGATTCATCGAAGAGGGAGTATGTTCAGACGGTGGAATATTGTCGATTCATCGTAGAGGGAGTATGTTCAGACGGTGGGATATTGTCGATTCATCGAGGAGGGAGTATGTTCAGACGATGGAATATTGTCGATCGAGCAGTGAGAATTTATTGGCCATGTTTTACACCATCCTATACCAATAATCCTTATTGTGTGATTTTAATGTTGACGATTGTCCTCACATCACCAATACTACTTGACTGTACATGTACAAGTACTATATGTATGATTTTGAAATTAACTTGCCTTATATGTATCTTATTACCTTATTATGCTGTTGCGTGCGAAATGAAATAAAATAGTAGTCAGGTTTATAGACTTCTGGTGAAGGACGTACAAGTCTAGCTTTAAATGGGTGGGATACTGTCGACTGATTCGGGAGGGAGCTGTCACACCAGTGAAAAGTATTGTCACGCGACTCCCGGGAGACGGAGGCGATTTCCGCGGTTGACCTCTTGGGGAGGAAGTAGATTTACAAAATGAGGGTATTGTTGATTTCCCAGGATGGACTAGTTTTACAGGGCACACCAGTAATGTCGACTTCTGGGAGTGAACTGATCGACACATGGTGGGTAACAGGGAAGCCTCCACGGCAGAGATTACGATAGAAGTCGTTTAACGCTTTGATACGCTACATTGTACATGTTAACCGACATATTTATTAACACTATTTTAATACAAATATCTGAAGTATTTTTTTGAAGTTCACAGTAGGTTGATGGAATGTGATCCAGTGCTATAAAAATGACAGATCACCAGTTCAACTTCGTGTTGTAACTAATCGACATCGTTCGTTATTTCCCGGATCTTGATATATGTCAGTACAATTTACGACCCTTTACCTGTCATATTCATCTACCTGGATCACAACAATTGTACCTGTCGAGTGTATCAGTTACCATTCTGGGGAGGAAACCACGTCCCATTGGACGTGACGGGTATACTAACCAAGGTCATCATTATTACACACACCGTTACGGTCCATGGCGGATGATAGTCTCCGCCACAGTGTCACATAGCAGGAACTGATCGTATCGTCATGTCTCCGATACAGATGTAAAGTTGTTTGTATAGTATTGTTTTTGTTATGCGCTATCAAATTATGTAATTACATATTAACTATAAACTGAATGATGGACCCAGCGATGGACGACTTTCCGTCGCTGATTAAAGTACAGTCGATGGACCTAGTTCGGTCACACCTCGTCAATAATGCAGGACCACGGTACTGCCTGGCTGGAGAATTGTCACATATATCTCGATTGATGACAGCTGTTAAATCCACGGTTGAGAAGCATTTCATTACCAATATATCGGATGTTTACAAGTATCAGAGGACTTAGTGGTGTCGTAATTTCTATTTAGTGTGTGATTAATGTCATCATTGGTAACTAAACTGAAACTCATCAAAGATCAACCCTCTTATACGTCTGTCTGTACAACTTATAGCAAATATCCTAATTACCCTTGCCACTCTAATCATGGTTAACGCGACACGAACAGCAGATGTGTTCGTCACGCACCGAAGCTGCTGCACACACACTGCTGGGGGCCATGTGTCCGGGTCCCTTTGCACCTTTCGTATAACAGTAGGTCCCCATACCGACAGTGCATCAGGGGATTGTTATAAACCGTTCACACCATGTTCTGCCTATGAACTATTGTCAATAATGAGAACAACCCTTTGTATACACGTATTTTTAAGAAATGGTATCAATTTCATTAACCCAGCTACATTGTATGTTCAATACTGGCCTTGTATGACTACAGTTGGTATTATCTCGAGAGGGATCTGGGCCACTCGCGGCTCAAACACTTCAAACTTTTAGCTTATAAAACAAATTAAAGTCGTGTTTATGGTCTCCTGTCTGAGGATAATTTTAGACTTGAATGATTCCTCTAAAAAGCAAAACTCACGAGGTTACAAAACTGTCTTGTGAACTTTGCCGAACGACCGGCGAGTTTTCTACATATGTGCACCACCTCTGTAATACGTATATACACACAGCTACAAGTCAAAACGATAAATTTCTAGATAGGATTTGAATAAAAAAATCTCTGATAACAAGCACGAAGCAAATGTAAAAGATAACATTGACAAATTCCGTTAAAGTTGGCCTTGTTTTGTATTTTTTAACATACGTGCTAGTCGTGTCCTGTAATGGCCCGTATATATCCGGATCTATTACTGTTTATGAAAGGTGAGAAGACACTTACCTTTTACAATAAATAATTGTGGTGACGTTCCCAAGGTTACTGTTTGAATTCAGATAGCGTGTATATCAACCACACATCACATGACAAAGTACGTCCCGACAGACACGTGGTAAGGTCAGTGTAAATCCAGTGTGTCCTGAACAACAAACCAAAAAGAGAAACTTAGAACACACAAGGAACTTGTGGTAGCTCGCACGAGCGGGACAGTCCCTTCACATTCTGCTATCACAAATGGCTTAGTTCTGTGATGGAGCACGTGGACACGGCCCAGCAGCCATGCGCTTGTACCGCCCTTCCACACTCCAGTGCCTGACTCCGCCCAGCTGACAGAACCTGCTAGGGTACACAGCACATACCAGCAAGCATCAAAATGCATATTAAACACAGCACAGAACACTGCATATAACACGCAAGACAGGAAAGACAGTGAATATGAACGAACATAGGGAAAACTAAAGTCAAAACAAAGCGGCAAATACGGGACATACAAGAACAAAACAAACACGGAACGCAACGTAATCACCTTCCACATACGTACAAAGAAGGAAGACGACACAATTTAAGCATCATTAAAACGTGACACATCAAATACAAACATATGAAACAGCACCACAAAATATACAACATAAATTAAAGAACATTGCCTAACACAACACACAGAGTGAGGAACACATCAAAGGCAAAAGCGAAACAACACAGAGAACGCAGCAAACATCCCACATTGTCATACACACGGAACACAAACCGGCGAAATACACGAAACACACACAAAGACTTAACAACCACCAAAGTACGTAACACGTCACACACAGACACAAGAATAAGGAACACATGTCACACAAACACTAGAGTATGGAACACATGTCACAAAAATACCAGGGTATGGAACATGTGTTACACAAACACAAGATTACGTAACACACGTCACACAAACACTAGAGTATGGAACACATGTCACAAAAATACCAGGGTATGGAACATGTGTTACACAAACACAAGATTACGTAACACACGTCACACAAACACTAGAGTATGGAACACATGTCACAAAAATACCAGGGTATGGAACTTGTGTTACACAAACACAAGATTACGTAACACATGTCACAAAATTACCAGAGTATGGAACACATGTCACAAAAGTACCAGAGCACGGAACACATGTCTCAAAAATATCTGGATACGGAACACGTGTTACACAAATACAAGAGTACGTAACGCATGCCACACAAACACCAAAGCACGGAACATGTCGCATGTCAAGAAATACAAATAAACTGAGAAATACAAACCACAGAAAAAGATACACGAAACACATCATATAAACATACGGAATATGCGCATACCAAACACGGCACATCTCATAGGGAACATACTTTAAAATACTGCACATCTCATAGGGAACATACTGTAAACACTGCACATGGCATGGGGAACATACTGTACTCACCGCACATCTCGTAGGGGGCATACTGTAAACACTGCACATCTCATAGGGAACATACTGTAAACACTGCACATTACATAGGGAGCATACTGTAAACACTGCACATCTCGTAGCAACGCCGAACATACTTCACAAAAACATCACAACATATGCATACACATAGGAAAGTTCCAACCAATACATACATTAAACTTGCACGTTTTCTGTTATATGGGCATATAAAATGCAAACAAACAAAACAAAATTCAATATTGTCTATCAATAGAAAAACCTTATAGTTTGAAATATTTCATCGCTGTTGAAGAATCCTACATTATTGGTATAGTGTAATGTGGTTCACATCTGAAACCATGCACGAGAAACGAAAAAAAAATGTTGACGCAAGGGTGACAAAACGTATAAACGCGTGTCTGAGCTTATGCGGTGTATTGACAGCTTGGTAGAAGCGACCATATAAATGTACATTTACCGATACCTGACTATCACGGGCGGTCGGTACGAGACGTGGAGGACAGTTTTGATCCGCCTCTCCTACCAATTGGTTGTTTGTGACCCTGCACATACGGTCCGAGGTCAGCTTCGGATCCTTTTGAGATTTGTTTTTAGAATCATTAAAGATACGGTATGTTAAAATTCAGTTATTGCACTACGTGCAGCGATGGAGTGTTCGGATGACTGCAGACAAAGAAAGTGAAATAATTGCTATTTTGAGAGAGCGCTGCGATGTTAATCCACTTGTACTAAGTTAAGAGAAACCGCATCAAACTAAGCATGTTTTAGTGTTAGATTTCAGGAAGCCTCCAGGGTTAGATAAAACATGCTTTGGGAAAATAAACAACTCTATTTACAGCGGTGTTTCGTGACTGACTACTCTGCCTGGCGTTTGGTATGCTGACCAACAGGAGGTCAGTTGAAACAGCAGTAGCATACATTAAATCAAAAAGCTCACGATCAATGAACTCACGACCTCAAGGTAATATTATAAAACTACCAGTTATCAGATATAACACATAAGATACTTAAAAATCACAGAAAACAGCTCACAACCACAGGCATAACATTGAGGGAGAGCTTATGATAACAAAATCAACTTTTAAGTATCTTCTAACTCACGACTGCACAACGGAGGAAAGCTCACGATTATACAATGGAGGAAAGCTCACCACTACACAACGGAGGAAAGCTCACGATTATACAATGGAGGAAAGCTCACCACTACACAATGGAGGAAAGCTCACCACTACACAACGGATGAAAGCTCACGATTATACAATGGAGGAAAGCTCACCACTACACAATGGAGGAAAGCTCACCACAACACAATGGAGGAAAGCTCACCACTACACAACGGAGGAAAGCTCACCACTACACAACGGATGAAAGCTCACGATTATACAATGGAGGAAAGCTCACCACAACAATGGAGGAAAGCTCACCACTACACAACGGATGAAAGCTCACGATTATACAATGGAGGAAAGCTCACCACTACACAGCGGAGGAAACTCACGACTACACAACGGAGGAAAGCTCACGACTACCGTTGTATCTACCGAGCAAGTGTTAAAGAACGCTCATGACAACTAATGTACCTACCGAGGGAGTGGTACAGAACGGCAGAAAGCTCACGACTAACGTATCTACTGAGGGAGTGATACAGAACGGCGGAAAGCTCGCCACTACCGTTATATCTACCGAGGGAGTGATAAAGAACGGCGGAAAGCTCACGACTACCGTTATATCTACCGAGGGGAGTGGTCAATTGATTTGGATGTGTTGAAAGGATGGGGTCATTAGAGTAAATTGTGGTGAAGCAGGTGGCAGGTATCGGGAGAGGGTTTGAAGACTTGATCACTTGATTGTTAGAGAAATGACCAGCAGGAGGTGGTCAGTGGATTTGGATAGGGGTTGTAGGAGGGCGAATTGGGAAAGGGGTGATAAGATGTGGTAATTTAACGGGAGAGAGGTAGTAGAATGTTGTCGGTGAATTGGGAGAGTGGGGGGGTGATGGAATGTGCTTATTGTAAAGGGAGAGAGGTAAACAGACGTGGTCAGTGAATTAGGAGAGAGGTAGTAGGATGTGGTCAGTGGATTGGAAAAAGCATGCTCAGTAGACTGGTAAGAAGATGAGAAGTTGTAAAAGATTGGGAAAGAGGTGTCAGGTGGTGTTAGTAAGACGTGGTCAGTGGACTCGGAATACGTTGGTTGGAGGTGGTCAGTGGATGGGTTGAGAAGTAGTAGGAAGTGGTCAGTGGACTCTGAGTACGTTGGTTGGAGGTGGTCAGTGGATGGGTTGAGAAGTAGTAGGATGTGGTCAGTGGACTCGGAGTACGTTGGTTGGAGGTGGTCAGTGGATGGGTTGCGAAGTAGTAGGATGTGGTCAGTGGACTCGGAGTACGCTGGTTGGAGGTGGTCAGTGGATGGGTTGAGAAGTAGTAGGAAGTGGTCAGTGGACTCGGAGTACGTTGGTTGGAGGTGGTCAGTGGATGGGTTGAGAAGTAGTAGGAAGTGGTCAGTGGACTCGGAGTACGTTGGTTGGAGGTGGTCAGTGGATGGGTTGAGAAATAATAGGATGTGGTCAGTGGACTCGGAGTACGTTGGTTGGAGGTGGTCAGTGGATGGGTTGAGAAGTAGTAGGAAGTGGTCAGTGGACTCGCAGTACGTTGGCTGGAGGTAGTCGGTGGATGGGTTGAGAAGTAGTAGGATGTGGTCAGTGGACTCGGAGTACGTTGGCTGGAGGTGGTCAGGTTGAGAAGTAGTAGGATGTGGTCTGTGGACTCGGAGTACGTTGGCTGGAGGTGGTCAGTGAGTGTTTGATACTAGGTACATGTACAAGGCCACGAACGACCTCTGAATATTCTCTGTGATCACGTAATGTGTACCCCTCTCACGCTGTTAATACAAGGCAGTGATTAGATTGTATCGACTTACGATAAATGTTTTGGGTTTTCCATCATCAAACAATAACATTGCGAGATTGAGCAATAAAACACAAATCTGCAGACTTATATTAGTAGGTCGACAGAGATAGCAGGAACGATCTAGCCGTTGTTCTACCCAACCTACCGCTCTGTTTGTAATTCAGGTAACGTGATGGTACAAGGCAATTAAAATATTGTATTATTGTATTATATCGAACGTGCTGATTGTGCCGGAAAAACAGCAGTTGGTTGAATATTTTGGTCTCTTAGTGTGGCCTGATATACACTAAATTTTCCATATTTAATCTTTTCTATAAAAAAGAAGTCATGGATTATTGACAAAACATTGCAACCTGCAAGCAATTTCTTAATGTGTTCATACGTCAGTAACGGCAAAATGTCCCATTACTTGTTGTTGGTTATGCCACAATCCGGGATACCATTTACACAACAGCTTGTGATCGCATGATAACCGCCATACATACATGTAGCTCACTAAAGTAACACGTGTTACTTTGTCAATATGAAATTTGTACCAACCAAGCTATTAGTTATACATAATTAGTCTGATGTTACTGACCTCTTTGCTCATATTGACATTTCAATTTTTCAATGACCTATTTTGTTTTATAATTGACCCACTTCTCTGTCAATGACCTACTTCTCTGTCAGTATCTCCTAATTCAGCATTGCTGAGTCATACCTCTACCGATGACCAAATCATTTGCCACTGGCCGTTTTCCACCATTGACCTATAGCTATTCTGTTTACTTCACTGTTTGTGGAATATATTTCAGGTACTTTTTTACCACTTCTTTACAACAAGATGAAACTTCTATTACTGACCTGATTCTTTGCAACTAACCTCTGTTACTGACCTAATTCTTTACAACTAACCTCTGTTACTGACCTAATTCTTTACAACTAACCTCTGTTACTGACCTAATTCTTTGTAACTAATCCCTGTTACTGACCTAATGCTTTGTAACTAATCCCTGTTACTGACCTAATACTTTGCAACTAACCTCTGTTACTGACCTAATTCTTTACAACTAACCTGTTACTGACCTAATTCTTTACAACTAACCTCTGTTACTGACCTAATTCTTTACAACTAACCTCTGTTACTGACCTAATTCTTTGTAACTAATCCCTGTTACTGACCTAATGCTTTGTAACTAATCCCTGTTACTGACCTAATACTTTGCAACTAACCTGTTACTGACCTAATTCTTTACAACTAACCTCTGTTACTGACCTAATTCTTTACAACTAACCTGTTACTGACCTAATACTTTGTAACTAATCCCTGTTACTGACCTAATACTTTGTAACTAATCCCTGTTACTGACCTAATACTTTGCAACTAACCTCTGTTACTGACCTAATTCTTTACAACTAACCTCTGTTACTGACCTAATTCTTTACAACTAACCTGTTACTGACCTAATACTTTGTAACTAATCCCTGTTACTGACCTAATACTTTGCAGCTAACCTCTGTTACTGACCTAATTCTTTACAACTAACCTCTGTTACTGACCTAATTCTTTACAACTAACCTCTGTTACTGACCTAATTCTTTACAACTAATCTCTGTTACTGACCTAATTCTTTACAACTAATCTCTGTTACTGACCTAATTCTTTACAACTAATCTCTGTTACTGACCTAATTCTTTACAAGTAATCTCTGTTACTGACCTAATTCTTTACAACTAATCTCTGTTACTGACCTAATTCTTTGCAACTGATAATTTTATAAGTTCAAGTTAATTGATCACTTTAAGCTAAACCGAAGTAATCAGTTGTGAATGCAGTTAACAAACAAATGAACAACACACGCACCACTTCCGGATGTATAGAAGTAGATATCTAACATTGCTTACCAAATCACATGTGCTGCAATCTATCGTTTTCTGTTCACCTGACAAGTTTCTTTATATCTTAATTCTTCCCTTTTACCCCTCTGATTATCAGTTAAAAACCTGACCTCATTATACAGAATATTGATGTCGTCATCCGAATAATTGCACATGACACACTTAAGAGGTGTATAAAGGGGACCTGATGATCCTAAACTATTCTTCTTTCTTCTATCATTATCATTTACACTGTATAATGTATTTGTCGAATTCCTAATGAGGTGTTAAGCTGGCACAACAATGAAGTTTTTATTCACTGAAGTGGTGGGTCGTCCCAACCTACAGGATGACCCAGCTTCATTGTAAACATATAACTATATGATGGTAAGGCCATCATATGTGAGAAATAAACCGACAATAAACGAAATATCTTTGATCTTTCTAACAACATCAGTAAAACTATTTTTTAAGTCTTCGTTATGTTTTCGTGAAAACACAGTTTTACATGTATATTGCGATTTACATACACTGAATTATACATATCAACACGTGTTTTATACAACGCGTCATTAACATTTTCATATTCTGTCATTTGGATGATGGAATGCTTATTTTAATGAATATACCGCAACCATCTGATCTTACGTCTATAATGTGTGCCAGCAGCCAAGGTACCGTCTGATCTGACGTCTATGCTGTGTGTCAGCAGCCGAAGTACCGTCTGATCTGAGCTGACGTCTATAATGTGTGCCAGCAGGAGGTACCATCTGATCTGACGTCTATAATGTGTGCCAGCAGGAGGTACCGTCTGATCTGACGTCTATGCTGTGTGTCAGCAGCCGAGGTACCGTCTGATCTGACGTCTATAATGTGTGCCAACAGGCGAGGTACCATCTGATCTGATGTCTATAATGTGTATCAGCAGCCGAGGTACCGTCTGTCTGATCTGACGTCTATGATGTGTGCCAGCAGCCGAGGTACCTTCTGTCTGATCTGACGTCTGTAATGTGTGTCAGCAGCCGAGGTACCGTCTGATCTGATGTCTATAATGTGTGTCAGCAGCCGAGGTACCGTCTGTCTGATCTGACGTCTATGATGTGTGTCAGCAGCCGAGGTACCGTCTGTCTGATCTGACGTCTATGATGTGTGTCAGCAGCCGAGGTACCGTCTGTCTGATCTGATGTCTATAATGTGTGTCAGCAGCCGAGGTATCGACTGTCTGATCTGACGTGTATAATGCGTGCCAGCAGCCGAGGTTCCGTCTGATCTGACGTCTATAAAGTGTGCCAGCAGCCGAGGTACCATCTGATCTAACGTCTAAAACGTGTGTCAGCAGCCGAGGTACCGTCTGATCTGACGTGTATAATGCGTGCCAGCAGCCGAGGTTCCGTTTGATCTGACGTCTGTAATGTGTGCCAGCAGCCGAGGTACCGTCTGATCTGACGTCTATAATGTGTGTCAGCAGCCGAGGTATCGTCTGTATGATCTGACGTCTATGATATGTGCCAGCAGCCGAGGTACCGTCTGATCTGACGTGTATAATGCGTGCCAGCAGCCGAGGTTCCGTTTGATCTGACGTCTGTAATGTGTGCCAGCAGCCGAGGTTCCGTTTGATCTGCCGTCTATAATGTACGTCAGCAGCCGAGGTATCGTCTGTCTGAGCTGACGTCTATGATATGTGCCAGCAGTTGCGGTTCCGTCTGATCTGACGTCTATGCTGTGTGTCAGCAGCCGAAGTACCGTCTGATCTGAGCTGACGTCTATAATGTGTGTCTGCAGCCGAGGTATCGTCTGTCTGATCTGATGTCTATAATATGTACCAGCAGCCGAGGTACCGTCTGATCTGACGTCTAAAACGTGTGTCAGCAGCCGACGTACCGTCTGATCATCTGACGTGTATAATGCGTGCCAGCAGCCGAGGTTCCGTTTGATCTGACGTCTGTAATGTGTGTCAGCAGCTGAGGTTCCGTCTGATCTGACGTCTGTAATGTGTGTCAGCAGCCGAGGTTCCGTCTGATCTGATGTCTATAATGTGTGTCAGCAGCCGAGGTACCGTCTGATCTGACGTCTATAATGTGTGCCAGCAGCCGAGGTACCGTCTGTCTTACCTGACGTCTATAAAGTGTGCCAGCAGCCGAGGTACCGTCTGATCTGACGTCTTAATTGTGTGCCAGTAGCCGAGGTAGTTTCTGATCTTACATCTATCGTGTGTGCTAGCAACAGTTCAGGTACCGCGTGATCTGTCGTTTATAGTGTGTCCTAGCAACAGTTTAGGTACTGTCTGATCTGTCGTTTATTGTGTGTTCTAACAACTGTTCAGGTACCGTGTGATCTGTCGTTTATTGTGTGTTCTAACAACTGTTCAGGTACCGTGTGATCTGTCGTTTATAGTGTGTGCTAGCAACAGTTCAGGAACCGTGTGATCTGTCGTTTATAGTGTGTGCTAGCAACAGTTCAGGTACTCTATGATCTGTCGTTTATAGTGTGTCCTCGCAACAGTTTAGGTACCGCCTGATCTGTCGTTTATTGCGTGTGCTAGCAACAGTTCAGGTACCGTGTGATCTATCGTTTATAGTGTGTCCTCGCAACAGTTCAGGTACTCTATGATCTGTCGTTTATAGTGTGTCCTCGCAACAGTTCAGGTACCGTGTGATCTGTCGTTTGTAGTGTGTCCTAGCAACAGTTCAGGTATCTTCTGGTCTGGCGTTTATAGTGTGTCCTCGCAACAGTTCAGGTACCGTGTGATCTGTCGTTTATAGTGTGTCCTCGCAACAGTTCAGGTACCGTGTGATCTGTCGTTTGTAGTGTGTCCTAGCAACAGTTCGGGTACTCTATGATCTGTCGTTTATAGTGTTCTAGCAACAGCTCAGGTACCGTGTGATCTGTCATTTGTAGTGTGTGCCAGCAGCAGCTGTGGTATCATCTGTCGTCGAACTCTTACATATCGCCGCCTCATTACAATGAATTACATTAATAACTGCTTTCGTTGCACACTACAAAACAAAATAATACTGTTCCAGCCCCTTCTCCTCCAGGAATACTTCCCCTCGTTGTCAAATATGTACCGACAGGACATAAACGTGTTTAGTCCCTAGGTCACGTGTGACTGACAGAGTGACATAACATGACGAATTTTACAACATTAAAGTGCCACTGATGTCAAATCGTGAAGACATCATACTTGTTATGTACATATCAATGTAAACAGTATGTTTACCTGACTGACCAGACTTTGGAGAAATTAAAATAGTTAGCACGCTGATTTGGCGTCTTCGGCGTTAAACGAATTACACTTAATTGACACACACAGAGTACAGGGGCAGATTCGGTAGCCCGTACGTACATGCACCTTACTCGCACCTGTAATGGTCGTGTAATTCACGCGCAAAGAATTTACAGCGCGGTGTATCAAATGGCAAAACGGTCTACTGGTCAGACAAATCGTTGTAACAGAAATATATAGATAGCATGTTGTTTTTTTGTCAAATCCTAGAACTGGTGATTGAATATGTGGGTGTCGTAAATAAATATGATAATATCTCAACAGCAGACACGTGACTTATGTTTGACGTCATGCGTGAATCAAGCACCGTAATGCACTCGCGAATATGATGGCCCTATAGGCTTTCGGTAAATCTGGTAAGTTTTCAAATACTTTCACCTCCTTCACGTGAATGTTTACTGTAACGAAGTTGAAGTGATGGTGTCATTTCACCTTGATGATGTCGATTTAAACAAAAGGTACGTACAACAGTATATTGTACATATAATTTAACAGCCAGGTTAAACTTAACAATCAACAACACGAAAATCTAGGACAAGGAAACAGAGTCATACTACAAAGGACTGCATACCAAGCTAAAAAAAAGTCAACACACCATGGGAATATTAAACGACACACCATGGGGATACAAAACGACACACCATGGGAATATAAAACGACACACCATGGGGATACAAAACGACACACCATGGGAATATTAAACGACACACCATGGTGATATAAAACGACACACCATGGGGATGCAAAACGACACACAATGGGAATATTAAACGACACACCATGGTAATATAAAACGACACACCATGGGGATAAAAACCGACACACCATGGGAATATAAAACGACACACCATGGGGATATAAAACGACACACCATGGGGATACAAAACGACACACCATGGGGATAAAAAACGACACACCATGGGAATATAAAACGACACACCATGGGGATATAAAACGACACACCATGGGGATACAAAACGACACACCATGGGAATATTAAACGACACACCATGGGGATATAAAACGACACACCATGGGGATACAAAACGACACACCATGGGAATATAAAACGACACACCATGGGGATATAAAACGACACACCAGGGGGATACAAAACGACACACCATGGGAATATAAAACGACACACCATGGGAATATAAAACGACACATCATGAGAATCTGAAAACTTCACTGCCGACACACCATGGGAATATAAAACGACACACCATGGAAATCGGAAAACTTCACTGCCGACACACCATGGGAATATAAAACGGCACACCATGGGAACATAAAACGGCACACCATGAAAATATAAAACGGCACACCATGAAAATCTGAAAACTACGTAGTCAACTCACCAATGAAATCTGAGAGTTTTACAGTTGGGCAAAAATGTGTGTAATATAAATGTCAACTGCATTACCTGAAAATGACACGAACCTCGTTAGAACATCTTATGAGTTTATAAAGGCGACCAGACCCCCGCCCCTCCTGCTCCTCAATAAACGTCATCAACATCGCTTGGTTGGGAAAGCAGGATTGTTACTATGTAGAAATGGATCAAACGACATGATGGAAAGCTCTCCCTGTTTGCTGAGTTTTGTTTCATATATTCTTTCATACCTTTCGACTCTCGATGGTATATACGATGGACTTTGTCATTAAATTTCTCGTTATTTAAAGATAAGCCATGTTTAGTTTCTCTAAACGTCAAGTTAAACGACTGGTCTTTGTTTGACGATGTCGATGTTAAGCTCATCGACCTTGTATAAACACAAATATATACATACACCAGTTACTTTCCATTGATTTGTCAACATCTCACCAACATCTTCAAGAGTTCATCCATGATATACATCAACTCTATTTTCGCTTTTGGGGTACATTTCACAAAACACGCTCTAGTATAATCTATAACAATTTACTTGTACCGTCGTTCATATTTCCATGAAAAGAAACTTCTCGGAAAATAAAGGCGCTCCTTTGATTTAGGGTTAGATAATGTACAGAGTGAAGCGCTCAAATATTCTTATAGAAGAGATGCTTTTCATGAGCAAATGTTAAAGGCTACATTCCTAATATAAACAGTATCACAATGATATCAAATAATAAATAATAATAAAACCCTAGTTTTGTGGGAATTATAGTGTAAGTTGTTTGGTTGAACAACTCGACGAATCGGCAATAAAACGTTGTTCGTGTGGAGGGGGAATAGGGATGATTGTGGGTGTGTTACAGTTATACTCTGTCCGCTAAATATAATGAGCTTGTCCTCCTACGTCATAAAAAGTAATTGATCTGGTATTAAAATATTGGTTTATTTCTGTTTGTTTTTTGTAAGGTACTGACCCATCAAATATTCGTACAAATTAATCCAAAGCATGGTTTACATGAACAAAATATGGAACATGAATAATGCGAAGAAATTCGTGACCCATAAAATCTCATTGATACGATACTGTAGAGCTCGTGATCCGAGCCCATCAACCATCGGCTGGCAAGGAGACGTTTTATGAATGCGGTAATTTGACACTTGAGTTAAGCAAAACTACATTTAATTTTTAATTAGATGAAATTTTAAGTATATTTCTCTGTTGACCTTTATGTCTATAGAATGTACGTGTCATTAGTGTGAAGTGGAGATTTACACACACGTAAGTTTAGAGTAACCTCCCGTAAAATTGGCCCGATACAAGTAATGGAACTGAAGGCTATAGATCCTGTAGTTATTGTAGCGGACAATTACCCGTCTCTGTGGGTGTAAGATGAGATCCTTTGTAGCGTATAATAGCAGGATATTAACACTTATACAGGGTGGATACCAACCGTCCATGGGACGAAATACTGCAGTTGGTGTCATTTTCCCATGCATATGAACCATTCCTTAGTGAAGATTCTAAGCCCCATCTTTGACCAATTTAGTCTAAATGACTAACAATATCTAGACATTTTCTCCATTTACACGACACAAATTTAGCTTTATTGACACAATTATGCACTTCCAAAGAAATCACGAGGGGAAGAATTCAAAAACAAGCAATCCTTTGCCTATCATTGCTGGTGCGTGTTTACGACTGATTGTTGGTCGAAATGTACGAGTGCGTTAGATTGACGTGGACAGTCGCGTGCGGCTGGTAGTGTTGCTTACGGTCAGGACGGGGTCCTCGCCATCAGGCGCGCCAAACATTGTATCCATAATCACTGGAGTAGGGATGTGCTTTTACGGAGAGAAACAATCTTAACTGTTCATTATATAGAGTAAAACATGCAATTCCTTGGAGTCCTTATTTCCGTTTTCAGCGATACATCAACTGCTTGATACCATCTCGACCAGCACTGGGTAGGCCTGTTCCCCTACAGCCTGAAAGCCAGGCGGCCAACTTACTGCCCCGATAGTCTTGCCTATAGTCCATAACTGATCTATCATTGCCGTAACAGGACTAGATTGTGTCTACCCGCCTTCGACGGCCATGTTCATAAATCACATTTTTTTTCATTCTGATGCCAATGCAAAATGAATATGTCCCGTTGGATCAAGCATCAGCGCCTGAGGTCACCATTTACACGTCATGTTGTCGACGACATGCCGATAAATCTCTCTTGATATGTTGATTCAACGTCTATATATATAGACACCACTTTAAAATCGCCTTTTTTATATAAAATCATTGACATACGTTGATTATTTATAATGATTGACACAAATCCTATGATTATTAACCATTTTGACATATCGCCTGAATTTAAAAAATAGAGACAAGATATTAACCCATGAATCATGAATCCATTTACTTAATTCATAATCACAGACACTTTGATTCACTACACAAACATTGACCCACAACCTATTTTTACACATTCGAATTCTACAGACAAACTAAGACAAACCACCAGTTTAACATACATTACAATTATTCGTAGTTTTTATCAGATCGCCAATGTGTAACGCCGTCAGTGTAAGACACACAATGACACCCGTCAGTGTAGGACACACAACGACACGCCGTCAGTGTATGACACAACAACACGCCGTCATTGTATGACTCAATAACACGCTGTCAGTGTATGACACAATGACACGCCGTCAGTGTAAGACACACAACGACACGCCGTGTGTATATGATACATAACGACATGACGTCAGTGTATGACACAACAACACGCCGTCATTGTATGACTCAATAACACGTCGTCAGTGTATGACACAATAACACGCCCTCATTGTATGACACAATGACACGCCGTCAGTGTAAGACACACAACGACAAGCCGTTTGTATATGATACATAACGACACGCCGTCATTGTATGACTCAATAACACGCTGTCAGTGTATGACACTATGACACACCGTCAGTGTAAGACACTCAACGACACGAGTTGTGTATATGATACATAACGACACGCCGTCAGTGTATGACACAATAACACGCCGTCAGTGTATGACACAATCACACGCCGTCAGTGTATGACACAATCACACGCCGTCATTGTATGACACAATCACACGCCGTCAGTGTAAGACACACAACGACAAGCCGTTTGTATATGATACATAACGACACGCCGTCATTGTATGACTCAATAACACGCTGTCAGTGTATGACACAATGACACGCCGTCAGTGTAAGACACACAAAGACAAGAGTTGTGTATATGACACATAACGACACGCTGTCAGTGTACGACACAATAACACGCCGTCAGTGTATGACACAATAACACGTCGTCGGTGTATGACACAATAACACGCCGTCAGAAAATGACAGACAACGACACGCCATGTTTGTATGGCACACTACGATACCCGTCAGTGTATGACACATAACGACACGCCGTCAGTGTACGACACAATAACACGCCGTCAGTGTATGACACAATAACACGCCGTCGGTGTATGACACAATAACACGCCGTCAGAAAATGACAGACAACGACACGCCATGTTTGTATGGCACACTACGATACCCGTCAGTGTATGACACATAACGACACGCCGTCAGTGTAAGACACAATGACACGCCGTCAGTATACAACAGACAACGACACGCCATGTGTTTATGGCACACTACAATACCCGTCAGTGTATGACACAATAACACGCCATCAGTGTATGACACAATAACACGCCATCAGTGGGCACAAAATAATGTAATTCATACAGAGAGACAAATGATGCAAAGTACTATTTTCATCAGAAACACATCGTCTCTGTGACACAATATGCTGTAATTATTATTTTTCTTGTCATATGTTTATAATGCCGAACATCCTAAAGTCATTCAATTTTCATCACGTGATGTTCCCCTAATGGTTTTTGACATTACGCATACATTACATACATTTATGATATTTCTGAATAGACAGTAAGTCACAGGGGGTCAAACACTTCAAATAAAACCATGACAATATCGAGCATGGCTGTATGCATTTCACAGCCTTCTCATCTATATGCAATGTGAAGGTCAGTTAAAACAAATAAATAAACGAAAACAATATAATGCATTCACAGCACAAACCTTGACGACAGATTTGTACCAACTCATCACAACACAAACTGACATGTTATGACAGCTACTTGTCAGGAACCTGTCATTTCCTTACCAATAATTGATACAATGACATGAGGATATTAAAACTTGGATAACTCTGCGGTCAATAAGTTAAAAATTAGGAATGAACTTACTGTCGGATGGAATCACTCTGTGTTATGTCCTCAAGAGTCTCCGTCTTGTCGATTTACAATACCAGGTCCAATACTTAACGATAAATATACATAGGTAGAGACCAATACAAGTGTATCTGATTTCCCCTTTTAAAGACTTACGTTTCGCCTCTGGTATTGTGTTTCCGCTCCAACTGGTTACCATTGGATTTTTTAAAACACACAACACTCCAATTGACTAGCTTTACTGAGAATAGGTAGACAGGTGTTGCATTTCTTAATTCTTCTACATTTTTTAAACATAAAAACCGGTGATTAAGAGTGTTCAGTTTTACTTACACGAGACAAATTAAGCACGGCACGGGTCAACAGTTAGGTGTTGTATGTTTATGAAGCCATTGTTTTGTGTACGTATAAGTTTACGTTAATCAGTATATACGTACTATTTTGAGATTTCACTGAAACCAGTCATTGTTTACGGAGTTCAAACCGCGGGCTGTCCCTTGGAACATTACTATACTGGGACATTGTCCTACAAGTTTGTAAATATGTGCTCGTTTGCACGACCCATGGTCACTTTGCATATGTGAATGGTGCGTTTATTATATAATTATGTAAAATCATGCCACTTGTCCATTGTCTTGAGACAACGTTTAGGATGTTATTGCTCGCGACGTTGATGCTTTTGTAAGAGAAATTATTTATTATGAATAGCAATTCCATTTAAACCGGCACTGACAATCCATCGTACACCGAGGCCTTGTAGGAAATTTTAGAAAAAATTCTAATTTGTTAAGAACACAGAATTCGTAGCTGTGACGAACTTTATATTTGGTAGTTGAAACAACCGTGTTTTAAACTTGTGTTGACGTGCTATTAACCTGATCTTGCGTGGTGATAGATAGTGACTCCACTCAGCCTTGTTTTGGATTCATGTTATTATTTCGCAAATAGAATTTTTAAAATAGAATCAAATTTGAAATGTAATAAAGCAATCGCCGGGCTGGTGATAGCCTCTCTTTTCGGCTATATAGGCCTTTTTGTGGTAACGCGCAACTGTAGAAACTCAATGAACATCGATAGGATCAGTTGTTGAGCTAGTCGATAGTCCGCCACGGAACACTTGCCTCATGGCATGTGGTATTTATTGGAATTTAATTCTACGAAAACTAGATTGGGTGAAGTAGAAATGTAGTTACCGTTGCGTAACACGTGTTTATACGTAAAGCCTGGAGGAATCCGACAGATGACGCTTCCCAATGAAACAATGATTTTGACAGAGGCATCCACCAGCACACAAGGATGGCTTTGCCGTGGACATAGCCATTAAGATGGGTAAAATTGAGTTCTAATGTCCCAGTAACTTTGCCTTTTCTTGTTGGTAAGGTTAAAAACATATTCCAACATTGTATATTAGGTTGCAGTTGGCCCAAGAGCTATGCGTGTTAGCACTTTGAAGGTTTTCCGAACAGCAGCTCGGGACAGTCCTTAGGGATGCAGGGCGGTTCTAAAACGTGGGCAGATCAAACGTTGGTATTTATGGTTATTTTTAAACTCCTAAACGTTCATATGATCTCCGTAATGATTTATCGTTGCGTGATGGTGTCTATTGCTATGGGTTACTTTATGGTGTTTTCAAGTTGAGCAACTTGCATACCAATAAACCAAAATACAAGTACACGAGCCAGTAGAGAGTCTAACAGGCACAGAGAACTTGTCTATCTGGTCAGAAGAGTGACACAGAACTAGGATATCTGACGAGTAGAAAGACACGGTAGTATATCTAGTCACTGAAGACTTGTCCTGAACTTGTTTTTCTGGTATGTCACACAGAACTGGTAAATTTAGTCAGTATAATGACACAGTACTGGTAAATCTAGTCAGTATAATGACACAGTACTGGTAAATCTGGTCCGTATAATGACACAGTACTGGTAATTCTAGTCAGTATAACGACACAGTACTGGTAAATCTAGTCAGTATAATGACACAGTACTGGTAAATCTAGTCAGTATAATGACACAGTACTGTTAAATCTTGGTCAGTATAATGACACAGTACTGGTAAATCTAGTCAGTATAATGACACAGTACTGGTAAATCTGGTCAGTATAATGACACAGTACTGGTAAATCTAGTCAGTATAATGACACAGTACTGGTAAATCTAGTCAGTATAATGACACAGTACTGGTAAATCTAGTCAGTATAATGACACAGTACTGGTAAATCTGGTCAGTATAATGACACAGTACTGGTAAATCTGGTCAGTATAATGACACAGTACTGGTAAATCTGGTCAGTATAATGACACAGTACTGGTAATTCTAGTCAGTATAATGACACAGTACTGGTAAATCTAGTCAGTATAATGACACAGTACTGGTAAATCTGGTCAGTATAATGACACAGTACTGGTAAATCTGGTCAGTATAATGACACAGTACTGGTAAATCTAGTCAGTATAATGACACAGTACTGGTAAATCTGGTCAGTATAATGACACAGTACTGGTAAATCTGGTCAAATCTGGTCATATAATGACACAGTACTGGTAAATCTGGTCAGTATAATGACACAGTACTGGTAAATCTGGTCAGTATAATGACACAGTACTGGTAAATCTGGTCAGTATAATGACACAGTACTGGTAAATCTGGTAAACACAATACTGGTATATCTGGCCAGTATAATGACACAGTACTGGTAAATCTGGTCAGTATAATGACACAGTACTGGTAAATCTAGTCAATATAATGACACAGTACTGGTAAATCTGGTCAGTATAATGACACAGTACTGGTAAATCTGGTCAGTATAATGACACAGTACTGGTAAATCTGGTCAGTATAATGACACAGTACTGGTAAATCTGGTCAGTATAATGACACAGTACTGGTAAATCTGGTCAGTATAATGACACAGTACTGGTAAATCTGGTCAGTATAATGACACAGTACTGGTAAATCTGGTCAGTATAATGACACAGTACTGGTAAATCTGGTCAGTATAATGACACAGTACTGGTAAATCTGGTCAGTATAATGACACAGTACTGGTAAATCTGGTCAGTATAAATCTGGTCAGTATAAATCTAGTCACACAGTATAATGAAATCTACACAGTACTGGTAAATCTGGTCAGTATAATGACACAGTACTGGTAAATCTAGTATAATGACACAGTACTGGTAAATGACACAGTATAATGACACAGTACTGGTAAATTTAGTCAGTATAATGACACAGTACTGGTAAATCTGGTCAGTATAATGACACAGTACTGGTAAATCTGGTCAGTATAATGACACAGTACGGGTAAATCTGGTCAGTATAATGACACAGTACTGGTAAATCTAGTCAGTATAATGACACAATACTGGTAAATCTGGTCAGTATAATGACACAGTACTGGTAAATCTGGTCTGTATGACACAGTACTGGTAAATCTAGTCAGTATAATGACACAATACTGGTAAATCTGGTCAGTATAATGACACAGTACTGGTAAATCTGGTCTGTATGACACAGTACTGGTAAATCTGGTCAGTATAATGACACAGTACTGGTAAATCTGGTCAGTATAATGACACAGTACTGGTAAATCTAGTCAGTATAATGACACAGTACTGGTAAATCTGGTCTGTATGACACAGTACTGGTAAATCTGGTCAGTATAATGACACAGTACTGGTAAATCTGGTCAGTATAATGACACAGTACTGGTAAATCTGGTCAGTATAATGACACAGTACTGGTAAATCTGGTCAGTATAATGACACAGTACTGGTAAATCTGGTCAGTATAATGACACAGTACTGGTAAATCTAGTCAGTATAATGACACAGTACTGGTAAATCTGGTCAGTATAATGACACAGTACTGGTAATTCTAGTCAGTATAATGACACAATACTGGTATATCTGGCCAGTATAATGACACAGTACTGGTAAATCTGGTCTGTATGACACAGTACTGGTAAATCTGGTCCGTATAATGACACAGTACTGGTAAATCTGCTCAGTATAATGACACAGTACTGGTAAATCTAGTCAGTATAATGACACAGTACTGGTAAATCTGGTATAATGACACAGTACTGGTAAGTATAATGACACAGTACTGGTAAATCTGGTCGGTATAATGACACAGTACTGGTAAATCTGGTCAGTATAATGACACAGTACTGGTAAATCTGGTCAGTATAATGACACAGTACTGGTAAATCTGGTCAGTATAATGACACAGTACTGGTAAATCTAGTCAGTATAATGACACAGTACTGGTAAATCTAGTCAGTATAATGACACAGTACTGGTAAATCTGGTCAGTATAATGACACAGTACTGGTAAATCTAGTCAGTATAATGACACAGTACTGGTAAATCTGGTAGTATAATGACACAGTACAGTATAATGACACAGTACTGGTAAATCTGGTCAGTATAATGACACAGTACTGGTAAATCTAGTCAGTATAATGACACAGTACTGGTAAATCTAGTCAGTATAATGACACAGTACTGGTAAATCTGGTCAGTATAATGACACAGTACTGGTAAATCTGGTCTGTATGACACAGTACTGGTAAATCTAGTCAGTATAATGACACAGTACTGGTAAATCTGGTCAGTATAATGACACAGTACTGGTAAATCTAGTCAGTATAATGACACAGTACTGGTAAATCTGGTCAGTATAATGACACAGTACTGGTAAATCTGGTATAATGACACAGTACTGGTAAATCTAATATAATGACACAGTACTGGTAAATCTGGTCAGTATAATGACACAGTACTGGTAAATCTGGTCAGTAATAACACAGTGACACAGTACTGGTAAATCTGGTCAGTATAATGACACAGTACTGGTAAATCTGGTCAGTATAATGACACAGTACTGGTAAATCTGGTCAGTATAATGACACAGTACTGGTAAATCTGGTCAGTATAATGACACAGTACTGGTAAATCTGGTCAGTATAATGACACAGTACTGGTAAATCTGGTCAGTATAATGACACAGTACTGGTAAATCTAGTCAGTATAATGACACAGTACTGGTAAATCTGGTCAGTATAATGACACAGTACTGGTAAATCTAGTCAGTATAATGACACAGTACTGGTAAATCTCAGTATAATGTCTGGTAGTATAATGACACAGTACTGGTAAATCTGGTAAATGACACAGTACTGGTAAATCTGGTCAGTATAATGACACAGTACTGGTAAATCTGGTCAGTATAATGACACAGTACTGGTAAATCTGGTCAGTATAATGACACAGTACTGGTAAATCTGGTCAGTATAATGACACAGTACTGGTAAATCTAGTCAGTATAATGACACAGTACTGGTAAATCTGGTCTGTATGACACAGTACTGGTAAATCTGGTCAGTATAATGACACAGTACTGGTAAATCTAGTCAGTATAATGACACAGTACTGGTAAATCTGGTCAGTATAATGACACAGTACTGGTAAATCTGGTCGGTATAATGACACAGTACTGGTAAATCTGGTCGGTATAATGACACAGTACTGGTAAATCTAGTCAGTATAATGACACAGTACTGGTAAATCTGGTCTGTATAATCCGCCGTGTGAACCGAATTTTATAAATCAATATACAAAAGATTAACGCGGAAACGCCACACAAGTAGGAGGGCAAGCGTCTTGTGCTACCTTAAGGATACCTTCCTTGTAAATCGCGATAACAACAACAACGAGACCATCTGGAACACTAATGAGCATCAAATACGTCCAACTATAGGAATTTTCTAATTAAAACCATTATACCATCTATAAAATTTCCTCATAATCTTCTTTAGATTGCACCTCTCGAAACCTCGTCTTGTTAATGTATAATATTGATAATAACTTCTGGAGTAACAAATCAAGTGCGACAAGTAGGGAAGGCAAAGAGTGTGTTGGAAAATACATGTACACGTAGTATTGGAGAAGTCTTTATCATACAGCTTGGTGGAAAGGTGTCATGGTTTCTTTGAAGGCCGGCTGATTAAGAAGAGTCTGTTGTGTCCTCGATTTTTAATTCTTGTCGGTAAATTCGATCGACATGGTCAATAAATAAGCAATGTTGTACATCTCATAGCTGACACACAACATGTGCGTCATCAATATTGTTTATACTGTAACCCATATCCCCGGTACGTCACAAACCTGATGCACATGAAGAAAGTGAAGATCATTAAACTGACTTACGACCAATACGTCAGTAATTTGACACAGATGACCAGTGCGCCACAAACCTGGCGAATGAAATGTATGTCTCAAGACTGACAAATGTCATGCACGTGTTTGATTTAACAAATATGACCTGTATGTAGCAAATATGACATATCAATATATTTTTTCAGGGAAATAAACAGATTTATTAATTTGAGAGAGAAGTTGTGATCCCAACAGAGGTGATATTTAAGAAATCCTATATCATCAATAAAATACTTTTTTCAGTACTGATGTACCTTTTGTAGTTTTAACCAATCGGAACGGTTCCTTCTAGTCTCTGCATTAAAATTTGCCGATTTTTCCTAATGGGACATAAATGCAAAAATCTGGTATTTAAAAACAGATTTTCATTACCAGATACAAGCAACATTATAAAATGGTATATGACATCAAGTAAATTCGTAAAATATGTCAACGTGAACGTGCTAATATTTTCTTATAAAAATATATCAAAAAGATAATATCATAGTTTACTGTTTATATCTCACGCGTAAAACAGAATATATATCATATTTCGTGAAATGTGTATAATATAAAATGAGAAAACCGTTAAATGTCCTCTATTTTCTCGTACAGGTACATCACAGAACTAGCACATATGATTGATATGTCCCAGAAATTAGTCAAACGACAAATAATGTGTGTCCATTGTACATACACTTATGTATTAGTACAATGGATAAATATAACCGACCAATGGTAGCTATATCACTGTGGGTTGATAGCTGTTGTAGAGTAGCGGATCCGAGGAATGGTTATTGTGTAATTTACAGACACTGATATTGCTATCTAAACACGTCCAAGTAAAATGTACAGGTTACAAGAGCAATGCTAACCAATACAGAGTCATAGGGAATCTGTCAAATCTATACCACAGGCGAGGAAATTACACAAATAGTTTAAGCGATGACAGTTAATTAATCGTTTGCGGGTAACAAAATCGGTTTCACCGTTACAGTGTAATACAGTAGGTCGGGTATATACAGGTAACCTTGTTGTACAGGTGTACAATCCGTACGTATCACATTTCCTGCGGCTGGCTTTCAAAGCAGCATTTTGTCAAAACGATTAAATGAACACCGTTAAGTGAATCTTTAGCCTGAGGATTCCTGGTAAGTGGATGTAGATTGAGTGACGATCTTATCACGTTTTGTTATGACTCCAACCAATCCCGTCACATGGAGAGTGTAACGGAAGGACTGTGATGTTGAAATAAGAATTGGACAGAGTTTAATCAGCCTTGGGGTGCTCATTTCTAATCATACAACGAAGACACGCACTCTCAATATAGAACTTCGTGTATAATATCAAACTTTTAACACCAGTACTTCGGTAATAACAATTTAGGAACTCTAACGATTCCAGTGAACACAATAACTCCAGTAATCACAGATCAGCTCTCTTCTGATAGTATACTTAAATCAAGATAACCTTGGTAAACAGTTTAAGTCTTGGAGTTACTGTTACTTCGGTAATCGGGGCCGCGAGAGCTGTTGGGTCAAAGTGTTAGCCTATAGATGTTCCAGGTAAAGATCCGAGTTACGCCGTTCGACCCTTCTTTCTCGTGGCTGCTTTGCAGGAAGCTCAGAAACGGACCGGTCTTCGTTGTTATAATTGTTGGGAATGCAGAGATGTTGCTATCCACAAATGAAAAATTAGGTTAGGGAAATTGAAATCATCACGCTTATCGTATAGCTTGATGGAAAGCTGTTTCTATTGGTTTCCCTGTAGGAAACGTTCGAAATAAGCGCAAGGAGTAGATATATTTAATTGATTATCTTAATAATTGTGATCTTTAATAATATCACCTCGCCAATTCTTTCCCGTGGATATATATTACACCCCGTTCCCAATCGTTAGAAACTCTTTACAGCGTTCTTTCCGTTCGGTCTCCGTAAGTACCTTGGTCAATCCGTCCTTTTCTTTCCGTCTCGGTAGGTACTCTCAGGTTAGACCGTCCGCGTACCGCGGGGTACATATACACACCATACACAAAGTGTGAGGAGGGGGTTACCGCGGGTTATATATACACACTACACACTAAGTGTGGGGAGGGGTTTACCGCTGGGTATAGATACACACTATACACTAAGTGTGGGGAGGGGGTTACCGCGGGTTATATATACACACTATACACTAAGTGTGGGGAAGGGTTACCGCTGGGTATAGATACACACTATACACTAAGTATGGGGAGGGGGTTACCGCGGGGTATATATACACATTATACACAAGTGTGAGGAGGGGGTTACCGCGGGTTACATATACACACTATACACAAAGTGTGGGGAGAGGGTTACCGCGGGGTACATATACACACTATACACTAAGTGTGGGGAGGGGGTTACCGCTGGGTATAGATACACACTATACACTAAGTGTGGGGAGGGGGTTACCGCGGGGTACATATACACGCTATACACTAAGTGTGGGGAGGGGTTTACCGCGGGTTACATATACACACTATACACTTAGTGTGGGAGGGGGTTACCGCGGGGTACATATACACACTACACACCTAGTGTGGGAGGGGTTTACCACGGGGTACATATACACACTATACACTAAGTGTGGGGAGGGGGTTACTGCGGGGTATATATACACGCTATACACTAAGTGTGGGGAGGGGGTTACCGCAGGGTATATATACACACTATACACTAACTGTGGGGAGAGGGTTACCGCGGGTACATATACACACTATCACTAAGTGTGGGGAGGGGTTACCGCGGGTTACATATACACACTATACACTAAGTGAGGGAGGGGGTTACCGCTGGGTATAGATACACACTATACAATATACATACTATGCCCTAACACGCATGCCTGTTAAGAATGACAATAAACATCCTATCTTAAAGCTACGGGAAAGAAAACGGTCAAACGACAGAGAGAATATACATATGTAAGTCATTATCAATATACGCTACCTGCGAAATGGTTTCCAAAACTTATTGTCCAACGCCGTGGTCAAGCCAGTTACCTGCTTCAAGTGTCCATTACAGTTCGTAGTGAAGAACATACAAATTGGACACAACACCTTTCTTCTGGTGAGAATGTCGTACTGTCATTTCGGATTTCCGGTTTTTGGACTCGCTATGAATCGTTCCGAGGAACGTAACGATGGCTTACTTTGCCTGCTGTTGTCCAGTCTCTTATGTTGACATTAGAATCTGTCCGGAACACAGGCCATCAGTTCAGATCCACTCTAATCACCAATCGACAAACTTGTTTTACTAGGATAAATAGGTAATGATAGGCAGTGCGATTAACAGGTAAATAATGTCCACTGGTTATTATTCAGCTGAATGTAGTCGGCCCAGGTACAGCACCCGTAATCTCACTCAAGTCATGTTGTACAGGCAGACTTAATATTAACGATAACTATATATTGACGGCTGACGAAAGCGTAATTTTGCTGTGCCCGATTAGCCTGTAAAATAAAGAAATTTAACGTATTTGTATAATTAAGACACTGGTGGCGCTGTATATGTACACATTCCAATCCCGCACAAATTACCGATCTCTGATGAAGTATGTTTCACATAATTTAACACGATTAGCACGAAGGTGACTCGTATTTGGTTTGAATGTCATTGTTATGAGTGAAAGTGTATCAACATAAATCCTTATAACACTGACAGATCAAATAAATAGTGCGCGCTCGCGCTGTGACAGGTGTTGATACAAGGGATTCTCCCCACCCGACCAGTGTAGGACTTCATCATGACTCACACAATGGGGCCTCAAATCTGTTATAGAAATATTCAACCTCGTCATTGTTTCCTTCATATGTGTTTAGTGTTTTGGACGTAATACGTCGTACTCGTGTGGTCAACCGAGAACATGTTTTTTCGTGAACTAGTCTTATGTCCCACAAAAGTTCAATCTAAACAACAATAGACGTTTTCAGTTTTCTTAAGATTTATGGATTGGATTGCAGAGATACACCTGTGCGGTCGAATACTCTTTAATTATGGTCAGAAAACATTCCTTATCACATTTACTTAATGAAATAGAAGGGAAGCGTATATTGAGAGAGTTAAGAACTTTATGGCGTCACTCAACACTAAGACAAGGAGCATCGCCGTAATTAGTTTCTAGGCGGTGTCGAAAGCAACCACCGTAGAATGCTAACATCCTGTTGGACAGTGTCATACCGTGAAAAGTTTTCCAGATTAAGAACAGGGTATTACAGCATAGTTTCTGTCTTTTACACAGAACAAAAAGACTCTTTGAAGTGAGCTTATACAGCAGATAACATTATACATTCGTAAGGCCAGTAAGTTAGTGAATTTATCGCAGATCTCTAGAGATAAAGATAAATTTACTATATGTTATGTGACCTTGTACATGTAAAACAATTTTCTTATTGTGTGAAGTCACGTCCCGGGACGGTCACGAATTTTATCTTATAAATAATGCAAAGTGGATCTTTAGTAAACAGAGGACGAATATCACATTGCGTGCTTTTTGTTCATATTTTATGGATGATATAAGAATTGGGGAAACTTCAAACCATGTAACTGACCATTCTTTACAATATTATACTATATATACATGAACATGGTCTCAAAGAAAACTCAATCATCAACAGAAGGGGATTATTTAATGGCATGGACACTGATGTTGACTCCACTATCATGATTAATAACAACACACGGGAGTTGTCACTGATGTTGTTTAATTGGGAATGCTAGACCAGGTTGACAGCCTAGACGAAATGTCTATACACTCGCTGGGTTTTATATCGTGGTCACACCAGATACAAATAAACAGGCTGACAATATATTACACCACTAATTAGGTTTCTATAAAAATATATTTTAATTGAAACATCCAGTATCTGTAAGGGATCTGTGAATAATCTCCTGTACAATTACCATTGCCATCAAATTTCTGACATCTAGAAAGAAAATTATGAATCATTCACAACCAGAACTAGAATTCGATAAAAGATGATTTGGCAAATGGCATGATGGCAATGAAATTCCCCACAAAGATGGGAATATTTAAAAGGAATATCCAACGACGGGACAAGGCAAAGTGCTTGCTGTTTTGTGTTGTTAAAGTATCGTCCCAATTCAAGGCAGAGTTAAAAGTGAAAATTAATTTTCCAGTAAAGGAGCTGAGTAAGCTTCACTAACCTGGTCTCAAACTGAAATAATCGTATAAAATATAGAATTAATTGTTGCTTGAAATTGACATATAATTATAACACAATTGTTGGAGCGGACACAACGTCCTTCGGAAGATTGTTAATGTTTTGATTGAACAACATGTAAATTTGTTTCCCCTCAAGGATGTTGATGACTGATATGTGGATATTTTCCCCTATAACTGTTTTCGACAGATTCTTCACTCTAAAGCTTAACAAAAGCACATACATCTCTGTCATGATTTTTTTTACAATCTTGCACATTTCAATCATGTCCCCATGAAGATGTTAATGTTAGGATGTCTGATTGATTAGTTTTGAGCCTTGTATTGAAGACAGATGTACTTTTTCAGCTCTGCTATTTCCCGACTATTTAAAGCTGTGTACCCGAAGACTGGTGTCATTTGGTAGTTCATGTCGAAGAGGTAGCACTCTAAAGTTAACATGGCAAGTGACTTGCAAAATGGACAAAATCGCTGAAAGAGCAGTGATGCAATATTTGTATAAGAAAGATCTGGCACCTAAGGATATCCATACTGACGTGGCAGCAACACTACAGAATTATTGATACCCCTTCACATGCTACAGTTGAAAGGTGGATTTTAATCGTTGCAAGCAGAGCCTTGGGGATGACGCCCACCCTGGAAGGCCTGTCACTGTTGCAACCCCCAAAAATGGTCAATAAAGCCCACGATTTACAGATATACATGTATAGCCAATGCAGATTTTGAATTTCACAGGAAAAAGTACATTCCATTCATACGGAAGATCTTGCAATGAGAAAGCTCTCAGTCCGCGGGGTACCAAAACTTCTAATTAGATAACTAGGACTATACATGAAACGTTGATGCATCATTTCGCCCCATAGGCCAACAGTCTAAACAATGGAAACAGCCTGATTCACCCCGCCAAATAAGGCAAAGTCTGTTCCATCTGCTGGAAAGGTTATGACCTTGGTTTTCTAGGATGCTGATGGTGTTCTCTGATGGTAGGTTATCTGCAAAAGTTACAAACTATCAATGACATATCAGGCAGTTGAGAGAAAACGTTAAACTCCAGCGCCGTTTTCGGTACCTACTTTTGGTCAGATGATGACGTCAGACATGCCGGGGGCATTCTGAACGGTCAAGAAAAGGACTTCTTTAAAAATGACGTTGAGACCTTTAAACATCGCCGGAAAATGTGTATAAATACTGAAGGGATTGTGTTGAAAAAAGATGCCACCAAAAGTCATACCCTTAAATATGAGACTCGCAACGTATCAATCCTCTACTTTTCTTGATTTGTACAGAAATTAATGACACACTGAGTTCGCGGTGTCCTTTGTGTACAGGTCTGTTAAATAACCATGAGATGCCATATTTGTACAGAAGTTAATGACACGCTGAGTCCTCGGTGTCCTTTGTGAACAGATCTGTTAAATATCCATGATATACCATATTTGTACACAAGTTAATGACACGCTATGCGATGGTTATGTAACTCACTGTTCTGTAAATGGTACAGAGACCATCCACAATAAATACATGTCATTACCTAGTAAAATACATATCTTACGTTTCTCAAGGTATCTACAAGCCCGTGATGCAACTTCACTTAGACACTTATCTATCAAATCATCTTGTTTATTTTAAACATAAAATTAGTAAGTAATGATAAAAAATCTGTCTCAGCACAGAACAAGTGAACCTTCCACTTTGCCAAATTGCCTCTTACATTGTACAAGAGTACTATCAATTAAATAAACACAGGAAAGATTCCAATCTGTCAAACCTTATTCCAGTACCGAACGAGGATGCTGTAAAATACGTGCAAAATATTTTAAAAGGGGGTTAGGGGTGGGGGAAACAAATACAAATTTTGTACATCGTCATTCATTTACACCGTCATCATATGTTCGCAACAACACCTTAAAACCGTCATTATATGATCACAACAACACATTTCACCGTCATCATATGATCGCAACAACACATGTACACCGTCATATCATCGCAACAACACCTTGTAACTGTCATCATATGATCGCAATAACACATTTACACCGTCATCATATGATCGCAATAACACATTGAAACTGTCATCATATCATCACAACAACACATTTACACCGTCATCATATGATCGCAACAACACCTTGAAACTGTCATCATATGATCACATCAACACATTTACAACGTCATCATATGATCGCAACAACACCTTGAAACTGTCATCATATCATCACAACAACACATTTACACCGTCATCATATGATCGCAACAACACCTTGAAACTGTCATCATATGATCACATCAACACATTTACACCGTCAGCATATGATCGCAACAACACCTTGAAACTGTCATCATATGATCACATCAACACATTTACATCGTCATCATATGATCGCAACAACACCTTGAAACTGTCATCATATGATCACAACAACACATTTACACCGTCATCATATGATCACAACAACACATTTACACCGTCATCATATGATCACATCAACACATTTACAACGTCATCATATGATCGCAACAACACTTTGAAACTGTCATCATATGATCACATCAACACATTTACACTGTCATCATATGGTCGCAACAACACATTATATCCGTCATCATATGATCGCAACAACACATTTACACCCTCATCATATCATCGCAACAACACATTTACAACGTCATCATATGATAGCAACAACTATCAAATATCAGATTTGAGGAGTGATCACAGAACTACCCAGCATACTAACAAGATTCTGTAAAAAATATCAATTCTAAAATAGACATCTGGAGAAGTGATCACAGAACTACCCAGCATACTAACAAGATTCTGTAAAAAATATCAATTCTAAAATAGACATCTGGAGAAGTGATCACAGAACTACCCAGCATACTAACAAGATTTTAAAAAGAAAACACCGTTTATGATTTGTTCTTTCTGAGCAATGATATAGTGTCAAACAAATGACGTCATTTCCTCCATCTGCCGACTTTTGATACGTGTTTTTCATATTCTCTTAATCATGGAGTGGTGATTTGATGAATCGGCCCCGAGGACATGGAAACTTGAGAGTCAAAAGCTACTAAAATGGACCCCAAGACACATTGAAATGTATAGAAGAATTCGTGTGAACCATATTAAAAGGATTCGTATACAATCTAGAAGTCAAAACCTCATCTAAATGAACTGTACATCACGCATACGGCTAATACACAATCAACAGTGCCATCACACATTCATAACAGCATCAATACAGCTAACAGATCCAGTGGCATCGAGAAGATTTGTGGGCGGAACCGTGAAGGTTCCATGGTGTCTAAACAAATACAGGACACAGCAGTGGGTGACACCTAGTGACAATGTGTTAGGTGGCCTGAGGACACTGCTGCAACTTTGTAACGGACTTCAGATCAAAGTCGCTGACACTGGATAAGTCAAAACACAGAAATAAGGCTGGCCGGCCAATCTTGGAGTCAAGTGAACACATACCACTGTAGTGTATTCGTAGTCTAGTAATTAAATAAATCATATACATATATATCTATCTCATACATATACTCATACGTGTAACCGTCTGAGTGTATCGCTCAAAGCAAAAATAAAAGTAATCTATGGTAATAAATGGGAAACCATATCGAAATACGTATCTATTCATAGTATGAATAACGTTTTAAAACGTTAAGCTTTCTTCACACAGTTAATCGTTTTGTATACAATATCCAGCAAAAACAGAATTTGATACACACTTATATATTACATTTAATTGTTAACCATTTACATAAATATTAAGAGTACAAATAATAATGAAAAATTATATGATTAATTGGTATACGTCAAGTACTTATGTTATTAATGTATCATTAGTAATGTATCTAGGTAGCTGACATTTGTACGTGACAAGTCCATAACAATACTTGTACTAAAGTGAGATATTAAAATAATTAATTATGTACAGAAGTATATCTACAGAAAGATTTCCTTATCCTATCTCTAGAGCTGTCTCCAGGCAGAAATATTGTCTTCCTCATCACCCAAGCATTTTACCGACTCAGCTGACAGAGCCTGCGTATATCTACTCCTACACGGAGATTGATAGATACTAAGGACACATTATCTTTTGTAATTGATCGGTATTTGAAGTGAAATACAGTATACAGTAAATATTATATGCAGAATGTTTAGTAATTATCATATGTGAAATATACAGGTTATTGTAACATGTGAACTATTCTGTTAACGTTGCATACTCTACAGCATTGTTACAGTGTTAAATTTAGTTATAAAAAGTTAGATTAGATTATAGAAGTAGAAATGTAGATATATGGGACCATGATACAATATATTCAGAAATATATGCCAAACAAAATACATCGCTGAAATAGCAAAATCCTGAGAGCCCTCATTATAATGTATTATTCATACTTTTCTTCAGGTGTCGTTTCTAAACAAAAGTAATTGAGAACTCAAAGTTATTTGATTTCGACCGAATTGAATTCCAGAGAATTGAAAAGAAATATTTTGACAGGCTGTTAATGTGTGAACAGTGAATGATTTATAAAGGAATGCCGCGTGTGTTATTGTAGTGGATATGTGTGCTGTATTTATGTATTATGCCCTCGTCATGTCAATAATTACACTGTGTGTATTCGATCACAGTGACACTGATAAAGTTCATTTTACATAGATATAGCCATTATATAGATAATATACACAAGCTTATATATGATGCCTGTTGCGTGATATTTTCATAAGAATTAAATGTATTTAATATATTTCTGTATTATATGATACCTCTCTACATAAAGGATAGATAATTGGTGCCTACAATTACAGTTAGATTTACGTCATTAAATATAGCGATTTAATCTTTTATTTAACCCTTAAAATGAAAGAAAAAAATCAATGAAAACGATAATGTCTGCAAAGAAATATTGTATATATAGTTCTAATTTAATTCCAGACATTTTCACAAGCAAAATATCGAATCTTCATTTCTTTTTGAACGGTATTGTGTATAAATTAAATAGGACATTGTGCGTTGGAACGAGTACAACCAGGAGTTATTCCCCTTCGCGATAGCTGTGCTGTTTAATTATACAAGTATTGATTCTGAACAAAACGTCTTAATAACGCTAACATGGAGATTGAACATTGTATTTGTTAATATCTTTACACATTCGTATCAATTATCTGTGAACTTGTCAAAAGAACCAAGTTTTCGCATAAGGAGTAAATATGGTACGGGTACAGGACAGTGATTGATAGCTAAACCCGTTCTGATTGGTCTGGGAGACTGTAAACACAGTCATAGACAGAGAAAATCGACTCTAGATATCACCTTGGTGGAACCATCAATTTAGGGAAAGTCTCCAAACACAGAATTAATCTACATCTTTGTATGTTACAAAGCGTTCCCATTGACATTTGAGATTCTAAATAGGTTTTTATTGGTTAGAGAGTATTCGGTGAGCTATTTGGAATTTATGGCGAATCCAAAATCTCAAGGTCGGTTAGATTTGCAAACCCAGCAAAATAACTACATTTAATGGTGATATATCGTTGTATTTATTATAAAAAAGAGAAGTAGAATTAGGGTGATGTTGACAAAAAACAGACTTATATCAACATCAAGTACTTGTACAAGCCGCCGAAATGAAACCCCATTATGGAAAATGATATTGATTGTGTCTGATTTTATTCTTTGTTGACAACATTGATGTTGAGTTTGGTCGAAAGAATTGGCTTATCCTTGAGAGCAAACTGTGTACCTGTCTTTTATAGGAGGCTACGTTTACAGAACAGCTTACCAATAGAAGTAACGCCTACCTCCCCCATAAGGCTATATTGATGACCTGCTGTCTCTAAATAACAAGCCCCTTATTGACCACGTTATCTATATATAGCCTCTTGACCTTAACACCAAGGGCACTATAGACCGTATCAGCTAATAACACGATATTTACTTACGTCACTAGCAGGACGTACAAAACAAGATGATGAGGTGGATTCTTCGATCGTCTCTGACTCCAGCCAACAATATTTACATTTCTTTGCCTCTCCCAATGCAATGTACATGTACGCCTGATTTGCTTCAAACATCGCCATAGAATGTCCAATACTGACTCGCAAACGTGCAATGTTTGCTATCAAAACTTTCATATGTTATATATCAAAAAAATATTGTTTAATCTTTGCATTCGGAACTTCATTATAAAGCGTTACATTTCTTATGATAAATGAACTGTGACACGGTCATACAGTAATTACAATATGTGATTCGCTGCGTCTACCTGAACTGTGACAAGGTCATACAGTAATTACGATATGTGATTCGCTGCTTCTACCTGAATTACACGATGAACATATTTGGTTTCCTGACTTGATGTTCTTCGATGAAAAAAAATCCACTCTAAAGAAAAGAAAAAAATGTTTATTGTTCCGCGCGCCAAACAAAAGGAACTTCTTTGTTTGGTAATTATAAGTGATTCCTTCATCAAGAAGGCGAACTGCGATACAAGCATGTAATTATTTACTGTACCGGAAAATATTTCGTGAAAAAAACGTGATGAATTTGATTTCCCTGTAGCGAATCTTTAATTTCCGCACAATAAATTTCCATTTTTAAACTTACAAGTCGAAATTGATCAAGGATGTTCTCTGAATACCGGTACTAAGATTTACCCACCATGATCTTATTAGGAAATATTATCTTTCCCTTTGAGATATAACAGTAAATGTCCTTATTGCTGATAAGTATATATGATATTGTTTACCTATATGGTTTCCTTGCTGTTTATTTGTTCGAGAACGTGATATTTCAGATTTCAGATTGAGGAAAAATCACACGGAGGATATCGTCGATGGGATGAAAGACGTTTACCTTACTAGCATACATAATATACCTTTTTAGCATTGTCCTTTTACCTTTTTAAGTGCTTCCATACAAATGCTTCTTTTGTTCATATTTGTCCCCTTTCACCGATTTTGAAAACGGTTCTTTTAACTTTCTTGTTGTTTTTGTCATACATCTTCCTTGCGCTACGATGTAATGGCTCTCTCTGACTACCCTTTTCAGGAAGCTCTTTTGCTTAACTTTTGTAAGATGGGGATTTCCAGGTCTCTTTACATTTTATCGTGTTATAACTCTAGATGTGGCAGCTTCTTTAACAAACGGATTCTATAAGTTGTTTATAATACTCTTTGTAATTGTCCCAAACGACGCCTGCCTATTACAATATACTTATAGGCATACCATTTCTTATGAATATCTTAAAGGAGATTTTCTTGTGATTTCTTTTCTAGATTAAACCTTGTAAATATTTTCTCATACTTAAAATCCACAAAATGAATCTATTTACCATTTTCAGAAATGATTACACGTTAAATATTTACAAGTAGCGAGAGATTGAATTGTGTTATTATTAAAATCTGTTTCATGAATTATGGCGTCTACTTCTTGGTGAATTTTTTTATATCGTTTTTGAAAATTCACATAAAATAAGCCAGATTTTACCCCAGGTACTTACATTTGAAAGATAGTGTGTATTAACTGTTTCAATGTGGTTATTTCCAATAACTTCACTTGACAAAGTATCAACAGCAAGCAGACTATGAATTGATGTCACTATTTACATTATCGGCTATATCTGTAATATATAAAATATATCAACGGACATCAAACTCAAGAATTTAAAAGCGGAGAAAAGGGCCCGAGGTAAATATCCAGATGTTGATTTCTATCTCATATGTTATTTGTAAACCGGCCTTACAATTTTCATTTAAAGCCGTATGATTCTAGTTAAAACATCTATAATAATTCTTCATGTCACACTCTGTCGAAGGCTTTACCTATTTTACATAATTTGAAACTGAAATAAGATCTATGGATATTTCCTCTGTTGATTTCGATATCCTGTTGAGTGGAAACAAAGATAGGAGTTTTGAAAAAGACATTTGGAGAAGGGGAGGAAGAAGAAGATTATTTGATGAATTAGAGATAGAGAGTAAAAAGAAACTATTCAGGCATTCTGCCTTAAATTTGAGTGTTAGGAACTAGTCTTATCGTTTGGAAGGGATACACGATTTCTGATTGCCAATTTTAACATAGATATGGCTAAGTTCCACCATTTATCTGGAGAAAGGCTATTACGACTGAGAGAGGACTTTCAATGTCAGTTTCGAAAGATATTTTTTTTGTTTGTTTTTCAATTAAATGAAAAGTTTTGCTTCAAAATACACGCAATGTTTATAACACTACTCCTGTAAAGACAATACTGTTACTTTGTCTTATTTTCAGTCTGATGGTATTATTCAATACACGTTCATGGTTCAGATTTATCGACCTGTCACATATTCCTCAATTTTGGATTCAATCAGAATACCATAGAAATAATTAATATCATTGTTTCGAGATATAGAAATCCAGCTCAAACTCTTAACCCCTTTGGTCCGAACATGCTTAGAGCGCATAGTTGACACACAAGTAAATAGAAATTTTAATTGAAGACAATCACTAAGGTAACTTCATATCAACATAATCCTGAGTCGAATTCAGTAAAACCGGACAAACTATGAACAATAGAACGATTTACGACATCTACGTCTGAAAACGTGGACAAAGCACCGTGCGTCTCAGGAAAATGAGAATATTACCGTGCGTCTCAGGAAAATGAGAATATTACCGTGCGTCCCAGGAAAATATTACCGTGCGTCCCAGGAAAATGAGAATATTACCGTGCGTCCCAGGAAAATGAGAATATTACCGTGCGTCCCAGGAAAATGAGAATATTACCGTGCGTCTCAGGAAAATGAGAATATTACCGTGCGTCACAGGAAAATGAGAATATTACCGTGCGTCCCAGGAAAATGAGAATATTACCGTGCGTCTCAGGAAAATGAGAATATTACCGTGCGTCTCAGGAAAATGAGAATATTACCGTGCGTCTCAGGAAATTGAGAATATTACAATGCGTCCCAGGAAAATGAGAATATTACCGTGCGTCTCAGGAAAACGAGAATATTACCGTGCGTCTCAGGAAAATGAGAATATTACCGTGCGTCCCAGGAAAATGAGAATATTACCGTGCGTCTCAGGAAAATGTGCGTCTCAGGAAAATGAGAATATTACCGTGCGTCCAGGAAAATGAGAATATTACCGTGCGTCCCAGGAAAATGAGAATATTACCGTGCGTCCAAGGAAAATGAGAATATTACCGTGCGTCCCAGGAAAATGAGAATATTACCGTGCGTCTCAGGAAAATGAGAATATTACCGTGCGTCTCAGGAAAATGAGAATATTACCGTGCGTCTCAGGAAAATGAGAATATTACCGTGCGTCCCAGGAAAATGAGAATATTACCGTGCGTCCCAGGAAAATGAGAATATTACCGTGCGTCCCAGGAAAATGAGAATATTACCGTGCGTCCCAGGAAAATGAGAATATTACCGTGCGTCCAAGGAAAATGAGAATATTACCGTGCGTCTCAGGAAAATGAGAATATTACCGTGCGTCCCAGGAAAATGAGAATATTACCGTGCGTCTCAGGAAAATGAGAATATTACCGTGCGTCTCAGGAAAATGAGAATATTACCGTGCGTCTCAGGAAAATGAGAATATTACCGTGCGTCCCAGGAAAATGAGAATATTACCGTGCGTACCAGGAAAATGAGAATATTACCGTGCGTCCCAGGAAAATGAGAATATTACCGTGCGTACCAGGAAAATGATGAGAAAATTAGAATATTATCATGGTTACCAGGACAATCTTGTGAACATTCCAGTATACATACATCCGAAAGTGACACGAACAAAAAATTAATAAATTTTCGTAAGTATCGATATTAGATGATATGAAGACATCATAATAATTCACTGGCACTAGATGTTCTTAAAATATCAGCAACATGCACGGATATTAAACGTCCTAGCAAATCAGTACTTTCTGTGATAGAAGATATGATATGAAAATGTTCAGTAACGTACGCTACTGTATGTTCTAAGCGACACAAGAAATTTCAACCTCATTAAAGATAGCCATACGTAGCATACAAAACGTGACCAATACCAGATTTTATATTTAGAAATTGTTTCATATATTAGTCACATCTCTCCTTTTACTGGGTTGAATGAAGAAAGTATTCATGGCAAAATGACAGCAGATGACGATGCAAAATATCTTACAAGAAAACACAGGAAGTCAAGGATAGATTTGTAACGTATATATCCATAACAATGAACATATGTATAGGTAGACTCATAGTTTCGATATGCACAGATGTGTATGACATCTGTCATACAGCTTTCATTACGCTGTCAGAATACACTAAGTCCCGATCTCTGATTAGTCTGTTTCATTTAACAGCGTTACTTGTCATAGTTAAAAATACTATTTTTAAATGCTAAAACATCATTATGAAATTGTCTTCTGATTACAATTGAGAAGACATTTAGTCTTTTTCCAGATGATTCAACAATATTGGATATTAGGCATGCATCGTCAGATAATGCTATTTCAGCAAATAACAAATAGTCAAACAACAATATCAAAATTCAATAAGCTTTTCAGAACTTGCGGAATCATAACGTAATGTTAGATGGTATTTAAGTTATAATGTCCCTGGTCTATTAGACCGTACATGTGATCTGTTTAGCGGAACTGTGAACTATATTATGACTTGGTTTTAATTCCTACCAGTTCCGGTTGCTGCACCAGTCCTCAGAGCCGACAAGATTCGAATGTAGACTTAGTTACCCCTCTCAGCACATCACGATTTCTAGAGACGATTTCATGTATAGAAGCTGAAAAAGAGAATCGCTTGAGTGATAATACTGCAGCTTCGAAATGACGGGACCAGAAAAGTGTATGCCCATTTCATTTATCGTCATACTACAGATGTAAGATTTAAATGCAGCTTGGCAGATAGTCATGCCGCCAACATATCTGTTAGAGATAGCAGTCAGATCAGGAACTTCAAAAATAGATTCTGCTAATTTTTCATGTTAAATCGACAGCATGTTTACGGTAAAGTACAAAATTATCTAGTTAAACTGTATCAACGTGTTGATTTCCCATTTTTATGAATAGAAGTAAGTTATCTATAGTTGAAAACACAGTTAAGTTATTAGCTATAAAACTGCCTGTAGTTCAACTTATACATACACTGTATCTTGTCTGTAATATAACTTATCGGTGTTTTTTTTTTCAAAATATGTCGGGAAATACTAAGGCGTTTAAAGCTTTTCTGATGAATTCTTCATAAAGATATATATATATTAACACGAGACAGAACAGGATTTTCAACAGATTAAAATAAGTCATGTGTTTATGGTCTTTTACCTAATTAATGAAAATTAGAATATAGCTTTACACGGAACTAAACTAAGCCTTTGGTGAAGTCACTATCAGAGGCTTTTGATTTGTCCTACTCGTAACGTCACGGTAGCGTTAAGTCTTGGCTATAGTCCAAATGTTAACGTCACGGTGAGATTATAATGTTAAGTCTTGGCAATAGTTCAAATCTGAGCGTCACGATGAGACCTTAATGTTAAGTCTTGGCAAAAGTTCAAATCTGAATGTCACGGTGAGAAATTAATGTTAAGTCTTGGCCAAAGTTTAAATCTGAACGTCACGGTGAGAAATTAATGTTAAGTCTTGGCCAAAGTTTAAATCTGAACGTCACGGTGAGAAATTAATGTTAAGTCTTGGCCAAAGTTTAAATCTGAATGTCACGGTGAGAAATTAATGTTAAGTCTTGGCCAAAGTTTAAATCTGAACGTCACGATGAGAAATTAATGTTAAGTCTTGGCAATAGTTAAATCTGAATGTCACGATGAGAAGTTAATGTTAAGTCTTGGCCAAAGTTTAAATCTGAATGTCACGGTGAGAAATTAATGTCATGTGTCAGCAAAAGTTAAAACTGTAACGTCTCCAGGAGAAAACAACGGCAAGTGTGAGCATTTTTTAAAACTTAACGTTAGGGCGAGAAATTTCAGTTCAATACGGTGAGAAAATATCTTAAAGTCTTAGCAATATAGTTCATTAAATAAAAGCCATGTTTTGACAATTGTCAAAATCTGAAAGTTACGATGAAAAATTATCGTGAAATTTTGGATTTGTTCAAATCTGACCGTCACGACGGGAAATATTCTTGGTGGCAAACTTCATACATTTAATGGAACGAATTCATCCACTATAGTATCGGATATGAGCAAAGAGAAAAAACTAGTCGATGTTTTAGCATACCAGTGTTTCAGATTACAGGTTATAATGGAATGAGAGGGACAGGGGCATTTTTTGTGTATACATTAGCAACAATGTTTAATGTTTAATAGCATTTAAGATTACATTTGTAGTTGCTCAAAACCGTCTTGATCTACGGTTGGTTACTCTATTCTTTGTGCAATTAAATAAGCGTTTCAATCGTATTTTGGTACAGTAAATGTTTTTTTTCATACAGTGGAATGGATGAAATGTGGAATTTTGAGAATTCCAATAGGATGCAATCTCCAGAAACTGAATTCGGAGAAAATATAGGTTCATCTACCACGTTACATTGTGATCATCAGAACTTCCAATGCCTTCGTTATAAACGTGATGATTTCAATTTATCTGTGTTTTTTTCTGTACAGACTTGTATCCATGTTGATTCGATATAGTGATAGGTATTCCCGTTATCACGATATATTCGTGATAGATGTCGATGTGTCAGTTTCTGTGTAACTGTTATCGTTCTGGATTTCTAAACATTACCTGAATTGACCCAAAATTAAATACGGAACGTTGTCGTTGAAGCAAAAATTGAATTCTTCTTCTGAAACATAAGTCCTGTTTCTCTGTTTTTATGTTTTATGCTATTCAATCTTACTGTTTACAACTTGTTTTGTCTAGTTTCAGATTCATTTCATGTTTTATGTTGAATGGCCATGAAACGAACAAATTAAAAAAAAAACCCAGAAGTTAAGGAATAAAAAAAATACATGTCTATTTAACACTGAATACGACAGTAAGAGAGTGATGTATGCAGCAGGGTATTTTAGATTCCGAGAACCTGTCACTAAGCTAGTAAGTAGGGTATTTTAGATTCCGAGAACCTGTCACTAAGCTAGTAAGTAGGGTATTTTAGATTCCGAGAACCTGTCACTAAGCTAGTAAGTAGGGTATTTTAGATTCCGAGAACCTGTCACTAAGCTAGTAAGTAGGGTATTTTAGATTCCGAGAACCTGTCACTAAGCTAGTAAGTAGGGTATTTTAGATTCCGAGAACCTGTCACTAAGCTAGTAAGTAGGGGATTTTAGATTCCGAGAACCTGTCACTAAGCTAGTAAGTAGGGTATTTTAGATTCCGAGAACCTGTCACTAAGCTAGTAAGTAGGGTATTTTAGATTCCGAGAACCTGTCACTAAGCTAGTAAGTAGAGTATTTTAGATTCCGAGAATCTGTCACTATTTCGATTTAAAGGATCGGTGGATGACAATTTAACCTGATATCTGTCTAACATCTATACGTAACTGATTATTTTCCGTACACAGACTTCAAAGAAAATATACAGAACTTTCTAATCTACCTACCTACTAGGCCATTACAATAAAAGGTTTCAAAGTCAATTAGCAGGTAAGTGTGAATATGTATCAACATTATAGTAGTTGTACGCGGTATATGTTTTTGTGCAGAAATGTGAATGTGTGAGTTCTTTATGTAATTAACGTCAATTTATTCGGAGTTACGAGTATTTGCATTAAATTTTGATTTCATATCAAAATTATTGGCAATTCGGTCTTAAATTCTACTTTGACCACTTTACATGTATAGAGAGAATTTACATTTTAAATGGACGTTGCCTGTTATTTAATTCATAATTACTATAAACCCTTTGTTGAATGGAAACGTGGGCATGTAAACACTGAAATATGTAGTAGGCGATAAAAAAACTTTGACCATTCAACATTTAAATAGTGAATGGTGAATAGAGTAAACCTTTTACCGAATGACATGTCCATTACGTCCATTTAGGCAACATTCACTCAAGTAAAGGTCATACCCAATATCCACCTATATACAGATAAAGGGAAAGGTCAACACAAACCTGTCTTCATGTTAGCTGAGCTGAGGTTTGTAACCCTAGATCTGATAGCCCAACAAAAAATAAAGGTGAACATTTCGCTGTATAACATAATCATTTTGTCTCATTAAGCCTCATCAGTGCCACAAAAGGTCAGGATAAAAAACATCCACCTCTTATTTGCTCCGAAATATGCACAAATTCAGTCAAAGGGGGAACGTGCATTTTACTTGTAGAATCTTACCAATTGTTGCTTACCAAAAAGTTTCCACCTGATATCTGAATAATAAATCGAATCTATGGATTTTCAAAGTATCGCAAAAAATGAAATAACAAAAATAAAAGAACAAAACTCGCGACGATTTTCATAAATCACCCATCAAATTTTAATGGTTTTAAGATAATTTTCATCACATGATTGATTTTATTAGGAAATCATTGTAGAAAATGGATATTTTTTTCGTGAAACTTGAAGTCATGTCTTCGCTATAGCAACGGTCTTCATTGTTACGTCATACCATTATTTGAATAACAAGGTCATCGTATGTCTTTTCAAGACTGCCCTATCCATGATTTTATGACAATGAATGTATCTGATTTACTCTCGAAATGAAATTAAAAATGATTCATATTTCGATGAGTTAGAATATAACAATGTCCATCTCTGACTACAGAAAGGATGTTTTATTCTGAAAACTACTGTGGCGGTTCTCACGGTCATTAACAAATGGGTGTAAATGTGAAAGCCATTTCTGAAATAGACAATTTTTTCTGCTTTTGTTTCTCGGAATGTGTTTGATGACTGCAGCAATAACCGCGTCGCTTACAAACCCGGCAGTTAGTGGATGTGATAGCTAAATCGAATAACAATTCAAATAGGAATTCAAAACACAATTAGGATGCAAACATAATTGTAGGTTGCCAACAAGATATCAAAATGAAGCAAATACAAAGCTTAGATATGAAAAGTCGCCACCACACTCTAAACCTCTTAACTTAGCAATCAGTGGTATTTATCGTCTACATCATACGATTACACATGTCTCTTTCGTCTATCAATAAGGTACAGTTGGCCTTCTCATCTATATATCTGGTACAATGATCCTTTTCGTCTTTTATCAAATCACAACCGTCCTTTTCGGAACATGTACCATGCTTTCTTACTCTCTCTTAATGATTCAGTCTCTCCAAATACAATGTTATATCTAACACTTTTATGTTTACGAACTTACCGGAATGATTGGGTTTTTTAACGCCTAGCATGTGATGCCTATGTTTATTTGTTTTCAGGCAAACATGACAAACAAAAACGTAACAAGGGTAACATGACATACTGACACTTAACAAGGATAACATGACATACGGGCACTTAACAAGGATAACATGACATACGGGCACTTAACAAGGGTTGCATGACATACTGACACTTAACAAGGATAACATGACATAAAACACTTAACAAGGGTAACATGACATACGGACACTTAGTAAGGGTAACATGACATACAAACACTTAACAAGGGTTGCATGACATACTGACACTTAACAAGGATAACATGACATACTGACACTTAACAAGGATAACATGACATACGGACACTTAACAAGGGTTATATGACATACTTGACACTTAACAAAGGTAACATGACATACGTTGTACTTAACTTTCATTATTGTTAATGACATGTTAACGCTATAAGTGACTTAGTTTAACACAATCTGCTTTATCTTCCTGATTAATGTGATAGAGAAATGAAGTGTTATTTTACGTGTACGACGTTTTCATGTATTTTTGAAAGTTATGGTCTCTGCTGTCTGACTGCCTGCTGGGGAAGTTCTCGGGTGAAAAGTGTAATTGCCCTGTTGAACAAACACGAAGCTTCAATCAATGCATCGTTATGAATATTTCAGTACACAGAGAGAAATGGCATTTAAGTCCATGTTGATTTTGCCGTGTATCCCGAGCGAGCTTTTAGAGATCGGGTAGAGAGGAGGTTGATAGACATATCCGTGACTCCGTGGGTTGTACTATATATAATTCTGTAACTGATATGACTTCGAGATAGTATCCAACATTAAAACATGTCTAATTCTAGTGTTGGTTTGTTGAGAGTTTCTGAAAGCCTGCAAGTGTTATCAGGCAGGTACGTGAGATAAGAAAACTACAAGCGAGGGGGCGGCTCAATTCTATGGCAGTATTAAAGTATTAGATCCACCTCCAGGTTAAAAGTTAAATCAGTAAAGAAGAAAAACTCAGAAGAAAATGAGGTATTTCAGACGACTGACAACGTCCACCTGGCAGATATGCATAGCTGTGGAAATGATGATGAAAAGTGGGTTTCCATTATAACTAGTCTACACGACTGTATCATCAGCGATTAGAAGGAAGGTATCCATCATTATTAATCGACCCGGCCACTCGTAGAAGACAGGCACATGTCTGTCCCTGGTTAGGTCGTCCGTAACCCCACGGGTCGAGTCTGACATACCGGTGTAGATTATAGCACAGTTATCACATTATCCACACCTCGAGAGACATAATTGACACCAATACCAATATTTACAGCGAGTGCAACACTTGCGATATACTGAAGAGTTAAAGGAGACTTTGCCAACATATAAATCAACGCAGGCGAATGCAATTTCCTTTTATCTATTGTAAAATGTATTTTCTTATTACTTAATCAGATAAAAATAGAGTTTTGCAAAATAAGATTTTTCGATGTATGGCTGGCTCATCATTATTATCTTAACGTTATCGAGACCACACATGGACCTATATGTTGCTATAACTCTTTCAACAGTTTGTTTCCAATAATACAGGGCTGGTGTCAACATAACGACCCCGTCAGGGGCTGATATTGTCAACATAACGACTCCGTCAGGGGCTGATATTGTCAACATAACGACCCTGTCAGGGGCTGATATTGTCAACATAACGACCCTGTCAGGCTGGTGGTGTCAACATAACGACCCCACTAGGGACTTTCGTTGTAAACAACGATTCCGACAGGAACTTTACTACAAGTTTGTACCTCGTCAGGGGCTGGTGTTGTAAACATAACGAACTCGTCAGGGGCTGATATTGTCAACATAACGAACCCATCAAGGGCTGATATTGTCAACATAACGACCCCGTCAGGGGCTGGTGTTGTCAGCATAACGACCCCGTCAGGGGCTAGTGTTGTCAACATAACGACCCAGTCAGGGGCTCATATTGTCAACATAACGACCCCGTCAGGGGCTGGTGTTGTCAACATAACGACCCCGTTAGGGGCTAATATTGTCAGCATAACGACCCAGACAAGGTCTGGTATTGTCAACATAACGACTCCGTCAGGGGCTGGTGTTGTCAACATAACGATCCAGTTTATAAATGTTATGAAAACATTCAATCCCGTCAACCAAGCGAACCATTGGGGCTATAAAACACATACGAGTACCCAATAAAGCCAGCAGGGTAAGGTAAAAGTAATCCTTAGCTCCCTTGTTAGTTCACTCCCCTTGTTGATTCACTCCCCGTGTTAGTTCACTCCCCTTGTTGATTCACTCCCCTTGTTGATTCACTCCCCGTGTAAGTTCACTCTCCTTGTTGATTCACTCCTCGTGTTAGTTCACCCCCTTGTTGATTCACTCCCCATGTTAGTTCACTCCCCTTGTTGGTTCACCCCCTTTGTTAGTTCAATCCACTTGTTGGTTCACCCCCACTTGTTGGTTCACTCCCCTTGTTGGTTCACCCCCTTTGTTAGTTCAATCCCCTTGTTGGTTCACCCCCCTTGTTGGTTCACTCCCCTTTTAAGTTCATTCCCCTTGTTAGTTCACTACCCTTGTTGGTTCACTCCCTTTGTTGGTTCACTCCCCATGTTGATTCACTCCCCTTGTTAGTTCACTCCCCTTGTTGGTTCACTCCCTTGGTTGGTTCACTTCCCTTGTTGATTCATTCTCTATGTTAGTTCACTCCCCTTGTTGGTTCACTCCCTTTGTTGGTTCACTTCCTTTGTTGGTTCACTCCCCGTGTAAGTTCACTCCCCTTGTTGGTTCACTCCCTTTGTTGGTTCACTCCCCTTGTTGATTCACTCCCCTTGTTGGTTTACTCCCCATGTTAGTTCACTCCCTTTGTTGGTTCACTCCCCTTGTTGATTCACTCCCTTTGTTGGTTCACTCCCCTTGTTGATTCACTCCTTTTGTTAGTTCACTCCCCATGTTAGTTCACTCCCTTTGTTGGTTCACTCCCCTTGTTGATTCACTCCCTTTGTTGGTTCACTCCCCTTGTTGATTCACTCCCTTTGTTGGTTCACTCCCTTTGTTGGTTCACTCCCCTTGTTTATTCACTCCCTTTGTTGGTTCACTCCCCTTGTTGATTCACTCCCTTTGTTAGTTCACTCCCCTTGTTGATTCACTCCCCTTGTTGATTCACTCCCCGTGTAAGTTCACTCTCCTTGTTGATTCACTCCTCGTGTTAGTTCACCCCCTTGTTGATTCACTCCTTTTGTTGGTTCACTCCCCTTTTTGATTCACTCCCCTTGTTGATTCACTCCCCTTGTTGGTTCACTCCCCGTGTTAGTTCACTACCCTTGTTAGTTCACTCCCCTTGTTGGTTCACTCCCTTTGTTGGTTCACTCCCCTTGTTGGTTCACTCCCCTTGTTGATTCACTCCCTTTGTTGGTTCACTCCCCATGTTAGTTCACTCCCCTTGTTGGTTCACTCCCTTTGTTGGTTCACTCCCCTTGTTGATTCACTCCCTTTGTTGGTTCACTCCCCTTGTTGGTTCACTCCCTATGTTGGTTCACTCCCCTTGTTGATAAACTCCCCTTGTTGGTTCACTCCCTTTGTTGGTTCACTCCCCTTGTTGATTCACTCCCTATGTTAGTTCACTCCCCTTGTTGATTCACTCCCCTTGTTGATTCACTCCCCATGTTAGTTCACTCCCCTTGTTGGTTTACTCCCCATGTTAGTTCACTCCCCTTGTTGGTTCACTCCCTTTGTTGGTTCACTCCCCATTTTGATTCACTCCCTTGTTGATTCACTCCCTATGTTGGTTCACTCCCCTTGTTGATAAACTCCCCTTGTTGGTTCACTCCCTTTGTTGGTTCACTCCCCTTGTTGATTCACTCCCTATGTTAGTTCACTCCCCTTGTTGATTCACTCCCCTTGTTGATTCACTCCCCTTGTTGGTTCACTCCCCTTGTTAGTTCACTCCCCTTGTTGATTCACTCCCCTTGTTGATTCACTCCCCTTGTTAGTTCACTCCCCTCTTGTTGATTCACTCCCCTTGTTGATTCACTCCCCTTGTTAGTTCACTCCCCTCTTGTTGATTCACTCCCTATGTTAGTTCACTCCCCTTGTTGATTCACTCCCCTTGTTGATTCACTCCCCTTGTTAGTTCACTCCCCTCTTGTTGATTCACTCCCCTTGTTAGTTCACTCCCCTTGTTAGTTCACTCCCCTTGTTGGTTCACTCCCTTTGTTGGTTCACTCCCTTTGTTGGTTCACTCTCCTTGTTGATTCACTCCCCTTGTTAGTTCACTCCCCTTGTTAGTTCACTACCCTTGTTGGTTCACTCCCTTTGTTGGTTCACTCTCCTTGTTGGTTCACTCCCCTTGTTAGTTCACTACCCTTGTTAGTTCACTCCCCTTGTTGATTCACTCCCCTTGTTGATTCACTCCACTTGTTGATTCACTCCCCTTGTCAGTTCACTCCCTTGTTGTCTGTTAACCCCGTGTTTCTTTACTTTATCATCTCCCCCCACCCTCCGGGTTTATATCCACCCGTCTCACCTCCAAGTGATGAACGATTCTATTAATCCATGTCAAAATTATGCTAATGGACAAATAGCTTTTAATTTTGAAGAAGACATTTCCACTGATGAATGATTGTAATAGATGTTATTTAGATTGTAGCGTCGTACGACCATACAGTGACGAATATATAGTCTACACACTTGTCAGTATCGGGGTCCCATTATTTCATTGTCTCACAGAAAAATCTTGTAGTTTCTTCTTGATCCCATTAAAACAAAATAATCATCCTACTTTTGTCGTTATGAAACAACGGCACATGTCTCCGATGGAATCTAGTTGATTGGTCTACTACTATTTTTGCAGGTGGCATTGAATTATGTAGTTGTCTTAATCAGTGTTTGTCGGCAAATATCATCAGAATGCAGGCTTAAAATATAACTCTTTGCTGTAGCGCCCAAAATATGTTTTCAGACAAATTTGTGACACTTCTAGACTACAGATATTATAGCAGATCAATACTTCAATAGAGACGTAAGATTGGATATCGCAATATCTGCAGAGCAGAGCCCTGTCATTAACTGAGCCTAAAAGATGGGACGAATGTGAAATTATCTTTATCCAATAACTGAAGTACACTTCGCGAAGAGTTGTAAAACATTATTAAATCAAAATTGATTAGAAACCTCAATATGAATGCGAAATAAATACAATGGAAGCTATCTTACTCCGGAATTGTTGTCAAAATACAGGGAATGTTTTGTCTGCATTTAGAACATTCGTTACGTTTATCTACATTTATCTACATTTATCTACATACAATGCCCGAAGTAATGACATCCACTTTTACAGACATGTAAACCAACATTATAAACACATATCCTCATATCACCAAAAGAAATACAGTTTTTTGCAATATTTCATGATCGGGACCATTAAATTTGTCTGTTGTCTTTATCAACCATTCTGATCTCCCAGAGTTTCGGTATAGTGATAAGCTTGGCAGCCGATGGGCCCAAGAATTTTATCAACCTGCATCTCTCAAAAACCTTCAACGTAAGTTTTTTTTTCTTGTCATTAATTGTCTTCTATACAGGCATGGCTATGGAATCAATTGTTGCTGGAGGCTCTGTAAGTTGGTATGTTACTGTCAAGAAATCAAAAGAAATAGGAAAATAAAAACTCAGTGATAACCCGTCGCTATGATCATCGATAGACCTATACTATCGATAAACCTGTCCAGCAAACATCCCAGATAAAAAGAGTGTTTGCTGTTTCCTCTTGACTTTTGATGTGTTCATTACGAAAACTGTTCTTGAAAATATTTAACTACCACGTTTCTCAATGTGGAATAAGATAATCTGTACAGTACAAGACCAAACACGAATGGAAACGTTTTAAGATTAACGTTAAAGTTCATTCACAGATTTTTAAAATTAAATTATAATAAAAACTCAACAAAGAAGCCAGATTTGATACTAGTATTTCGTAGTTCACAAAGTCAATGTACCAACTTCGGTATTCAGTGTAAGGAACATGAGAAATAAAATTTGCAGAGAAAGTTAAAATTGATTAATGGGGAATATAATAGATTTAATTCAGTTTGAAAACAGAATCCAATTCAGTATGCTTTTGTTCTGATCCATCTCTGTTGAAGTCACCCAGGAAATACATTTGTATCTTGAAAGTCAAATTCCATTTAATAATTGAGGATTTGAATGCTTCTGACTCGTGTCGAGTTTAGCCAAACTGTATTTCTCAAAACATGCAGGCATATCGTGCTACTTGTCATAGTTCTTTATAGTGTCTAAGCCAATGATGAGTATTGTCATATTGAACCCTAATTCCAAGAGAAATTTGCGAGGTTGTGGAGGTCATTACCGCGGACACCTCTTGGTCAAGACATTTTCAATCTGGACATTGATATACAGCTGCTGAGGTCATTCTCGCCAAGGGCGTTTGATCTTATTGTGATGTCAGTGACCGTAAACTCTAAGTCTGTCCAATAACGGCGACGACAAGGTAAAGTACACCTCTCAAGGTGGATAGCAGCGCCCCTCAAGACATCAAATATCCTCTACCCAGTCATTGTAACAGACTTTGGAGCTAGCCGACCACTGTTTGTTATCTGTGGACTGATATCGGAAACATGCCATTGAGGGCGTCTTGCACCTTGTCAATATTTAAGGTTTTATTTCAGGTTCCATAAAATAAGGATATAGCTATTCTTGAATTGCAATTACTGTGATTCTTTGTGACATAAATCGGTTGAACAGGCAAGATTGCCTGTAAACAATCCATTCTCTGGACCATCCTATAATAACATCAATTTAAGGTCTTCCGGGCAATCAGACCGCGGTATGTTTCCAGTGGAACGACGGAGTTGTTGGAGAGCATCATGGAAGCAAACAGACAAATGGTGGACACTTTGTCAGAGATATGTACTTAATGAAAACTAATATACGGAAACGACAATTTTTTATATAATGCCATATTAGTTAGGCACGCAACATATACACTTCCAATAACTAATATGAAGTTTATATCTTTATGCGGTTATCGAATTACTGATAACCTTAATTTGTCAATGAAAATGATATAAAACTATACCCATCTCCTTCTGTAGACATCTTCTCGATGTATGTACATTATTAAAGTCTATACTCATCTTTGGGAGCAAAATATAGGTAAATAATCACGCCGTATGCCTTTGTAAAGATATTACGACAATAAAAACATAAACAACTGGCCAAGGTTGTCTGGAAGTTTGAACTGAAGGAACAGTCCCTAACACGCACTCCTTTTCGTGACTGAACATTTCCCTCATCGTAAACAACTATTTTTAAAACTGTTTTACTTACACTAACCACAAAATATTCGTGCATTTATTACGTCACATAATAGATATGTCTATTTTACGTCACATAATAGATATGTCTATTTTATCAGCGATTGAGTACTGTGCTCACCATTGAAATAGAAAGTTGTGGTGTGAATATTGAAATCAAAAGAAAACACCGACTCGCCAAATAATTAATGAGCTGACATAGTATTAAAGCTCACTGCTTTCTGATGTCGAGTCGCTTCAGTTGGCAAGGTTGAAAGCATATGCTCGTACGTTAATGTAAAGGGACTACTCAAACTAATAATTACAAAAAATGAGTACCGCTTTGTCTACATATACAGATGCGAAGTAATGTTTTAAAGTCGCATTATAAGCAGTTCAGTTAAAGTAATACTAAGCCATTTCCCGATGACAGGTATATCAGGAAATCATACTTACGTATGAATCCAGAAGACGATGTATTTGATCTATACGTGTAGAGCATGAGACTAGAATTCGACAGTGCAGCTTGCACCATTCCGTTTCACTTAATGCTCTGTCCTTTACCTGGAAAGTGTTGAAGTATGTTTTGAAAATAAAACTTATTCAGTAAATATAAACACTTCTAAGATTTTCAAATCAGTTTTATGCAACAAAGTCACTTTCAAATGATGCATTTTGTCCTCATTATTTTGGGGTGTTTCTTTTTAAGTTTACACAGGTTAACTCGTGAAAATCTATCATTGTGGAAATCTATCATTGTGGAAATGATTGACTTAGTTATAGATATATAAAGGACACACTTGACATTCTCCGAGTATTACACTTGCGTACAGACGGATTCTATGAACGCTGACACCCTCTCAGAGAATAGTGCTTCCTTTAAACTGGCTCGATATTCAGTCCTTTCAATCTCTTTTTGGTACATCGATCAGAAAGTTTCTTCCAGTCTTCGAAACCAATGGTGTTTACATGTCGCAGATGATTTAATAGCAAAAGGCCTGTTTCCAGTTTCACGATTGTCACACAAGATGTTGACAAATGACAAACTCAACGCTGGGTTTCGCGAGATGCCGGTTTATTCAAATGATGGTGAAGTTTTATTGAATTGACATTTACAAGGCATGTGTAGTCGATGAAGCAAAAGACACTTTCTCTTCTGGAACACTTGGTCTTATTCTCACTGTACTTTTTCAGGAATCTCGTGTAAATCTTTCTTTTGTTCAATTGTTGCCTTAGTCTTATTGGATCGGTGATGCTCTTGGCATTTTGAATGGAAAAGATGAAAACAATTCTAGTCCTTGACATCGAAATTGTTCGGTTCAAATTGTCTTATATACATAGTATGTATGCTTTTGATTCCTTAAACAGTTTCCCCATCTCCCAACTCTTTTCTGTGGCTGACTATTACCTCAGTCTTCATCATGTTTGTCTTTAACATTGATATCAACGCTTGCAATAAATGCAATTTTTTGCTGAAATCCATCCGATATTTGTGAAGCTGATAAATGTACCGATGTGTCCTCTCGGCTGATAGAGGATATAATTAAGCGAGCAGTTCCTTTATTGTTGTATTTACCATTTCTCCGTATGTTATGACCGTTTCCCCGTTGTAACGATCCACAAAAATATAGGTGTAAAACAAACTTACATAAAATTCGAAACTCATGTGCTAAGTTTGACGTCAATGATATTGATTTATTGAAGTTAATTAAAGCCTTAAAGCATTTTAGTGCTATTATCCTGTAAACACCACATTGATGTAAACCATCGCTCGTGTCAAATACTGTTAAAATCATTCTGTGTGAGAACGACACTCCGTCCAGACTTACTGAACATCCGTGTCAGCTGGGTTTAATTTGAAAGAAATCTTTTCTACATTTTCCATCATTTAACGCGAGTTCGACACAAACCCCCTGGGTCACGGAGTAATTCCGAATGCATCTATATTATGGTGCATGCTCACGAAAATCATTTAGTCCAACACTAAGGACAGACCTGTCGTAGAAGCTGTGACACTGACTTGTTGTCATTTAGATACAATTGTAACTAATCAGTTGTAGGATTGAATTCCGTGGGAACATGGATTCCCTTGTATTAGCCGATGGTGAGGTACAATCTAGTTCAATGCAGTCCTCCCTACCCTGTTACTTCTGTCAGTCGAAAACAATTCAAATCGCCGTTGGAGTCTAATTTCACAAGAGCATTTGCATTTTTTGAAATCACTCCTATTATTCAATTAGTGCTCGATCAACCAGCGATGTGTGATAAATGACGTGAATGCCTTGCGCCAGCCGCAAACGAGTATTTGTTGTAGAGGGATGACAGGGAACGCTCCCCATGGCGTTATGTAAATCGTCATCATAGAGATGTGGGTTCGCACAATGTCACACCATATTGAATTTGCAAGTAATGTCCGCACCATGTACGGACTATATAATTCCTGGCGATATCAGGACTGAATAAAAAAAAAACATTGATCGACGTGGAATAAATGTCAGGCTTATGGATTTGTAAGGTAAATTGCGATCATACTGCACCGTGTGTTAGTTGCTTCACGGATGTTTTGAGTGGAATCTCGCAACTATCTTACGAAATCTTATATTAGCATTTACGACGTAAAGGGACACCGCAGCATTTACGGTGCCAGAAACAAAAACAGAAAAGCTAATAACCTCAAAACTTTATTACGTGAGAAGAAGACAATATCCATTTCATGATAAAGACTGGCATCAATATTTATGACACGAGAACGAATAGCTCGACATGCAGGGAATTTATCGAGATTTTAAATATACGACATGACACATTGGGTCAGAAACAAAAAAAAATATACAGCAACAAAAAATATACAGCAACTGTAATGTAAAAAATGATGTTGCTCTGTCCATACAAAGATGACACTAAGCAATCAATTACTTTCAGACTATTACCAGCATCTGGACATGACTCTGACGACTAGTAACAGATTGTGCTATTTATTTAAGGAGGTTTAAGACTGTCGCCATCAACTGTTGATTGATGCACTTAAAAGTTAGTCAGCAATTGTGTTGTTGAACACAAGAAGTGACAAGATGGAGATGCGCTACTAGATTAAAGCAGGGGAGATATGTGTGAACTGTTGTTATTGACAAGCTGCAAGTGTGAGGATTCTAATCCAAAAATACCAGGGCAAGAAGGAAAAGCCTGATGGATGGCACAGGTGTGTGAAATGGAGCAAAATGACGTTACGTTTACTGATCTAAAACCAAACTCATCGCAACTGATCGCTGGGTTATCTTTTAGTAGAAGTAACAGTGCCAAAGATTTCTAAAAGTTATGTGATAAAGTACTATTTGTACAAAATATATTACTGTAGTATATGCATCACTTCACTTTGTTTATATAGATGTGGGGCAGGAAATTAAAAATAAACAAGTAAGGAAAGCCTTGTTTTTTTTTCCAGTAATGACTCAGCATACACCTTAATGTATTTTACACATGTCAATAATTACGAAATGATCTGAGACCTGCTTTAGAAATTCGTGTGTTATACAACGAAATATCAATGAAACATCCTGAAAGTATTTCTGTGCAAAGTCTGAAATGGCTTATGTGTTTAGCCTGAAATGATTTCAGTGTAAAGCCTGAAATGATTAACGTCAAAAATCTGAAATGACGTACGTGTAAAGCATGAAATGACTTGCATGTGTAGCGTTAAATGAATTACATGTACAGTGAAACCTCACCTAACGACCATCTGAAAATTACGACCACTCCGCTATTACGGGCACTTTTTCAGTCTCGTTTTTTTTCCCATTATATATCTTTGTATTGGTCGCTTCAGTAGTACGACCATCCCGCTCTTCCGTATTACGACCACTTCCTACAGTCCCAACGACCACTAATTAACGATAATTGACCTCACAATTACGACCAATTTCTGACCAGTGATTAAAGTTTACCTGGTGGGCAGTGAACCGCGAGCGGGTTTGTCGTTCTCGACCATTGTTTTCGTCACGGGTTACCGACCCAGTCACCAGGTAGCGTTACACGAAGTAAACATGATTATCGGATTGACTTGTGTTAAACTGCATGCCAGACACGTTTTAATTGCGATCTATTGTTTGTTAAATATACATGGATAGACCGGTAGGTATGCCGTTCAACACCTTAGAAGCCCTGCATACCCAAAGGTGAATTATGTAGTCTTTTCGGCCGATATTCCCTTGCTCGCATGCGCACACGTTGTCGACGGTTTTTAACTGTTTTTGTAGCGGTATTACACTCTCAACATCGTTTGAACAATAAAAAAAACATGTATAGGTTCCAAATTTTTTACGACATATTTTCACTGTCACAAAACTTTATCAAGCAATGACGAAGGTTTTGTTATTATTGTTGAATAATATACATGTACATTACTTAATGATATATATACTCTTTATTTTAAACAGAGTTACGGTTCTTTGCAGTCAATCTTATCCACCTCACTATTAAGACCCCCTCGGTATTAAGACCACTTTTGTCCAGTCCCCAAAGCGGTCTTAATAGCGAGGTTTCACTGTATAGCTTAAATGAATTACGTGAAAAGTCTGTAATCACTTATGTTGTAAATCCTGGAAAGATTTACGAATATAGCCTGAATTGATTTATGTATATGGCCTGAAATAATTCCTGTGTAAAGAATAAAAAATGATTTACGCGTTATTAATGTGGGGTACGACCAAGACCCTGAAACATACCGCGTTATTAATGTTGGGTACGACCAAGACCCTGAAACATACCGCGGTATTAATGTTGGGTACGACCAAGACCCTGAAACATACCGCGGTATTAATGTTGGGTACGACCAAGACCCTGAAATATACCGCGGTGTTAATGTGGGGTACGACCAAGACCCTGAAACATACCACGGTATTAATGTTGGGTACGACCTAGAACCTCAAACATACCGCGGTATTAATGTTGGGTATGACCTAGAACCTGAAATATATCGCGGTATTAATGTTGGGTACGACCTAGAACCTGAAATATACCGCGGTATTAATGTTCGGTACGACCAAGGCCCTGAAATATATCGCGGTATTAATGTGGGGTACGACCAAGACCCTGAAACATACCGCGGTATTAATGTTGGGTACGACCTAGAACCTCAAACATACCGCGGTATTAATGTTGGGTACGACCAAGACCCTGAAACATACCGCGGTATTAATGGTGGGTACGACCTAGAACCTGAAATATACCGCGGTATTAATGTTGGGTACGACCTAGAACCTGAAATATATCGCGGTATTAATGTTGGGTACGACCTAGAACCTGAAATATACCGCGGTATTAATGTTGGGTACGACCAAGACCCTGAAACATACCGCGGTATTAATGTGGGGTACGACCAAGACCCTGAAATATACCGCGGTATTAATGTGGGGTACGACCAAGACCCTGAAACATACCGCGGTATTAATGTTGGGTACGACCTAGAACCTCAAACATACCGCGGTATTAATGTTGGGTATGACCTAGAACCTGAAATATATCGCGGTATTAATGTTGGGTACGACCTAGAACCTGAAATATACCGCGGTATTAATGTTCGGTACGACCAAGGCCCTGAAATAAATCGCGGTATTAATGTGGGGTACGACCAAGACCCTGAAACATACCGCGGTATTAATGTTGGGTACGACCTAGAACCTCAAACATACCGCGGTATTAATGTTGGGTACGACCAAGACCCTGAAACATACCGCGGTATTAATGGTGGGTACGACCTAGAACCTGAAATATACCGCGGTATTAATGTTGGGTACGACCTAGAACCTGAAATATATCGCGGTATTAATGTTGGGTACGACCTAGAACCTGAAATATACCGCGGTATTAATGTTGGGTACGACCAAGACCCTGAAACATACCGCGGTATTAATGTGGGGTACGACCAAGACCCTGAAATATACCGCGGTATTAATGTGGGGTACGACCAAGACCCTGAAACATACCGCGGTATTAATGTTGGGTACGACCTAGAACCTGACATATACAGCGGTATTATTGTGGGGTACGACCTAGAACCTGACATATACAGCGGTATTATTGTAGGGTACGACATAGAACCTGACATATACAGCGGTATTATTGTGGGGTACGACATAGAACCTGACATATACAGCGATATTATTGTGGGGTACGACCTAGAACCTGAAATGTACAACCTAAAACGGTAAATAATGGAGTATATCTGTTTTGTATGCTACAGTGTCGATAATAGGTACATTTCGATATTGTTGGTAGACATTTTTTAATTCCGATATAAGAATTGTTGTAGGGAAGGCCTTGGTCCTTGGGTAAATTTGGCAAAGACAACGGTTTGATATTGTCTGATAGGTCAGCATTGAAATTCTGATTCCAGACCTCTGGATTATACTGACACGTGTCTGTCTTTTTACAGCTATGCAATTACTCGCATTGGGTACAGTTGCGTCTTCAGGTTTCGGAGATTGACACTGCAGTTCCTTGGTCAATAATCATATCACACTGAGTCTCTCTGATACATCATATTCGTATTTCCAACGCCATTGATGACCAGACTGACAAAGAATGATCTGACATAACCCGAGTCAAAAATCGTGAGAGGAAATGAGATTGTGACAGGATATACAATGTACCGATCGGCTGCAGAACACCGCGTTGATAAAAGCGTATTATTATAACGCCAAGAAAGGATGTTCTCTCCAACACAAACACCATCTAGACCACAGCCGTCCAAAGTATGTATTGCGAACACCCCCGTCTCTCCAACACAAACACCATGTAGACCACAGCCGTCCAAAGTATGTATTACGAACACCCGTGTCTCTCCAACACAAACACCATGTAGACCACAGCCGTCCAAAGTATGTATTGCGAACACCCCCGTCTCTCCAACACAAACACCATGTAGACCACAGCCGTCCAAAGTATGTATTACGAACACCCCTGTCTCTGCAACACAAACACCATCTAGACCACAGCCGTCCAAAGTATGTAATCCGAACACCCGTGTCTCTAAAAACACAAACACCATCTAGACCACAGCCGTCCAAAGAATGTGTTCCGAACACCCGTGTCTCTCCAACACAAACACCATGTAGACCACAGCCGTCCAAAGTATGTATTGCGAACACCCCCGTCTCTCCAACACAAACACCATGTAGACCACAGCCGTCCAAAGTATGTATTACGAACACCCCTGTCTCTGCAACACAAACTCACGTAAGCATAGTCTAAATCGACAACTTTATTCTCTATACCACAATTTTCATACAGACTACACCGTCCGAGCATGTGCAGTCTAGACCGAACACGTCATTCTCTCCACTTCAACCTCCCTACACACAACACCCGTCCAGACGTACATTGTTTGTAGTCTAGACCGAACACGTCATTCTCTCCACTTCAATCTCCCTACAGACAACGCCCGTCCAGACGTACATTGTATGTAGTGTAGACCGAACACGTCATTCTCTCTACTTCAATCTCCCTACAGACAACGCCCGTCCAGACGTACATTGTATGTAGTGTAGATCGAACACGTCATTCTCTCCACTTCAATCTCCCTACACCCGTCCACACGTACATTGTATGTTGTGTAGACCGAACACGTCATTCTCTCCACTTCAATCTCCCTACAGACAACACCCGTCCAGACGTACATTGTATGTAGTGTAGACCGAACACGTCATTCTCTCCACTTCAAACTCCCTAGAGACAACGCCCGTCCAGACGTACATTGTATGTAGTGTAGACCGAACACGTCATTCTCTCTACTTCAAACTCCCTAGAGACAACACCCGTCCAGACGTACATTGTTTGTAGTCTAGACCGAATTCGTCAGTCTGTCCACTTCAATCTCCCTACAGACAACGCCCGTCCAGACGTACATTGTATGAAGTCTAGACTGAACACGTCATTCTCTCCACTTCAACCTCTCTACAGACAACACCCGTCCAGACGTACATTGTTTGTAGTCTAGACTGAACACGTCATTCTCTCCACTTCAATCTCCCTACAGACAACGCCCGTCCAGACGTACATTGTTTGTAGTCTAGACCGAACACGTCAATCTCTTTGCCACAGAATGTGTATAGTCGGCCGTCCAGACATCCTGGCTGGATATGTCTGTAACTCTTATCGAGATAGGAACAACATTTAAAATAATATTGGTTGATATGACCACGAATCCGTTGTACAAGGAAGAGCATGTGACTCTTGAGGACATTGGATTAGAGGGGCCAGTAGAGGATCAAACCATGTCCTTCAGGTCTCTAGTGAGTAGACGATGTGGCGTATTATGACCTTGGTTGTTAATGTGGTGCATACTTTCTCGTTTTATTCTAATAAAATACTGATGCAAATTTTATCAATCATCTTCACTTGCGACATTTCAGTGGCATATATTATAAAGCAATTTTATAATTTATTGCCCGGAAAACACATTAAAGTAATTTGATTCAACTGAATTTTATTTGTATATTTACCAACTTTAAAGTTCTCAACAAAAAAAATACATTCAAAATGCTAAATATACATTTTGTAACTCTCACAAAACACTATTAATTCATCACTTTTATCGTGATGACAATCGGAAGTGTGTCCTTGTTACTAACACTCAGAAATTACTGGTTACATTGATATATATATATTAGCATAGATGTTGTTTAGATAGCTCGATAGTTACAATAAAGTGCATATTCATATTTATATAATAGCGTAGAAAATAAAATCACTATATCTTAACAAGAATAGATAACTATGTCGTCCATGTATATGGAATTAGGAGAGGTATCAAAGTAGGGTGTAGGACGATAGGAATTAGGAGAGGTATCACAGTAGGATGTAGGACGATAGGAGTTAGGAGCGGTATCAAAGTAGGGTGTAGGACGATAGGAATTAGGAGAGGTATCACAGTAGGGTGTAGGACGATAGGAATTAGGAGAGGTATCACAGTAGGGTGTAAGACGATAGGAATTAGGAGAGGTATCACAGTAGGATGTAGGACGATAGGAATTAGGAGATGTATGTATCACAGTAGGGTGTAGGACGATAGAAATTAGGAGAGGTATCAAAGTAGGGTGTAGGACGATAGGAATTAGGAGAGGTATCACAGTAGGATGTAGGACGATAGGAATTAGGAAAAGTATCACAGTTGGGTGTAGGACGATATGAATTACGAGAGGTATCAGAGTAGGGTGTAGGACGATAGGAATTAGGAGAGGTATCACAGTAGGGTGTAGGACGATAGGAATTAGAAGATGTATCACACTAGGATGTAGGACGATAGGAGTTAGGTAATTTATCACAGTAGGGTGTAGGACGATAGGAATTAGGAGAGGTATCAAAGTAGGGTGTAGGAAGATAGGAATTAGGAGAGGTATCACACTAGGATGTAGGACGATAGGAATTAGGAGATGTATGTATCACAGTAGGGTGTAGGACGATAGGAATTAGGAGAGGTATCACAGTAGGGTGTAGGACGATAGGAATTAGGAGAGGTATCACAGTAGGATGTAGGACGATAGGAATTAGGAAAAGTATCACAGTTGGGTGTAGGACGATATGAATTACGAGAGGTATCACAGTAGGGTGTAGGACGATAGGAATTAGGAGAGGTATCACAGTAGGGTGTAGGACGATATGAATTAGGAGAGGTATCACAGTAGGGTGTAGGACGATAGGAATTAGGAGAGGTATCACACTAGGATGTAGGACGATAGGAGTTAGGTAATTTATCACAGTAGGGTGTAGGAAGATAGGAATTAGGAGAGGTATCACACTAGGATGTAGGACGATAGGAATTAGGAAAGGTATCAAAGTAGGGTGTAGGACGATAGGAATTAGGAAAGGTATCACAGTAGGGTGTAGGACGATAGGAATTAGGAGAGGTATCAAAGTAGGGTGTAGGACGATAGGAATTAGGAAAGGTATCAAAGTAGGGTGTAGGACGATAGGAATTAGGAGAGGTATCACAGTAGGGTTTAGGACGATAGGAATTTGGTGTTTTATCACAGAAGGGTGTAGGAAGATAGGAATTAGGAAAGGTATCAAAGTAGGGTGTAGGACGATAGGAATTAGGAAAGGTATCAAAGTAGGGTGTAGGACGATAGGAATTAGGAGAGGTATCACAGTAGGGTTTAGGATGATAGGAATTTGGTGTTTTATCACAGTAGGGTGTAGGACGATAGGAATTAGGAGAGGTATGTATCACAGTAGGATGTAGGACGATAGGAATTAGGAGAGGTATCACAGTAGGGTGTAGGACGATAGGAATTAGAAGAAGTATCACAGTAGGGTGTAGGACGATAGGAATTAGGAGAGGTATCACAATAGGATGTAGGACGATAGGAATTAGGAGAGGTATCACAGTAGGATGTAGGACGATAGGAATTAGGAGAGGGGTCACAGTAGGGTGTAGGACGATATGAATTACGAGAGGTATCACAGTAGGGTGTAGGACGATAGGAATTAGGAGAGGTATCACAGTAGGATGTAGGACGATAGGAGTTAGGTAATTTATCACAATAGGGTGTAGGACGATAGGAATTAGGAGAGGTATCAAAGTAGGGTGTAGGAAGATAGGAATTAGGAGAGGTATGTATCACAGTAGGGTGTAGGACGATAGGAATTAGGAGAAGTATTACAGTAGGGTGTAGGACGATAGGAATTAGGAGAGGTATCACAGTAGGATGTAGGACGATAGGAATTAGGAGCGGTATCACAGTAGAGTGTAGGACGATAGGAGTTAGGTAATTTATCACAGTAGGGTGTAGGACGATAGGAATTAGGAGAGGTATCAAAGTAGGGTGTAGGACGATAGGAATTAGGAAAGGTATCACAGTAGGGTGTAGGACGATAGGAATTAGGAAAGGTATCACAGTAGGGTGTAGGAAGATAGGAATTAGGAAAGGTATCAAAGTAGGGTGTAGGAAGATAGGAATTAGGAAAGGTATCAAAGTAGGGTGTAGGACGATAGGAATTAGGAGAGGTATCACAGTAGGATGTGGGACGATAGAATTAGGAGAGGTATCACAGTAGGGTTTAGGACGATAGGAATAAGGAGAGGTATCACAGTAGGATGTATGACGATAGGAATTAGGAGAGGTAACACAATAGGATGTAGGACGATAGGAAATAGGTGTCACCAGACCTATAACAGTCAATTTAGATGCAACCATGGTGTCAACCGACTTGTTACAGTCATATCAGGTGAACCCTTGGTATTATCCAGGTTTTAAGGGGAAACCCCATTACTCCATAAAGGGATAGTCTATGTTTCTGACCATTTAAGCGAGACATTTTCCTAATACTTCATATGACTATATTTTCCGTCTCTTCTGGAGGAGGTTTTTTAAAACTAAATGCACTTTTGGGAGGTTGATAAATATTTCCACTACAAATCTTTTGGTTTGGAAAATAAATGGGTGAAAATTTTATTTAAAAAAATCATCCCGTAAAATTTTCTACTATTTGACTATTTGACACGTATATACGGCCCTGTAGTTTCACCTCACCTGCATTAAACGCCTCACGTGATACCATTAAATGATGTATTGTATAATGATTCCACTAAAGATCAAGTCATCATTTTCTCGTTAGTGTGATGATGAGGTGTTACAATATTATCTAAGTAACAGTCGTAAGAGGATGATGAACTTCCCATGATTGATGTTAGATACCGACATCGAGATTCCACAATCAGATATCACACATATTATCGGGGGAATCTTTTGAAGGAAGCTTTGCTGTTCCCTATTTTCACTTTAAGAAGTATTCACATTCCGCACACCTTGCTGTCTGAGCTATTTGATTATTATACCAATATCATATTTCAGGTCTGAACGTGAAATGGAAGATTAAAGGTAACGAATATTCTTACGTCAGAGGTGTAGGGGCCGTGACCACTCAGTCGGTATACGGGGGCTGACGTATGCTACCATTGGCACCTACGTCAGAGGTGTAGGGACCGCGATAGATTAGTCGGTATACGGGGGCTGACGTATGCTACCATTGGCACCTACGTCAGAGGTGTAGGGACCGCGATAGATTAGTCGGTATAAGGGGGCTGACGTATGCTACCATTGGCACCTACGTCAGAGGTGTAGGGACCGCGATAGATTAGTCGGTATAAGGGGGCTGACGTATGCTACCATTGGCACCTACGTCAGAGGTGTAGGGACCGCGATAGATTAGTCGGTATAAGGGGGCTGACATATGCTACCATTGGCACCTACGTCAGAGGTGTAGGGACCGCGATAGATTAGTCGGTATAAGGGGGCTGACATATGCTACCATTGGCACCTACGTCAGAGGTGTAGGGACCGCGATAGATTAGTCGGTATACGGGGGCTGACGTATGCTACCATTGGCACCTACATCACAGGTGTAGGGGACGTGATCACTCAGTCGGTATACGGAGGCTGACGTATGCTACCATTGGCACCTACGTCAGAAGTGTAGGGACCGTGATAGATTAGTCGGTACTCAGGAGCTGACGTATGCGACATCGATATAGGACCGTCTGTACTACTGTGGTTTTGTATTTGGGTAAGGAATTACTTCGAAGGTTATGGATGGCAAATAAGGTAGACATTAGCTTCTACCAGAAGACTGCGCCTTATGGCCTCAAACCACTATTTCACTTCCACGTCGTTGCACACGAATGTAGTGCAAAATAAAATTTCAGGTCAGTTAGTCAATGCTTTTTCTAGACTTAACTATAACATATATGTACATATTTTAACTGAGGATTGTATTACAATATCTATTGTTGTGGAGGAATTTGTCCTAGACATCATTTCTATGTGTGTTGGTGTTATGATATTTTTCAATTTTGAGCATTCCCCTTTAATTCTGAGGGGTAAATTTGAATGAAAACATCTTTCTTAAATGCAGGTCATGAGATAATTTCAAGCTAGATATAAGCACTTCTTGAAAAGTTCTACAACATAGTGTAACAACCAGATCCTTTGCAATTTTTTATGATATTTATTTTTTGTCTTCCTTTAGTAGAACATATAGAGAAATTATCTGTGGTCCGAGGCCTTATGTGGTAAAGTAAAACAAGGAAGGTAACTCCATTTGGAATGGTCGGTCGGCTAAACTAGGCAGTCTGGTAAACTGATAAACTATTTTGGTCGTGATGAAGGTGTCCGGAAAATCGAGGTTCAATTGTATACACATATTTATAAGAACGATTTACGCCATGATGTCAGTATCTGTACTTACCATGACATTCTCCCTTGATATATGAATGCCGTCTTCTGATGTAGCAGGTTTCTGGTTTCTTTTAATTCTAAATTGACCTGGCGAATGGTAACCAGAAGTCCTCTGTATCCTATTTCAAAAGTTGATAATACCGCTTCAAATCGAAATATTAGAAAGGTATGTGGGACATAGATTATATGGCTGTGCAGTAACTAGTGTTTTAATGGAAACGGGACCAGATGCATAGTGTAATCAAAGAAACATGGATCGGAAAGACAAACTATCGCCTTCAGTTGCATGCGCGTTCAGTCATCAGCTTCTCTTATATGTCGTGTCCTCTGTCCACTTCTTGCCTGATTGGCTCGTAGGTCAGACGAAAACACTCGAGTACACATGTGTTTTAATTCCGCAGGTGTGTTTTAGTTCTGTGACTGAAACACGGATTAAAACATGTAAACGCGTGTTATCTGTAAATTAAGTTAGCATATGTTATCTGTTATTGAAGTTAGCGTGTGTTATCTGTAATTGAAGTTAGCGTGTGTTATCGGAATTGAAGATAGCGTGTGTTATCTGTAGTTTAAATGAACGTGTATTATCTGTAGTTTAAATGAACGTGTGTTATCTGTAGTTAATGTTAACGTGTCTTATCTGTAGTTTAGATAAGGGTGTGTTAATGTATCCCTTGTTTAGGTAAGCCTGTGTTATCTGTAGTATAGGTTTTTATGTGTTATCTGAAATTTAGGTTCGCATGTGTAACCTGTAGTTTCGGTTAGCGTGTTGAAGATTGCATGTGTTATCTGTAATTGAAGATAGCGTGTGTCATCTGTAGTTTAGCTTAGGTTGTGTTAAATCTATCCCTAGTTTAGATTTGTAGTATAGGTTTTGGTGTGTTATCTGTAATTTAGGTTAGCGTGTGCTATCCGTAACTAAGGTTAGCATGTGCTATCCATAGCTAAGGATAGCGTGTTATATCCGTAGCTAAGGTTAACGTGTGTTATCCGTAGTTTAAGTTATGTGACATATGTAGTTTAGGTTAGCGTGTGTTATTCGTAGTTTAGGGTAGCGTGTGTTATATGTAGTTTAGGTTAGCATGTGTTATCCGTAGTTTAGCTTAGCATGTGTTATCTTTAGTTTAGGTTAGCGGGTAATATCTGCAGTAAAGTTAGCGTGTGCTATCCGTAGTTAGGGTAGTGCATGTTAATTGTAGTTTAAATGAACGTGTATTATCTGTAGTTTAAATGAACGTGTGTTATCTGTAGTTTAAATGAACGTGTGTTATCTGTAGTTTAAATGAACGTGTGTTATCTGTAGTTTAAATGAACGTGTGTTATCTGTAGTTTAAATGAACGTGTGTTATCTGTAGTTTAAATGAACGTGTGTTATCTGTAGTTTAAATGAACGTGTGTTATCTGTAGTTAAAATGAACGTGTGTTATCTGTAGTTTAAATGAACGTGTGTTGTCTGTAGTTTAAATGAACGTGTGTTATCTGTAGTTTAAATGAACGTGTGTTATCTGTAGTTAAAATGAACGTGTGTTATCTGTAGTTTAAATGAACGTGTGTTATCTGTAGTTAAAATGAACGTGTGTTATCTGTAGTTTAAATGAACGTGTGTTATCTGTAGTTTAAATGAACGTGTGTTATCTGTAGTTTAAATGAACGTGTGTTAACGTGTGTTATCTGTAGTTTATTGTAGTTTAAATGAACGTGTATTATCTGTAGTTTAAATGAACGTGTGTTATCTGTACTTTAAATGAACGTGTGTTATCTGTAGTTTAAATGAACGTGTGTTATCTGTAGTTTAAATGAACGTGTGTTATCTGTAGTTTAAATGAACGTGTGTTATCTGTAGTTTAAATGAACGTGTGTTATCTGTAGTTTAAATGAACGTGTGTTATCTGTAGTTTAAATGAACGTGTGTTATCTGTAGTTTAAATGAACGTGTGTTATCTGTAGTTTAAATGAACGTGTGTTATCTGTAGTTTAAATGAACGTGTGTTATCTGTAGTTTAAATGAACGTGTCTGTTATCTGTGTTATCTGATTAAATGAACGTGTGTTATCTGTAGTTTAAATGAACGTGTGTTATCTGTAGTTAAAATGAACGTGTGTTATCTGTAGTTAAAATGAACGTGTGTTATCTGTAGTTTAAATGAACGTGTGTTATCTGTAGTTTAGGCAAGCTTTATTGTCTATTGCTTTAGGCAGGGACTTTTATTTGCATATGTTAGGATGTTATATCTATAGATTAGATTAGAATTTGCTAATTTTTGTCTAGGTCAGCGCAAGCTATCTGTAGTTTTTGTTATCTGGCTTTTGTTAGTGTTTGTTATACATGAATGCAGTGTAGATAGCAGTGTATGTATTTATTTGGTATTGGTAGTTTACCTAATCCGATACAATTCATACTTTAGCGCGAATTTTCTGATTTATTGGTTAGGCATGCGTCTGTGTAATACATCACAGTAAAGGCTTTGGTATCGCCGAGGTTGCTTCATTGAAATTCTCTATTTAACATTCCGTTTCATTGTTATTAGGATTTTTTTTCCAATTTCCCTCTGAAACAACAACATAGCGTGCTTGTCTCTTCAAAGTTTTTGTAGGTGATATATTTTTAATTACTCTGACTTCCACTGCAGTGATGGACGTGTATTCTGTCTAGATCTATGAGGTCTGGGTAGGTCTATCTTTCGCTTGTTGGAGCGATTTGTCGCCAGCCTCTCTAGCTAGAATTGGCGGTACAAGTGTGTCTGTCGTTTTCGGATTCTAAAAACAGTAGCTGTAAGTGTTAATGGATCAACAGCTGACACCATGACGGCCATCACCGGAAGTAGCTCTCCAGTAGAACGCGCTGTCAGGAAATATTCTCGAGGCCGGTTGGATAGTTCGCCCATTCTGATCTCTAACGTTTTAAAGATCTCATAAATATACATTTACACTCTTATGCAGTCAGCAAATACAGCGGTGAAAATAGCGTGGATCGGACACGACGCTGTAGAGACTGTCGATAGGGACAGTATTGGACGCTGATCACGACAACGTCCGTGACTGTGAAGATATCTTTAGATATCTATATCAAGAGTGGATCTCGACACCAGGGCTGTTCATAAGATCAGTGTCTTACGTTGACAATTTTGCCATCAATGACTGTAAATACGGTCAGGATTGCACGTTTATCTTTATACCGTCCGTTGCGGTAGGACGTTCGTAGCTGTAAATCGCACCAGTATCACACATTGATGATTACGCTGCCCGTTGCTATAGACGCTGTCTATGACCAGAAATCAGGTCCGTAAAAACTTACCACTCCAAAACTAAAGAATAGAAATGTCACGTGATAAATAATCCCAAAAATCCTAAATGACCGCACATTATGTGATAAACGAGAACTTTGATAGTTTCGTTGCCCATTGCTGTAAATAAGGTCAGTATCTGACATTGCTAATTACGCTGTCCATTGATGTAAATACGGTCAGTATCAGACATTGGTAATTACACTGCCCCTGGCTGTAAATACGGCCAGTATCAGACATTGCTAATTACGCTGCCCATGGCTGTAAATACGGCCAGTATCTGACATTGCTAATTACGCTGCCCATGGCTGTAAATACGGCCAGTATCTGACATTGCTAATTAGACATTGGTAATTACGCTGCCCATGGCTGTAAATACGGCCAGTATCTGACATTGTTAATTACGCTGCCCATGGCTGTAAATACGGCTAGTATCAGACATTGGTAATTACGCTGCCCATGGCTGTAAATACGGCCAGTATCAGACATTGGTAATAACGTCGTCCTTTTTGTATATCAAGATGTCCATAGCTGTGAATATGGTCAGTATGTGATGATTTTGACATTCAGATCACAAATTTTTCATGACACTAAAGACATTTGTGGATCTTGATCGCAACCGTTGTGGGTGATGATCACGAGACATTGGTTAAATACCTCTTTCCTCATATACTGTAAGTCGCTGAGGTCGACTGTGCAGAGGACTCGTGTACTTGGTGGATGGCGAGGTACATTTACGCCCTGAAATAGACGTTCTTGTTTTCTCCGATTCGCTCTCACAGACGTCAGTCGAGGCAAACTCAAGTCAGAGATACGTCATAAAATATTGGTTTCGTTGCTTGAGAAATGTTTCAAACCTTGTTACGCAGTACATTTCCGCCATAAAATATCCTGGACAATGTCTGCCTCTGTGAAGCTGAGTATCACAGAGTAGGAGGAGAGGATTAGTGCCTGATAATTAAGCCAGTGTTTAAATGACATGTTCGATACACCAGCAGTTACTAAGGCTGTCTAACAGACCGGAGACTGACGTTTAATGATCTTCAGACTTTAAAATTCCGCTATTTAAAACGCCAAGTGTTTGTGGGCAAGCAATGAAATTGAAGCATACAGTTGGTTAGTGTTAACTGCATATTAGGTCGTATAAGTCAAACAGTCACCGGCTAAAAACGAAGTTAACATCAGTCGCCGACCTCTGAAGTAACATAAATACAATGTTAGCACGTTGCCGTCAGATAGAAACCTCTCTGACCGTTTCATAGACAGCCTCATCATTTTGCTGCAGAAAGTGCAGTCCCGTACTCAAGATCATGGATTAAAATCATCACCGTCACACTACAACGCAGTGACTAATGGTTTACTACTTTATCCTTTATATAACGTACAAATATTGATTTCGAAGCCAGTTTTGTACACTTGAATGATTACAAGTCGGAGTTCATAAAAGAACTTGGATAAGCACACTTTATTGTTCGTTCAATTCGCGTGCAATACAATCTCCTTTACACTACTCCAGGCGATCGATGTTCGCCAATTTTAAGCCATTTTATTCTACAGAAACTTTGTATGTTTCTTTTAAATAAAATTGCCTGTAAATAAAAACTAGTTTTTTTAACAATAGGAATCAGAATTCAGAAGTCCGAGTCATCCTAATACTAGGGAAGAGCTTGTCTAGTCGGCGGGAAAATCTCCTTACAATGAAAATTGGGTGTTTTGCAGGAAGTAAACCGAATGATGAAATCAATACTTCGGTTTCGGTTTTCCTTCATTCCTTAGTCGCTTACTATGACAATCATAATTTATGTATTTGGCATATATACATGTTTAACCACAGGTTAATATGGTCCTCAATCGTCTTGGAGAACAATCTATGGTATGACCCACGTCTTAGTAAATAGTCTATAGTATGAAAGTCGTCTTTCTTCACAGTCTCTGTCGTAACTATCTGCTTAGTGAACAGTCTCTGTCATAACGATCTACTTAGTGAACAGTCTGTCATAACGATCTACTTAGTGAACAGTCTCTGTCATAACGATCTACTTAGTGAACAGTCTCTGTCATGACAAACGTCATATTTTTAATTAATTAAAAAGCATCCAAAGTCTAGTACATATGGTAGTTCATAAATAACTTGTAAAACATATACTTCATATCTAAGTACATTTTGGTTCATGTGTGATAGTTCCATAATGTTAGAAATGATTAGGTTACCATTGAATGTTATTGAGCTTCAATACAGAAAAGGAATATTCTTACTCCTTTAGCGGAATTTTTTCCTTTGAAAAAGTTTCGCGCAGCTCGACAGATCAATAAAAACTGTGGTGATAACAGATAAAAATCCCAAACAGAAATTTTTATTTCAAGCATTATAGAATTACATTACAATTATCAAATTATGCTCCAGCATATAGCTTCTTATATAACTTTGTGAACGCGTGGTCGATATTGTGCCGGAAGAAACGCTTGAGTTGATAGGCTTTTCTCTTGTCATGGTCGTCTACTTGGCGTGATACTGCTACATACATTTGAACGATTAAAAAAAAAATTAGATGTCAAAGAACGGGCGATAGAGATGTCACTGAACGGCAGATAGAGAGGTCACTACACGGCAGATAGAGATGTCACTGAACGGCAGATAGAGAGGTCACTACACGGCAGATAGAGAGGTCAGTGAACGGCAGATAGAGAGGACTGTGAACGGCAGATAGAGATGTCACTGAACGGCAGATAGAGAGGTCACTACACGGCAGATAGAGAGGTCAGTGGACGGCAGATAGAGAGGTCAGTGAAACAGCAGATAAAGATGTCAGTAAACGGCAGATAGAGAGGTCAGTGAACAGCAGATATAGATGTCAAAACGGCAGATAGAGATGTCAGTGAACGGCAGATAGAGATGTCACTGAACGGCAGATAGAGAGGTCACTACACGGCAGATAGAGAGGTCAGTGAACAGCAGATAGAGATGGCAGTAAACGGCAGATAGAGAGGTCAGTGGACGGCAGATAGAGAGGTCAGTGAAACGGCAGATAAAGATGTCAGTAAACGGCAGATAGAGAGGTCAGTGAACAGCAGATATAGATGTCAGTAAACGGCAGATAGAGATGTCAGTGAACGGCAGATAGAGATGTCACTGAACGGCAGATAGAGAGGTCACTACACGGCAGATAGAGAGGTCAGTGAACAGCAGATAGAGATGGCAGTAAACGGCAGATAGAGAGGACTGTGAACGGCAGATAGAGATGTCACTGAACAGCAGATAGAGATGGCAGTAAACGGCAGATAGAGAGGACTGTGAACGGCAGATAGAGATGTCACTGAACGGCAGATAGAGAGGTCACTACACGGCAGATAGAGAGGTCAGTGAACGGCAGATAGAGAGGTCAGTGAACGGCAGATAGAGATGTCAGTAAACGGCAGATAGAGATGTCACTGAACAGCAGATAGAGATGTCAGTAAACGGCAGATAGAGATGTCAGTGAACGGCAGATAGAGAGGTCACTGAACGGCAGATAGAGATGTCACTAAACGGCAGATAGAGAGGTCACTGAACGGCAGATAGAGATGTCAGTAAACGGCAGATTGAGATGTCAGTAAACGGCAGATAGAGATGTCACTGAACAGCAGATAGAGAGGTCAGTGAACGGCAGATAGAGAGGTCACTGAACGGCAGATAGAGAGGTCAGTGAACGACAGATAAGAGGTCAGTGAACGGCAGATAGAGAGGACTGTGAACGGCAGATAGAGAGAACAGTGAAGGGCAGATAGAGAGGACAGTGAACGGCAGATAGAGATGTCAATGAACGGCAGATAGAGATGTCAGTGAACGGCAGATAGAGAAGTCAGTGAACGGCAGATAGAGAGGTCAGTAAACGGCAGATAGGGAGGTCAGTGAACGGCAGATAGAGAGGACAGTGAACGACAGATAGAGAGGTCAGTAAACGACAGATAGAGAGGACAGTAAACGGCAGATAGAGATGTCAGTGAACGGCAGATAGAGAGGGACAGTGAACGGCAGATAGAGATGTCACTGAAGGGGCGATAGAGATGTCAGTGAACGGCAGATAGAGAGGTCACTGAACGGCAGATAGAGATTTGACTAAACGGCAGATAGAGAAGTCACTGAACGGCAGATAGAGATGTCAGTAAACGGCAGATAGAGATGTCACTGAACAGCAGATAGAGAGGTCAGTGAACGGCAGATAGAGAGGTCACTGAACGGCAGATAGAGAGGTCAGTAAACGGCAGATAGAGAGGTAAGTAAACGGCAGATAGAGAGGTCAGTGAACGGCAGATAGAGAGGACAGTGAACGACAGATAGAGAGGTCAGTAAACGGCAGATAGAGATGACGGTAAACGGCAGATAGAGAGGTCACTGAACGGCAGATAGAGAGGTCAGTAAACGACAGATAGAGAGGTCAGTGAACGACAGACAGAGAGGTCAGTAAACGGCAGATAGAGAGGACAGTGAACGGCAGATAGAGAGGACAGTGAACGACAGATAGAGAGGTCAGTAAACGGCAGATAGAGAGGACAGTAAACGGCAGATAGAGAGGTCACTGAACGGCAGATAGAGAGGTCAGTAAACGACAGATAGAGAGGTCAGTGAACGGCAGATAGAGAGGTCATTAAACGGCAGATAGAGAGGTCAGTGAACGGCAGATAGAGAGGACAGTGAACGACAGATAGAGAGGTCAGTAAACGGCAGATAGAGAGGGAATGTAAACGGCAGATAGAGATGTCAGTGAACGGCAGATAGAGAGGACAGTGAACGGCAGATAGAGAGGACAGTAAACGGCAGATAGAGATGTCAGTGAACGGCAGATAGAGAGGGACAGTGAACGGCAGATAGAGAGGACAGTGAACGGCAGATAGAGAGGACAGTAAACGGCAGATAGAGATGTCAGTGAACGGCAGATAGAGAGGGACAGTGAACGGCAGATAGAGAGGACAGTGAACGGCAGATAGAGAGGGACAGTAAACGGCAGATAGAGATGTCAATGAAGAGGCGATAGAGATGCAAGTGAACTGGCTATATAGATGTCAATGAATTTTGTATTTCTGTCTTACTAAGGCCTACTTTGCCAGTCCTGGTAAGTAGTGCTATCGTCTAAAGCGGAGTCATGTGCAGTACACAGCTTAAATAATGTTAAACCTCCAAAAACAAAATCTTTCTAAACGGTTTTATATTGTCAAAGTAGATCATGTCGAAGTAAGGTGACCACGTGACACCTGTATATGAAGACATAATACTGGTGCAATCTAGATCCGATCACAGTAACGCTGGCTTAAGTTGCTGACTGATGACATATGGTGACATAATTAGTATGGATCTCTGAAGCATGTTGAACATAAAAACAGGAATTCTGAATGTTATCGAACGAATACACAGAGTCAGGGTCATTAACCAGTTCTCTAAAATGTTGACTTTCCTTAGTTGATGTTGAAGTACATTAGTATGTTATCAAATATTTAAACGTCGATGAAGGGTTCTAAGACTTGTGTTGTCAGTGAGTGGTCATAGTATCGTATCGCATAAGATAGAAATCGTTGTTTACTTTTCAAATATTATCTTTGATGTCTTGCCCTACCGCATTTTGGTATTTTTAACTGTTTTAACTCAGACGCTGGATCTTTCATCAAGGGCGAGTAATCTATGTGTCTGGTATAAGAAGATGTTTTCTTTGAGATAAAAAAAAATGATTTATTTATATTCGTTCTATAGATAAAACATTTCTATGATTGAGGAAACGGTATTTTATAAACCACGTTGTCTAGTGAGTGATAAAGGCTAAATACATAGTCACACCCGACACATATCACGCGGACGTGAAAGAGGGCGTCGACAAATGCATCCACGGCTTTTCCGCGAACAAGAGGCATAAATATCAAATCAATGTCAGTTTACCAGCAATGTTTGAAAATAGACTTTCAATCAACAGATAAACAAGGCAATACCCAGCGGAAAAATGCCCGGGAGCTAAAGCAGGGGTAAACTTCATGTAACGGAAATGTACTTTTTCATGTTTTTTCTGGTAGGAAACTTATTTTCTATCAGTTGTTGGTAACAATATATTTCGTTTAAACCGCGTTAATGACTATAGTGATTGCCTTTCTGAGACAGATAAAGCGTTGCTGTTGTCATAGAGTGTTGGCTAGTGTAACCTCAGGTCACGATCCCAGGGGCTTGTTTGAGGTTTATTGGATACCGATATTAAGACCAGTTGAGATGTGGATACCGATATTAAGACGCTGTGACACGCAGATACCGACATTAAGACCTGACGAGAAGTGGATACCGATATTAAGACCTGGTGAGAAGCGGATATCGATATTAAAACCTAGTGAGATGTGGACACCAATATTAAGACCTGGTGAGAAGCGAATACCGATATTAAGACGTAGTGAGACGCTGGTACCGATATTAAGACCTGATAAGAAGTGGATACCGATATGAAGACCTGGTGAGACGAGGATACTGATATTAAGACCTGATGAGAAGTGGATACCGATATTAAGACTTGATGAGATGTGGATACCGGTATTATAACATGGTGAGACATGGCTACCGACATTAAGACATGGTGAGACATGGATAACGACATTAAGACATGGTGAGACATGGATACCTATATTAAGACCTGATTAGAAGTGGATACCTATATTAAGACCTGATTAGAAGTGGATACCTATATTAAAACTAAATGGTATTTGGACCGTGTAAAACGTGGATACTAACATTGATCAGGTTTGGCCCGTTGATGTTAGACTTGATGGTTATGACTTCTTACCACTAAAACAGTTCAGGTTCCATCGGTACTGTACAAATACCTACATATTGCTTTATAATCAAAGTTGTGTAAAAAGCAGAGAGAAACTGAGATTTTATTTGTTTGTTTTTGGAGTCGCACGTCTTTCTTTTTTTTCAACTCGTAAATACACGTGAGTGTTTTATCAGGTGAGTTTGATGTGCTGCTCAGCTGTTATTAGCGTAAACCCGTCACGCTCTATAGAACGAAACACTAATGGCGGCGATCACTTCCGTTAAGACACTTTTAACTACGATTACGAAATGTTCATCCATCAAATTGTTACATACCGAAAAGTTCACTGACAGCCTGAAGGGAATTGTCCTATGAGATTAAGATTGCCAAATGGTTCAGCCATTTTGTTTTAGCCTTTCTAATTGAAAACTGATTCTTTTAAGCGCTATAATGGAGATAATGTACAAACGTATCCCCGAAACCTATCTATATTTAAAGTTGTTAGCAGAAGATTGATGATCTGTTTAATACCATGACCATTGTCGATCTGAAGTGAAGTTTAACTGGCGTCATTCCCCACATTCATCACGTTTTTTTCTGACGTCAGTTTTGTCTCGTGTGCGCATGCCTACTGGAACGGCACCGTCAAATAAAGAGTGAATGCCTCCACAACTTCCTACATTGTTAGGCCAAGTCATAACACTTTGTTGACCATTTCCTTGAATTATTCTACAACAGAATACGGACGGCGGGACAGATTAACCATAATATATATAGAATGTACTCCATAGCTCACTGATACCACGAATCACTCTGTTTATTACAATGTACAATGGCTGCTAATGCCCTACATACCTTGGCATTGCTGCCCCACTTACATGATCGTAAGACGAAACTAAAAATCTGGAATATGATGTTGTTTCATCCTTCTAAACTCTTTTTTTTCACCTAACGTCTCCCCTGCCACTGTCTTGGGAAGAAGACTTTGGATAGTGCTCCCTCGCCGAGACCTTCAGTACCATTTTCTATAAAATCTGGACACATCTCTCTTTGCTTAACGTTCAGTATTGAGGTAGTGTAACGACTTGTCTGTCCGTTGCCAGTTAAATGACCGTGAGGGTGTCTTAGGCAGTATACCTCTGTGTGGTAGCTCTTTAGTCAATGTCAGTTCTCCACACTTACAGGTAGGCTTACACGAACACTGGTGACAAACATCTTTAAGCTATCTGTATCAGTACATATGGTGATGAAAACCTCGAAGCAATCGACATCTACAGACAGAACATATTAAAACGAATACCTGGAAACTCTGTATCAACTACATTGGTGTGGACTACCTTAAAACTACCTGTGTCAGTAGATATGATGACGAAACACTTGAAGCATAACATATCGTTACATTAAATGACAAATGCTTGAAACATTTTATTCAAACAGAAGAATAAATGTTGGTACACTGCTTACAAGTGAGGTATATATTACAAACTATGGCTTATTAACCAAACAAGCATTATACAGATACTTCTCTGAAGGGGATTGGACAGTGCGACTTTAGGTGATATTATACGTAAATCACTCAACACTTTGTATACCGGACAATCGATAGAGTATATCAGTCTTCCACGACGAGTATTTCTCAGAAAAATAAAAGTGCGTTAATGTAGACAATCATCAGCGACATAACGGCGAGCGTTACTCTGCTCGGCAGATAATGTACGGCCTCTTTACTGTGTATGTTACCATAAATGGATCAAAATACAAGTGCTTGTTATTTTACGACCATCCTGTTGTTATTCAAACTCAATTCCCTTTCTGACAATAAACACGAGTCCCTGCCCTCGGGGACTGACTACTGTAATTGATGTCCCGCTCCCGTCCGGTGGCAGTCAGCTGGCCCTTACCCAGGGGACATCAAGTCTGTAACCACACTGCCTATATTACAGCCAGGAACCATTAACTGGTATAGTATACTGAGACAAATGACAATGAGCTAGAGGGTCTAACCAGGAGACTACCGATGAAGAGCCATTGTATGTATTGCTAGTAGAATCGAGCCCAGATCGTCACTAAGAAGGGACTTACAAAAGAATAACGGACAGGATCAGCGAAAAGCCATAAGTGGTTCGTGGGGAAACCTTGCGGCAGACAGATATGTCAATAAAACCCTTGGTTTGAGTACTGATGTCTGATTGAGTTAATCTATCGCATGTATTGTTTCAATGACAAACGTAGGTTTTTATTGACTGCAATCTCTACATCGTTCATGAATGTTTAAATTTCCTTAAGGAATTTCCACTTAGACGGTTAGAAAGCCACACCACATCGTCCAGACCGATCGCTGAAAAGACATTGCGTCGCTTTGGGAAAAGGTATAATAACAACCAAATACATATACTACCACGCAATGGTATCAGTTTGGAAAATGTTGTTTTGCACATTGATGCAGTAGTATATGCTAGTGAAGCCGGGTGGAGCGATGGAATCACGGTAACCTTAGCAATAGGACCACAGGGAGCTTATAACTTAATCAAATTAGGCTACTTCTGAAGTTGATGGTAATGTTATCTGACAATTGCTCTTCTGCCAGAGGATGGATTCTCGATACTGGCCCTGTTAGAGGATTCCACAAGTAATCGGTTAGACCAGATAAACATGGTCTGGAGATTTTAATATCGTGATTCGTTACTTCGTTTAACAAGATTAGTACTCCAAAGATACAGATAGATTCTGTCGCACAATCTTCGTCAGTTATACTATGGCTAGTCATTTCAACTTGTGGCGGCGAACCTGGACTACGAAGGCATATGCTTTCTTGGTCTTTCATTCTCAATGTAATAAGTATTATTTCTGTATAATGAAGTATCATACATTTACGTATATGTTGCTTCCAATAGTAGTTTGTGCAACCAAACACTACTGCTGTCCCTTGTAATTTCTAAAAAATCTATCGTCTCTCTTTAATCATTTAGTCTATCACTACTTAGACATTTTGTGGTGTATATGTCTGCAAATCAATATTCATGCATACATGTGTAATTAATTTAATAGGAGGGGCCTCTGTAATGTTTTGTGCTCTCTCGTTTAGCTTGTTTTCGCAGTAAGATGTGTTAACATACACAGGGGAGATAAATGTTTGTAAATGAACAACCTGCTCGACGATTTCGCAACTTTTTCAAATATTCTGGAACACCAACATGCTATCATAAACTCAACAATATATAGGGTATATCTTATGGTACGCGTTTGGTATCATGCATATTTCTCGAGTATGACAGAATTCCTATAGTTCCCAAAAGTACGAAAAATATGATTCAATCTTCGCTTCATTTGCCTCCAAACAGGAAAGTTGGTGAATTTCAATACAGTGACTAGAAAACGTTGCTCTGATAGGTCAAAACTACGAAAGTTTTATAATCACTGCAGTGATAGTGCAAGTTATTGTCACTGATAAGTATGTGATAACAAACCTGATAAACAACACTTATAAATTGGAGGAGAACAGAACGAAGAATTGTAGAACTTTAGTGGGTAAATCGTTGCTTTGTTACGATTTCAACTTTTTTTTCAAACTGTTTACAACGCAAAACAAAAATTTGCTTTTGTAATTGTTTTGATATTTCATGTATCTATTTTCTTTAAATGCTGAAGGATTCATCCGTGGAACATGTGAACAGGTAATGAATTATAAACAAATAACTGCTTATGCACATTAGTCGATGATGACGACACGGTAATGCCTGACGATGCTTTTAAAATCAATTCTAAAATATTTTAACTTGAAGTTTGACTCCAAAAATTTGTGAAAGTCGTCACCATCTGTCTCGAACTCAAGAAACCGTTCAGTAGTAGCTGGATTTACCAGTACAAAGTTGTATAATATTGTGTGTCGATCTAAGGGACTACTGACTGGCACCTCTACAGCTCTAACACAATGAATTGGATATTGGTATAGGGATACACAGGTAGTCTGCCAACGTCATCACATTCTTAACTTGTCGTTTGTTTCTGTACTCCCTATAGGAATGTAACAAAAATAATGAAGCACAGATGACAGTCTCCGTGCTACTATAAGTCAAATCTATTCTTATTCCACACCTAATCGCAATAGTTCGATTTCGGGGAACGCCCACAACACTCTGGTTTTAGCCTATAAATCACAAAAAGTTATTTTTAGAAACGTTTCTTTTTCAATAATAGAAAATCGGTCATCTTGAAGACAATGTTATTTTTCACACATGTATGACATCGTCATCTTCTCGGTATAATGTGTTAACCTTGTAGTCAACATCACATTGTCTGTAATGTGTCGAGGAGCTTCTACCTTATACAATTACCAGTAAGTACCTTCAATAGCTCATCCTGGAGTCATTTATAAACCGTTGATAAACTTTTATGGTAAACATTGGCGCCAGGACACCATTACTTCCAATTCCTTATTGCAAGCAGTAGAAGCAGCGGGGCGATTATGCAAAACATGAATTTCGTTCAATATTATACCGGAAATGACCACTAAAGCTCGCATCTCTATGTTCATTTCATTCGACAATGGTATCTTTGAGATGTAGGTGTTTTAAGGGCAAATTTGAAAGCAATGTTTATCAGAGACTTTGATGTAGATCCATCTATTCTAAGTCCGTGGTATTTAATTAGTCTTTCTTCATGATATTTTGCCATATTTAACATAATTAAGACACTAAGGTGGAAATTTAAGTATCATACAAGACAAATACTAAGTCTGATTATATACATGATATACTATTAATCTGTTGACAAGATTCTCCTTTTTATTAAAAAATCTCCAGACTAAAGTTCAGTGTTTGGATTTTTGTACTTCCTATACCATAGAGGTAGGGTTAAACATAAACAAAAACGACACGATATCACAATGAACGCTGACTGACAATGCCTCCGAAAAGTCGTGAACTTTGATGAATGTCTGAATACTACAATGCTTTGTAGTTTAGTTTTAAATCCACAGACAACGTCCTTGCTCAGAAGCATGATAGATGTTTTGTCCCACATTTTGTAATTGGGGGGGTCTTTGTACGAACAAAAGAAATGGCATTCTAACAGACAACATCGATTTTACTCTTTGTTTTTAGTGTGATTAATTCCAAGGTCACCCCTTCGGATCCGTTGTTAATTACCATTCACCTCTGCAGTGTGAATAATAGTCAAAGTCACCGTACCGATGTTAAGGATCACCAAGATCAGTTCTTAGATAGATGTAACCACGAAGTTAGATTTGGCAATGTGAACGAAGTTCACAGCGGACAAGCAACACTTACAACAAGATCGTCACTCACCTGTATGTTCTGATACAAGGAAATAATTATTTACCTGTCTATAATCTGAATAAACGAAATGCATCATAAAGTAGTCATATTTGATAACATATAAATTTCCCAGGAAATCGAGTCATGTCATCTCTCATTGTCTCGGGTACAGTTGTGGAATTGCACAACAATAGACTATGTGCAATGTCTGCACGATGTATATATATGTATGTAAACTATGAGTTTTCCTATCATGCGCACATCGTGCAGACATCGTGCGCACATCGTGCAGACATCATACGCACATCGTGCAGACATCGTGCAGACATCGTGCGCACATGTGCGATTCCACATCATTATATTGTACATACATCGGTATGTACTGTAAATCACAGCAGCTTGTTTACCAATCGTTTAAAGATAAATAAGTCAATCGATCAAAATGACGTATAGATACATGACATAAGGAATTATGTGAAGAGCACAACTTTATCTTATTTTCAGAACGAAAATAGACACCAACGAGCAGAAAACGTCCAAACTTATTACTTGGCTGAGAATTTACATGGAATTTGGAAACTGTTGTAGGACAATTGGGGCAATCCTTTCTCGAAACGTCGGAACAAACAGGAGGTCACTGCTGAGGGCGCGCAAGTGTAGTGCACTAACTGGATTGAGATATGACGATAATGCTGAGCAAAGAAAATATCTTAAGTTAAAATTTGTAAACAAAGTGACTCTAGTCAGCGTGTAGGTGCCATGTTCCTCTGAATCACCTTACACTGACCAGTACGAGAAAAGGAAAGGTCGGATCACTTCTAAATTGTAATACAAATGTATCAACATTCAAGATACAATAAAATAGAAATTTTATTTTAAGTCTCATATCTCAAACAAGGAATAAGATAAGCTCTGAAGCGATATTTTTGCGACAAACACGATCAAAAGAGAAAAAAGTATAAAGCGAAGCAAAGAAAACATGGCTATTACATATACAAATTATCACAGAAAGCTATAGCATAATAAAGTATACAGGAAAAACGTACACAGCAGGGCAGGTCTATCACAGGCAGTGATATGAACTATTATAACCAGAAATACTAAATAAGATTGTGAACAGCAGTGAACACCTGTTTGTCATTGACAGACTGTCCAGCATTCTGTACCAGGAGGTGAGACCAACTCAACAACAGTCATATCAAACGTCCTAATGATATATAGAAAAAAAAGAGATCGAAATTAATGAAAGAGAATACACGACAAACACAAGTTTATATTAAAGGAAGGGTTAATGAGTCTTACCGAGAAAGCGAGATAGTGATACACTGAAGTGTCGAGCACTTCAGTGGGCTTGTGTTGTATATTATGAAGCACGACTTCAACATGAATTACAATTCGTGTAGAAATCCAGCTCACAGCAAGAGCTCTGGTGAAAATTGCAAATACATGTACTGTTTTAGATGCCAACGCCCATCGTTTTTCCTGTTACACGTATTTATTGTTGTTGGTGAACTGTACAGTGGATGTTGTAAATACAGCACAATATGGTGAGAGGATCACTAAGTGGAGGAGTAGGGAGTTTTGGTGGTAGGGGGAGGGCTGTGCGGGTAGGAGTGGGCGATCAGATATTGTTTTATAATCAAAATATATTGCATATGCACGGTATATTTTGAGATCGAATGATAACTGTTGATCAATATCTAGAGGTATCCCATTATTTTACTGAGTCTAACACAAACACATGTAGCCGATATTTGTGTGAGTTTTAAGTTTTATTATAATCTCACAAAGGTCTACAAATCTTCACTATTATACATAGCAAAATGTATAAGTGACACCAAATCAGATAAGCGTTGTCTACATTTCAGAAAACGTACAATCAACTGAGGGTCACTAATTGGTCGTATTTTCACGTATCTACGTAAAGCTTATTTCAGGAAAGGTCATCTCTACATTGTGTGATTCTTACAAGGCCATTGTCAATTACACTAAAGTGGCGACCCGATCTTCATTGCTGATACCAATATCACCTCTCCATTGAGACTTCTATACTTTACTTTATTGTGCCAGTGTTTCGGTTTGTAACACATACCTTTAGGGTACAGATCCATTTTAACTAATAACCACAAAGAAATGTATGTTGTAACATTTAAATAAAAGATCCGGCGTAAGAGATAACGATTTTAATATCGTGATTGAATTAGGGGAACTAGTTACAATCAGTGTGTTTTTAGATACTGAAATTTATTTGTAACACTCCTATTATTTACATGACGTGTTCTTTATCTATCAAGATTGTGTATAAAAATATTTCATAATGCCACGTACAGATATCGACTGAAAAATATATAAACGTTATTCCAATGATGTTACACCCTCAATATTTTGCAACGCCTTTCAGTGGTATACGAATTCCGTGGTGCATGGTATTCGATGGTGAAGATTAAGTGGTGCATGGTATTAACATGTAGTTGTCCAAGTATGACCTGGCCCCACTTGTATAAAACATATCAACTTGAGATTTCCTCAAGTCGAGATTTTCCTCAGCTAATATCTCCTTGAAAATATCTTGTATGAAAATTCCTCAAGGAATTTCAGGACATCCTAGCCGATGACTTCCTCCTGTTCCTTGAAAAAAAATTTATACAAGCCGTTTTTGAGGAGATATCAGCTGAGGAAAATCTCGACTTGAGGAAATCTCAAGTTGAGATGTTTTATACAAGTGGGGTCTGGTGCATAATACTCGGTGTTGTGAGTATAACATAATGTACAGTAATCGGTAGTTTGAGTATTCCGGGGTGCTTGTATTTGGTGGTGTGAGTATTCTGTGGTGCATGACATCAGGTTATGAGGGTTTTGTGTGGTGCATGATATTCCATTATTTTAGTAAACTGTGGTGCATGATATTCGGCGGTGTGGGTATTCCATGGTGAATGGTATTCAGTGGTGTGGGTATTCCATGGTGAATGGTATTCGGTGGTGTGGGTATTCCATGGTGAATGGTATTCGGTGGTGTGGGTATTCCATGGTGAATGGTATTCGGCGGTGTGGGTATTCCATGGTGAATGGTATTCGGCGGTGTGGGTATTCCATGGTGAATGGTATTCGGCGGTGTGGGTATTCCATGGTGAATGGTATTCGGCGGTGTGGGTATTCCATGGTGAATGGTATTCGGCGGTGTGGGTATTCCATGGTGAATGGTATTCGGCGGTGTGGGTATTCCATGGTGAATGGTATTCGGCGGTGTGGGTATTTCATGGTGAATGGTATTCGGTGGTGTGGGTATTCCATGGTGAATGGTATTCGGCGGTGTGGGTATTCCATGGTGAATGGTATTCGGCGGTGTGGGTATTCCATGGTGAATGGTATTCGGCGGTGTGGGTATTCCATGGTGAATGGTATTCGGCGGTGTGGGTATTCCATGGTGAATGGTATTCGGCGGTGTGGGTATTCCATGGTGAATGGTATTCGGCGGTGTGGGTATTTCATGGTGAATGGTATTCGGTGGTGTGGGTATTCCATGGTGAATGGTATTCGGCGGTGTGGGTATTCCATGGTGAATGGTATTCGGCGGTGTGGGTATTCCATGGTGAATGGTATTCGGCAATGTGGGTATACCGTCCGTGTTGTATGATATTCTATGAAGTCGTTTTCAGTGTTTAAAAGTTTCTGATATTACACCAGATGTGATACAGCGGGACATTTGTTCAATATCTTAAATTATCTTTATGCTATAAAAATCAATCATTTGTTTATACGTGTATGAACCTGGATGGTTTTATGAGTCAGAAACGAGACTCCGGAGAGAAGTGATGTAACTTTTAATATAGGTTGAATTCTCAGAATTCAGAACAAATGTGGAATGTCGATACGAAATACGATAAAAAACTCACAGTAGCCAAATGGACATCTATCGTCTTTCCGGATATGGATCCACGCCAGTGCTTGATTCTGACTGTGGTGATTGCAAGTACCCTTGGGTTTCTCGAAAGGATGATAATGACATTGTTTTATGATGGTTGATATCTGCCCACTTGAAAAGTCTAAAAAGTCTGGCGTCTATATAAAGCTAGGTAATAACTGTCAATACGTATTACCCCTTTTTTCTAAATGTATGTAAACGTGTTAAAGCAGTAATAGTGATACATCGACAAATGTCCGCTCCAGAGAGACTTGTATAACAGGAGTGCATCAGGTAACTCTAGATCTTTTACATTTACACGGTGATATATAAACTAAGCACAAATGTGCGTGGTTTACGATACTGTGAAGTTGTTTCGCTGACAGGAATTTTCGCGGTTTGGATAGATTTGATTATTTCTAGCGATTTTTCTTTCTTTTTTTTTTTTTTTGTGGTACCTATATGCAGAAATATAAAGTATTACAAAACAGACAATATGGTTCCATATTTTTGGCGAATTATTTCTATCAGGTAAATCATATTTCTAGTTAAGTTATATTTGCAGTTTTTAATCGAATTGGTAAAGTTTCAACGCCCTTACCTCATTTGGACTGCTCACAGAATCAGTATGTAGACTGGAACTATATCTTATAGTTGGAATACAGCCGTGCTAATTGCGAAAATGAAAACATCACAAAAATAACCGCTTATAGCAGTATCTACGCCACATGGTGCGGGACAACAATGGCGTTAGTATTGCCGACACATACGGTTTGCGATACAATTCACTATCCCTTTTAATAGATTGCACTATCGATAATGTGGCATTTATCTGAGTGTAAATCAAGTTTAAATCGGCACAAGACAGCAACAATGAACCATCTTCTGTATACCATCCTCTACTTGTACCTACCAGACATTAGTTGGTCTACATTGGTCATGTATACAACATGTTGTGCCTTTCACTTCGTTACAGTGAATTAATGGGGTAGACGTGAAGATTTGATCATTGTGAGTGCATAAAGTTTACAATAGGAAGTGAATATCCACTAAAAGCTCGTGATTTCCTCGACTGTAGATTACTTCGATCGGTCAAGGGAAAGAGATTCTCCGTCTAGAGTATGTAACGTAAGGTGATCGGAATTACGAAAAAGTCATATATTAGTTAAATACACGGCTTATGTTTTATCATTCTTATGTCCGGAGACAGCAGAGTAACTTTAAGGAGATAAATATGGGTTATTTTTAGTTGTCTTTTGTCGACGGCCCCGTACAAACCAAGTACGGTGCCAAACATAAGCACTTAACATGCTAATTTAGAGTCTATCTTGCAACTTTCTTCAATCTTCCCTGCACTATCCAGATTGACCTATGGTTTATTAGTTACATACATTCTAAACCTGCAGTAAACCTGTTTATGATATTGAATGTCCCCTGTGTTTTTTTTCTCTAAATATGTTGGTGAAACAAAAGGACAGTTGAGACAATGTATGAATGGTCATCGTTCAGCAGTAAACCATGCAGAGAGGAAATGTTTCGATCAACATTTTGACCTCCCTTATTAAGATTCGTTGAGAGTCCGCTTTCGGAAAGAAATACTATGGTGCTTATAACGTTATATATAGCACCCCATTCGGTATGCAACATGAGGAACCCTATATTAGACTCATTGGCAGTGCTGCGCCACATGTTTTCAATGACCGCATGGAATTGCCTAATCCCGAATGCAGTAACACAGACATTATGGCTTTATTCACCTCTCAATGGAGTCAAGGGCTAGCGGTATTACAATAAATCTACCGGATACGCTGTTAAGCTTGAAACCTTCATACAGTCTGTACAGAAGCCATTTAGTGTCCATCTTTCGAACTACGTTGTATTCGCTTCCTTTCTACGTGTTTCAATAATTTTAGCTTCAGTGTTAAGCTTTTCATGGTGAGTTTTTGAAACTAGCTTGAAATTATCGATGTAGCACAAAGCAGGCTTCATAAAGCCCCAGGTTTTCAGCAATTCGGCAATGGATTTAGTTTATTACAGATGATCAGCTACAATTTATTAGTTTACGAATGGTTTCCATAGTTCTTTAAAATTGGTTCCATTTTTAAAACTTAGTGTTACTTTTCCAGCCTTTCGTGTTGATATTATATTATTCGTGATGACAGTCACGAGAGTAGTAACACACCTCCACCAATATATCAGGTGTTCAAATGCTTTTGTGATGGAGTCAACTTTATTGTTTTTGGCATTGCAAATAATCACAGACCTCAAGAGAGGGTGAAAAACTGCAAAATACAGAATAAAACAATGTGTCAAAAATTTAGGAGTAAATATAAAATGTGCAGCTTGGAATTTAATATTTTATACTAATCACACTAATCACATCTATTAACTTGGAGTGGTTTCATATACATGCATATAAATATACTATGTAGTCCCGTTACCGTAATCGGAGGCGCAAAAAAAATTAGCATCTATGTCAACCTAATCTAAAGTGTTAAACTAAATCCACTATTTGGAATCACAATTTGTTGAAAGAAACGAAATTATGATTAAATTTTCCCTAGCATGTTATAAAAAATAAACGAGTATTGTCCGAATGGATTTAACCTGAAGATCTATTTTTAAATCTAGGTATTACTTATTACATTACAGTGTATTACTAATAAATTGGATTGAACTGGAATCAAATATTTGAGTATAAACTGATATCAGATAGGAATGATGCAATAAACTTACACGATAGTTGCCATAAGATGTTTTGAGTGTCAAGAAGCATGCATGGTGCAGCTATATAGCAAAAGAGTGGTAAAAAAGGGAGATAACTCTAAGTATAAACTGAAAAGGAAGGTAGCAAGACAGCACAGCTTTACTGTACGGACCATCAGCCTTCCTTATTCGATTAGCTAAAACTTTCCTTACAGCGTCCTCTGTGTCTACAACCACAGACTTAGATACAGATACACAGTTGTGGGATCGTACAAATTGTAGAACGCACAACGTTACACAATGTGCGATATGCGCACGATGTCTGCACGATATGTATGCGTGATAGACGGACGAAATTTGCTTTCGCACATCTGTGCGAACGAGGTATTATTCTAGCGCATAGAAGTGCGATTCTGTCGTGGATGATATAATTTTCAAAATGACTTATAAATAAGTGAGGGAAAGGGTTTATTTATTTTTGAAATATATAAGAGTACAACTAAGTATATTTCCTTATTCAGACATATATCAATATGACAGACAAATATAAATCTATCTAGTACAGACTGAATTGTTATATACACTTGAAAATAAGAGTGTTATCCACGAGACCAGTCATAGCGTACAGACACTCATTATGTATGCATTATATATATGTAAACATGAAATGAACGAATTTTTTGTTTCGAAAAGGATCACCTGATATTTCTTTCCGTCAGGAAGGAAGCTTCTGTATTTCTCTCAATATACTATCATTTTGTTAACAAAACATGTATATGTACATCGTATGCAGGTAACTTTTAAGTATTCTGTTTGTTTTAGGTATTGGGTTGTCGGAGACTCACCACTCGACACTCTCTGAGTTGTGAAATTATACTCTAGAAAAACCTAATTATGCAGTCTAATCAAAATGAAATTTTCAATTATCAGTTACATGTTAATGCTTCTGTGATCGCTATTTCGTCACAACTAAACGACTTTTTCGTGTAATTTTCAAACCGTAATGTTTTTATCAAACCGGACAATTCTACACTAGATACTGTACACTGTGTGTAACTTTCCTCGATGTTCGTAAAGGACCATTTTTAAAGGCATTTGAAGTCCCATTTCTCTAGTGCGTGATTCTAAATATTGCTTCCATGATTTATATATATACAATGTATATATATATTCTTATCTTAACATATCACCAAACGAGACAGTATGACGAGAGAAAATGCGTCGACAGCAGTGATAAAGACGGTAGTCACATGTTTGGTGTGAAATGCAATTTTCCAAAGAACATTGCACACAATTACAGCTTAAACTTTGTTCAGCATAGGTTTTAAACCATTTGTCATTTCACAATTTCCACCATCAGGAATACACGTATACTTGAAATTTCAATTCACTCAAGCATCGGATGTTTTTTCATCCTACGACAATTGTTTCACCATTTGAAACCTTTCTATCACTTACACTGATTTGCTGTCCTGAACCTCGAATTATCCTAGAACTTCATAACTATTCTCCGCTTTGTAGCTAATTCAGTGGCTGTTTATGTTCTCGGCCACTTTAAGCGGGACACCGTATTGTTTACAATAAGAAGCTCTTAAACGCATGCGCAGTTTAATCGCTGATTTAGCTGTGTTAATAGCTTACATAATGATACACGCGATATTTCAGTTTGGATACAGTGTTATGGTCATCAGATGCACCTTTCTTGAAGTTGAAAGTGTTAGCTGTGAGTAACGTTTTCATAGAATTGTGTTGATACGGTCCTTTTGAAATTCCAGAACATAAATATCTTGTGGAATTTAAATGCTAGAACGATCGATCTCATCTGACAGTGAAAGGTATGTCGATTCCCGCCTGTTTTACAGCCCACTCACCTCCTCATCGATCGGTGCTATTTAGATATAAATTGTACGTCTTAAAATAATAGTTTTCGATTTCCAGCAAATCTGTAGGCAGAACACTACTTTATATGGAAGTGTCTGATTTACAATACGTAACAGATAATGATAGTCCTGTACAGATGTAGATCGTACCGGAAGGGTCACAGGTACCTTTCCCTGCGTGATGTACGAGCCGTCAAAGTCATCATTCGTCTCGGCTCTGACACGTATTGTACATTATCTTTACTGAACAAAAACCTTAACTTGAACATTTTGAGAGTGCATGTGACGTTTTATTAAAAAAAAAAAAAAAAAACAACGATTGCAAAACAGTAATATATTTGCTGAAATTAGAGACCATATTGTCCCTTTTAGTTATATATAACGTCTTGTTTTTCTATTTCAAATTGATATAGAGAAGTGGAAGTATTGGCCAACTTGGCGTGAGATAGGACTAGGAAACAATTAAATGATAAGCAGAAATATACAGGGGAAACTTCCCGCGTCGATAAGTTAAATTCGACAGACTTGGACATATGGATAATATCATAAATAAGTAATAAGTTATCTCCCTTGGCAGGTCATCTATCAGAACCCCACAGCCGATATGGGATGCCAGCGCCTTGGCTCTGCCTAGCATTGTTTCTCCTCGGACAGACCAAATCTCCACAGCTATTACTGCCACAAATATACATATGAATTTATGCAGTTGTCATTTCTAGTTTGATTCCTGTCAAAGCTAATTAATGGTAGGGTAAGATGATATCTGTAATACTCCCGATGTCTATAGAACCAATAACGGCCAGCGAGCGGCGATTTCTCTCTAAAGACTACCAGTGGCCAGCAGCGTACCCGACATTGTGCTATCTGGCCTTCCGCCCCGCACGCTATGTATAATACTAGCATATAAAGCTCGCAAGGCAATAGATTTTACATAACAGCCGGAGGACTTGAGAGACATTAGTCGGGGTAATTCAGGGAACTCAGCGGAAGATAACGTTGATTTTGGTAATAGATTTACAATGTTTACGTATTTCTGGTCAATTTACATTCCCAAGACAGGGAATAATTTGCCATTCGTCTGTCATGCTGCCAATATAACGGTTATAATATCAAGTATATTCCTGTCTGCATTGACCACGGAAGACGTTCTACTTATTGTCGATAATGTTTTTAATTCTTTACAACACAATCCGAAAGAGATGGACTCGATAAGACATATCTCGGTCGGAAGCAGTGTTAAACGTAAGCCTGCTATTCCATGTAAAGAGTGCACCGAGTTGATGTTCCTGATCACAACATTTTATGTGTATGTCAACTTTCTTTTCGACATTAAAAAGGACAAAGTGTATTATGAAAGTCTTGTTTATTTTCTAATACACCTAATGGTATGATAAATTATTATCATTTCCTAGCTTTCACAACATGTTACCTGATACTCTGTTTTCTTTCTTAGTCTGCTTCGTATAACAGGTAACTGATAACTGATATTCTGGCTTTCCGAGTTCATTTGTGTACGGCATGTTGTTAGTTATATAAAATCCGTTGTCATATCAAGATAGAATAAAACGTGGTTTTTTTTAGAACAAAAGATATATCACTTTGGTATAGAACATGTCTTCTATACGGCCAAGATAAATGACAATAAAACTGAAAATATACATTGATATATATATATATATATTTTTAAAGAAAAGAGATAAAGACAAAAATAAGAAAAAATAAAATAAATAGATAAATGAAAATGGAAACATAAATAAACCAAAATGACTTTTTGATGATATTTTAATACAGTGACAGCGAAAAACCTAGATGTTTTACAAAAGATACGCCGTTTTATATGTCTTTAGATATATATAATCCTAGTACCATGAAAGCCGGATGAACAATAAAACTGCATTCATCATACTACTGTTCCATCTCTCTGGGACGCTAAGCAAGTAATGCTTGAACAAAAAACGTGACAGAATAAAAAACAAAAACAAAAAACAAAGGGAGTTCAGAAATTAGAATCTACGAAACCTCTGTTTGATATAAAAGCACACCTTTCCATATAAGTTGTATTACTAACATAACTGAACATCTCTGAACCATTAACAAACCTTTCACATAATAACATTTGAATATTAATTTACAACTATCAATTGATTTTAAAATCATTTGCCTTAGATTTCTTTTCATGTTTATACTGTAGTAAACGGAATTGTGAAATAAAACCAATCTTAAACTCGGTCTAAGGTAGACAACTCTTAATTTCAAGACAGATAATTTGCGTGTTTCTTAAATTGATTAAGAGATCATTTATGAACGTGACATTATTTACTTAGTAAGACCACGATTGACATTGTACATGGTAGATGAAGCAGAGGATGGTTTCTCTCCCAGAACTCTAGATCTTATTCGCCTTGTCTTTTTCGTACTTTTTCATTTGGAAGTCTCTGTGTTAATCTCTCTTTTTTAATTCTGCCCTAGTTTTATGGAGTTGAGTTTGGATTACAACATGTTCCAATGTTGACATTTTCTAGTTGTTATTTTTAGCAGAAACATCCATGTATGATGGCAACGCAAGTCATAGATACGTTAAAACATCGTTTCTGAGACGTTTTATAATGTTAGTATAAAAAAGGTACTGGTGAATAACGTACCTAGACATTAACCTAACATGGATACAATGTAAGTCTAACTATGAATGAAACAGCTGTTCCTTTCCTTAAGGCTTCCCGAGGTTAATAATAATAAAACAAAAGTTTAGAAAGATAAGTGTTTATACTTAGCGGTATCCTCTATGAAGCGTTATTTGTCTTTTGCACTAAGGTTAGATATGCCTATGTTTCTTACACATAACTGATCGCCGTTAAACTCAAACTCTGACATACATGTATATTAGGAGTTTCCTGAGACCCAGTTCGTATGATACGTTGATATAGACGTAGGACGACTGGGAAACCATGTATATTAGGAGTTTCCTGAGACTCAGGACGTATGATACGTTGATATAGACGTATGACGACTGGGAAACCATGTATATTAGGTGTTTACTGAGACTCAGTTCGTATGATACGTTGATATAGACGTATGACGACTGGGAAACCATGTATATTAGGTGTTTACTGAGACTCAGTTCGTATGATACGTTGATATAGATGTAAGACGACTGAGTAACCATGTATATTAGGTGTTTACTGAGACTCAGTTCGTATGATACGTTGATATAGACGTATGACGACTGGGAAACCATGTATATTAGGAGTTTCCTGAGACTCAGGACGTATGATACGTTGATATAGACGTAGGACGACTGGGAAACCATGTATATTAGGAGTTTCCTGAGACTAAGGACGTATGATACGTTGATATAGATGTAAGACGACTGGGAAACCATGTATATTAGGAGTTTCCTGAGACTCAGGACGTATGATATGTTGATATAGACGTATGGCGACTGGGAAACCATGTATATTAGGTGTTTCCTGAGACTCAGTTCGTATGATACGTTGATATAGACGTATGACGACTGGGAAACCATGTATATTAGGAGTTTCCTGAGACTCAGGACGTATGATATGTTGATATAGACGTATGACGACTGGGAAACCATGTATATTAGGTGTTTCCTGAGACTCAGTTCGTATGATACGTTGATATAGACGTATGACGGGACTCACCAGTGAAACTTCAGAATTGACTTGATGACACAAAGGATTTACCAGTGATACTAGGTAAGCCAAAGGACTCACCAGTGATACTAGGCTCCTAAGGACTCACCAGTCATACTCACCAGTCATACTAGGGGCCAAAGGACTCACCAGTGAAACTAGGAGCCAAAGGACTCACCAGTGATACTAGGCGCCAAAGGACTCACCAGTGATACTAGGCACCCAAGGACTCACCAGTCATACTAGGGGCCAAATGACTCACCAGTGAAACTAGGAGCCAAAGGACTCACCAGTGATACTAGAAGCCAAAGGGCTCACCAGTGATACTAGGCACCTAAGGACTCACCAGTGATACTAGGGGCCAAAGGACTCACCAGTCATACTAGGGGCCAAAGGACTCACCAGTCATACTAGGGGCCAAAGGACTCACCAGTGATACTAGGAGCCAAAGGACTCACCAGTGATACTAGGAGCCAAAGGACTTACCAGTGGTACTAGGGCCAAAGGACTCAACAGTGATACTAGGAGCCAAAGGACGCACCAGTGATACTAGGCGCCAAAGGACTCACCAGTGATACTAGGCACCTAAGAACTCACCAGTCATACTAGGGGCCAAAGGACTCACCAGTCATACTAGAAGCCAAAGGACTTACCAGTAATACTAGGGGCCAAAGGACTTACCAGTAATACTAGGGCCAAAGGACTCACCAGTGATACTAGGAGCCAAAGGACTCACCAGTAATACTAGGAGCCAAAGGTCTCACCAGTGATAGTAGGAGCCAAAGGACTCACCAGTCATACTAGGGGCCAAAGGACTCACCAGTCATACTAGAAGCCAAAGGACTCACAAGTGAAACTAGGAGCCAAAGGACTCACCAGTGATACTAGAAGCCAAAGGACTCACCAGTCATACTAGAAGCCAAAGGACTTACCAGTGTTACTAGCGGCCAAAGGACTCACCAGTCATACTAGGGGCCAAAGGACTTACCAGTCATACTAGAAGCCAAAGGACTTACCAGTGATACTAGGGGCCAAAGGACTCACCAGTGATACTAGGCGCCAAAGGACTCACCAGTGATACTATTAGACAAAGGGCTCACCTGTGATACTAGGGGCCAAAGTACTCACCAGTGATACTAGGAGCCAAAGGACTCACCAGTGATACTAGGCACCTAAGGACTCACCAGTCATACTAGGGGCCAAAGGACTCACCAGTGAAACTAGGAGCCAAAGGACTCACCAGTCATACTAGGGGCCAAAGGACTCACCAGTGATACTAGGGGCCAAAGGACTCACCAGTCATACTAGGGGCCAAAGGACTCACCAGTGATACTAGGGGCCAAAGGACTCACCAGTGAAACTAGGAGCCAAAGGACTCACCAGTGAAACTAGGCACCAAAGGACTCACCAGTCATACTAGGGGCCAAAGGACTCACCAGTGAAACTATTAGCCAAAGGACTTACCAGTGATACTAGGAGCCAAAGGACTCACCTGTGATACTAGGGGCCAAAGGACTCACCAGTGATACTAGGAGCCAAAGGACTCACCAGTGATACTAGGAGCCAAAGGACTCACCAGTGATACTAGGGGCCAAAGGACTCACCAGTGATACTAGGAGCCAAAGGACTTACCAGTGATACTAGGGGCCAAAGGACTCAGCAGTGAAACTAGGAGCCAAAGGACTCACCAGTGAAACTAGGAGCCAAAGGATTCACCAGTGATACTAGGGCCAAAGGACTCACCAGTGATACTAGGGGCCAAAGGACTGACCTGTGATACTAGGGCCAAAGGACTCACCAGTGATACTAGGGGCCAAAGGACTCACCAGTGAAACTATTAGCCAAAGGACTTACCAGTGATACTAGGGCCAAAGGACTCACCAGTGATACTAGGGGCCAAAGGACTCACCAGTGAAACTAGGGCCAAAGGACTCACCAGTGATACTAGAAGCCAAAGGACTCACCAGTGAAACTAGGAGCCAAAGGACTCACCAGTGATACTAGGGGCCAAAGGACTCACCAGTCATACTAGGGGCTAAAGGACTCACCAGTCATACTAGGGGCCAAAGGACTCACCAGTGAAACTAGGAGCCAAAGGACTCACCAGTCATACTAGGGGCCAAAGGACTCACCAGTCATACTAGGGGCCAAAGGACTTACCAGTGATACTAGGGCAGTGATACCATAAGGACTCACCAGTGATAATAGGGGGACTCACCAAGGACTCACCAGTGATACTAGGGGCCAAAGGACTAACATCAAAATATATATCAGTATAAAGTGCCAAAGGACTCACCAGTCATACTAGGGGTCAAAGGACTTACCAGTCATACTAGAAGCCAAAGGACTTACCAGTGGTACTAGGGCCAAATGACTCAACAGTGATACTAGGGGCCAAAGGACTCACCAGTGATACTTCATGTAGAGGTTAACGTAATAGTGTTTGTTGTAAGCTGGTAGGAGTATCTCTGCTGTACATCCCTCATGTAGAGGTTAACGTAATAGTGTTTGTTGTAAGCCGGTAGGAGTACTCTGCTGTACATCCCTCATGTAGAGGTAAACGTAATAATCTTTGTTGTAAGCCGGTAGGAGTACTCTGCTGTACATCCCTCATGTAGAGGTAAACGTAATAATCTTTGTTGTAAGCCGGTAGGAGTACTCTGCTGTACATCCCTCATGTAGAGGTAAACGTAATAATCTTTGTTGTAAGCCGGTAGGAGTACTCTGCTGTACATCCCTCATGTAGAGGTAAACGTAATAATCTTTGTTGTAAGCCGGTAGGAGTATCTCTGCTGTGCATCCTTCATATAAAGGTTAACGTAATAGTGTTTATTGTAAGCTGGTAGGAGTATCTCTGCTGTACATCCTTTACATACAGGTTAACGTAATAGTTTTTGTTGTAAGCCGGTTGGAGTACTCTGCTGTACATCCTTCTGGTAGAGGTTAACGTAATAGTTTTTGTTTTAAGCCGGTAGGAGTATCTCTGCTGTACGTACTTTAGGTAGAGGTTAACGTAAAAGTCTCTGTTGTAAGCTGGTAGGAGTACTCTGCTGTACATCCCTCATGTAGAGGTTAACGTAATAGTGTTTGTTGTAAGCTGGTAGGAGTATCTCTGCTGTACATCCCTCATGTAGAGGTTAACATAATAGTGTTTGTTGTAAGACGGTAGGAGTATCTCTGCTGTACATTCTTCATGTAGAGGTTAAAGTGATAGTTTTTGTTGTAAGACGGTAGGAGTATCACTGCTTTACATCGTTCATATAAATGTTAACGCTAAAGTCTTTGTTGTAAGCTGGTAGGAGTATCTCTGCTGTACATACTTCAGGTAGAGGTTAACGTAATAGTGTTTGTTGTAAGCTGGTAGGAGTATCTCTGCTGTACATCCTTCATATAGAGGTTAACGTAATAGTGTTTGTTGTAAGCCGGTAGGAGTATCTCTGCTGTACATCCTTCATATAGAGGTTAACGTAATAGTGTTTGTTGTAAGCTGGTAGGAGTATCTCTGCTGTACATCCTTCATATAGAGGTTAACGTAATAGTGTTTGTTGTAAGCTGGTAGGAGTATCTCTGCTGTACATCCTTCATATAGAGCTTAACGTAATAGTGTTTGTTGTAAGCCGGTAGGAGTATCATTGCTGTACATCCTTCTGGTAGAGGTTAACATAATAGTGTTTGTTGTAAGCCGGTAGGAGTATCTCTGCTGTACATCCTTCATATAGAGGTTAACGTAATAGTGTTTGTTGTAAGCTGGTAGGAGTATCTCTGCTGTACATCCTTCATATAGAGGTTAACGTAATAGTGTTTGTTGTAAGCCGGTAGGAGTATCTCTTTGCTGTACATCCTTCATATAGAGGTTAACGTAATAGTGTTTGTTGTAAGCTGGTAGGAGTATCTCTGCTGTACATCCTTCATATAGAGGTTAACGTAATAGTCTTTGTTGTAAGCCGGTAGGAGTATCTCTGCTGTACATCCTTCATATAGAGGTTAACGTAATAGTGTTTGTTGTAAGCTGGTAGGAGTATCTCTGCTGTAAATCCTTCAGGTAGAGTTTAACGTAATAGTTCTTGTTTTAAGCCGGTAGGAGTATCTCTGCTGCACATCCTTCATGTAGAGGTATAAAGTGATATAAATTTGTTGTAAGACGGTAGGAGTATCACTGCTTTACATCGTTCATATAAATGTTAACGTAATAGTCTTTGTTGTAAGCTGGTAGGAGTAGCTCTGCTGTACATACTTCAGGTAGAGGTTAACGTAATAGGTTTTGTTCTAAGCTGGTAGGAGTATCTCTGCTGTACATCCTTCACGTAGAGGTAAACGTAATAATCTTTGTTGTACATCCTTCATATAGAGGTTAACGTAATAGTCTTTGTTGTAAGCCGGTAGGAGTATCTCTGCTGTACATCCTTCATATAGAGGTTAACGTAATAGTGTTTGTTGTAAGCTGGTAGGAGTATCTCTGCTGTACATCCTTCATATAGAGGTTAACGTAATAGTGTTTGTTGTAAGCCGGTAGGAGTATCTCTGCTGTACATCCTTCATATAGTGGTTAACGTAATAGTCTTTGTCGTAAGCCGGTAGGAGTATCTCTGCTGTACATCCTTCATATAGAGGTTAACGTAATAGTGTTTGTTGTAAGCTGGTAGGAGTATCTCTGCTGTACATCCTTCATATAGAGGTTAACGTAATAGTCTTTGTTGTAAGCTGGTAGGAGTATCTCTGCTGTACATCCGTCATATAAAGGTTAACGTAATAGTGTTTGTTGTAAGCTGGTAGGAGTATCTCTGCTGTAAATCCTTCAGGTAGAGTTTAACGTAATAGTTTTTGTTTTAAGCCGGTAGGAGTATCTCTGCTGCACATCCTTCATGTAGAGGTTAAAGTGATAGTTTTTGTTGTAAGACGGTAGGAGTATCACTGCTTTACATCGTTCATATAAATGTTAACGTAATAGTCTTTGTTGTAAGCTGGTAGGAGTAGCTCTGCTGTACATACTTCAGGTAGAGGTTAACGTAATAGGTTTTGTTCTCAGCTGGTAGGAGTATCTCTGCTGTACATCCTTCACGTAGAGGTAAACGTAATAATCTTTGTTGTACATCCTTCATATAGAGGTTAACGTAATAGTCTTTGTTGTAAGCCGGTAGGAGTATCTCTGCTGTACATCCTTCATATAGAGGTTAACGTAATAGTGTTTGTTGTAAGCTGGTAGGAGTATCTCTGCTGTACATCCTTCATATAGAGGTTAACGTAATAGTGTTTGTTGTAAGCCGGTAGGAGTATCTCTGCTGTACATCCTTCATATAGTGGTTAACGTAATAGTCTTTGTCGTAAGCCGGTAGGAGTATCTCTGCTGTACATCCTTCATATAGAGGTTAACGTAATAGTGTTTGTTGTAAGCTGGTAGGAGTATCTCTGCTGTACATCCTTCATATAGAGGTTAACGTAATAGTCTTTGTTGTAAGCTGGTAGGAGTATCTCTGCTGTACATCCTTCATATAGAGGTTAACGTAATAGTCTTTGTTGTAAGCTGGTAGGAGTATCTCTGCTGTACATCCTTCATATAGAGGTTAACGTAATAGTCTTTGTTGTAAGCTTGTAGGAGTATCTCTGCTGTACATCCTTCATATAGAGGTTAACGTAATAGTCTTTGTTGTAAGCTGGTAGGAGTATCTCTGCTGTACATCCGTAATATAAAGGTTAACGTAATAGTGTTTGTTGTAAGCTGGTAGGAGTATCTCTGCTGTACATCCCTCATGTAGAGGTAAACGTAATAATCTTTGTTGTAAGCCGGTAGGAGAATCTTTGCTGTACATCCTTCAGGTAGAGGTTAAAGTGATAGTTTTTGTTGTAAACCGGTAAGAGTTTCTTTGCTTTACATCCTTCATATAGAGGTTAAAGTGATAGTTTTTGTTGTAAACCGGTAAGAGTTTCACTGCTTTACATCGTTCATATAAATGTTAACGTTAAAGTCTTTGTTGTAAGCTGGTGGAGGATCTCTGCTGTACGTACTTCAGGTAGAGGTTAACGTAATAGGTTTTGTTCTCAGCTGGTAGGAGTATCTCTGCTGTAAATCCTTCAGGTAGAGGTTAACGTAATAGTGTTTGTTGTAAGCTGGTAGAAGTATCTCTTATGTACGTACTTCAGGTAGAGGTTAACGTAATAGTCTTTGTTGTAAGCTGGTAGGAGTATCTCTGCTGTACATCCTTCATATAGAGGTTAACGTAATAGCCAGTCTTTGTTTAACGTAAGCTTTGGTAGGAGTATCTCTGCTGTACATCCTTCATATAGAGGTTAACGTAATAGTGTTTGTTGTACATCCTTCATATAGAGGTTAACGTAATAGTGTTTGTTGTAAGCTGGTAGGAGTATCTCCTTCATATAGAGGTTAACGTAATAGTCTTTGTTGTAAGCTGGTAGGAGTATCTCTGCTGTACATCCGTCATATAAAGGTTAACGTAATAGTGTTTGTTGTAAGCTGGTAGGAGTATCTCTGCTGTAAATCCTTCAGGTAGAGTTTAACGTAATAGTTCTTGTTTTAAGCCGGTAGGAGTATCTCTGCTGCACATCCTTCATGTAGAGGTTAAAGTGATAGTTTTTGTTGTAAGACGGTAGGAGTATCACTGCTTTACATCGTTCATATAAATGTTAACGTAATAGTCTTTGTTGTAAGCTGGTAGGAGTAGCTCTGCTGTACATACTTCAGGTAGAGGTTAACGTAATAGGTTTTGTTCTCAGCTGGTAGGAGTATCTCTGCTGTACATCCTTCACGTAGAGGTAAACGTAATAATCTTTGTTGTACATCCTTCATATAGAGGTTAACGTAATAGTCTTTGTTGTAAGCCGGTAGGAGTATCTCTGCTGTACATCCTTCATATAGAGGTTAACGTAATAGTGTTTGTTGTAAGCTGGTAGGAGTATCTCTGCTGTACATCCTTCATATAGAGGTTAACGTAATAGTGTTTGTTGTAAGCCGGTAGGAGTATCTCTGCTGTACATCCTTCATATAGTGGTTAACGTAATAGTCTTTGTCGTAAGCCGGTAGGAGTATCTCTGCTGTACATCCTTCATATAGAGGTTAACGTAATAGTGTTTGTTGTAAGCTGGTAGGAGTATCTCTGCTGTACATCCTTCATATAGAGGTTAACGTAATAGTGTTTGTTGTAAGCTGGTAGGAGTATCTCTGCTGTACATCCTTCATATAAAGGTTAACGTAATAGTGTTTGTTGTAAGCTGGTAGGAGTATCTCTGCTGTACATCCTTCATATAGAGGTTAACGTAATAGTCTTTGTTGTAAGCTTGTAGGAGTATCTCTGCTGTACATCCTTCATATAGAGGTTAACGTAAAAGTCTCTGTTGTAAGCTGGTAGGAGTACTCTGCTGTACATCCCTCATGTAGAGGTTAACGTAATAGTGTTTGTTGTAAGCTGGTAGGAGTATCTCTGCTGTACATCCCTCATGTAGAGGTAAACGTAATAATCTTTGTTGTAAGCCGGTAGGAGAATCTTTGCTGTACATCCTTCAGGTAGAGGTTAAAGTGATAGTTTTTGTTGTAAACCGGTAAGAGTTTCACTGCTTTACATCGTTCATATAAATGTTAACGTTAAAGTCTTTGTTGTAAGCTGGTGGAGGATCTCTGCTGTACGTACTTCAGGTAGAGGTTAACGTAATAGGTTTTGTTCTCAGCTGGTAGGAGTATCTCTGCTGTAAATCCTTCAGGTAGAGGTTAACGTAATAGGTTTTGTTCTCAGCTGGTAGGAGTATCTCTGCTGTACATCCTTCAGGTAGAGGTTAACGTAATAGTGTTTGTTGTAAGCCAGTTGGAGTACTCTGCTGTACATCCCTCAGGTAGAGGTTAACGTAATAATCTTTATTGTACATCCTTCATATAGAGGTTAACGTAATAGTCTTTGTTGTAAGCCGGTAGGAGTATCTCTGCTGTACATCCGTCATATAGAGGTTAACGTAATAGTGTTTGTTGTACATCCTTCATATAGAGGTTAACGTAAAAGTCTCTGTTGTAAGCTGTTTGGAGTACTCTGCGGTACATCCCTCATGTAGAGGTTAACGTAATAGTGTTTGTTGTAAGCTGGTAGGAGTATCTCTGCTGTACATCCTTCATGTAGAGGTTAAAGTGATAGTTTTTGTTGTAAGACGGTAGGAGTATCACTGCTTTACATCGTTCATATAAATGTTAACGTAATAGTCTTTGTTGTAAGCTGGTAGGAGTATCTCTGCTGTACATACTTCAGGTAGAGGTTAACGTAATAGGTTTTGTTCTCAGCTGGTAGGAGTATCTCTGCTGTACATCCTTCACGTAGAGGTAAACGTAATAATCTTTGTTGTACATCCTTCATATAGAGGTTAACGTAATAGTCTTTGTTGTAAGCCGGTAGGAGTATCTCTGCTGTACATCCTTCATATAGAGGTTAACGTAATAGTGTTTGTTGTAAGCTGGTAGGAGTATCTCTGCTGTACATCCTTCATATAGAGGTTAACGTAATAGTGTTTGTTGTAAGCTGGTAGAAGTATCTCTGCTGTACATCCTTCATATAGAGGTTAACGTAATAGTGTTTGTTGTAAGCTGGTAGGAGTATCTCTGCTGTACATCCTTCATATAGAGGTTAACGTAATAGTGTTTGTTGTAAGCTGGTAGGAGTATCTCTGCTGTACATCCTTCATATAGAGGTTAACGTAATAGTCTTTGCTGGTTGTGTACATCCTTCATGTAGAGGTTAAAGTAATAGTTTTTGTTGTAAGCTCTAGGAGTATCACTGCTGTACATCGTTCATATAGAGGTTAACGTAATAGTCTTTGTTGTAAGCTGGTAGGAGTATCTCTGCTGTACATCCTTCAGGTAGAGGTTAACGTAATAGTTTTTGTTGTAAGCTGGTAGGAGTATCTCTGCTGTACATCCTTCACGTAGAGGTAAACGTAATAATCTTTGTTGTACATCCTTCATATAGAGGTTAACGTAATAGTCTTTGTTGTAAGCCGGTAGGAGTATCTCTGCTGTACATCCTTCATATAGAGGTTAACGTAATAGTGTTTGTTGTAAGCTGGTAGGAGTATCTCTGCTGTACATCCTTCATATAGAGGTTAACGTAATAGTGTTTGTTGTAAGCTGGTAGGAGTATCTCTGCTGTACATCCTTCATATAGAGGTTAACGTAATAGTCTTTGTAGTAAGCGGGTAGGAGTATCTCTGCTGTACATCCTTCATATAGAGGTTAACGTAATAGTCTTTGTTGTATATATAGAGGTTAACGTAATAGTGTTTGTTGTAAGCTGGTAGGAGTATCTCTGCTGTACATCCTTCATATAGAGGTTAACGTAATAGTGTTTGTTGTAAGCTGGTAGGAGTATCTCTGCTGTACATCCGTCATATAAAGGTTAACGTAATAGTGTTTGTTGTAAGCTGGTAGGAGTATCTCTGCTGTAAATCCTTCAGGTAGAGTTTAACGTAATAGTGTTTGTTTTAAGCCGGTAGGAGTATCTCTGCTGCACATCCTTCATGTAGAGGTTAAAGTGATAGTTTTTGTTGTAAGACGGTAGGAGTATCACTGCTTTACATCGTTCATATAAATGTTAACGTAATAGTCTTTGTTGTAAGCTGGTAGGAGTAGCTCTGCTGTACATACTTCAGGTAGAGGTTAACGTAATAGGTTTTGTTCTCAGCTGGTAGGAGTATCTCTGCTGTACATCCTTCACGTAGAGGTAAACGTAATAATCTTTGTTGTACATCCTTCATATAGAGGTTAACGTAATAGTCTTTGTTGTAAGCCGGTAGGAGTATCTCTGCTGTACATCCTTCATATAGAGGTTAACGTAATAGTGTTTGTTGTAAGCTGGTAGGAGTATCTCTGCTGTACATCCTTCATATAGAGGTTAACGTAATAGTGTTTGTTGTAAGCCGGTAGGAGTATCTCTGCTGTACATCCTTCATATAGTGGTTAACGTAATAGTCTTTGTTGTAAGCCGGTAGGAGTATCTCTGCTGTACATCCTTCATATAGAGGTTAACGTAATAGTGTTTGTTGTAAGCTGGTAGGAGTATCTCTGCTGTACATCCTTCATATAGAGGTTAACGTAATAGTGTTTGTTGTAAGCTGGTAGGAGTATCTCTGCTGTACATCCGTCATATAAAGGTTAACGTAATAGTGTTTGTTGTAAGCTGGTAGGAGTATCTCTGCTGTACATCCTTCATATAGAGGTTAACGTAATAGTCTTTGTTGTAAGCTTGTAGGAGTATCTCTGCTGTACATCCTTCATATAGAGGTTAACGTAAAAGTCTCTGTTGTAAGCTGGTAGGAGTACTCTGCTGTACATCCCTCATGTAGAGGTTAACGTAATAGTGTTTGTTGTAAGCTGGTAGGAGTATCTCTGCTGTACATCCCTCATGTAGAGGTAAACGTAATAATCTTTGTTGTAAGCCGGTAGGAGAATCTTTGCTGTACATCCTTCAGGTAGAGGTTAAAGTGATAGTTTTTGTTGTAAGCCGGTAGGAGTATCACTGCTGTACATCCTTCATATAAATGTTAACGTAATAGTCTTTGTTGTAAGCTGGTAGGAGGATCTCTGCTGTACGTACTTCAGGTAGAGGTTAACGTAATAGGTTTTGTTCTCAGCTGGTAGGAGTATCTCTGCTGTAAATCCTTCAGGTAGAGGTTAACGTAATAGGTTTTGTTCTCAGCTGGTAGGAGTATCTCTGCTGTACATCCTTCAGGTAGAGGTTAACGTAATAGTGTTTGTTGTAAGCCAGTTGGAGTACTCTGCTGCTATCCTTCATAGAGGTTAACGTAATAGTGTTTGTTGTATCCGTCATATAGAGGTTAACGTAATAGTGTTTGTTGTACATCCTTCATATAGAGGTTAACGTAATAGTCTTTGTTGTAAGCCGGTAGGAGTATCTCTGCTGTACATCCTTCATGTAGAGGTTAACGTAATAGTGTTTGTTGTAAGCTGGTAGGAGTATCTCTGCTGTACATCCTTCATATAGAGGTTAACGTAATAGTTTTTGTTGTAAGCTGGTAGGAGTATCTCTGCTGTACATCCTTCATATAGAGGTTAACGTAATAGTCTTTGTTGTAAGCCGGTAGGAGTATCTCTGCTGTACATCCTTCATATAGAGGTTAACGTAATAGTGTTTGTTGTAAGCTGGTAGGAGTATCTCTGCTGTACATCCTTCACGTAGAGGTAAACGTAATAATCTTTGTTGTACATCCTTCATATAGAGGTTAACGTAATAGTCTTTGTTGTAAGCCGGTAGGAGTATCTCTGCTGTACATCCTTCATATAGAGGTTAACGTAATAGTGTTTGTTGTAAGCTGGTAGGAGTATCTCTGCTGTACATCCTTCATATAGAGGTTAACGTAATAGTCTTTGTTGTAAGCTGGTAGGAGTATCTCTGCTGTACATCCTTCATATAGAGGTTAACGTAATAGTGTTTGTTGTAAGCTGGTAGGAGTATCTCTGCTGTACATCCTTCATATAGAGGTTAACGTAATAGTCTTTGTTGTAAGCTGGTAGGAGTATCTCTGCTGTACATCCTTCATATAGAGGTTAACGTAATAGTCTTTGTTGTAAGCTGGTAGGAGTATCTCTGCTGTACATCCTTCATATAGAGGTTAACGTAATAGTGTTTGTTGTAAGCTGGTAGGAGTATCTCTGCTGTACATCCTTCATATAGAGGTTAACGTAATAGTCTTTGTTGTAAGCTGGTAGGAGTATCTCTGCTGTACATCCTTCATATAGAGGTTAACGTAATAGTGTTTGTTGTAAGCTGGTAGGAGTATCTCTGCTGTACATCCTTCATATAGAGGTTAACGTAATAGTGTTTGTTGTAAGCTGGTAGGAGTATCTCTGCTGTAAATCCTTCAGGTAGAGGTTAACGTAATAGTTTTGTTGTAAGCCGGTAGGAGTATCTCTGCTGCACATCCTTCATGTAGAGGTTAAAGTGATAGTTTTTGTTGTAAGACGGTAGGAGTATCACTGCTTTACATCGTTCATATAAATGTTAACGTAATAGTCTTTGTTGTAAGCTGGTAGGAGTAGCTCTGCTGTACATACTTCAGGTAGAGGTTAACGTAATAGGTTTTGTTCTCAGCTGGTAGGAGTATCTCTGCTGTACATCCTTCACGTAGAGGTAAACGTAATAATCTTTGTTGTACATCCTTCATATAGAGGTTAACGTAATAGTCTTTGCTGTAAGCCGGTAGGAGTATCTCTGCTGTACATCCTTCATATAGAGGTTAACGTAATAGTGTTTGTTGTAAGCTGGTAGGAGTATCTCTGCTGTACATCCTTCATATAGAGGTTAACGTAATAGTGTTTGTTGTAAGCTGGTAGGAGTATCTCTGCTGTACATCCTTCATATAGAGGTTAACGTAATAGTGTTTGTTGTAAGCTGGTAGGAGTATCTCTGCTGTACATCCTTCATATAGAGGTTAACGTAATAGTGTTTGTTGTAAGCTGGTAGGAGTATCTCTGCTGTACATCCTTCATATAGAGGTTAACGTAATAGTGTTTGTTGTAAGCTGGTAGAAGTATCTCTGCTGTACATCCTTCATGTAGAGGTTAACGTAATAGTGTTTTGTTGTAAGCCGGTTGGAGTACTCTGCTGTACATCCCTCAGGTAGAGGTTAACGTAACAGTGTTTGTTGTAAGCCGGTAGGAGTATCTCTGCTGTACATCCTTTATATAGAGGTTAACGTAATAGTTTTTGTTTTAAGCCGGTAGGAGTATCTCTGCTGTGCGTACTTCAGGTAGAGGTTAACGTAATAGGTTTTGTTCTCAGCTGGTAGGAGTATCTCTGCTGTACATCCTTCATATAGAGGTTAACGTAATAGTCTTTGTTGTAAGCTGGTAGGAGTATATCTGCTGTACATCCTTCATATAGAGGTTAACGTATAAGTCTCTGTTGTAAGCTGGTAGGAGTACTCTGCTGTACATCCCTCATGTAGAGGTTAACGTAATAGTGTTTGTTGTAAGCTGGTAGGAGTATCTCTGCTGTACATCCTTCATATAGAGGTTAACGTAATAGTGTTTGTTGTAAGCCGGTAGGAGTATCTCTGCTGTACATCCTTTATATAGAGGTTAACGTAATAGTTTTGTTGTAAGCCGGTAGTCGTATCTCTGCTGTAAATCCTTCAGGTAGAGGTTAACGTTATAGTGTTTGTTTTAAGCCGGTAGGAGTATCTCTGCTGTACATCCTTCAGGTAGAGGTTAACGTAATAGTGTTTGTTGTAAGCTGGTAGAAGTATCTCTTATGTACGTACTTCAGGTAGAGGTTAACGTAATAGGTTTTGTTCTCAGCTGGTAGGAGTATCTCTGCTGTACATCCTTCAGGTAGAGGTTAACGTAATAGTGTTTGTTGTAAGCCGGTAGAAGTATCATTGCTGTACATCCTTCTGGTAGAGGTTAACGTAATAGTGTTTGTTGTAAGCCAGTTGGAGTACTCTGCTGTACATCCCTCAGGTAGAGGTTAACGTAGTAATCTTTGTTGTACATCCTTCATCTAGAGGTTAACGTAATAGTCTTTGTTGTAAGCCGGTAGGAGTATCTCTGCTGTACATCCTTCATATAGAGGTTAACGTAATAGTGTTTGTTGTAAGCTGGTAGGAGTATCTCTGCTGTACATCCTTCAGGTAGAAGTTAACGTAATAGTGTTTGTTGTAAGCCGGTAGGAGTATCTCTGCTGTACATCCTTCAGGTAGAGGTTAACGTAATAGTTTTTGTTTTAAGCCGGTAAGAGTATCTCTGCTGTACATCCTTCATGTAGAGGTTAACGTAATAGTGTTTGTTGTAAGCCGGTAGGAGTATCTCTGCTGTACATCCTTTACATACAGGTTGACGTAATAGTTTTTGTTGTAAGCCGGTTGGAGTACTCTGCTGTTGTTAACAATAGAATACTGAATAAATTCTTTTAATTGATATTGAATAGTATTCCTACGATTCAAACTGATCAGAGACCAAAGTCAGTTGTGTATTACTAGCACAGTAACTGCCAACAGCGTAGGAATATATTATTGCGAGTAATGTGAACAGATTTAGGTTTCCTTCCCTTATAACAAAGACTGGAAATGATCAACCTAGACATTGAACTGTCTTCGTTTGATATCCATGCGCCTACGGATATTAATAAGATAAAGGCCTTTATCCTGATGGAGTTTATATTCCGATGAATGCCAACTGAAAACAGTTCATTTCTTCAATGAATATTCGTCGTATGAATTTGATATACGGCATGTCCTTATTTGCTGCTGGCAGAATAAACACTATATCAAAGATTTGAAACCCTAGGCATTTGTTTGTATGTTACAACACCTAAGGTTGTGGTAGTCTCTTTCTACCGTCTCCCTGATACACTTCACACAACTTGTCGAACTAGTGATTTAGAAGAAAATGAATTGCCATGTGATTTGTTTTCAATACCTTAATATTGATTTTACTGCCGGTTAATGGCAATCATGTGTCTTTTGAGCAGTACACACAGGTACAAGAGTGTCGACAGACAGGAGACCAACAAGTGTGTTCTAGGTTACGACACGTGTGTTTTGGCGTCACAGTTGTAAATTGTAGCCATGCCCAGCAGATGACATAACGTGTGAATATGGAAGGACGATCGAATTTGGGTATGAATTTTAATTCAATCTCAGTAGTGAGTAAGTTACTTTTGTGATACATTTTGGTTATATTTGTTGTCTATGAACAATATCTATTCCATGAATTAGAGGAAGGGCGACGCTTCTGTTACATTGAACCAGTATTGCTGTTTACATAATAATGTGACTTTATCAGAATGTAAAATATCTACAAATTAATCACTTTGATATAAGTTGCACATTGATATGTACATCACGTCTAAACCATGTGTATCAATGTTTTGAAAGGTTGAAGATGAGATGCGATCTATTTAGATTGTAGATAGTCTAACATGTAGTTAGGTTAGGTCCTCTGGATAGTGTGCACTGATTAGGTAACATATGACGTATGATGCTTAAGGAGTATTTAAGGAGTGTTTACATATGTATGTTTTAACAAAAATTCTAATTATGTACTGTAAGTGACCAATGCATTGTAATAGATGATGTAGAAATATTCAATTGGATATAAGATCATGGTAGTCATAAAAATCATCCGTCGTTCTTTGTTTTGACAAATCAGAAGGGTTTCGTTGCATTAGAATTCCCAGAGTTTTCCATTCTATTCACGTCTTAATGAATTATAGGTGGATTTTATTCCTATACCTTTGTAGTTAACACTTTTGTTTTTTATTCCATGTTTGATAATGGATTTGGCATTAAGCTCTGAGCAAATAACGTCATAAAACATGGAATACTGCATATATGGTCAAAGCAAAATGGACTGTCCTGATATATAAAGAAGAAAGAGAAAAAAGATATTATACAAGCACTTCATTGAAAGGTAAATTAATCTCCAAGAGCAGGCTGAGACGATTTTTAACCGTATTTTTTTAACAGTCAACAAAATAGGACCTGTACCAGTAGAACAAAAGGAGGTCCGCAATAATTAGGTAACTATCGATCTAAACGATATATCGTCAAATCCAACCAACTTCTACTTCAACAAGACGAAAGGAGGTCTGAAACCATAATGGACTGGTACTTGACAAAAATTTGAACTGTAATACATACAATTTTGATATACATACACTTTTTGTGTATATTAATACAAGACAGTTAAATATTGTACAACAGTGAAAAACACCATATATTAAGGACTTAGAATAAGATTAGGTAGAGTCAAACTATCGATTAGACTGCATCGTACACCTGTTACGTCCCCTTTAGTACTTCTCAGTGATGCTAAGGACTTTTGAAACCTAGGAGGCGTCGGATTAAAATCCAAAAAGATGGAAAGAAATATCAAAATCTAGAAGGGGAGATGCACAAGCTCAATGTCGGCCATCATTAGAAGAACATTTGCTTTACACATCACTACTTACAACACCCGTTGGGTACCAAGACTGCTGACAGTTGATCAGAAGCATAACAGGTGGTTTTTGTTACATGATAATCTGAACTTTTGAGAGGTAGGTTCTGCTAACATACTGCAGAGGTTTGTGACTATGGATGAAACTTGGGTCCATCAATGACTACTCCATCAGTAGGTAAGGTTATGGTCTCGATTTTCTGTTATGGTGATGATATTCTGATGATACATTATCTGCAAAAGGGATAGTTAAAAGAAAATATTAATCTCAAGCGCCGCGGAAACCTCCGTATAGGTGTGTTGTTCCATCAGGACAATGTCACTGTTCACAAGTCTGCCATTGCCATGTCTACCAATAACAATTGCGGCTTTGGATTGATTGACTAATGACGTCGTGTAAAAAAGTGGAGGACATCTTTAAAAGTGGCATTGAAGCCCTTACACATCGCTGGCAAAATTGTATAGATACTGAACGGTATAATGATGACAAATAATGCAGTATGTCCACCAAAAGTCAAACCCTGAAATGTGAGAATTACAACTTATCAATCAGCCCTCGTACCTTGGCTTTGCACGCTTTTTTCGTTTGCCATATGAGAGAAAATACAGTGAACCGTTTAAAAATGTACAAAGAGAGTAACAAAACCTGTTCGTTTACTGATATTTTTTTAATCCGATCACAATGTAACGGTTAGGTTTACCTACGACCCCACACAGAACTTGTTTGGATTATCACCCCTGTTAACAGCCACCGCCATTTTAAATTGAGTCGTCGTGTAGTACCTGATGAATGTCTCACTAAACAGCACAAGGGAGGATCATCGCATGTCATGCTCCTTTATCAAAATTTGATTAGAAATTACAAAGTTATGCATGAAGTTTCGATGACTAAAACGCGCTTTGATAAGACAAATGACCAGATTGCAGATAGAACAGTTAGAGTATCACAGGTCATTTCGGCAGCAGTACAGTCTTATGGACACTAAGGGTTTTAAACGAATTGTGCACCTCGCTATCCGAGACTAGTGAAAGAATATGAATAGTGTACCAGAAATATGCCATTAAATTTCATTATGTAGTATCAAGGGAAGAGGATTCATCACTTTTGTACATAATGTAATATGTGGTTTGAATAAATCAGACAAATTTTAATCGTATGAAAGAATGTACTTTTTTTCTGTTACATTCGTAGAAAGGATATGTACAGGGAAACCCATACCTAATATTGGCTTAATTTTGTAAAGTGCTTTTAAGAAAAATATTCGATGACAACAGAATATATAGGAATGCTGTTTAATAAGGCACCCAACGAAACCGAAGCTAAACACAGTCGATAGGAAAAGCAATTTACAGAACCGGAAGTGCTGTATCATATTAAAAACATGAGCTCAAATAGTTTAGAAAAAAATTTATTTCAAAATATTGATTAACAGATACGCCATGTTAATTGGACAAGAAGATTGATTGTGAGTAGTTTTGCATTGCCATCCGTTAGGAAAGGCCAATCTGCCAATGGATTGGCATTAAAATGTGGAACAACTAAAGGTCGAAGGATCTGATCACGGTTTAAAGTTCCATAAAGGGCATGTAAGCGACGTTAGGAGCTTAGAGAAAAACATCCCCAAACAGTAACATCACAACCACCCAAAGCTGCCGTAACCAGACAATTTGGTTCTGACTGCATGCCAATACGTAATAGTCAATGTTCAGTGATCAAATGCCCATGGCAGTCTTGTTTGTGCCTTCCAGTCATCAGAGGACGCTTTACTGATCGGTGAGTGCGAAATTGCTCAGTATTCAAAAGTCTGTTGACGGTACGGCGGATAACCCGAGTCTGTTGGCAATTTTGAATGAGACTCGACCTCCATATCTACACAGAAGTCTGTAGTCTTCCGAGGTCTGTCATACCCGAGACACTCCTCAATATGTCTGACTGGCATATTAAAAAGTGCAGCTATATATCTGTATGTCATAATACCTTGAACTATTCCAGGAGCTTTCCATATTTCAATCATTCAGCATTTGTCAGTTTTCGATGGTAAATTTTTAGACACAAAATGAACACGTGTATTATTTACCAGGTATACACTTGCAAATGCTTATTTATGTATCAAAGCAAACTTGTACCCCAGTCTAATCCGGGTAATCGTTATCGTTGGGTGTATGCTTGGTGCCCTATCATATGGATACATTGCACGGAGTACGACAAGGTTTATTTTTTTCGAAAGTAAATAATCAATAAATCATGGCCAAGTGTGTATTATTCAGCGAGAATTTGTTACATATTCTCGATTAAACTGTAAACTGACAAACTGTAATGCTCCGGCTAACATAATCGAGCTCTGTGAAATTGTCTTTGAAGTAATGTTTGTTTGCTTTATGCGTCCAACGCGTATATGTACACAGTCTGATATCATAGGCTGTATTCTGATAGCAATAAGTAGGGTGTGATCACATCACATGTTACCCGGAATGAGCAAAGATATAGATACTAGTCATAATATATTTCCTCGAGGATCGGCTGTCACTGTATATATCAAGGTAGTTAGCGAAGAAGGGTATCAAAAATGTGATTAGATCCTGTGGCTTGAACGATATCCCCTGATAACACAAATTCTAGTGTCAGATGATATAAAGTAGGATATGAATGAGGAAGGCTTGTTGATAAAGAGAACTTATCAGCGTTAGTTTTATATTTGAGAAAAAAATGCTTGTACATTATTTAATTCGGTAAGCGCCGATTATGACAGTTTGACTAATTTTGAAAACATCGAGTTTATTTCATCATTATATGGGACGAGTAATTATAAAGTTATGTAATGTGAGGTCACATCACCACCAACATCATTACCACCACCACCACCATCACCATCACCACCACCACCACCACCATCATTACCATCACCACCACCACCATCATTATCACCACCTCCACCACCTCCACCACCACCATCATCATCATCATCATCATCATCATCATCATCATCATTATCACCACTACCACAACCACTACCACCACCACCACCACCACCACCACCACCATCATCACAACCAACACCACGACGACCACCACCACCACCACCACCTTCATCATCATCACCACCACCACCATCATCATCATCATCACCACCACCACCACCACAACCTCCACCATCACCACCACCACCTCCACCACCATCATCATCATTATCACCACTACCACAACCACCATCACCACCACCACCACCACCACCACCACCACCACCATCATCATCATCATCATCATCATCATCATCATCATCATCATCACAAACTTTAACTGAATCTGAATACTTATTCAAAGTAGAAAATGTATATAACGTTGTCATTTTTAAAAATTAATCCTAATATGGCTTATTGATGGTTGACTATTTAAATACAAAACTAACTTTCAGCATTCGTATGTAATGCTTGTTTTGTCTCAGTTATTGTTTTACTTATTTACAAGAAGTAGCTTCACTTTCCACGATACTTTTACATGAATTCAAGTATTATTTTTTGTATTAAGTGTTTTCATCTCTAATTAATTGATTCTTACTTGATATTACTTTGATATCTGTTATTTACTAAATCTTTACTTTTCTAAAAAGTGTTTTTACTTGTTATTAAGTAATTCTTTGCTTGTTTTTACTTTTTTTTAATCTGTTATTCAGTATATCTTTACTTTTTAAAACGTGTATTTACTCATTATTCTTTTTACGTGGTTTTACAACTTTCCTTCGGATTATTCTTTTTACGTGGTTTTACAACTTTCCTTCGGATTAGGTTTTTTACGTGGTTTTATTATTAGAATTGTATAAGTCAGATATTTGTGAACTCAAAAAGTGAACTTCAATCAAAAATATTCTGCCATATGAGGTGGACGAATATGATAATTTGAAGTTTGAAAAATGGTGTTGGAGAATTCACAAAAATGAGATGGTTTACATGTAAAATCAGCTATGTTTATGAAGCAGGCAACATTACTAACAAACGGACGGACCAGGACTTCGGAGTTCAGGAATAGTTTCTCAAGGGCTGCATGGAAAACAACCAACTAACAATTAAATAACTGATACTATATAATGTTAGATAAAGAAAAAAACATAAATTATATATAATTGTTTTCAATTTTGAAAAAAGTTAAAATTGGGACTGAAAATACATCGGGGTAGTTGGAAAAGTCTGAAATTGTATACCTGTGCTGTACAATTATATTCACACATGACAAAATACATCACAAAGTTATCCCTTCTACATACATGTCTCTTTCCTACAATAAATACGATGACATAAGTATTAGCGTTGCATAATTCAAGTTCCTACATCAGTAATTACTATAAGTATTATATCTTATAATGACTGATTTACTTAGTACCGAACGAAAATAAGTAAAGACATATACATGTAAGTAAAGCTTAAGTAAATCTTAAAATAATTAGTTGAACTCCAAAAACTGAAGTACCAATTTTTTTTTTTAATGACTGCATTATTTATCTAAGTGTATTGTTTTGTGGTATATATGTAACATACAGGCCTTGCGTTATTTAAACTGTAACAATTCTGTCTGTGTATAGTCCCGAAATGGTACATTAGTGGTGTTCAACTTTTAGATACCTTGCATTGGGGTGCATACAGAGAGAGTAGAAATGAAATATTTTTGTTATGACACAGGAAGTTGAGCATTTTTTGGAAACCGAGATAATTGTCATGTGATAAAGTAAAAAGAAACTATAGGAAATAGTTAAGTGTTTATTACCTGGAAAAGATAATCAGTGTGTTTAAGGGTGATAGATACACAGTGTATTAATAGGACGGCCGTTATCGTTATCGGCAAGGACAGAGTACACACGGGCCGACATCTTTGCTGGTAACAACAAGTGCATACCATTGAACAGGCATCACATGTGACAGGCAGCACAATCACTGTCGGATCTTTTGCATTGTACTTACTTTATTATTTTAATCCAGTGTTCGATATTTTTCACATCGTATTCATAAGGTATGCGTGAGTATTGACGTCACTCTCTGTTCTATTTTAAGTATTAGTCATTATACACTAAATCACGATTATACAAATATTGTTTTGATTTATACAATGTCTTTTAAACTACAGGGGGTTGTTGATCAGGCGTTATACGCCGACATGACGTCATTCTTACACGTGCTGTTGCTATATCTACTCTGCGTATGCGGTGTTGAAGGTAAATATGTGTCCGAATGATTGCAAACTAACAAATGTTTATACAACAGGTAATATCTGTCTACATCGAGGCAAAGCAGTAAAAAACACAAAACAAATACTAGTGTTAATTTGCTGGTTGACACACCTTGTAAATATAAAGTCAGTTGAAATATTGAAAACTGGTACCTTTGGTTTGCGACAACTTGTCAGTGAGAAAGCGATAAGATGAATGAAAAAAGAACCCATAATTATTAATAGAAGGCACAATAAAAAACCTTGGGAGGCAAAGTGAACAAATCAAAGACGGAAATACGTAAAAGACTTTTATAGAAAAAATGTGACACAGTCATAACTAGTAAACAGCTAGTACACGCCTCAAACCACTGTATGTATATATAATGAAATGAGTAAGCGGGAGAAGTCACCTCTAAAACTGTCAGTATTGCTTTCGATGGAATCGTTAATTGTAAATGTATTAATCGGTAATTGCTAATGTGCAAGTCATTAATTCTTGATGTGTTAATCATTGCTTCTTAATGTGTTAATCTTTAATTGCTAATGAGATAATAATTAATTGTTAATGAGTTAATCCTTAATTGTTAATGTGTTAATCATTCATTGTTAATGTGTCAATCCTTAATTGTTAATGTGTTGATCGTTAAATGTTAATGTGTTAATCCTTAATTGTTAATGTGTTGGTCCTTAACTGTTAATGTGATTATCGTTAACTGTTAATGTGAAAATCCTTAATTGTTTATGAGTTTATCATTAATTGTTAATGTGTTAATCGTAAATTGTTAATGTGTTAATCCTTAGCTGTTAATGTGTTAATAGCTAATTCTAGGAGAAAAGTGGCAGGATGTCAGCTATCGAATCATTATCCCAATACCATTCTCATTAGGTTTAAACATAAGATGGTCTATCTTTCCTATAAAACATTTATAGATAGTCAGTCGTATGTTCTATGACATCGCGGTAAGTTGTAGGGTTCTTATAACGTTATGAATATCTCCTGTCAGTAATATCCATTGTTGATGTTACAGCTGTAGATACGGTAACGGGGTGTCCAAACCCTGGCGGCCCAAACCAGCACACCGTGCTGGAGAATCTACCTACAGGTTTGTATGTTACAATGACAATTGTTGATCATCGTAATGTTTAAAATGGTAAAGAAAATTATTTTTTCAAGCATTGACTCTTCATAATATTTGTATCTGTTTGAAATACCTGGACTAATTAATTTTTCAGTTTAAGCTTAATTATTTACATGACAATCTGTCGCATAATCTATTGAGATTAAGCAAATTGAACACCGATATTTTTTTTACTTGATAATATATTGTATTTGCGGTATGAATATCCTTGCAGGAACGGAGGTGATCATCTTTAAGAATATAACAAATATAACACTTTCCAGGACAGAATCATACCTTAAGGTGCGTTCGAAGGGACTTGGAGAGTTTGCTGTCACAGTGCAGACACCTTACGACTTCGAAACACTACAGGTTAGATTATTCTGTTACTTGGATGTTTAATAGCTGTTGGTATTAAAGTAATGCATTCTAAAACAACAGGAGGTAAACGTTTGACGAACATAAATAGTATTCAACATACCATGTGTATTCGTAAACATAATGCACCACCGGTGTGCATTTGATATGTGTACTTCGTATCGTAAAAATACCATATCATATACACTGACATGTTTTCTATCTTTAATATTGTTTTAGATACAGTTAAGAATTTCTTGATTATACATGTAAAACAGAATTTGTGAATAATCACATTTGATAAAGCTTCAAGGTTTCAAATACAGAACACTTGCTGAGTTACATTATTACATTATATCAGATGTATATAGTCCAGAGATTGAGGGACGGTTAAACGTGTACTAGACATTTTTTTATTATTTTATTTTTTTGGTTTTGTTTTTGGTGTTTTAATAATTAGTAAAATAACCCCCAAATACCAATTACACACATTATGGTGCTGGTGGAGTATATTGTGTAAATAGCAGTCTTACTAGGGCTGCCAGGCTAAACCGTCATGAGATGTTGTATGCATAAGAATGCTTTTACATCACGATTACTCATGTCGCCAGACTACTGGAATTTGTCAATAAGTCGCCTAGCAGTAGGAACAGGAGAAAACAACTTATCAACCAACAAACAAAACATTTTAATATATCGTATTTTTTATTATTACAGACAAAAGTGAAAATCATACATTTTACATGTATTTCCATCGACGGACACCGCGTGGAGGTTTGCTTCATTATTTGTTTTAATGATCTGCTCTCTCGGTATTCTATCAGTGTACTCAAGTGAACACATCCCTTTTGAGTAATATATACAGGATATTCTATGATAATGCCATTCTAAACTCACCTCAAAAATAAGTTAATGACACAGCAAAATCTCTAAAACTAAATAAGTACTCATGATAATGTTAATTGAAATATTATGAAATTAATAAATGTAAAACTTTGTTATCTCGAATCGTTAGATTAGTATCACAAACAATTAATATATCTATACATCTTGTTTTTAAACATAAAACGCTTTATTTTCAGGGCTCGTTAAACATTATAGTGGGTAATCAGATAGAAACTCCACCAGTTTTCGGAGGGAGTAATATCACATACTTTAATATACCGGAGGTATGTACAGATGCTATTAATCAGAAGATGTATATATAAATGAGTTGTATTATGTAGCATTTTCCATTTAAAGAAAAAAAATGAAATATGTCTTTGATTATTTCTTGATCATTGATTTCGTTTCAAATGTGATTGTGTGCCCAATATTCTGTTTTCCAAGAATACATTATATTATAGGTATTTATTTCTGTACTACTATTACATGAACTAAAACCTCAAGTTATACTGCACCGATGTAATTTTCGAGGTTTTCCCGTTTCTTCCAGAATTCTCCACAAGGCACTAAAGTTGGCACACTCCATGTTACCGCCACAGAAATTGAACCATCTACGTTTGTTCTTTTCACTCTTGTAAGTAGTTTATATTGATGTGAAGTTTTCTTTTTCCGGAAAGTACACCATCATCTAAATCGGTATCGGAACAAGTGTTAGGTTTGATTATGACGTAATCATCACACCCATTCATTAGCTATGAAAAATGATGTATAATAATTTAGCTTCCTTGATACCTCGATGTCCAGGTGTCCTGTCTCTTAAATATGATAATAGAAGTTCGTAATTATTTGGGGTGCATTTGTAATAATGTGTATCTCTTGATCAATCTTGAATGATCTTGTCGGCTTCTAAATTGGCACGGGTAATACGTTGTTCATACTTTAAAATAAATTTGATGTTAAAACAATGTTAAAATCATTTTACAAAGACATCAATTTGTTTGAAATATCAATGTTTTAGAATTAACAACCTGACCACAATATAAGTCAGGTGACACAGGTCACATACTCAGGGGATGTTTTGTTAAGTGATTACTTCATTGATATATGAATTTCACGCTTAACAACCAAAAGCAAACAAAAACAGTGTTATGTTTAACAAGTCTGAGTTATTACGAGTTTTTAATTCGTATTTACATAAATGTTTGAAAGAATATACCATGGAAAGGTTTTCATATTTGTTAATAGTTATTTGTCCGAAAGTTTAAAACCATGAACTTGCAGTTTCCGAATCATCAAGTATATACAATAAACAACATACAGTCACTTGGTTACTATATTGACAAAAGCGTGTGTGTGATAGACAAGTGTATGTAACTTTACTAACCAACATTACGTTTTTGTAAAGACAAGGTATTTCTAATTGTTTCATACGGCACTAAGTTGATGTGGTTATGTGTGTTTCAGACTAAGAATAACACACCCTTCAGCGTTGACTGGCCTCCGAACGGTGTAGTGGAAAGGTACCGTACCGCTGTGATATCAATACACAAACCAGACCTATTGGACTACGAGACTACTACCCAGTACACATTGACAGTCACTGCAAGGGTAAAAACTCCTTCGCTGTTTTTTCCTTTCTAAAGTTAGACTTAATAAACATTGCCTATGGGACAGAAGATACCTCTTTATACGTCCATAAAAAATCAAATATGAAAATTATGAAATTCATTGATTTTTTGGGCTTATACGCCTCCAAATATTACATTAATCTATGATATATTATACACTGTATTATACACTAACATTACATGTTTTATTACAGAAGACTACTGTATTTGGCAATTGCCACTTGACTGTGAATTATATGTTTGTATAACATAATATCAATACATATATCTAATAATATTACATTATGCATTTATATCTTTATTCCATGATATTATTATCTATAACATGTAATTAATCTTGGATTTATTTATCTGTATGTTTATATAACAAATTACCATTTGACTTATATGTTGTAGATCGATGGCACGAACATATCGTCTTCTGCTACAGTCATTGTCAATGTCATGGATGTAGACGATCTTCCTCCAAAGTTTCAAAACCCTAATGGATATGTACTAACCAAACCTGAAGCGGTGGGTTATCCTATCTAGGAACGCTGGATTTTCATTATTGTTACACCGCATATAACACACTTTACCGAAATATTTTTCTTAAAACATGCACTGATATGCATTTTTATGATGAGCTGTAAGAGAAAATATGTATCACGTGATATAAATCGAGGCAAGTGCTCTTCTTTCTGATGTCGTTCGTATTTAATTTTATCTTTAAGAAAGTGAAAATACACCTGATTGCTAAGTTAACTCTTTCACATTGACAAAGTTAAAGTTGTTCTTCTTTAGGTCGTTTGTTCTGTGTATAGTTACACTTTCATTCATACCATAGGCTAACATTATATGTATATTATTCAAATGTCCACTGACCATTTTGCACCGATATCAGCCTGTCCGAGCATGCGTTCACTAAAATTCAGACAAGAACGCAATGTCTAAAATTTCTTAATTACCTAAATCTAGTGTATTGCGGGCCCGAGCATCATTTCTTGTTTATGAATGGGAACAGCTTATAACGATAGCAGACATAAAAAGCACAGGCTATGAAAAGCAAACAAAGCGGTGAAGTGACTGATATTGTTCTTGATCTGTCCTAGAGAAACTGCTGTTCTAATTAATGTGCAACATTATGAGCTTAAAACAGTGTCATATAATATACATATGTAAAAAAATTGTACAATCAATTATTATTTTGTAGATGTACAACCAGGAGGAAATTATCCAGATGGTGGCTGTGGACGGAGATAAGTCACAGAAAAGTACCATTAACTATTCCTTGATCAGAGGTAAATGTCGAACAATATATAAAGCTAAAATTTTATAATCTTATAATCTTATAAATGTTATTAGTTTGAAGACATCATTAGACATTAAGCAACCTAATCATATATCTCAATATATACATATCGCTGTTCTGATATTTTAATAAAAAATTCATTAATATTTCGTTAATTGATAACTATTTCAGTTCGCTTGATCTTTCGATTTTACGGGAAATAGTTCTTAATCAAGTTTGTTTTCTGAGTTCATATGTTCGTCCACTTACAGTATTCCCGGAAACATCGCTATTTCATGTAAACAATGGAACAGGAAAAGTGATTGTTAATGGAAAATTAGACAGAGAGACATGTAAAAATTACTTGATCCTAGTCAAGGTAAGCGAACGCAGGCACAGCGGTGTCAGAAGGACATAATACAATTTCCTGTTTCTAGTCAAAATAAGATATAGCAGACACGAGGTTAGGAAGACAGAATACACTTCCCTGTTTTTTGTCAAGATAAGACATATCACACATGGTGGTTAGGAGGACATAATAGACTTCCCTGTTTCTAGTCAAGATAAGATGTAGCAGACACGAGGTTAGGAGGACAAACTATACTTTCCTGTTTCTAGTCAAGATAAGATGTAGCAGACACGAGGCTAGGAGGACAGAATACACTTCCCTGTTTTTTTGTCAAGATAAGACATAATAGAAACGTGAAAAAAAATCATCCTGTCTTTTGACTACATGTACATATTGGTGGTTTAAAGGGGTTTCACTGTAGTGAAAATTTGTCATGCAGACACATTCTTGTATACTCATTCATATTGAGGTATTCGTATTACTAGCACATGCCACGGTTACTTTGTGCTCATATTTTGAAAACGTTTAAGATGACAAGCAAAAACATGAATTAAAACACTCATTTTCAAAACGACACATGAAAATATTTTTGGGGTATACATGTACATCATGATCTCTCGTAAAGGATCATCAGAAGGCGTTATATGATGTGTCGGTGTGAGAAACGTTTCTGTTCTTAAATCAAATTAAGTTCTGTGCTATATTATAGACAGTTCATATTACTATTTTGTTAGGCGTACCAGGTAGACCAACCAGATTTGCGGATAGATGTGACCACACTGAACTTGACGGTATCGGATGTGGACGACAACCCACCTGTGATAACATCGACTATGTTTAAAGCCAGTATCCCGGAAAATACTCCCAAGGGTGTCACTGTCCTCGCTGTGACTGCAACAGACGCGGATGAGGTAGGACTAACACGGATGTGAGACCATGGAGACGGAGAGCGAACTAGAACCCATTCATGCATATGTGTAATTAATGGTGAAAAAAGATTAATTGATGGCAGCAGACATTCTCGCCAAAGTCATGACTTTTATTCATATCAATGTACCGTCTGATAGAAATACCTCTGGCATTTTTTTTACTGTTATTATGTGTAGCTAGAACTCACGTTACTATGTCTGATCTACAGGAATTCATCCACGACTTACTATCAGATAGCATAATTTCACCATATTCTTTTACTGGTTAAAAACACGATATACTTTTTCTAATGAACGTAGTGTTTATTTTGCAACAAGAATAAATAAACAATAAAATGTTCATTTTGTATTGTAGTTAAAAATTTAATGTTGACTCTTGATAAAACATTGTAACGACAAGAAAAAGAAAAGATACACTTAATTTGTATTTTGTACCGAAAAATTCTAAACAAATTTGTGACACCCGATCCTCGAAAACTGACATTCAACATTGATACATGTTGTCTCGAGCTGATTTCGTAATATGTCATAATTATCAATAAAAAAGGATTATATGATTGGTAGCTGTGTCTGGAAATTCAACTTTATCGCTGGTATTTGTGTCTCTGTGCAATAACACCTTCAATGTAACTACATCGCAGGCAGAAGTGAAACATTTAGCTAAATCGATGATAGCCGTATCTATATTCAGTAACATTTTTGGCTATAGCTGTGTTTGTTTCCAGTATCATTCGCCCCTTGTTATATCTTTATCTTCTTAATCTTTCATTGTTTGTCTTTAAAAACAGGGAGAAAATGCTAAATTCCAGTACAAGATTGAAAATCATGTTAATCCCGGGGGGTTCGAAATTGACAACCGAACTGGAATTTTGACTGTTAAAAACAGCACCGTTCTAGATCGAGAGACCTGCGCAAAGTGGACGTTGAAGGTAAGAGACACTATGATGTATATATCGATATGAACGTCACATTTTAGTGTTTTGTTTGGCGATTACAATCTTGTTAGATGTATATTTTACATGTTACCTCTCCTAACTATGATCCCCTTTGGACGGAACATTATGATCAAACTGTTACGATGTATATTGTATCATTACGCATTTTATGGTGATTAACAAATGCCATTAATATTGTTATCAAAAACACCACAGATAATTTGTAACAAATTAAACTGCAGTAGAAATATACACTACAGCTCAAGTGTATATTATCATTTAGTTGATTTCTGCTAATTATCGTTTAATCAGTGAAATACAATTGTGAAAATTATTTTTGAAGATCGTGGTATGGTATTACAGGTATTTGCAGTGTCCATCCGGAACAGCAGTATAAAAAGTAACGCGGTGGACGTGACCATCACCTTACTGGACGAAAATGACAACAGCCCGAAGTTTTCCCATCCTAACTACACGTTTACCGTCAACAAGACCCTGTCAATACCAGGACAAGTCGGCACGGTATGAAACCTGGTCCGAATGATACAGTTTTACATTTATATGCAAACAATGATGATTTCATATCCAAATGGACAGAGAAAGCAACTTTGGCTTACAAAATTGTTTTATGTTGAAGGTCCTGGCTACTGACAAAGATGAGTCAAACAATGGTGTTGTTAGGTATCATTTAGAAGGAAAGGAATCCCATCGTTTTGCCATTAGAGATCAAAATGGGTCTGGCTTGATTGAGGCTGTAGCAGCATTAAATTCTACCTTCGAACCCGAATACAGGTTCACGGTAGTAGCGAGTGACATGGCAGCTTCACCTTACAGAAGGTAGATATAAGTCATATATGATAAATCTGTTCTAATATTCATATATAAAGTTTTTAGTAATAACATAGGTAGCCTTTGATGATATTTAAAAATAAAGACTATAAGATATCTCGTGTGATTCTTTCACTACTTTAGCAACGTTTTGTCTAATGTCGTCATTTTGACGGAATATTTAGATATAAGAATATCTCACAGAAACTCTAGTGGTATACCTAGGTTATATTATACATGTAACATAACTCTCATTATGTATGTGCCATTTAAACCAATGCTGCGTCAAAAAATCTGCGATTTATCCTATTTCAGGTACAGTTACGCTAAAGGCAAATTTATTCCATTCATTTATGATATTTATACAACTCGCCAAGCCTCGTTTTATCGTTTATTTTGGAAATATTTTGTACATAAAGATAACACAAGTACAATACAATATGGGAAAAAATGTGTAAAGGCAACAACATAGATGTGCTGAAAGAGGTCGTCACCTGTGTTGTTGAACTGACAGAAAAAATTAAAAAAAAAAGTATTCAGGACAACGAATGAGTACAGGTTTGACTTAATCATGACATACACTTACTGTATTTTTAGAGATCTTTGATATTTAATTTCATGTCTTGCCATGTCTTCTTAATGCGATGCTCTTCATTGGCATTAAACCACAAGTTCAACTTCTATGTTACAGACAATCGTCAGTTCAAGTGAACGTACGCGTACTAGATGTTAACGTAAACGCACCTGTTTTTGTGAATATGACACCAAATGTATCCATCAAAGAAGATATTGATATAAACAGTGATGTCCTCTGGGTTCAGGTAAGTTTGTGTGTAATATAATGCTTCATCACTAATGTGAGAGTATGTATTGTTTGTATAATGGTTGATGTTCTAGGTTCCTTCTTTTGCTAATAAACAATGTAGTTTTCTTTTCCAATTCTCAATGCTTTTTCACTAATCTGATACAGGGTAGGCCTATAGGCTAGTAGTGTACGGAATGTTTTGTAGATACAGCAAAACATCTATTAAATCACATGTTGAAAACGTATATAGATGTGTACATACTCTAACGCATAAAACTAATATTGCGAGATCTTCCCACCGTTCTGTTTTTGACTGACGACATCCCGACATCTTGTATTTGTGTGATGACACCCAGTCATCCTGTATTTGTCTAGTGTCACTTAGTATTCTTCTTGCGATACCCCGAATCCATGAATATCTCTGATCAAACCTTGACGTTACGAAGCTGTTGTCTGTCTAGTGACACATTGACGTCACATTGTCTTCCACTGGCGTTCCTCCAAAGCACTTATTTGTCTGGTTACACACTGACTTTCTGTAGGTTTTTTTTGTAATTTTAGATCTCAACGTTATATATTTGTCTGACATCCTATGTTCCACTAGTTAAAATAAGGAACCCTACATTTATCTTGTGACATACCGCCATGATACATTACACTGACAATACCTCCAAAGTCGTGCATTTGTCAAGTGACACACTGATGTCCTTTGTTCCACCGGAGACAACACGAAGTTCTGCATTTGTTTGGTGACACATTGGCAATTTGTATTCCACTGGCGATGCCCCAATGCCCTGTATTTGTCTGACAAAACCCTGACATCTGACATCCTGTATTTTTCTGGTGACACCTCAACATCATGTATTCCAATAACAGTACCGTACCCGAAGCCTTTTAATTAGATGACATTTAATATCCTGTATTTATTTTGTGATACCCTGACATCCTCTATATGTCTGGTGATACCCCGACATCGTGTGTTTCATTTTAGAATAGTTTATTGGTATAAACAATCAATAGGATAAGACTGCAGGCTAAAGCCTATATATGTCTTCTCTAAATACAACAGGGTGGAAAGACATAAAAATATTACACCATAAACATACATACGTACGTACATAATTATTTCATACATACAATCATAACTTTTGTGTTGACAGACTTATCAATTTTAAATTATGGGAGACAACTTTGTTATTTATTTTTATACTTTTATGTTATGATTATAAGAAGAGATTAACAATTTACCAGCTTTTCAGTTTACTATATCTCATGATATTTAATGTGTATTACATGCACTTTCTCTCCCATATAAATGGGGTTTCGGCCAGAATGTCCGTGCTATAAAAGTTAGACCTCTCCCACTTCAGTAAAGGAGGAGGTACACATAAAGCACATTTTTCTTATATCAAAGGATTATTATTCTAAATAAAAAGGATATTCAGACCAAGATAAAGAACTGATCAGAGCTGTTTCCTTATATGAAGATAACTGAAATATTGGGAATAATTAAAAAAGAACAAATAATAATGGGGAAAAGTGGGAAAAGTAAATAACAATTAACCAGCATATATCTTTACTAACAAAAGTTTAATTTACTATGACTTTGGAAGGATCTCAATTTTTTCCAATTGCTATTTGTCTTAGTTTTAGATTTTTTCTATAATTTCAACTCATGTCGGTAGATATTTAGTTTGACATTAAAGTTTTTCTGTATCAACAATATACTTAATAACAGCATCAGACAATTATTTATTGATTGTTTGGTGCCATCCTGTATGTGACTTGCGACAATACCAACGTCATTTGATAAAATGAATAAACCCTATAGCTCTGTATATGACTAGTGTCATCCTGATATCCCGTATTCAATTGGCGACACACCGACTACAACCTTCTTTGTAAGACATCGTGACTTATATTTTACTTTCTGATGTACCCAGGCTTATGACGAGGACCCAAGTGATCATCTTACGTTCATGCTTTCCAATGTGTTGGATTTTACACTCCACAAAATTGACTCCAGAAGGTAAGTATTCAATATGTTCGTCCAACGTTATATCAGTTTATCGCCATTTACATTTGTATCTCGTTTTCTTAGAAAGCTACTGTGCAAAGAGTACATACAAGTCTTTGAATGTAATGACAATGTTTGTTTAGTAAGTTATATAAAACCAATGAAACACTAGACCGGTAATTGGCCTGCACAATGTTTTCTGACTGTCTATTTGTTTTAACTGTTATTAATCTAGGTCAAAAATTGTCATAAATAAGGCTTTGGACAGGGAGACTACACCCAACGGATACAACATTACAGTGAAAGTCACTGATTCCGTGCATGTAAGTACATGGTTGTTGACCTTTGCAATGTACTCGTATATCAATTGTATACGCTGTCCTTTGTGCACCAAAACATGTCATACAGCATTTCTATTTGTTCGTTATGTTTCCTGTATAAAAATTACAACGTGATGAGCACCCCATCTCCGCAGAACACTAAAACACTATAAGTACAGCGCTATTTTAAAGTGTACTTTGTATCACAGAATTAAACTAAGTAGATATCAGACTTTAAAAGCTTAGTAACTGTCGTTAAAAGCTCAGAGAAAATATGACTATGATTATCATCATGTTAAATAAATATGAGTATCATCTCACCTACGTATTCTTTCTTAAACAACAGACATCAACGGCGACTCTATCTGTCAATGTAGAGGATATAAACGACAATGCCCCCCAGTTCCAGTCTTCAACATATAACTTTACTACTCCCGAAGAAGAGCCACCGAGAGTGATTGGTCATGTTAAAGTAAGTTTGATATTTACTTATTCCTCTGTATCTATTGCTATGGAATATAAACGCTGTGGACTAATATTTCTAAAACTACGTATGTATCACCAAAGACAAATCAAAATTATGTATAAACCCAATTTAGATTTAGTATAAGATATGTAACTGTATGTACCTTTTGAAATTTAATTCACATCAATAAGATCTTGTTACACTTATAACAATATTTTAACTACAAAAACTTTCAATCAGTAATTACATATTGTTGTGTATTTTCCTACGAGTGGCCACAATATACAAGTATTAACTGAATTAGGACATATAAATAGAAAGAACCGATATTCAAATTTCCATTTTACCATGTATTAATCTATGTATGCTACTTTTGTTATTTTCAAGGCCACTGACATAGATATACAAAAGAATGGAATGGTGCACTACACACTCGTGTCTCCATGGTAGGAGCTCAAATGAAGACATTATTTTGCGTTTGTCATACGTATTTGAAGTATGGTTTAAAATGCCTCTGAATAATGGTATAGAAATGTATAAGATAAAGTTTATGCATATCGTTGACTTTTCGAATTAGAATACTGAAGATATACGTAATGATACAACACATATTCTCGTATAGTTTTGTGGCTTCTTAAGGAACACTGAATGGGCAAGATGACGATAGGAATACAATAAAGAAGTTAACAAAAGGAATAAAAAGAGACCTTGAAATGCGTTGATTCATTGTTGTGTAGACCCCTATTTTACATGCATACTTTATGATTGTTTCGGCTAGAAATCGGTGAGTTACCTATATAAAAGTGTCAATTATTATTATTATTGCAAACGTTGTATTGAAAGACATTTGTATGTATAACAAAGCCCCACTTAAGAGGGATCTCATTCTCCACAAACCTCATCCATACTATTGCTTTGATCGTGCCTATAAATAACCCTACATACATGCACCTATATATACAAATACATAAATATTTTAGGTAGTGTACAAGCATTATATTGATAAATATACAATTTGATCTCCGACATGCTCTCCCCATAACATCTTTGTATCTTTGATTAATTTCAATTATAATTTAACCATTCTTTATTATTGATAATTCATTTTATAACATAATTATTAACATCATTGGTTAGAGATGATGCTCTCTAGACACATATTCATCAAACTCAGATATGCTTAAATACACATGTATCTATACTAACTGTCAAGTATTCTAAAAAGATAAGTGTATGATAACAATATCGTCCAAGACATAATGTTAGTTAAATATCATTGTGAAAAGAATTAAATACCATAATGATAACAGTTATATATCATTATGATAAGTGTTATATATTTTTACCAGGAATGCAAACTTCAGTGTAAATAAAACAGGAGATATCATTGTCACCTCGAGACTGGACAGGGAATCACTAACATCAACTTCCGGCAAAATTACTCTCCTGGTAATGGCAGAAGATAGCGGTACACCACCTCTCATGACAACAGCCACAGTTATTGTACAAGTGGAAGATGTTAACGACCACGCCCCTCTTTTCATCGAAAAGGAGGAAAACATTACTATTGACGAAGGAAGTTTCTTAAACACTGATCTACAGGTCTGTATATTTACTATGACAATGAATCTCTCTTTTCAGTTATAGATTTTACATCGAATTATGAGTATGAATTGAACAATTATACAGCTTTTCTATAGTACCAAGGCATACTTTGTAGGCATATGACGAAGATGAAGGGAAGAATGGTCACATCAGTTACAGAATCGGAAGTTCAAACATCTCACTGGAGATAACAAATGGAACACTGCGGTCCAATGCTAGTCTTACATATGGGTTTTATAAGGCGGAGATTATTGCTTATAACGATGTGCCCTATAAACCACCAGCAGTAGCAAACGGTACCTTGACGGTGAACATACATGTTGAGGTGCGTGCGAAAATTGATATTAGAAACTGATACAATTCTATTTAAAATTTCTTTGACCTATTCATCTAGATTTGGACATATCTGTCGATCACTTTGGGTTATCTTCAGTCGCCTCCGAGGTTTAAAGATTATACCCTTGACATCTCTAACGAGTCATAGATGGACAAAACATATGTATGTTGCAATTAAATTAATTGTTTGACTTTACTTTATCTTATTTAAATTTGTTTTAAAGGTGCTATTCAATTGTATCTTTTTGGAACAACCTTTGAAAATATTGATTCCTGAGACGAAATAGCTTACCCCTTTTTCCTTAGTGGTATCGTATTTCTATTTATTTTGCAATAAATTCAAACAACTTATTTGCTTCTTCACTCTCTTCGGCAATGGATGCTGGATGCCAAATGAGTAAGCATATATATTATAACATGTGGTCATTCCGTCGGGATGAATTACACATTTATTGATTCACTAATATATAAATAAATAATATTGATCCTCAATATGAAGAGATATCCAATACATACTCGTATATGCATAATGATGTGTTTTTGTTGTTCCCAGGACATCAATAATCATCAACCAAAGTTTAACCAACCAAATTACAATTTTTCACTTTTGGAAGATTTCGCAGTTGGACATGTACTGAGCCAGAGGTAATATCAACTTACTTCATAATCTATGTTATATCACATAACTGAGTGTATCAAAATGACATTTCATAGCACTTTCAGATTCATCAAGATGTACTATTGAGTTAACCGTCTTTTGTGATAATGATGATGTAACAAATACAGCTAATTTGTTATACATGTGGACATAATTTCTGGAAATGATATTTGATAGAATTATGAATAAACTTTAAAAAAAACATGCACATGTATGAAAGTATCTTATAAAACGAAGTTGTATTGAAAAAGTGCCATTCACTTTCGTACAGTCTGAAATAAAACTTTTACTTATAACTGTTTTAATGAGTGAATCAGATACCATATATTGACTGCCAGAGTAACTGTTGGTGTAGCAAAGCTGCGTGGCAGCACTTCCATCCAGGCCTCATTGAGTGCCATACCTAGGCTTAGGAGATACGTTACGTGAATATGAAATAAAATGAGATAAATAGAATAATATGAAACAATTATCATCTTTATATTTAAAATTGCACAAACCAGAAATATTGCAACTTTTTTAATATGTAGACTAAGTGCTGTAGACAAAGACGAGACTTCTGCGTACAACACTGTCACTTACTCAATAGAAGATGAGAATAGCTATTTCGAAGTTGACCCAAATAATGGCACACTGAGACTCATCAAACCTCTGGACTATGAGGATAAAACGCAAATCACTTTCCAAGTATGTCAATATTGTGTTGAAGGATATTAAGCAAATATGAATTTAGAAAAAGTCAGAACGTACAGAATGTATAAACCTCGAGAATGTCAATATCTTGTGAAGCCACATGGATGAGTGTAAAAATCAAATATGGTGATTATTCCATATTTTTAATCTTCAGCTCCAACTTCTTGCTTGCGACTTTAGAATAATTTCAAGTTGTTTGTAATTTTTAAGTCATTTTTTATAATTTTATGTCTTTAATATCTTCGATATTACTTACTATCGAAATGTATCGAATTATTGGGGAAGTGCACATACCAACCTTCATTTTAACGTTTTGTTTGACAATTACTGCTCTTTCTTACTCACCTTCTAAATTTACGTATAAAAGGTCACTATCATTTCTTTGGAGTCCTAGCACGATATACCATTGACATGATGCAGCTTATTTGATTTATTTTCATATACGGTGTCTTATATTAAATTGTATGGAAAGTTAGTATACAACCTCGCGTGTCTTTAAGATCCTTTGATATCATAGGTACAAGCAACAGACGGATACGAGAAACATGTAACTAAAGTAAATGTCACTGTGACAGTACTGGATGTCAACGATAACGCCCCAGTGTTCTCGAAAGGTGAGAAATAACTACATAATGGGCATCATATCTCAAATGAACAAAAGATTCCAACGCATCAGCAATATCTCTTTAAAAATAATACTACGTAATCTACGTAATTTTAAAGAATGGCTGTTCTTGAATATTGATCTCGTACGAAAATGAGTTAATTAACTATTTTGCCACCTTATCAAAATAATCTCTTTTTTTAAAGAGATAATGTTAAGCAGTATCAAGAACAATATGACTGCAATATTATGGAACATATGAATATAATATTTCATATTTATTGATATATTTTTGTTGAATGTTTGGTTATTGTGTACTGACACCTTTATTTCATATTGCAAAATTCATATATTCTTCAGATATCTATAAATGTAGCGTGGCTGAAAATAGCACTGGCGGTCTGCATTGCCCCTCCCCGATAAAGGCAAAAGACAATGATACTGTGGGAAACAATGGTCGTCTTCTTTATGGCATTGATGACCCCTTGAAGGTATTCTTCAAATGTACATGTAATATAACAACATTTAATGTACAATTTCTTGGAAAGAATCTGAATGCATGTCGCGTCAACACTTAATGATCATCTTGATTTGAGCACTACAAGACTTTAACCTACTTTTCCATCTTTTAAGAACATTTACTTTATTGTATAACGACTTAATTTTTACACTATTTTCTCGTTTCTTGGCTCGTAGAGTAAGTTTGAAATCAACGAAACAACAGGGGTTATTCATCCTCGGACACCACTGGATGCTGATACCGGTCCAAGTGTCTACATCGTCACGATAATAGTCAAGGATAATGGAAGCCCACATAATTCTGGGTAGGCTCATTAACTGTTTTGTAAAATTTAGTGCATTGAATATGTTAATATTTACTGAAATAAAGCAGCTGTTAGAAGTGTAGAAGTTGAATGTACATGTAGCTTTACTATCCTCGGCTAGTGAGTATTTCCCTTTAGTAGAGCGGTAGAGTTTCCGGATAGAGACCGAAGGGTCGCTACTTCGAACACAAGAGGTGGCAGGGTGTTATCATTACTCCTTTCTATCACCTATTTTGTGTCGTTGACTACTCCAAGGGTAGAAGTTACAGGAGACTAAGATGCTTCCTTAGAGATCTTGAAACTTGGTTGTTGTTGCTACTTTCGCGGTCGAAGACAGAAGGAAGGAAGGTGTGGTCTAGAAGTTGAGTGTATATATCGACTTACTAGCCTTGCCTAGTGGGAATTTCCCTTTAGTCGAGCGGTAAAGTATCTGGATAGAGACCGAAGGGTCCCTTTTTCATCACTGCAGAACAATTATTGATAGAAATTCAGCATATTTATTCTTTCTTAATAAGATTAACGTTTTGAGTTTATATACAATTTCAGTTCTGCCTTGGTCGAAGTTTCTGTTAAAGACAAGAACGACAATTTCCCTGTAATACTAGGTCCAAGTCATATCAGCATTCCTGAAAATATACCCGTCAATACATCTGTTGGGACAATAGTTGCCACGGATCTAGATATAAACGACACATTGACATTTTCATTGAATGAAGCAAGTAAGTATTTATGGTAACACAAAATCAATAATTGATTAATAGCTTATGAAATTTATTGTTTATAAACTGCGTGAAAAATTAGAGAAACATGTTTATATCGCACTTCCTACACGTTTTATACATACATATATCTTTCCCGACATTATTACCACTCCCAAACAAACATACATCTGCACCCTATACGTATTAATATATACCAATGCTGCCAAATTTCATTTCTTCCAGCTCATCAGTTAAGGATAAGTCATGAAAGTTTGAAGTTTTTATTGTGATGTCAATTGGTATTACCCCTAAAGTGTTCTTGTCACAAACACCAGAGTATGTTTTGATAGAATTGATAATTCTTATTTCTTATATAAAGATTACTGGTTTTAAAATGTAGACATTTTGAGAATTAGTTAGAAAATAATTAACATTGATGCAATCAATTTAAATAAGATATAAAAGCTAAAGATGTTATACTTGCTAAAATATATAACTCAGTTAAGGAAATTGAAGTATTAATTGAACTTACAATATCAGATAGGCTGATTATCTTAAAAGTGATGGAGAGCTTATTTTTGTGATACTTACATGGTTTGTCATTTATGTTGATTATTGAAAATGTTTTCCACTATATAATATGTCTAAATAAGTTTCCTCTTAATTACTAACTTTATCATTGTAAACAATATCCGTAGCTATCGATTTCGGACAACTTTAATGAGACGATTCGAAAAATGTCTGGCAATACGATAGAGTGGATCAGTTCACAGATATGGAATAAATACGCTAGATCTACACCTCCGGATCCGTGTTATCTGATTGCACAACAAATTAGCCTGCTGTTGCTATTTTGCCTATGTTAACGTGAATTATACGAGGTACATGCCGGTGTTGTCGTAACCATCCATGTATGTGTTATGTGTTGTGAACGAATTATGGATATCGGATACACAGTATTGCCAACGGTCAATATAGATAGTATTCCATCAATTCTAAAACGTACGTGTTGTTTGTTGTAAGAAGATGGCTATGAAGAAAAAGAGTGGTAGGTAGATGTCATTATCATCTATATATAATCCAATCATATATTTACTTCCCTGATGCACGAATCCCTCTATATCTTTTAAGTTCCCTTTCATATTCACTGATATAACTGATTTGTTTATTGTTTTAGTTCTGAAGAGATATAATGAAACCTATTCAATATTGTATTCACAAATTAGATCATTTCCATTCATTAGATAATTAAAAGATCTGCTATCAAAACACTTGAATCCTAGTGAATGAAATATATCGAAATTAATTCTTCGAGATAATTGTTAATAATTTTATAACATAGTAATTACTTACGACGTAGTTTGAACTCGTTAGTAATATAGACAGGACAAATGAATTATCTCACGAGAAATCATTTCGTGATAAACATCTAGAATTTTCTTTCCTAGTTCAAATGCTAAGAAGAGGTAAATGTTGAAAATAAATTTACAATTATCATGTTGCTGTAATACAGTGTAATAGTCGTTGACCTACATTGATATATAGGTAATGTAATATGTAATTAAGTTTAGACGTTAAGGCAAGTAGTGTAAACAGATATTTACCAGACAACTCTATAAATTGTAAAGACACATAACTCTACAGATAAGTAAAGACATTAAGATGAATTGATTCATATTTGTTTACTAGTAATATTTTGATGTGATTTAAATATTCATTTCAGGATCGCCAACAACAATGGCTACAGCAGCACCTCTAAGTGCGCAGGTAATGCATAAAGTTACAAGATGGTTTCGGTGCATTGTCGAGAAGACAGTGTTTACTTTAATTTTTATTTCACCTACGAACAAGAACACATGTATTCTTATATATCTCGTTTCAACACATTTCATTGACAATATTTTAAAAGCAACTTAGTTTCAACAACAAACATAACCTATGTAAATTCTGTCCAAAAGATTATTCGGGTAAAGTATGAGATGTAATTAATGCTCAAAAATTATTTTTTATTCTTCTTAGATACATATTTATTTAAATAGTAACGACATAGTTTGGAATTTAACTATCATCTTTTACCTTGAATATAACGACATCCACTTTTCTCGAGATTTTAACACTGGAAAATAGTCTTTCTTAACAGTTATACGATCAGTAGATATCGTGTATACTGTCTGATATAAGTATAAGCAGCGTAAACTTCCATCAATCAAACATCACCTTATTTTTTTAATCTTAGAGAGTATACGGCTTGCAATTGGCTGCAGTTTTTGCGACTGTAGTGAAAAACTCAATGTACCGTATATGTGATATAACTTGTATAGTATTTTGTCTCTTAGCAAAGGGCAGGTTGCCTCAAAATAGCCAATTCACGTCTCCATACTTTCACATATCTGTATAATATCGGCGGTCGAACCAAACAAAAAGCGGATCAATCCAGTCTCCCACGCATCAGTTTAAAAGTGTGCAATTTAGCTATGGAATTGTCATTAAAAAATTACTTAATTGTACTTTCTATATGATACTAAATTGTTATAGAAAGATGGCAGTCACTTGTATGAATGACGACATAGAAAAACAACTCGTACAAAACAATTTAATGCATTCACAATTGTTTAATATTCGTGTCGTTAGCAGATACAAGGATTAGATAATGATACATTCATCCTTGGAAGATCCGATGGCACAAACCCAGCAAGGTAATATACAGTTCACTGATACAGGAGCGTCACTTATGGTAAAATTTATTCCGGAACACAAAGATAATATCGACAAAAAATCAAAGAAACGATGGCAAAATCTACCCAAAAGAAACGCTTAATTGGAAACACGTGAAAATATAGGAGAATAAATATGATTATATTATCTAAATACATTCATCGCGATTATAATCGCAAAAAAGATCAACAATTGATTATTCAAAGGCTTGTTTTATTTCAGTGTCGAGATACTAGTGAACAAGGTATTGGACAGAGAGACTAATCCAAATGGCTATCATCTAATACTGAGAGTCACAGATTCTAATCATGTAAGATAATTTATGTTCAATTAATGTTCATGTCTGGATGTATACATAGGATAATATGAGACTTACAACGTATTAACACAGCCGTGTCTATAACGTACAACCGAGGAAAGGAAACCAACTTACAAGGAGATCAGTGAAAACGAAAACAATTCGTCACACCACAGTAAAAAGCCATTGTTTGTAAAGGTTTCGTGGTACGTGCTAACATCAACATTATTATAATTCATTAGTGCCGTCATTGGTTCTCCCAGTCATGGTTTAACTTAAGTAATATCTTTATTTAGGCGCTACTACAAATCCTGACTATTGTCATCAAATTATTTTTTTGTTTGTTTCTCAGCTGACATCACCCTCAACTAGATGCGGTTTAAATTGACACTGCAGAGTTTGAAATAAATATACTTTGTGTGAGACTGTTTATTCTATAAACAAGATTTTAAATATACATTTTTTATTAGACGTTTCAGTTAACCAGTAATATACTTAGATATCTCTTTAAACTATCAATTTTAGACGTCTACCGCTAGTGTTTCCATAACCATTGAAGACGTTAATGACAATGCACCCGAATTCAACCCTCATTTTTTAAATTTCACCATCGATGAAGGAGATACGCCGAAAGTGATTGGTAATGTTACAGTAAGTGCGTTGATTACATTTTTATTATAACTTGTTTGAAAGCAGAATGAAAAATAGGCTTCATAAATTGAGTTTTAACCTTCGTTTTCGATGTGTGAAATTTGGACAATTATTTACAGGTATATGTATTAAATGTACCATTGCGATAGTGTCTATTACAGGGATTTTTATATGATTAACTAGGTATACATTAGCTTCCGTTGCTTGGAATGACTAAACGTTTGCTAATTTGTCATTATTTTATCATTTTCAAGGCCACTGACAAAGATCTAGACGAAAATGCTAAACTGCATTATACAGTACTACCATCGTGGTAAGTAAGATGCTGATTGTTATGGTAAATCTGTATGGTAAAAGGAAACTATACTATGAGGGCCGATTGATCACCGTTATCCCCCGTCAGTATCTATATACTTTTGCAAGCGATGCCACTTTTAAATAAGTCCTTTTCATTAACGTTCAAAAAGTCTTCCACTGCATGTTTGACGTCATCATCTGATAGAAAGTGGCTAATGGAAATGACCCTTTTAAATTTAGGAAATAGATCAAAGCCTGGAGGAGCGAGATCAGGTGAATAAGGCGGATGCTCAATAAATTCGAACCAAAAACATTAATGGCAGCCATGGCATTGACTTGTGACCAGAGACATTGTCTTAGTGGAGCTACAACTCTTTACTCTTTTTCGTGGCGTTTGAGTTTAATATTTTCTTTTAACTGCCGAACAAGTGATGCACGATATGTGCCATTGGCCATTTGTCCCTCTTGCAGATTCAACAGTGACAGGCCTTCAAGGACGGGCATCATCTCCAAGGCTCTGTCGGCCACGCTTAAATTCCGTCATCCATCTTTTCACTGTAGCATATGAACGGGCATCATTCTCTGGTATTCCTACCTATTAGTATGGATATCTTTCGGTGCTGGACCTTTCTTACGCAAATATTGAACATTTTGCAAAAGTCACTTGCACTGTTTACTTAAGAGTGCTGCCACTTCGACATAAATGACAAAATGACACCTGTCTACGGGTACACAACCGTAAATATCCACGACCTCCCTGCTTAACGTCTTCAATACAAGGCTCACAACTTATCAATCAGCCCACGTATGATAACATTGATGATCTTTCAAATTATAAACATATACGTCACAAATCATTATGCACATTACATATCAATTATGTGGAACAATATATTTTCGTTCATATGAGTTTTATCGTCAATTCATTTGTATTTTTAAATTTCATACCATTTCTCATGGTCGTTATTTCGGTATTATATTTCTTATAGGAATAGTACCTTTGAAATAGACCAAACAGGACAGATACACACCATATCGGCATTGGACAGAGAAAACCTAACCTCAACGTCCGGTCAAATTGCATTACTGGTAATGGCACAAGATTTAGGAACACCATCTCTGATGTCTGTAGCCACGGTTTGTATAAAGGTGAAGGACGTTAACGACCACGCGCCCCACTTCAATAACACATCAATGAACATAACCATCGTCGAAGGAGGAAACCTGTCAGTTCCGATAGAGGTAAGAACATTTACATAAAGGATATTTTGGAAAATAATTTTTGCAATTGAAAATTTTGACAATAGTAATAGATGTGCTTCACATGAGAGTGCTATTCAATTTCAGGCATATGATGAAGATGAAGGTGAGAACAGAAACGTTAAGTACATTGTACAAGCTAACGCCACTTCACTTGAGATAATACACGGAACACTGAAATCTACGGCCCCGCTGACATACGGGGTGTATGAGGCGAAAATCATTGCCTACAACACTGTTCCATATATACCACCAGATCTGCAAAACGGCACATTGACGGTCTTTATATACGTCAAGGTTTGTTCGAGTTAAACAATTAGGAAATAGAAGAAATCAGTTGATATGATTTTAAAACACAGCTGTATGTAAATAATTTCAAAATTAAAATAGAAATGAAAAAGCAGTTTATTTGATGTAATGTTCTGTTTTTTCCAGGATATCAATGATCAAAGCCCAATCTTTAACCAGACATCCTACGAATTTTCATTAGCAGAAGATTTCCAGCTCGGACATTTAGTGAATAACAGGTAGTATATACAAACTTTCCACCTGTACTTAAAGCCTCACAAAAGTCAGTCGCATTTCCCTTTCCAAGAACGAAACTGTTACTGTAAATCAGTTTTTCTAATTAAGTTCGTCATAGATTAATATTTCATGTGAATTGAGTATTAATCAGTATGCATTTCATCGATAAATACAGAATTATTATGTTTGGTACTTTTTTCGCCAGTTATTTAAAGTTTGGGTCATTTTTACTGTATTTTCACGATGCTTATTTCATTTTAATTTTGATATATGTAATTTTAGTGATTCCTGCGACCGACTCTGTAAAATTTCAAAATTAATGTAGGTAATACTTTATAAATGCGCTTTTTCAGGAAGGTGATATTTTTTACCCCTGTACATATATATTTGCCGTTAATCAAACAATATGTATTGATGTCTTATTTGACAATGCATCGGTGCAATTTATAATATATTTAGAAACAAAAGAATTTTCTCTTAGTTTGAAACTACATCCCATATGATGAATTGACAGGTAGCTGCATTTTCTCACAGATACTGATAACAGTTAACGTTATATTACTACTATTGTTTGTCCTAGCCACATATATGCACAAGATCTAGATAAGTCTCAGGAGTATAACACCGTCACCTACTCTATGGCGGGTCGAAATGACTACTTTGAAATTGATCCAGAAAGTGCTGCACTACGACTTATAAAACCACTTGACTATGAGAAGGAAAAGCGTGTAAATTTTCAGGTACGTAAACCAAGCTATCCGTGAAGAAAAAGATAGATATCCCTAAATAAAAACATATATTTTGTTGTCTTTGCCAAAATATCAATTAATCAGATTTACAACAATTTTTGTTGTATTTCGTAGTATTTATACTTTCATATCGAATACATATTTATTTGTGCAACATGACAATGTTTTACAAAAGGATAATGGTTTATTCAGGTGATAGCGAGTGATGGAGACATTGCACACCAAGTCAGCGTCAACGTTAGTGTTAAAGTCCTAGATGTCAACGACCACGCCCCTGTGTTTTCGTCAGGTTCGTGTTTATCCTTTTTGGAGCCATTATAATTTAGTCCTGTATTATCATTAATGTTTCTACTAATCCAACACTATCATTCAGCGGCTTATTTTATCAGCACCAATGACTCGGTTTTATGTATTTCTCGGTTCCTTGTCTCAGCACTGATCCCTGTATTATTTCATCACTCTTTTGATATATCATCAATCTTCGCTGTCCTGCTATTTTGTCATCTGTATCACTCCAGACATTTCCTTGTGTGATCACTCCGCTATATAAACCAATCTCTGAGTAATTATTCCATTGTTTAAACTCAGAAATAGAATATTACTCCACGAGAACGCTATGACTACCGTAAAACGTCCACATGATTATCCATGCCTTTGTCTTTGAAAAGCTATTCCATGGGTTTGTATGTCAGTTGACGAAATCTTTAACGAAAATCATGATACTGGGAACAAAGCCTTGAATATCAAATCAATTGTCATATATAACCACCATATGTAAGAAATGCAAGGATGCCGCTATCCAGAAAAAAAGAAAAGAAAATAAGGAAATTGAAATTATCGTGGTTGTCAAAAAGCTTGGTGCAGAGCAATCAATGTTCGGCATAAGATGTATCCCTGTTATAGAGGAGACTGTCGTTTCCTTGATTTCCGAGGCCTTTGTGATCTGTTATTTGTATAGAAAACAACCAATAATTAAATAAATCAGACAACAGAGGGGCAAAAGTAAGTTCCCCTAGTATGATAATAGTGGTTTGGAATGAAGAAGATGTTGTCAACCAAATGCTCGATCATTTTGATGAATTCTTCCTCCGTTAAATTTCTTCTTTGATCTCGACGTATTTTCACGAAATATGCTTCTGATGAAATTGCAACCATATAGGTGTACATCCGTTCCCCTTTCTTGGAAGAGAAATATCCCATTACAAGAGAAAAAAGGCGTTCTTTCAGATGAAAATGAGGTGTGTTGGTGTGGAGATCTGAAAAATAAATTGTTTTGAAAGATGTCATATGATATATAAGATTATATGATCGGTATCAAGGTTAAGATTTCGGGGATGAAATAAGTCTTTATTTAGTTTTTTTTTTTTAATTCACATATTGCATTACTTTACAGCCATCTATAACTGCACAGTCTTCGAGAATGCCACAACATCAATCACATGCAATTTAGATGTTAATGCCACCGACGAGGACGATGGGGAAAATGGAATAATATCGTATTCAATACAGGGTCCCATGAAGGTAACTTATTCAGAGTATATTGTCTTCTGTAAAGTTAGTTCATTGTATTATTACGAAAACATATTACAGTGGACATAGGACATGAATATGATTTAGATTTACATCTCCTAATCTGATAGCATGCATATCATTTTTTTTCATTTATTTGAACAGTGAATATTAAGCACTAAACTTTCTTCTAATTTTCTGTAATTGGTGATGTTATATATTATGACACTTTCTTTCTGGACTTCCAGTCTGTTTTCAAAATTGAAAATTCAACCGGCGTTATTAGCCCCAGGTCGCTTCTGGATTATGATACAGGTGTACGAACTTACATAGTGAAGATATTGGCTACAGATAATGGCAGTCCCAGAAAGAACGGGTAGGTATTTTGGGAACATATTATACTATGATAGATATGCGCGATGTATTCTCGATGACAATTACTACCTGTGCATAGTTTTTCATAGCAATAATAATGATTGTTACATTAAAGTTGTGACTCTAACGTGAATACATGTTTTTAAAATAACATGGTATCATTAATAGAAGATTTCCACAAAATTTGACCAAATAATGACACGAAAAAATAATTATTCATTTACATATATTTTGATTGACTGCAGCCCTAGTGCTCAAAATTTGTTTGTGATAGTGTCCGATTTCCTCTCTCAACCAGTTAACTATTGAATTTGTATGATATTTATCCAAATCTGTACCTAAACTGACATACACCTAGTAAGTTACTATAAACAAACCAGGATACGATTACATTAAAGAGGAAGCTGTAAAATTTGATCAGCTCCCATACGAAAGAAAACTTGTACTTAAGTAACATTGTGATATTTTCATTACAAAAGAAAAAAATATTCCAATTGAAATAGTCCAGAAAGGCCTGGAAAGTAATTTGCTGAAAAATTATTTGATACAGACAACATAATGTCGGCGATATGTGTTAATCATCATGCCTATCATTCTGCAGATATGACCTGATTATATTTTTACATTTGAAGATCTGCCGTGGTAGAAGTTTCTATAAATGACAAGAACGACAACCCGCCTGTTATTCATGGCCCAAGTCACTTCAGCATTCCGGAGAATCTATCCGCCAACACGTTGATTGGGAACGTATTCGCCACTGACGTTGATATTAGCAGTGTTTTAGTGTTTTCATTGTCAAATAATACAAGTAAGATGTGTGGCTTTATAATTGTATCAATTGTATCATTAAACATGTCATAGACAGAGATAAATATAAAACATGTGATTACTTTCAATTTAAAGATTGTCATATTGAATTAATGTCCTGCCTTTTTCCTTCAGTCTCATTGTACTTTTCCTCTATTTTTTGTTTTATTGTTTTTTGTTTTGTTTTTATTTTATTTTTTTGTTTTGTTTATTTGTTTCGTTGACGTCTAATTACGTGGTGTGGTAACTCAATCCAGTTGATCTATAATTACCAGCTGACCCAATCGATATTGAGAGACCAATAAATTGCAAGAAAAAAATATATTTGATATATTTGTATAGTATGATGTTCACACCCCGATTCCACTTCCGCGAATCAGCGTCCGTTGTTCGGATTACTTCACACATAATGTTCTACCCAATGCCATATACACATTCTGGTTTCCAGAGTCTATTGAGTTCTTAGGGGTAATTGTCACATACTTAGTGGACGCGCAAATGTAAATATACTATTTATTAACAGATTTCCATATTCAAAACGACACCGGGGCACTATTCACAAAAAGGAAGTTTGATTACGAAAAGAAAATCGATCGGATGATGGAGGTGATTGTTACTGTTTCTGATGGTTTACAAAGTGATGAATTAACCATTTCTGTAGCTATAACGAATGTCAACGACGAGATTCCTGTCTTCGATCGTTCTTCCTTAAATCCGACAATATCACAGGACATGGATAGCCCTTCGTTTTATATTCAGGTAAGAAGTGCATGGCATAGAGTAATGATCTTCACTGAATCAGTGTATAACAAATGTTGACTTGTTGTACAGATTGATTGTATATCCACTTTACACTGATCGTGTTTTGTCCATTCGCTGTTTAACAGACATGACAAATACATGTTCTTTAACACAGGCGACGGATGCTGATATTGACTCTACGCTGTCTTACAACATCTCCTCAAATTTCCCACATATTAACATAACAAGATCAAGGTAAGGGATTAGCGAGTGACGAATAAATGATTTACCAAACTCTGATAGAGACAATTATACACTGTATATCGTTACTATTCGTATGTCAATGTAATGAATATTGGTTTTACTCCCAAAGAAGTAAAACCTTTAGGTCAGAATGGTAAAAATAACCAACATTTATTGGCATCTTATGTGTACAAGAGATTTGTTGGAATCGAGAAGATTTCCTGCCATGTTTGTACAAATAATCATTTTGTTGATCAGACGATAAGTGTTGCTGGTGTCGAAATAGCCAGGAAATGTCTAATGGTTTTAACGAACTTTGGTTGATGTCGTCATAGTGTAATGACATTATCTGATTGGGATGTCAAGATACACTCATCTATATCACGCGTAGATGACAATGCAATACAACAATGAATGTTCAAACATAAATTCCATGAGGCAATGATCAAGTGCATTATTTTCTACCAGTGGCTTAGTAACGATCGGAGGGTCAATCAGTTCATTGGACAAGGATATCGCTTTCAATGTCAGTGTGTCGGATGGAAAACATGTGAGTACTTAAGTTGGATCCTGGGTCAAATACTTTCATATACGAACTGATTTAAATTATATTCGGCTCCATTGTGTATGAATATGATCAGGTCAGTTAATTCTAAATGACCTCTTTCAAACAAAGAGAAATCGTCAAAACACACGGATATGCAGTTGCTCACATGCAAGCTACCAACTATATAATAGTTGGAGATCCATATTGTGATGAAAAACATTCCTAAATAAAATTTTCAATCATACTGCGCTGTGGTGGTATTCATGTTATTATCCATTCCTTCTGATATTGTCTCTTCCTTGAGGTAGAAATGTTCATCATATCTGTAATTTTCTTACAGTGTCTCGTATAGGTAATGTCATATGTCAACACAAATTCGTTGGATTAATAGATAAACCTTCTTGTTTCGGTATCATATTTTCAGATTTCTAACGCTTATTGGTAATGCAGTGATTTACAGGCTTATTTTTAAAAGTATGATAATACATCAAATCATTATGTCACTGTCCTGTTACAGATAGTCAGTGCCACTGCCACTGTACAAGTTATTTTTGTTAATGACAATGTCCCAAGGTTCGAAAATTCCACTTATACGTTTGATGTCGATGAAGAAGAGGAAGATATCATAGTAGGCCAAGTGAAGGTAAGGCAGCACAATGATCTGTCAATTAAGTTTTTTTCTATCGTATTTAAAGTGTGATTACTATTATGTGAGGAAGGTTGCCTTTACAATTGCCGAATGTGTTTGTATAGCTATGTTGGTAAAATCACATTTTGGAGTTTAAAGAATTGAATGCCGTTATTTTGATGTTAATCTAAAAGGAGTTATTCTATATACTATTTTGATTATAACTGAGATTTCTTCTTTTACTAAACCTTTCCCGGCACACACCCAGTAACATAATTTAGTTTCAGAAGTTGTTAAATTTGTAAATGGGAGAATGTAATTTCTTTTCATTTCAACATAGCAAAACAAGTAGTTTCCTAGTTTTATGCTGTTAAAACAGAAAATCGACATAAAATGCTTAAAGAATATCAAGTATCTAATTGATATTCTACTTCATAAGAATACGTATTATAATATTTGTGATCTATCAATATGTTAAATCGTTCATTACATGGCATATTTTACCAGGCAATCGACGAAGATCTTGGTGACAATGGCAGGGTGCGGTATTCAACATTGCCACCATGGTAATAACCTATAGACCTTTATTACCAAAATACAATTATGTTTTCTTTAAGTTATATTATCTAGATGGATTAAATTAGATTGTCCACTGTCACAAATCACTGTGCATTTCATGATAAAGCATATGTGTTATATGGAACAAGATATTTTCGATCGTGTCAGTTTTATTGTCAATTCACTCGTATCTGTAACAAAATTACATGCCATTTCTCATCGTCAATATTTAAGCATTATAATTTCTTACAGGAATAGTACCTTTGCAATAAACCAAACAGGACAGATACACATCATAGCGGCATTGGACAGAGAAAACTTAACCTCAACTTCCAATGAAATTACATTACTGGTAATGGCACAAGATTTAGGAACGCCTTCTCTGATGTCTGTAGTCACAGTATGTATAAAGGTGAATGACGTTAACGACCACGCGCCTCACTTCAGTAACAACTTAATGAACATAACCAGTGTCGAAGGAGGAAACCTATCAGTTACGATAGAGGTAAGAACATTAAGATAAAGGATTTAAAAAAAAAAATTACAGATAATTTTGGCAATAGTAATAGATGTACTTCACATGAGAGTTCTATTCAATTTCAGGCATATGATGAAGATGAAGGTGAGAACAGAAATGTCCAGTACATTGTACAAACTAACGCCACCTCACTTGAGATAATACACGGAACACTGATATCTACGGCCCCGTTGACATACGGGGTGTATGAGGCGAAAATCATTGCCTTCAACACTGTTCCATATATACCACCAGAACTGGAAAACGGCACAATGACGGTCTTTATATACGTCAAGGTTTGTTCGAGTTAAATAATTAGGAATGACCTTTTCAAAACATTTTGCTGATCGCAAAATGGAGGAAATCAATCGATATGATTTTAAAACAGAGTTGTATGTAAATAATTTAAAATTAAAATAGAAACGAAAAAGCAGTTTATTTGATGTAATGTTCTGGGTTTTTTTCCAGGATATCAATGATCAAAGCCCAATGTTTAACCAGACATCCTACGAATTTTCATTAGCAGAAGATTTCCAGGTCGGACATTTAGTGAATAAAAGGTAGTATATACAAACTTTTCACCTATTTTTAAACCCTCACAAAATTCAGTCATATATCCCTTTTCAAGAACGAAACTGTGACTGTAAATCAGTTTTTCTAATTAAGTTCGTCATGCATTGATATCATATTGATATCTGATATCATAAATTATTTACTCTTATTCGATTGTTTAAACTACAAACGTACATGTAGTTTGTACGTAAGTCGGGAGATAAAAATATATTAGAAATATCATAGATTAATATTTCATGTGAATTGAGTATTAATCAGTATGCGTTTCAGCGATAAATACAGAATGGTTATGCTTTTTCCATTTTTTTCTGGAAGTTATTTAAAGTTTGTGACATTTTTACTGTATTTTCACGATGCTAATTATAAAGTCATCCTCTTTATTTCATTTAAAATTTGATATAATTTTAGTGACTACTGCTACCGACTCTGTAACATTTCAATCTTAATGTAGTTGATAGTTAATATATGCGTTTTTTTCAGGAAGGTGATAATTTTAACCCTTGTACATATATGTTTGCCGTTAATCAAACAATCTGTATTGATGTCTTATTTGACAATGCATCGGTGCAATTTATAATATATTTAGAAGCAAAAGAATTTTCTCTTAGTTTGAAACTACATCCCATATGATGAATTGACAGGTAGCTGCATTTTCTCACAGATATTGATAACAGTTAACGTTATATTACTACTATTGTTTGTCCTAGCCACATATATGCACAAGATCTAGATAAGTCTCAGGAGTATAACACCGTCACCTACTCTATGGCGGGTCGAAATGACTACTTTGAAATTGATCCAGAAAGTGCTGCACTACGACTTATAAAACCACTTGACTATGAGAAGGAAAAGCGTGTAAATTTTCAGGTACGTAAACCAAGCTATCCGTGAAGAAAAAGATAGATATCCCTAAATAAAAACATATATTTTGTTGTCTTTGCCAAAATATCAATTAATCAGATTTACAACAATTTTTGTTGTATTTCGTAGTATTTATACTTTCATATCGAATACATATTTATTTGTGCAACATGACAATGTTTTACAAAAGGATAATGGTTTATTCAGGTGATAGCGAGTGATGGAGACATTGCACACCAAGTCAGCGTCAACGTTAGTGTTAAAGTCCTAGATGTCAACGACCACGCCCCTGTGTTTTCGTCAGGTTCGTGTTTATCCTTTTTGGAGCCATTATAATTTAGTCCTGTATTATCATTAATGTTTCTACTAATCCAACACTATCATTCAGCGGCTTATTTTATCAGCACCAATGACTCGGTTTTATGTATTTCTCGGTTCCTTGTCTCAGCACTGATCCCTGTATTATTTCATCACTCTTTTGATATATCATCAATCTTCGCTGTCCTGCTATTTTGTCATCTGTATCACTCCAGACATTTCCTTGTGTGATCACTCCGCTATATAAACCAATCTCTGAGTAATTATTCCATTGTTTAAACTCAGAAATAGAATATTACTCCACGAGAACGCTATGACTACCGTAAAACGTCCACATGATTATCCATGCCTTTGTCTTTGAAAAGCTATTCCATGGGTTTGTATGTCAGTTGACGAAATCTTTAACGAAAATCATGATACTGGGAACAAAGCCTTGAATATCAAATCAATTGTCATATATAACCACCATATGTAAGAAATGCGAGGATGCCGCTATCCAGAAAAAAAGAAAAGAAAATAAGGAAATTGAAATTATCGTGGTTGTCAAAAAGCTTGGTGCAGAGCAATCAATGTTCGGCATAAGATGTATCCCTGTTATAGAGGAGACTGTCGTTTCCTTGATTTCCGAGGCCTTTGTGATCTGTTATTTGTATAGAAAACAACCAATAATTAAATAAATCAGACAACAGAGGGGCAAAAGTAAGTTCCCCTAGTATGATAATAGTGGTTTGGAACGAAGAAGATGTTGTCAACCAAATGCTCGATCATTTTGATGAATTCTTCCTCCGTTAAATTTCTTCTTTGATCTCGACGTATTTTCACGAAATATGCTTCTGATGAAATTGCAACCATATAGGTGTACATCCGTTCCCCTTTCTTGGAAGAGAAATATCCCATTACAAGAGAAAAAAGGCGTTCTTTCAGATGAAAATGAGGTGTGTTGGTGTGGAGATCTGGAAAATAAATTGTTTTGAAAGATGTCATATGATATATAAAATTATATGATCGGTATCAAGGTTAAGATTTCGGGGATGAAATAAGTCTTTATTTAGTTTTTTTTTTAATTCACATATTGCATTACTTTACAGCCATCTATAACTGCACAGTCTTCGAGAATGCCACAACATCAATCACATGCAATTTAGATGTTAATGCCACCGACGAGGACGATGGGGAAAATGGAATAATATCGTATTCAATACAGGGTCCCATGAAGGTAACTTATTCAGAGTATATTGTCTTCTGTAAAGTTAGTTCATTGTATTATTACGAAAACATATTACAGTGGACATAGGACATGAATATGATTTAGATTTACATCTCCTAATCTGATAGCATGCATATCACTTTTTTTTTCATTTATTTGAACAGTGAATATTAAGCACTAAACTTTCTTCTAATTTTCTGTAATTGGTGATGTTATATATTATGACACTTTCTTTCTGGACTTCCAGTCTGTTTTCAAAATTGAAAATTCAACCGGCGTTATTAGCCCCAGGTCGCTTTTGGATTATGATACAGGTGTACGAACTTACATATTGAAGATATTGGCTACAGATAATGGCAGTCCCAGAAAGAACGGGTAGGTATTTGGGAACATAATATACTATGATAGATATGCGCGATGTATTCTCGATGACAATTACTACCTGTGCATAGTTTTTCATAGCAATAATAATGATTGTTACATTAAAGTTGTGACTCTAACGTGAATACATGTTTTTAAAATAACATGGTATCATTAATAGAAGATTTCCACAAAATTTGACCCAATAATGACACGAAAAAATAATTATTCATTTACATATATTTTGATTGACTGCAGCCCTAGTGCTCAAAATTTGTTTGTGATAGTGTCCGATTTCCTCTCTCAACCAGTTAACTGATTGAATTTGTATGATATTTATCCAAATCTGTACCTAAACTGACATACACCTAGTAAGTTACTATAAACAAACCAGGATACGATTACATTAAAGAGGAAGCTGTAAAATTTGATCAGCTCCCATACGAAAGAAAACTTGTACTTAAGTAACATTGTGATATTTTCATTACAAAAGAAAAAAATATTCCAATTGAAATAGTCCAGAAAGGCCTGGAAAGTAATTTGCTGAAAAATTATTTGATACAGACAACATAATGTCGGCGATATGTGTTAATCATCATGCCTATCATTCTGCAGATATGACCTGATTATATTTTTACATTTGAAGATCTGCCGTGGTAGAAGTTTCTATAAATGACAAGAACGACAACCCGCCTGTTATTCATGGCCCAAGTCACTTCAGCATTGAGGAGAATCTATCCGCCAACACGTTGATTGGGAACGTATTCGCCACTGACGTTGATATTAGCAGTGTTTTAGTCTTTTCATTGTCAAATAATACAAGTAAGATGTGTGGCTTTATAATTGTATCAATTGTATCATTAAACATGTCATAGACAGAGATAAATATAAAACATGTGATTACTTTCAATTTAAAGATTGTCATATTGAATTAATGTCCTGCCTTTTTCTTCAGTCTCATTGTACTTTTCCTCTATTTTTTTGTTTTATTGTTTTTTGTTTTGTTTTTATTTTATTTTTTTGTTTTGTTTATTTGTTTTGTTGACGTCTAATTACGTGGTGTGGTAACTCAATTCAAATGATCTATGATTACCAGCTGACCCAATCGATATTGAGAGACCAATAAATTGCAAGAAAAAAATATATTTGATATATTTGTATAGTATGATGTTCACACCCCGGTTCCACTTCCGCGAATCAGCGTCCGTTGTTCGGATTACTTCACACATAATGTTCTACCCAATGCCATATACACATTCTTGTTTCCAGAGTCTATTGAGTTCTTAGGGGTAATTGTCACATACTTAGTGGCCGCGCAAATGTAAATATACTATTTATTAACAGATTTCCATATTCAAAACGACACCGGGGCACTATTCACAAAAAGGAAGTTTGATTACGAAAAGAAAATCGATCGGATGATGGAGGTGATTGTTACTGTTTCTGATGGTTTACAAAGTGATGAATTAACCATTTCTGTAGCTATAACGAATGTCAACGACGAGATTCCTGTCTTCGATCGTTCTTCCTTAAATCCGACAATATCACAGGACATGGATAGCCCTTCGTTTTATATTCAGGTAAGAAGTGCATGGCATAGAGTAATGATCTTCACTGAATCAGTGTATAACAAATGTTGACTTGTTGTACAGATTGATTGTATATCCACTTTACACTGATCGTGTTTTGTCCATTCGCTGTTTAACAGACATGACAAATACATGTTCTTTAACACAGGCGACGGATGCTGATATTGACTCTACGCTGTCTTACAACATCTCCTCAAATTTCCCACATATTAACATAACAAGATCAAGGTAAGGGATTAGCAAGTGACGAATAAATGATTTACCAAACTCTGATAGAGACAATTATACACTGTATATCGTTACTATTCGTATGTCAATGTAATGAATATTGGTTTTACTCCCAAAGAAGTAAAACCTTTAGGTCAGAATGGTAAAAATAACCAACATTTATTGGCATCTTATGTGTACAAGAGATTTGTTGGAATCGAGAAGATTTCCTGCCATGTTTGTACAAATAATCATTTTGTTGATCAGACGATAAGTGTTGCTGGTGTCGAAATAGCCAGGAAATGTCTAATGGTTTTAACGAACTTTGGTTGATGTCGTCATAGTGTAATGGCATTATCTGATTGGGATGTCAAGATACACTCATCTATATCACGCGTAGATGACAATGCAATACAACAATGAATGTTCAAACATAAATTCCATGAGGCAATGATCAAGTGCATTATTTTCTACCAGTGGCTTAGTAACGATCGGAGGGTCAATCAGTTCATTGGACAAGGATATCGCTTTCAATGTCAGTGTGTCGGATGGAAAACATGTGAGTACTTAAGTTGGATCCTGGGTCAAATACTTTCATATACGAACTGATTTAAATTATATTCGGCTCCATTGTGTATGAATATGATCAGGTCAGTTAATTCTAAATGACCTCTTTCAAACAAAGAGAAATCGTCAAAACACACGGATATGCAGTTGCTCACATGCAAGCTACCAACTATATAATAGTTGGAGATCCATATTGTGATGAAAAACATTCCTAAATAAAATTTTCAATCATACTGCGCTGTGGTGGTATTCATGTTATTATCCATTCCTTCTGATATTGTCTCTTCCTTGAGGTAGAAATGTTCATCATATCTGTAATTTTCTTACAGTGTCTCGTATAGGTAATGTCATATGTCAACACAAATTCGTTGGATTAATAGATAAACCTTCTTGTTTCGGTATCATATTTTCAGATTTCTAACGCTTATTGGTAATGCAGTGATTTACAGGCTTATTTTTAAAAGTATGATAATACATCAAATCATTATGTCACTGTCCTGTTACAGATAGTCAGTGCCACTGCCACTGTACAAGTTATTTTTGTTAATGACAATGTCCCAAGGTTCGAAAATTCCACTTATACGTTTGATGTCGATGAAGAAGAGGAAGATATCATAGTAGGCCAAGTGAAGGTAAGGCAGCACAATGATCTGTCAATTAAGTTTTTTTCTATCGTATTTAAAGTGTGATTACTATTATGTGAGGAAGGTTGCCTTTACAATTGCCGAATGTGTTTGTATAGCTATGTTGGTAAAATCACATTTTGGAGTTTAAAGAATTGAATGCCGTTATTTTGATGTTAATCTAAAAGGAGTTATTCTATATACTATTTTGATTATAACTGAGATTTCTTCTTTTACTAAACCTTTCCCGGCACACACCCAGTAACATAATTTAGTTTCAGAAGTTGTTAAATTTGTAAATGGGAGAATGTAATTTCTTTTCATTTCAACATAGCAAAACAAGTAGTTTCCTAGTTTTATGCTGTTAAAACAGAAAATCGACATAAAATGCTTAAAGAATATCAAGTATCTAATTGATATTCTACTTCATAAGAATACGTATTATAATATTTGTGATCTATCAATATGTTAAATCGTTCATTACATGGCATATTTTACCAGGCAATCGACGAAGATCTTGGTGACAATGGCAGGGTGCGGTATTCAACATTGCCACCATGGTAATAACCTATAGACCTTTATTACCAAAATACAATTATGTTTTCTTTAAGTTATATTATCTAGATGGATTAAATTAGATTGTCCACTGTCACAAATCACTGTGCATTTCATGATAAAGCATATGTGTTATATGGAACAAGATATTTTCGATCGTGTCAGTTTTATTGTCAATTCACTCGTATCTGTAACAAAATTACATGCCATTTCTCATCGTCAATATTTAAGCATTATAATTTCTTACAGGAATAGTACCTTTGCAATAAACCAAACAGGACAGATACACATCATAGCGGCATTGGACAGAGAAAACTTAACCTCAACTTCCAATGAAATTACATTACTGGTAATGGCACAATATTTAGGAACGCCTTCTCTGATGTCTGTAGTCACAGTATGTATAAAGGTGAATGACGTTAACGACCACGCGCCTCACTTCAGTAACAACTTAATGAACATAACCAGTGTCGAAGGAGGAAACCTATCAGTTACGATAGAGGTAAGAACATTAAGATAAAGGATTTAAAAAAAAAAAATTACAGATAATTTTGGCAATAGTAATAGATGTACTTCACATGAGAGTTCTATTCAATTTCAGGCATATGATGAAGATGAAGGTGAGAACAGAAATGTCCAGTACATTGTACAAACTAACGCCACCTCACTTGAGATAATACACGGAACACTGATATCTACGGCCCCGTTGACATACGGGGTGTATGAGGCGAAAATCATTGCCTTCAACACTGTTCCATATATACCACCAGAACTGGAAAACGGCACAATGACGGTCTTTATATACGTCAAGGTTTGTTCGAGTTAAATAATTAGGAATGACCTTTTCAAAACATTTTGCTGATCGCAAAATGGAGGAAATCAATCGATATGATTTTAAAACAGAGTTGTATGTAAATAATTTAAAATTAAAATAGAAACGAAAAAGCAGTTTATTTGATGTAATGTTCTGGGTTTTTTTCCAGGATATCAATGATCAAAGCCCAATGTTTAACCAGACATCCTACGAATTTTCATTAGCAGAAGATTTCCAGGTCGGACATTTAGTGAATAAAAGGTAGTATATACAAACTTTTCACCTATTTTTAAACCCTCACAAAATTCAGTCATATATCCCTTTTCAAGAACGAAACTGTGACTGTAAATCAGTTTTTCTAATTAAGTTCGTCATGCATTGATATCATATTGATATCTGATATCATAAATTATTTACTCTTATTCGATTGTTTAAACTACAAACGTACATGTAGTTTGTACGTAAGTCGGGAGATAAAAATATATTAGAAATATCATAGATTAATATTTCATGTGAATTGAGTATTAATCAGTATGCGTTTCAGCGATAAATACAGAATGGTTATGCTTTTTCCATTTTTTTCTGGAAGTTATTTAAAGTTTGTGACATTTTTACTGTATTTTCACGATGCTAATTATAAAGTCATCCTCTTTATTTCATTTAAAATTTGATATAATTTTAGTGACTACTGCTACCGACTCTGTAACATTTCAATCTTAATGTAGGTGATAGTTAATATATGCGTTTTTTTCAGGAAGGTGATAATTTTAACCCTTGTACATATATGTTTGCCGTTAATCAAACAATCTGTATTGATGTCTTATTTGACAATGCATCGGTGCAATTTATAATATATTTAGAAGCAAAAGAATTTTCTCTTAGTTTGAAACTACATCCCATATGATGAATTGACAGGTAGCTGCATTTTCTCACAGATATTGATAACAGTTAACGTTATATTACTACTATTGTTTGTCCTAGCCACATATATGCACAAGATCTAGATAAGTCTCAGGAGTATAACACCGTCACCTACTCTATGGCGGGTCGAAATGACTACTTTGAAATTGATCCAGAAAGTGCTGCACTACGACTTATAAAACCACTTGACTATGAGAAGGAAAAGCGTGTAAATTTTCAGGTACGTAAACCAAGCTATCCGTGAAGAAAAAGATAGATATCCCTAAATAAAAACATATATTTTGTTGTCTTTGCCAAAATATCAATTAATCAGATTTACAACAATTTTTGTTGTATTTCGTAGTATTTATACTTTCATATCGAATACATATTTATTTGTGCAACATGACAATGTTTTACAAAAGGATAATGGTTTATTCAGGTGATAGCGAGTGATGGAGACATTGCACACCAAGTCAGCGTCAACGTTAGTGTTAAAGTCCTAGATGTCAACGACCACGCCCCTGTGTTTTCGTCAGGTTCGTGTTTATCCTTTTTGGAGCCATTATAATTTAGTCCTGTATTATCATTAATGTTTCTACTAATCCAACACTATCATTCAGCGGCTTATTTTATCAGCACCAATGACTCGGTTTTATGTATTTCTCGGTTCCTTGTCTCAGCACTGATCCCTGTATTATTTCATCACTCTTTTGATATATCATCAATCTTCGCTGTCCTGCTATTTTGTCATCTGTATCACTCCAGACATTTCCTTGTGTGATCACTCCGCTATATAAACCAATCTCTGAGTAATTATTCCATTGTTTAAACTCAGAAATAGAATATTACTCCACGAGAACGCTATGACTACCGTAAAACGTCCACATGATTATCCAGGCCTTTGTCTTTGAAAAGCTATTCCATGGGTTTGTATGTCAGTTGACGAAATCTTTAATGAAAATCATGATACTGGGAACAAAGCCTTGAATATCAAATCAATTGTCATATATAACCACCATATGTAAGAAATGCGAGGATGCCGCTATCCAGAAAAAAAGAAAAGAAAATAGGGAAATTGAAATCATCGTGGTTGTCAAAAAGCTTGGTGCAGAGCAATCAATGTTCGGCATAAGATGTATCCCTGTTATAGAGGAGACTGTCGTTTCCTTGATTTCCGAGGCCTTTGTGATCTGTTATTTGTATAGAAAACAACCAATAATTAAATAAATCAGACAACAGAGGGGCAAAAGTAAGTTCCCCTAGTATGATAATAGTGGTTTGGAATGAAGAAGATGTTGTCAACCAAATGCTCGATCATTTTGATGAATTCTTCCTCCGTTAAATTTCTTCTTTGATCTCGACGTATTTTCACGAAATATGCTTCTGATGAAATTGCAACCATATAGGTGTACATCCGTTCCCCTTTCTTGGAAGAGAAATATCCCATTACAAGAGAAAAAAGGCGTTCTTTCAGATGAAAATGAGGTGTGTTGGTGTGGAGATCTGAAAAATAAATTGTTTTGAAAGATGTCATATGATATATAAGATTATATGATCGGTATCAAGGTTAAGATTTCGGGGATGAAATAAGTCTTTATTTAGTTTTTTTTTTTTTTAATTCACATATTGCATTACTTTACAGCCATCTATAACTGCACAGTCTTCGAGAATGCCACAACATCAATCACATGCAATTTAGATGTTAATGCCACCGACGAGGACGATGGGAAAAATGGAATAATATCGTATTCAATACAGGGTCCCATGAAGGTAACTTATTCAGAGTATATTGTCTTCTGTAAAGTTAGTTCATTGTATTATTACGAAAACATATTACAGTGGACATAGGACATGAATATGATTTAGATTTACATCTCCTAATCTGATAGCATGCATATCACTTTTTTTCATTTATTTGAACAGTGAATATTAAGCACTAAACTTTCTTCTAATTTTCTGTAATTGGTGATGTTATATATTATGACACTTTCTTTCTGGACTTCCAGTCTGTTTTCAAAATTGAAAATTCAACCGGCGTTATTAGCCCCAGGTCGCTTCTGGATTATGATACAGGTGTACGAACTTACATATTGAAGATATTGGCTACAGATAATGGCAGTCCCAGAAAGAACGGGTAGGTATTTTGGGAACATAATATACTATGATAGATATGCGCGATGTATTCTCGATGACAATTACTACCTGTGCATAGGTTTTCATAGCAATAATAATGATTGTTACATTAAAGTTGTGACTCTAACGTGAATACATGTTTTTAAAATAACATGGTATCATTAATAGAAGATTTCCACAAAATTTGACCCAATAATGGCACGAAAAAATAATTATTCATTTACATATATTTTGATTGACTGCAGCCCTAGTGTTCAAAATTTGTTTGTGATAGTGTCCAATTTCCTCTCTCAACCAGTTAACTGATTGAATTTGTATGATATTTATCCAAATCTGTACCTAAACTGACATACACCTAGTAAGTTACTATAAACAAACCAGGATACGATTACATTAAAGAGGAAGCTGTAAAATTTGATCAGCTCCCATACGAAAGAAAACTTGTACTTAAGTAACATTGTGATATTTTCATTACAAAAGAAAAAAATGTTCCAATTGAAATAGTCCAGAAAGGCCTGGAAAGTAATTTGCTGAAAAATTATTGGATACAGACAACATATTGTCTTCGATATGTGTAATCATCATGCATATTATTCTGCAGATGTGACCTGATTATGTTTTTACATTTGAAGATCTGCCGTGGTAGAAGTTTTTTTAAAGGACATAAACGACAATCCGCCTGTTATTCATGGCCCAAGTCACTTCAGCATTGAGGAGAATCTACCCGCCAACACGTCGATTGGAGCCGTATTCGCCACTGACGTTGATATCAGCAGTGTTTTAGTATTTTCTTTGGATGATAATACAAGTAAGAATTATGACATATCATTGTATCGTTAAACATGTCACAGACAGAGATGATTCTAAAACATGGTATCGCGTATATGAAACTGTAATTAATTAAACTTCGCGGATTTCCTCTTAGAACACATCATTTATTGGATACCAAGTATTTTTAACGTTAATAGATATCTTATTAGGTATCACTCATTTTTTCTAGATTTCCTAATCCAAAATAACACCGGAATACTGTTATCTACGAGGAAATTCGATTACGAAAATAACAGCAATCGACTGATACACGTGCATGTTACCGTAACTGATGGTGAATATAATGCTACGTGGCCAATTTCTGTTGCTGTAACAAATGTCAACGACGAAGTCCCTGTCTTCATCAATTCTTCCTTAAATCCGACGATATCGGAGGACATGGAAAACCCATCATTCTATATCCAAGTAAGATGTGTTCAAGGATCTGCATTCTACATGTCTGTATGGTAATATTTCACTGATAGGTTTTTCAAGCAGTATGGTCTTTAGAGTGGTATAGTAATCCTTTATTATATTTAATAAATTCTGATCGTTCTGAATTGGAGTTTATGAAATGGTTTCTTTAGCATATTAATTTAACCTACTGATTCGAGCCAATTCTTTCATAAAATTCAGGACGATTCAATTATCTAAAGCTGATTTCATTTTGCCATTAGCAGAAAGTCAAATACATGTTTTGTCTCCCATAGGCAACTGATGGCGACATGGACTCGATTTTATTTTACAACATTTCTTCTGATTCACAGATCAGTATCATCAACGCAAGGTAATTTTATGACAGGTCCTCTGATATACATATCAACAGGAAATATTGAGGCTGCATAATCTTTAAAGCTGAAGGCCACTGGAATTATGCGTGAAAATATCTGAAGTAATATGTCACGCTTAATGATAATAACGCATGTTCTTGTGTATAGTTTACAAAGCGATTGCAATATCAATATTTTCTTTATCTGAATGATCTGGTATTGACAATTATTTTATATTTAGTGGATTAGTAAGGATTAAAGGACATGTCAATTCAAGTGCAACAACAACATTCGAATTTGATGTCAGTGTAAGCGATGGGGTACATGTGAGTATTTGATAACAGCCAATGTTCTTCATAGGCATTCAAATGATATCGTAGACAATTAAGGCAAAATATCTAAGATACACATGTACAAAGGAAACAGACCAGGTTAAATTGATCATAATAACACCGACCGTTGATTTTTTCTAGAATAAAAACTGATAAACAGTCAACTAGTTGGTCTATCAATTTGTTTTTATTAGTTTTGTCATTATGATATTCAGTTTGAAAGAACTGACCATTGATCAGTTATGTATGTTTTTTCTCTAATCCAAGATAGTTTCAATAAGTGAGATGAAAATAAACTTGTAACTTACACAATCTTGTTATTCAAACTGCCGAATACATCTGCAGTGCTCTAGATAAGTTCTAATGTGATTATAATGGTTGTGTTAGATGGAGACTGGTACAGTGACCGTGCATGTGACTGATGTTGACAACAATCTTCCAAGGTTTGAGAATTCCACTTATACGTTTAATGTCGTCGAAGAACAGAACAACATTTTCGTTGGAAATGTAAAAGTAAGTTATATATATTGAAATGCTGTTGACCTTCTAGTTAAACCAATTATTGATGTTCATCAAGCAAAATTTAATTTTGAAGAGTTGGTTTGCTGTGTATATGCACAATGACAATTGCTGTTACGATGAAAAAACATTGATAATGATTTCCACTTTCATTCTCTTCTAAAGTTTAACTATTTCTTTTATAAAAAACTGTTTATTGTAACATAATATCAATATATTCATATTAAGTCATGTAAATTTTAGGCCACAGATGAAGACATTGATCCTATAAACAAGCAACTGTTTTACATGGTGCCGACTTTGTGGTAAGTCAACAGAATAAAACTGTCTAGCATACAACAGTGGATTAAAATTTCCAAGTAACATAACAGAAACTCAATCATATATAGCATCCTTCACATCGTCAACAGGGAATCAAGGACGAAGTTTGTATGAAACATTTTCAATGATACGTTTATGTCAACAATGTTGATATGTGATAATATCTTGCCAAAGTGAGAGTACATTATGGTGTCACGTGTGATCTCCACGAACGTGTCTATGATCACTACAGTATAAGGTGACGGAGTTTTAATTCATTCGGATAGCGGCACAGTTCAAAACATAAACATGTACTAGACGTTCTTTTGAAATTATGAAATATGTGTAAATTACAAAATCTATTGAATTATGCAGTTTAAGTACTTTCCCATCTTGACTTGATATTTTGATCACTTTGGATTTTTCGTCACTCGCTTCAAAGTCTTTGAAGTGAAGGCCCTTTGCATTACTGACGAGCCAAGAAGAACAATACAGCTGTATGATGCATGTAATCAATAATTTTGGCTCTGCTTTATCTTATTTATAACTTTGTTGTGTGTCTTTTGTACAATGTTTTAAATGTTTTAGCAAAAGGATAATACAATTCACGTATTTTTAATAATAAGAAAAGAAGTACGATATCCAAGACGACTACACAAATAAGATAAACATTAATGAGAAATTTCAGAATAAGTGACATTTTTATTGTATGTTTCGATGTTCTGTCGTTGTCAGGTCGTCCAACGTCACTATTAATTCAACGAGTGGTGATATCTATACGGTGGGAGTACTGGACAGAGAAAGTCCTTCTGTGAGAGATGATCAGGTAGAACTGATCGTTATGGCTGTGGACACAGGATCACCGCAACTTACTGGTACCACGCTCGTTATTGTCAGCATCAACGATGTGAATGACCACCAACCCACATTTGTACAATCGTCTGTTTCCTATACCATCGCAGAGGGACAATGTCCATCACCACTTCACAATCTCACGGTCAGTTAACCGTATCTGCTGAATTCTATTTTACATCTAGGGTGGTGGTTTTGAATACGTAATGGTTACCTTTCAGTTTGTGTCAGATAGTAACAATATTTTGCTCTGACAATAACAATTCTACTTAAAGTTTTTATATTTTTTTCCTTTTTAGAGAATCATGAACAAAAACATGAACTCAAGGACAAGTGATAATATCGGTTAAGGGTCTTACAAAGATAAGGCGGATTGTATCAAATTATGCTTATTGCTAAAAAATTATGTATCTTGTATTTGAAATCATCAAGAACAGTGATATTATCTTTAAGAAACGTAAATATATTTTCAGGTTGTCGATAAAGATGAAGGAAAAAACAAGCAAACCTGGTTCAAAATAATCGAAGGAACTGGTATATTCAATATAAAGAATAATTACTCTCTGGAATGTCAGGGCGACCTAGACGTGGGAATGTACAACATAACCATAGAGGCTGTTAATGTGGAAAAGTATGAGGGGATTTCAACCGACAACAACATCCAGACCATCAGTGTCCATGTCCAGGTAAGTAAATAACACTATCGCTAGCTCCACCTAGTGGTCACATCAGTGGTGACGGAATAGATAATGTATGATAAGTATAATATTTATGCAGCCACTGGTGGTAATGAATTGAAAAGTTATCACTGTGCTCTCCAACAGTCGTTTCGTCACACGCGACCGTGAATATTAAGTAGACAAGTAATATACTTCAATCCGGCAACCTTGTCAAAATGAAATGTGTAGCTGAGTATTCGGAGTAATGAGTCATCAAATAACAAACATGAGCGAGGAAAGAAATGGTTCACCTAAACGGTTCTAAAAATATATGACATCGGTATATCGACTACAGAGTCACCTGATCTTTCATAGGTAAACAAAATATTTTATGCTTGCGTGAACATGAACCGTAATGATATTGAAAGGTACAGAGAGATTTCGTTTTAAATTACTATTTCATCACTTTAGTTTAGTTTTTTTTTATTTGGTATCGATTTATTTGTTCTTGATATAGACTTTGGTCTAAATGTTGATTCATTACAACATCACTTAATTAACACGTGTATTTACCTTATCTCTGTTCATACGTCGGCATTATTTTGCTTGTTTCTGTGTTCAACTTATTATTCTGGTTCAATCTATGCGTTTCTATGGCATATTGGTATCCTGGATAGCGTTAACTATACAATGTACTAATGTTGTTTTTGTTTCTGTTATCTGTGCAATAAGTTATAAAGTCGTATCAGTTTCACTATTTGAATGTATTTTTCTTCATAATTCGTTGTTCTTGCAGGATGTAAACGACCACAATCCAGTGTTTGAAAGCACCTTATATACACTAGATTTGCTGGAAAACCATACTCTAGGAGAGCTTTACTTTACACCCGGGTATCTGCTCTACAACCAAACGATTCTGTCAAGATATGACTTCTCATATATATGTATATTTAACATATTTAATGTTCACAATAAGATATTTTAATTGTTACGCGTGAAAGTTTGCGATGGTTTAGATGCTAAAGAATCATGTGTAGTGCATATTTGCATTTAATAGTATAATAAAGGACACTTTTAAGCTTTTTTACACAATTATAATTTTCACGAAATATGACTGCACTTTCATACTTCTAACAGTTCCTGAATTCTACAGTAAAGTCAACTTATGTTAACCGTTAATGTTTGTTTCGATAGAATTAACGCCACGGATGCAGACACTAGTGCTGAATTCAACACGGTAACTTACACAATAGTGCAGGGAAACGGCAGCTCATACTTCGCCATTAATCACAACACTGGCCGCCTGTGGCTTAAATCACCTTTAGACTATGAAAGGGAAAAGATTTTATCTCTAACAGTGAGTACTGAACTTGCCTACAGTATTACCACTGTAGTAAAATTGTTTTATAATCACTTATCATGAAATCAGAGACCTGATAGTGTGATTTACATTTATATGAAACTTATGAACATGCTGATATGGCAATATCAATTTATCATATCACTATACAGACTTTGCGGGTATCATTTTGCTCAAAACTATACCTACCGTTGTGATTGCAAAGTATTTATTTCTCGATCGGGAATCAGAAGAAAACCTATGGAAAAATCATTTCCAGTATGTAAAGTTTGTTTGATCAAACTTCCTAACTAACATCGCTGTGGTGGTGTTAAAGTTTGTTTTATCAATCTTCCTAACTAATATCGCTGTGGTGGTATTAAAGTTTGTTTTATCAATCTTCCTAACTAATATCGCTGTGGTGGTATTAAAGTTTGTTTGATCAAACTTCCTAACTAATATCGCTGTGGTGGTATTAAAGTTTGTTTGATCAAACTTCCTAACTAATATCGCTGTGGTGGTATTAAAGTTTGTTTTATCAAACTTCCTTACTAATATCGCAGTGGTGGTATTAAAGTTTGTTTTATCAAACTTCCTAACTAATATCGCTGTGGTGGTATTAACTTGTTATACTATAAATTGTTAATGTCTCAAGGTCGTGGTTACTTAATTTATTTCACAAATGCTACCTATCTACATGAAAAACGATCTGATGTGTTAGCATCAAATGTACCAAACGGAATTTTTTTCCTTGTAGATATCTGCTAGCGATGGTCACCTGAACATAAATGATAACAAACAACACAATGCCATCGCAGACGTGAATATTCATATACAGAACATCAACGACAACACGCCTATTTTTACATCAGGTGAATGCAACAACCAGAATGTGTATAAAATAATTTTCGGATAAAATAATCCAAAGAATGTATGGTCTTTTGTGTCAATGTTCAGCGCTAATACATCGATGGTTTTCTTCTTATTGTTTGTTTTTGAAGTAATTTCTTAAAGATCATGTGTGCATTTCTTCTTTAGACATGCTAAAACATTAGCATGCATTTCTACATTACACACCAAGCTCTGACAACTGCTCCCTTTCTTTTAGTCAGTTATGTAGTAGACAAATTAGTGATGCGCTGGATGTGTGTTTGAAAATCCCTCTAAGTTCCTGTTCAATTGTCATTTATTCTCGGTAGAAGCAGGAAATCATGAACAATGCTTTAATTTATCTAATAAACGTTATATAAATTGTCTAGCGATTCCACTTATCTCTAATCAGTTTTTGTCTATATTGCAGGAATAACGATGTGCTCAGTACTAGAGAACGTGACAGGAGAGTTCGGTTGTAAAGTGAAGGCTAGTGATGCTGATGCTGGTGATATACTGACATACACATTAGCTAACACGTCTCGGGTAATGTACATATATTACTATCTGTCCGCCGTAAATTTACACGAGCGTAGTAAATGGAAACTGTATACTAAACAATATTACGGTGTTTCAGGATATGAGAGGAACTCACTCAGATTGATACTATCGTGAACAATGTCTTGAATTTGTTGTTCGGATTGTAACTTTGATACAATATTATAATTACGGCGTCCATGCTTGCATCCTCTTCCGTTCTTAAATTCATATCCTGGTTTAGGAATCGCCTATGTGTATTGATAATTTTGTGCTCTTTCCTGTGATATTATATTTCATTAGCAATATGAAGTACGACATTTTACAGCTCGTTGGTATATTTTAGTGGTTAGTTTCTCAGTACGAATTATTCAGTGGAACGTAACACTTATTTGATAAACGTATATAATTGATTAACTTGTTTTCTGTTAGGATACATGGTTTTATTCATTATTTTCCAATAATCTTTCCTTTCTTCCGATTTTGCCTCCGAATGGTTTCAATCAACCTTTTCGTATTCACTTATCAAATTTTTGTTTGGTACTTATTGAAAGACTACGTAGTATTCTTCTCTATTCTAATCGCAGAGTACCGTATTTAGGCCTACTTTGTTTACATGTTTACCTTTACTACAACATTGCATGAAGTCTAGTAAATCTCATGTCTCATTGTGAAATATTGCTTTACTAGACACCAAAAAAATGTTTTGCTCCTATTCGTTGCTCTGCAGATATTTGAAGTGGACTCCGAAAATGGAGATATACTGGTTAAAAATTCGACACTCCTGGACTATGATCGTGGAGTGCGACATTTTGATATCGTTGTGATGGCTTTGGATAAAGGTTCGCCTCAGCTGACGGGGTAAATATGAAGATAATAAGACATAAAAAATGACAATAGTAACAGTATGGTGTAAAGTGTTGTCATGGCCTTGTATATATGCCTGGACTTGGAAATAATAAAAAAGACAAGATAATCAGAATATTAGAGATATTAGCATGAGGTGGCTATGTATTGAGAAATCCTCACGTAACGACCAAACGGACTTCACTGTTGGACTTCCTAATACTTTTCTAGTTACATCTACCTTTGACTACTATGTTGTTTCTGAATATATACCAGACGGTTTTATACATTGATTTATTTGTAATTGTAGATCTACTATCGTGTCAGTAGAGATTCAGAATGCCAACGATGAATATCCTATCTTCTCGAACCAGACGTACATGTTTGAGATACCGGAGGAAGAGCAGAAGCAATATTTTGTGGGACATGTTTCGGCTACAGACTTGGATGACGATATCTATGGCAGACTAACATTTTCTCTGTCGGAGTCCAAATGTTAGTACAGTCGAAAATATCATTAAACCTTAACATTGTACTTAAACATTGTAATATAGGGTGGTCCGGTGGCGCAAGCCGACCGGGGTTCGATTCCCGGAACGGACGTGAAAAGGTAAGGGGCCACCTGCCGGACCACGTGGGTTTTCCCCGGGTACTCCGGTTTCCTCCCACAATAAGACCCCTCGCGCGCTTACATCCGGGCCAACAAGAGTGATTAGTATAAGTTGACATAACTTGTTTCGCAATTGTTGTAAAATAAATAAAGTTTATATTTTATATTTAATATACGAACTGTTTTACACAACTAAAATCAGATTATAATTGCAATACTTGTTTCCCTTGATCACATACGTTTTTCTTTAAAACAAAGGTTATTATTAGACATGAAATATCTAAATTGTCCCGATAGAGTATTTATATTGTGCTACTAGTGTAGTGTTACATTATGCTTCACAGCGTCTTCTCTGTATGATATTTCCTTATGAAACCAGGTACATTACTAATACGTTATGGACGTAGTACAGTCTTACAATTGTTGTCTTTATTATTTACAGTAAGTGTTGAATAAAACTCCTTTATTACTGTTTCTGTACTGTTTCAGTGATACAGATCGATAAGACAACTGGTGATATATTCACCTCTGTTATACTTGATTATGAAAACCCGGAACAACGTGTTCTAACTGATGCAGTGACAGCTTCGGACGGTACGAACAGTGTAACAGCTACTGTCACCGTCAGTGTATTGAACGTGAACGACAATACTCCTCTATTCAATAGCTCTACCTACAGAAAAAGCATCAGAGAGAACACGGCGACTGGTCAGCCTCTTATTCAGGTATCCATATCTCACACGTATCTCAGTCCAGAAAACGCCATGTAACGAGTGATTTGATATCTATTCATGTATGTGATTTGCTTTGGGTGGACTTGTTGATGCGTTTCATTTAAGTGTTAAATATATTTTAATCTTTCAAATGTATTTTGCCATAACTTTTATTTATTAAGTTTGTCAGACCATTTTCAATTTCAATGTTTGATGTTCGTCAGTTTGCCTGTGGGTTTTGTTGTTGTATACCTTGTTATCATTTGAGAACGTGACCTTTCTAACTTGGATTGACCAAGGTTTACATGGCAGGTGTCGTCGATGAAGCTGAAGACGCTTACTCTTCCAGTTTCTTGCTTTATTATCATTTTACTTCGAGCGGTCCTTTATTTGATAATACAAACAATGTTTTACAATATTTGTCATGTTATCATAATGTCATATTCTATTTTGTTGTTCAATGTGAAATTCGGCAAGGTTCATGTTTTCTACAGGTACTTTACCTTTTGCAACGAGTGTTTTATGTTCCGATTTTTACTTGAATAATTTCATGTATGGAAAACATTGATTGGTGAATAGAAAAAACGCATTTGACTGTTATAAAATGATTTGAATGTTTTATTTTGAACCTTATACGCTATATCTAATTTCGATACTGTACAAAAACACTTAATATAAAAAAACATTTTCTAATAAGAGAAATATATTTTATGAAATATGAAATGGCCTTCTGAAATCTTGGACTACTGTGGAAATATGATACTAATATAATTGTCCGAATGCATTGATTTGTGTAAATTGTCGACACAAAAGACGTTATGTCGTCGTAGACTCATATATAAGTGGTGTATGATAACAGGTACGAGCCTTCGATGAGGATAGCATGTCAAGTCTGGGGTATAGCATAGAGGGCGGCAATGATAAGTGTGGAACTTTCGGGATTAACACCACGTCTGGGGAGATTTCCGTCCTCAATAAAACATGCTTGGACTACGAGCGACAGAAGGAATACATATTGGTGATAGAGGTGACCGACGGTAAGTAGATCATGGAGATATAATGACAACAAATGTACATATTAGTGGTAGAGGAGACTGGAGGTAAGTAGATCAGTGTCCTTACACGACAGCAAATGTACATATTAGTGGTAGAGGTGACTGGAGGTGAGTAGATCAGTGTACTATCACGACAGCAAATGTATATAATAGTGGTAGAGGTGACTGGAGGTAAGTAGATCAGTGTACTATCACGACAGCAAATGTACATATTAGTGGTAGATGTGACTGGAGGTAAGTAGATCAGTGTCCTAACACGACAGCAAATGTACATATTAGTGGTAGAGGTGGCTTGAGGTAAGTAGATCAGTGTACTATCACGACAGCAAATGTACATATTAGTGGTAGAGGTGACTGGTGGTTAGTAGATCAATGTACTATCGCGACAGCAAATGTACATATTAGTTGAAGAGGTGACTGGAGGTGAGTAGATCAGTGTTCTATCACGACAGCAGGTGTATATATATTTGAAGTAGAGGTGACCAATGGTTAGTGGTTCATTTAACTGTACTGTCACAACAGTACAAATCTATTTCATCATTTTACTGTTGTATCTTATATTTGTATTATCAGAAAAAATGCATACCGTTTTTGAACTATCGAGCAGTTGCATCTACTCAGTGAACTATCGCAAAGGTTGCTTGCTAGTTTCTTAATCCGAATTGTATATGGACAGTACTACTCAATTAGTTTATTTCCATGTCAACTCTATATTAAGCCTAGATTTTTATCTAATGTATAAGGTGGATCACCTGCACGATCCAGTCAAGCTATAGTTGAGGTTAATGTGACGGATGAAGACGACGTAGCTCCTTCATTTATAACAGAAACATCGTTCGGAGTTGTTAAGGAAAACGAGCCAGCCGGAACCTCTATACTGAAGGTTTGAGTGTCATTGTTTTTTCATGCAGCTAAAGCATTAAAAATAATTTCTATGGTATTTCAATGGCCGGGGTGATGAATGTTTATTGTCAGCTTAATACTAGATAATTCTAAAACCGATGTGGTCAATAATTATGTTTGTGCTTGCCATTATCCACTTTGATGTTCAATATTATTACTTATGCAGACTGAACAAAATAAATGTTATTTTGGCATTTAATCATTTCTTCAGTATTTAACGCTATGATGGATTTATGTTTCAATTGATACAAATGTAATTCACTATTATGTTTCAGATTTTTGTGTTTGATCCCGATACTTCTTTTGAAAACGTGACATTATCAGTAAACAACTCAAGGTTTGGTTTTGATAACTGGACATTGCAAACCAATTCCCAACTTAATGCAGAAGATATTGAATCATATTTCTTGAAAATATCTGTTTCTGACGGAGTTATTGGACATATGCGATCACAGCTACTCATTGTCAATGTGACGGACGTCAATGACAACACCCCAGCGTTTAACAGTACGTCTTATAATGCAGTTATTCCACAAAACGCCAGAGACGGGAGTTACGTGTTGACGGTATGGGCCAAGGACAACGATATATCAAACTTGGGCTTCACATTCTTTCTGTCAGAAGCCGAGGGTGATTTTGTTATAAACAGCCGAACTGGTGTTGTGACGGTAGCCAATGCACATGCACATTTTTGCGTAAACTGCAATTACACTATGAATGTACATGTAGTAGATTACGGAGAACCCCCGAAATCTAACTCCACGCAGATAGATATTAGAATTGATACGTCAAATCACTATGCGCCAGTATTTAAAGATACACAATACACAGTGAATGTAAGTGAACACAAACTCTATACCGACAGTATTGTTAATGTATCTGCGACAGATGCCGACTGTGGAGGAACGGACAAATGTGGACCTGCTGGTACCGTACACTACACAATTCTATCTGGAAATCATGGACAATTTATCATTAATAAAACAACTGGTTTCATTTACATCAATGGATCATTAGACTTTAAAGATTCACCGGATTATGATTTAGTTGTGGAAGCTAGAGACCAAGCTGACGATTTTAAAACAGACACAACCGTTGTCCGTGTTTATGTTTTCGATGTGAACGAAAGACCACATTTCGTTAAAAATGTTACTAGTGTGTGTAGTGTAGAAAATGTCAAAGCAGGTGATTTAGTGGGCATAGTAACGGCAAGTGATCCAGATTATTCTAGTCCGTTCCACAAGCTCACTTACACTCTTTTGAATCAAAACGACACTTTCCATGTGAACGCAACGACAGGGAAAATATACGCATCTCGAAATGTGACAGCAAGTTCCATTCAGACTGTGGTACTGCAGTTTGTTGTTACTGATCGCGGTGGCTTAAACGATAGTACAACTCTTCGTTTATCCACTGGAACAAAAGGGAAGCCAGTGTTTGATAAAAATTCTACTTATATTCACGTTAAAATACCAGAAAATACACCTGTTCCAGTATATATAGCAGATGTCAATACAACGACAGAAAATACAGGGGACATATCGTACCAACTGACCAGCCAAGGTCCCCATACCAAGGGTTTTCGGATTGGAAATTCAACAGTACGTATATACTCATGTGGTATACAAAGTGAAAAGATATAAAATAAAAATGAAATGAAACACAAAAATAACACATATACTATGTTGAAGTCGATACTTATCTGAAATATATTAGCGTTTGACCGAAATATTATTTCGGTGAAGAAAAAAAAAGAAAGAAAATACCAACATGTCAACACAATCATGATCCATACACAAAAATTCAAGAAAACTAGTGCAAAATATGAAAAAAATTATTTACACGGAGACACTTGAAAAGTTCGAGGATAATAAGACCAGGTGTATTTATTGCCAAAGGACAATCTGTTTGTTGATGATAAAAACCGTTATGATATATCACAATAATCGATGCTCGATGTATTTTAATATCACAGGGACTGATTATGGCGACGGCTTTATTGGATCGTGAAGCATCACCCAATATCATATTAACTGTGACCGCCACAAACAGCGCAGGAGCATGTTCATCTTTGGTATGTTCTCCCTATAAAGTAAACGAATATCATCTAGTGAATTGTACGTTCCGAATAAACATTGGATTCTATTCCATTACCGATATCATTTAGACAGATATTGGATAATGAACTTTACGTACAAAATTGCTTTTTGGTTTTCAAAAATTGTTAGCAATATATGTCTAACGATTAAAGGTATTTTATTGTGCAGATTGAATTGTAAATATTTTTGAGAAATGGTAATTTGTATTTGATTGTTTTTGCTCAGTGTCTGTTGTTATTTTTTCCGTCGAAATGGCGGATTCATTGAAACGATACATGAGTTTTATATGATCAGAAGACGAGTGATAAAGGCTTTTCCCATTTTGTTCGTTTCCCTTATGTGAACTAATTAAAGCCATCTGATTGGTCAAAAATAAAATATCTCCTGATTATGCCATGCATTTCTATTATGAACGAACCTGCAATATCCAGGAGCGATTAATAATTAGTAATGCTTCTATCGGTACTTCTATCAATACGTAGCTATATAATTATCAACTGAGAACGTAATTTGCTTTCAATTTTTACATAACTAGAAGGGATATGAATGACAACTTGTAATAGTTCTTTTTGTAATGTTTATTTACGTCGAATATGAAGAAACACACAAGTGACGTATAATAGTCAATACATGGATGTTTGAGATTAAACTATATCAATATATATATTCAGGTGGACATAGAAGTACTGGACGTGAATGACCAGCCACCTGTGTTCCAATCTGACCAAGCCTCAGTGTCCGTATTGGAGTCAACGCCAGTGGGAACCTGTATCCGAACAGTATCTGCTACTGACCGTGACAGTGATCCCCAGGTACAATGGTATACACAGCAGGTCTTATCACGAGGACTGATTGATAAGTTGTGAGCCTTGTATTGAAGAGATGATCTTTTTTCAGCTCTACTATTCCATGACTGTTTAAGGCTGTGTACCCGCAGACTGGTAGCATTAGGTCAATTTATGTCGAAGAGGTAGCACTCTTAAAGTAAACAATACAAGATGTCTTTTGAAAAAAGGTCAAAATTACTGAAAAGAAAGAGAAGTGATTTATTATTTGCATTAGAAAGGTCTAGCACCTAAGGGTATTGAAACTGATATGGTAGCAACACTTAACAATGAAAGCACCCTTGTTCACCTCCGCGATAGAAGTCAAAATATTCTATCAGCTGGAAAGGTTATGGCCTTGTTTTTCGGGGAAGATGATAGTATTCTGGTGATAGATTATCTGCAAAAGGGAGAAACAATCAAAAGCGCATATTATGCATAATTTTTCAACACGATTGTGGCTTTGAATCAATTAAACACCTGTCTTATGCGACTGACCTCGCTCCATCAGACTTTCATCTATTTCCAAAATTATTTAGGTACCGACTTTCATTGAGATGATAACGGCATAGATCCAGTGAAGCGGTCAAGGAAATGACTTTTTCAAAAGTTATATTAAGGTCCTGAAACATCGCTGGCAAACGTATGTTCATACTGGAGGGGTTTATGTTGGAAAAATAATGCAATATGTCTGCCAAGAGTCAAACTGTTAAATATGAGGCTCACTAATTATCTATCAGCTCTCTTAGGACAAACGTTGTTTGTAATCAAAAACTGCTGGCCACGCCCTTCTAAAACTGCCCTTTCGTAGAGTGTATGTATATGTTGCAGAGTATTAAGAAACTTCTTTTATCATTTAGTTCTTTTTTTAACATATTTGAAAATATTCTTTCAAGATTAAATCAATGTGCATATTGTCTTTAAAATGTTCACCGAAGGTCATCTTAAAAAATGTCCAAAATGGTTTGATTTACCAGATGCAGAGATATATTTATCACCAAATGTAGACGTTGGTATTCACGATAGGAACATCCCTATGATCTTAATAACATTAAAACGCAATATAAAGAAGTTGCCAACAAACATGGGTTTCAAATTCTGCAACACCTTGTTACTAACGAAACATTCTTATTCAATACAGCTTACTTTTGCGATTCTTAATGACGAAACCAGTTCTTTCGGAATTGAGAAAAACAACGATTCTCTTTCTGCCTGCGTTTTTATTGACTCATCGCTGGACTTTGAAAATGTCACGAACTACAATTTAACGGTAAGTATAACAAGAAAAAAAATAATTTAGTAAAAAGTTAGACCAGAGATTGAGATCTTTTAGACTGCAAGAAAATTACTTTAAAAATGTTTGAAATGACATTTTAGGAAAACATCTTTAATTTACCTGTTTGATTTATTAACTATTGTTTGATAGAGTAAAGTATTATTAGTATACGATTGTAGTTGAGTTTGACTTTGGTTACAGCTACAAGTCAATGACGGACAATTTAACAATACAATGAGCTTACTTGTTGTGGTACTAGATGTCAACGACAACCCTCCTGTCTTTTCAAATCGAACATACCAAACATCGATAGCAGAGGTAAGTCATCAATATTTGTTTTCATATTAGTATATATGGTAACAAGTATATGCATGACTCATGAAATGCATAAATTATACGGTATTTCAAGAGTTTTGATATTGCATATTGTAAAAGAAATAAAAGAATAATTTGTGTCTGTATTAAGAATGAAAGTCTGTAAAGATTCTGGAAAAACGGAAACACATTCCAACATGTCAATTAAACATACCAATAATTCATATCATATCTTCATGTATTTTAGGACAGCGCTGTCAGCTCCAGCTTTTATCAACTTCATGCTACCGATGCAGATACCTTGGACGACGGAAAGCTCCAGTACACCCTTGTCAACGGTCTGATATAATAAACATGTCCTACACCCCTGAAATGCGTCCTCCTCATTATTACATTACTGCGTTCAGTCATAATTAGATGTTCCTTCCAAAGGCATTTGTTATTTGTTAATGTTATATTTTCAGATGGCAATGGCCAATTTTCGATACAGAGTGAAGAGGGCATAGGCTATGTTATTCTAAATAACCACCTAGATCGTGAAGTGAACAAGTCTTACAGCTTAGACGTTGATGTTACAGACTCCGCCAATCACACTGTAAGTCCTTCAGTATTATCTTAATTAATCAAAACGTGAGATATTTATGACTTTCTGTAAACATCGGGAACATTTCGTCCATCAATAGTGCCTTCCAACTGACATTTCACAGATTGAACAGAAGAGAGAAGTAGGGTTAAATAATGAACTAAACTGCATAGTAAAGCTGTTTCGTCCTTTAAAGACTCGTAAGTGATGCTAAGTGACTACATTTGGATACCAAAGTCCAAGTATCAAAACTAGATGGAGAAGTGAACGATCCCGATGATTCATTAAATCATATGAGGTTATGATATAGATATAAGACTCAGCTAATCACACTGATATCAACACTCTAGTCGTTTGATTGAAGTAAGCATGTTCTATAGCTACCAGATTGATATTCCAGACTGTTATTACTCTTCAAATAAACCTCATATTAATGTAGATAATTCAACAATCATTCTGTTGTAATGTTAGTATAACCGTGGTATATAATTGGAAAATGTTCGTTTGACACCATTGGTGCAATGTTATATTTGGGACAATATTGACTGTAGGCATCAACAACTTTGGAAATAACCGTGCTGGATGTCAATGACAACAAGCCAGCATTCCTACAAGATGTATACAATCTCACAGTGAATGAAGGTATGTTATTACATCTTAACCCGGAATTACTAAGTATCTGCATTTTGTATACATGTGCCATTCAGGTACACGCTAGCGAACACATTGAGAGAGCAGTTTTTCTTTTTAGTAATAACGTTTTGAGGATCAAAGACACATGCTCTCACAGAAAGCACAAGGTAAAGATATATGTTCAGCATTCAGCTAATTATATTTTGTTAAGGTGAAAAGTAGCACGATATTAAAAAAGAGTATTCCATTTATAACTACTCGAAAAGCCCTCGCTTAAACATTAATGTATTGTGTTATAAGTTATGAATTCCCTTCCTCGATACAAGGTCCGGAAAGTATGTCGCTTACAATCCCTACCGAGGCTAGAGACAGCGACGAGGGGCGCAATTCTGTGCTAGAATACAGCATCATCTCCCAGGACTTTGGACATCACTTTGATATCAATAACACTACGGTAAGATATTCCCTTGTGAACAAATGACGTATTTCTTTTTTGGGTTGGTTTCTTACAAATAAATCTAGACTAATTCTGTTGATAGAATTCTCCCATTTTATAACATACAAAGCAATGCTGTTATGTAAATATATATAAACCTATGTTTCAGGGTGATATAAATGTGTTGACACCACTTAACCGAGAGGATACTCCTATATATACACTGGTGATAGAAGCGGCTGATGATGGCGACACCAAATTGTCAGGAACTGCAACTGTTTGTATTTACCTATATATGTAATGGATGACTTGCTTTACATAAAACCTAGAGACCTAAAAACTAGAATTAAATTCCAAACTGCTTTAAACTCATTTGTTATGTAGCTAGCTTTGATTTACCCCTTTCTTGGATATGCACTATTGTGTGATGCTATTTTGTGTATATCATTCCTTAAGGTTTACGTAAATGTTGGTGATATCAATGATTGTGCCCCCGAGTTCCAACAAACAACCTACAGCGCTTCTGTTATGGAAGGATCACCATCCGGTACCTCCATAATTCATCTAACGGCCGTTGACAAAGATGTTCGTCCGAGAAACAAGAATGTATCGTACTCCATATCATATCACACAGGTAGACATATCTTTCTTTGTCATAAACTGGTCCCTTGATTGTCTCATCACATTTGCATATTTCCGGAGTGGTTGTTACATCAACCACGTTACATTTCAACCGCAGTGTTTACTATGTAATCAACAATCCATTTGCCAAATACGTTGTATGTATGTATATGTACAAACAGAAAAAATAGATAACTGCTCAATCCGGAATATTTGTCAGAACGATTATAGAAGTTAAATATGTCTTGCAGATTTATTCGAAGTCGATACGGATGGAGTGCTAACCTTGAAGCAGGAAATAGTTCTCGAGACCAATCCCACACCATACTTTATACAGGTGGAAGCATCTGATGGAGAATACAATACAACGGTAAGATTGATTATCGCATCAGCAGTGGGCGAAACGCTACAAAGTTATGATAGAATAAAAGGAATAAAACCAAATGTTCCAGAAAGGTAAGCGTCTCTTGGTTCATCGACGATATCCGCCAGGTAAATCTAGGTGAATCCAGGTAAGTAATGTCACGTAACCAAATGAGAACATGGCAAATAATAAAAGAATCAGCAGGTATGCTAACGATCATCTAACACGTGTAAATAGAAAATTCCCAAGTTTCTTCATTGGCTTTAAATTACGTTGTTTCTAATCATTTTTGCTTTTATCTGAATACACCTGTGAAAACTTTCAGCATATCGCGTAAAAATTCATCCTGATTGCAAAATAACAGTTTTTATTTCATAAACTATAATCACCCAAACCCTTATCAAAAGCAGTTCAATATTAACTGTCAATTTACAAGTTTTTATATAAATTGTAAGTATTACATACATATCACCATGTCCCGTACATTATATATGGATGAAAAATAAACCTATACACAAACTGTAGATAACATGTAATTAGAGAACTGCAGTTTAATCATGTAATTAAGAAAAGACGAGTCCATTGATTTCTTAAGTCAAATCGCATTGAAAATATTTATAATTACGGCATTTTCCCCCGAATTTTGAAAGACAACAGGCTCAATCAAGGATTTGGATTTCCCTTTTGATCTTCCGACAACTGCTATATCTGGATCTTTGATATACCTAAATCGAAATAAAAGGATGTATATCGAATAACTTCTATCGATGTGAGGCACTAGCTTACAATTACATTTGGCTTTGAAAGATAACCCGAAATACATCATTGTATAACGTGTTTACACAAAGACATCCTGAATGGAAAAACCAGTATAAACACGCGTGGTGCCCGGGAGATGCCCCTCTGATGACGTCACGAGGTTAAAGATCAAATTCTCGGTGATTGCTGGAGTTTTCTGTTAAATGATGTATTATTAAAAATGCATAGTCAGATTCACTGGCGTGAGGATTCTTCTTGTGGGAAACGTACACACGTCGAAGTTTCATCTTCATAAACACTTTTAAGCGATTAGTTATGGCTTTTATCTAAACAGTCAAACTCTATGCTAACTGGTTATTTTCTCACAGGCGAATATCACAATAAGTGTCATCGATGTGAATGACCACGACCCTGTCTTCAACGAAACGTTCTATCGGTTTTCTGTTCCCGAGAACGACAATTTACAGAATCCTCCTAGCGTCTTAGTAGGTATGGTTTCAGCTAGTGATGCTGACCCGGGGAGGAACGGCGAGGTTAGCTACCGGATTCTTTCTTCAGACGTGCCAGTGTTTGCTATCTCAAAGGTTAGTTTCATATGTTCATGGTAACCTATGTGCATACTTTGTCCTCCTTTAAACGCTGTAAAATTGTGCCATGACTCGGCAAATGTACTGGGTTATTTTCTTTTTAGTCTTCCAATTAAAAAAAATCATTAAGCTCCCTAGACTCATTGATGAATCTTCCTAGGTCATGCAATTGCTGATAAACAATAGTTCATTCCACGGCCATACTTGTATTTGCATCATGAAGTTATACATTGAAAGGAACTATTCGCTTCTTACTTCTACGTCACTGGTAATGTGATTTATTATTGGTCGGTTATTAGGAATTAATGAAATACGTACCAAGCATTTATTTCATTAGTTGTTTACGGCTGGTTTGATTTTCCTTACTCGTCTTCTAAATGTTCACACATTAGATTCACATTTAACGAGTTCTAGTATGGCAAAACTTCAGCCATAAAATATAGTTTCTTAAACAAACCGCCAATATCGTATACATTGATATAATCATTTTTCTTCAAAACTATTATTCTCGCCAAAATGAAAAGTCCTTCGAAAAAGGCATTGAATCTGTTGTTATTATCGCTTTTAATTAATGTTTAGAGGGTTTAGAGAAGAAAGACAACCTACACAAAATTAATTATCATAGCATAAACCATGCCTTTCAATGTCAGCAGAGCGGATGTCTATTGTAACATCGTAACAATGAATGTGGCTATAATAGGAACGGAAGAGAGTCTCTCTGTGTCTTCAATTGGTATGGTCTTTCCTTTAACAGGAGAATGGGTCTATAGTAACCAATGGAACTCTTGACAGAGATCGATGTGTCAACAGTAGGTACACATTCACGGTCATCGCCACAGACGGCGGCAACGCCACACGCACAGTAAGTACAGTGTTAGTTAGATATAAAATACATAAAATGTCACAAAATTTGTCAAGTGCGCTGCCATGTCAATATATATTTTTCCTGCCCGTCGTCTGTGAATATCTTTTCTTTTGAATCGTAATGCTACCATATGAAAATTTTATATTGGGATTTATTTCTTGTTTTGTAAATTTTACCACAAATTCAAAAATACGACAAAGTCTAATCTCAAATGGGTTTGCAAATAAGAGCAATGCATACATGGATGCATTTACTACATTTGCATATACAATAATTATTTATGTTCTGTTCTGTTGCTAGGGATTTGTGGAGGTTACCGTGACAATCAGTGACATCAATGACAATACACCCCAATTTACTAGCACGCACTATGATGGTAATATCATTGAGAATTCGATGGTTGGAACGGAAGTTAACATTGTGAGTATAGAAAGTTTTTGTGTGAACCGAACAAATGAAATATTGTCACTTCATATTCTTCACTGGGTTATCATGGTGTCGCAAGTGTTTTTATGTGCTATTGTATCCAGAGCTATAATTATTTAATTCGATAATATAATGAGAAATGACAATCAAGAGAGGGGTATTTTTGTATTTATTGTTAAGACATTCTATATAAATGCAACTAGGCTCTAAAGTGAAATGATTAAATGAAAACAAAGTAAATTTTGTAGCATCCTGCGATTTACGTCTATGATGTTGATGCTGGAGAAAACGGAACAGCTGGTATTGTATTTCACATGTCACCGAATTCGCCATTCGAAATCAACAACCAAACTGGGAGAATTTATGTCAAGAGTGAGACTCTTGATCGCGAGGAACAAGACACATATAACCTAACGGTAAGTATCCATACCAACTTGAGGTAAATGGATGTTTTACCATGTATTCTCCCCTGTACGATTATTTTATCGTGTCTTTCGTTATGCCCGCCTCAAATACACAACCTTATTGAGGATATAATAAATGACGTCAATATTTAGCTGACACAAGTTATCCTCGAACAGATTCGACTGTATAATATCGAAACCAACCTTTCTTTTGTATATTTGTCTCTCACTTTACTACCTGAATTTGCTTTCGAATGAACTTTTGTAGGTGACGGCAGTTGACCGGTCAGGTACAGGAAATGAGAATTCGTCTTCGCTTCTTATAACTTTGGCAGATGCTAACGACGAAGCGCCTATATTTGCTCACAACGTTTCTTCCTTCATCATAATGGAAAATGTTTCGAGTTCTTACCTTGTCGGAATAGTCTATACTACGGACGCGGATATCACTGGAAACTTGACCACACGATATGACATTGATAGTGGAGGAGACGGTCACTTCTACATAGATCCGATACAAGGTGAGAATTTACACTCATTTCAGGTACAAAATGCAAGAAATACTCAGCATTGTGTAGAGTACTCATTCTTCGACTTACTAAGACTGAAAATAAATATCTATGAAATTTCTAGACAAAGACTTTTAACGGTTGTGTTATTGTAAAAAGAAGAAAAGCTCGAATCTTTTTATGTTTCACTGTTATTCGTGATTAAAGCCGTACATTGATATCAGCATTTTTTTTTTAAATTTTCGTTCTCATGATTGTCATATGCAGTACAAAGAGTAAAAGTCCATAGAGTGAGGATTCATGGATATTATATGTTCATTATTTCAGGTGAAATAATAGTAATTGGAGGGTTAGATCGAGAGCAGAAGGACAACTATACCCTCACCATCCGAGCATCGGATGGTCATAACTCCGCCACTGCGGAAGTTGACATCATCCTGGAAGACGCCAACGATAACACTCCAATGTTTTCGTCGAACCCAGTTGTTATCAATGTCACCGAGAGTACAAGGAGTCTTTCAGGGATATATACTTTTAAGGCACATGATGCTGATCTTGGTGAAAATGCTCGTCTGTCCTATTTTATCAACGAAAATGGTATGTTTTATTTTAAAACTATTGATACAAGGAGTCGTGAGGTTTAAAATCACAATTCCTGATACAGATGCCATAAGACAAAATTAATGGATTTTTTTTTTATTCTTAAATTAAGCTCAATGAAAACTGACGGAGTCAGGCATTTTTTAAATATCTCGCCTCACCTATCAATTTCCCTTTAAGATATGCTAACGGTATTTCAACACTAGAAAAAGGAAACGGTTTCGAGTCAAGTTAAGCTATAACATAGGAAAAAGAAAAAAAGAACCAAACAAACAAAAAACAAAATGCACAGTTGTATAAGAAACGTGATTATTTTTTTTTATTTATTAGTTTCTATTGCAGTTTCAATACCATTGTTTGAATTATTATTTGAATGTAACCATTGTAGACAAAATGTCATAATCACGATAACATACATCAGAAATTTGTCATTCCATTGTTCCAGATACAGATTACGCAATATTCTCTATTTCCGAAGATGGAATTCTGAACACAAGCAAGGGGTTAGATAGGGAGGCCAATGACACATACGAATTCCATGTATTCGCTCACGACAACGGGATGCCCTCTCTGACTGCTAGTGTAACAGTGATATGTCATGTTTTGGACAGTAACGATAATTATCCAATTTTCTATGATTCGAATGGCAATAAAACTACTGAATATAGGACGTTTATATTGGAAAAGTCACCGATTGACTCGCCTGTTTTCTTCCCGTATGTCAGAGATAAAGATTTAGGCTTGAACAGCACAGTAAATTTCCAACTTTTGGGCGCTGAAAAAGATCTCTTTAAGTGCAACATTAAAACTGGTGTGGTCACCGTTTCTAAGAGAATAGAGATAAATGCGTTGCTTGGTGGGAATGAAGAAAAGAATGATACAACAGACCATGTTGACATCTCGCTGACAATTAAGGCGACGGACGAAGGCAGCCCACCCAAAAGTACCAACTTTTCCCTAATTGTGACAGTGGAACAGATCAGTGATGAAAACCCAGCATTCGACCACACTATGTATAACTTCAACGTTTCCGAGGCAACATCTAACGGTTGGATAATATTTTCATCTTACGTACATAATATATAGTTGTTAATACAGTAGAGCTCGTAATTTCCTATAACAATAACAGTTCTGATAGCAATTGCTTTTTTTTTAATTCCACCGAGACTCAGAGATGTGGAGTCAAACTGTCAACACATGATACATTACCACAAGTTAATAAGAAGTGTTCTTGAAGATATCACGTATTTATTATAAATGATGTCTATACAAAGCCACTGCCATTGCCTGCCAGCTTACTTGACAAACTTTAAATATAGATGTTACATGTAAGTATATTGCTATTAATTGGAATATGTACAAATACAGTCCATTCATTTTGTGTAGGATCTACAGTGGGAGTGGTGACAGCGTTGATGCCTAATGTTACAAATTACCACTTATCATACTCTCTAGTCATACCTACCGACATTGTCTTACTTGACCGGGATTCGGTGAGTATTGCATGAAGTAACACCCACGTGATATACATTTTTAGAAATTAACTTTTAAGTTTATATTTTTACGAGGTAGGCATGGATATCACTAGCTGTAGATTGTCTTGGTGTGTAAAAGAGTATCGACTGATACAAAATTTAATGATATCAGCCAACAGAATGCGGATAGTTGAGAAGTATTGGTATTGTCAACCGACTTACTCAGTGTACATTCATAATACCTTTGCGCCTATGAGCAAATGAAAGATCCTCTACAAAACCAGTTTTAGTTACATGTTTCATATCATACCATAACATTAAAAATTCGACGTCGTTTTGGAACAGCACGTTTAGTTAATTCCATGCGACTATGCAATCGAAGAAAAAAGTCGTTATAGATGTTTAAATATTGCACCCTGATATAATGATTAACTTTTAATTAATTCATGTTATTGATCCATAACACAAAAACAGAATGTACTCTTCAAACAATCTAATTTGAGATTGGCAAACATTAGTCTATATTGAGATTTACATGGGTTTTTTTAATATATAAAAACAAATAGAAACGTTGGTCCTGACCATAGTTATGAACATATTTACACTATGAAACATTGTTTGCTTGTGTGAAATAGCAACGTTTGCTTTAAATATGTTGATAGAAATGTTAATAAATGCATTCATTTACAGGGAATGCTTAAACTCAATACTGAACTAGATCGAGAGAAAAATGAATGGCACTACTTTGCCGTTCAAGTGACGGACGGGAAAACTCCAGAGAGAACTGCTTTTGCAATGGTTCGTAATAATACATGTTTACCTAATACACGACTCGACCCTTTTAACGTATCATTATCCCTTATCGTTATGATTCCTCTAAAACCAAATAGCACTGAATCATCTATTTTTAAATTCCATATACTAATACGTGAAACGCAAATATTGTTATTTTGATGGTAAACATTTATCTTTATATATTCAATGTTTTTAGAGCTGCGGACTCAATTACCTAACGAATCATATCTATTTGCCCACCATCTGAATAAAATCGACAAGTGGCCATCTTTACTTTCGAAAGTCATATATTTTTATCGCTATTTCTGCAGTACTACTGAATATGTAGGTTCCCCCAAGTCCCCAGTTGTACATGTTCGTGTTTGGACTGATCGTAAAAACAATTGCTGACAAGCGGTTGTCTTGGTTTTCGTTATCCTTATCGCTATTTCTTGAGAAACACTGATTTGTCGCAAATTTGATAATAGGTTATGCATGTCCATGGTAGTGCCCATTCGATATAGAGACAGATCAGAAGAACAAAATGTAGTCTGGCGACCATTTTGGATTTAGATAGTGAAAGTTCGTTGAGAAGAATTGAATCGATCTTCTTCAAGTTTCACATGATGGTTTCTATTCGTCTTAAATGTGCTGTTCTCATTTTCTTTTTTTGACTAATCAGACAAAATGGCCGTCATAAATTTTCACATTGAAAGATTGTATTCGCTTTATCTTGAGAAACACTGTTCAGATGATTCTGAAGTTTCATACGTATCTACCCTTACTCCTTTGTGCACTTTCCATCTGAGGTTTCTAAGAAAAATGAAATGGTCGACAGGCGACCTCCTCGTGTTTGATAGTTAAAGATTTTTTATTTCCACTACTTTAGAGGATTTTCATAGTTCATATAATTAATTGCAAACTCTGTGTAAAGAAGAGAAAAGAAGACGGGTAAATATTCAATATTTAAAGAATAAACGAAGATCCATCTTGTTTCTATGATTATACAAACGACACACACGTTCATATAACCATAGCATTGTAACATTTAAAAAGTCAGCTGTTTATAACGAGCTAATGGATCGCCAACAGCCTATGAGTACTGCAAGTAATGTATGATAAGTATAATCATGGTCTTTCTGGGATTCCTGAATAGTATTAATGTCAAGAATATACTAGCAAAATCGAATTAACTTCCTCGAATCCCTCCATATCGTGTTGATATCCATATACCCATGTGAGCTGCAAGCTGTTTAATGCGTTAATGCATTAACAAAAAAAAGTTATCCTTCATGAAATATGATACACCAGTTCGTGTGCTTTGTATTTACACTGAACATGTGTCCACAGGTCAACATTCACGTAACTGACGTCAATGATAATTCGCCACAATTCCAGAAACTATCACACGTCATTTATGTAATGGAGGACACCTATGCCATGTCAGACATTGGAACTTTTAATGCAACTGACAAGGACGCCGGAAACAATGCTACAATACAATACAGTCTATATAACTATACAGGTATCATATGTATTAAATATTATTCTGGTCTACACCTTGTATATGAGATATACACAACAGACTGAAATATTACAAATTTAATGATATAAAATGTCTTAAAGGTATATATGTTGAATATATCATTTGTCATGTTTACTGAGGTATACATATGTACATGAATAACTTATATTACAAGTTACATTTGTATCAATACCTCACTTTAAAATTGAAATGTGCTTATGAATACCTTATCTTCAATTATCATACATGTTTAGATAGCCACCTTAGTTAAAACTAACATCTGTTCATATGTAATTAATCACATTTAAACAGGGAGACTATGCACATAACCTTTTCCTTTTACACATACAATATACACTATCAATTTTATTTTCACTACTAATCAACTGCATTCTACTTCCTGTTAGGTCACGTTTTTAGTATAAATAGCTCGACGGGTCATCTTACGATTAACGGGACACTTGATCGTGAGGAAAACTCATACGTCGACCTGATTGTGCAGGTACTGTTCACTGTTTATAAAATTTAATTTGAATAACTCGTAATGTTTTCCTTTAACTCTCTGTGAGAATGGACTGGTATATTGACATATGGCGCCTTTTGCCATTGTTTATTTTGAATTTTAAAATGTAATCATTCCATCACGTAAGATACTGATTCACTATGTTAAAAAGATAAATAAATGGTCAGTTGCCATGACTCTGTGATGTTACTACATTGTGTCAGGCTGAAGACGAAGGGACACCACCTCTCAGCGCTACGGCCTTCGTTAGAGTGGAGATACAGGATGCCAACGACCACTCGCCACAATTCCAACGGAACAATTACATGTGTTCTGTGGAAGAGAACGCGCCTTACCTTCAGGTATTTCGTTCTTAGTACCTTGCCAAAGCGAACTTATTTTTCTTATATTATGACACAACATTAATTTATTGGTAGTGTATGAAATCGTTGTGTTGTGGTATTTGTGTTGTTGAAAAGACGTTTATTGTGTTATCGCAGCAACAGACATCTTACACTGCTGTAGGCAGGGGTATATAAGAAAGCAACGGAGTGACATTTAATTGAATTATTTACAGATCTGTAACGTAACAGCAACGGATGACGACATGGGTGATAACGGAACGATTGTATACAGTATACAAGATAGCAACATTCCCTTCTACATCGATCCTATCGGTAGGTTGATTGCTACAGTTATAAGGTACATGTAGTTTAATGCATATATTATAACCTGTACTGGAACAGATTACACTTTGAGTACAAGACTTTTTCACAAGTGGTTGATAATAAATGTCCAAATTTACAATACCATGTAGAGATCTCATAATCAGTTACGGTTGGTGCATTGTCTGAAATTTTTTTGATGCTTGGAATGCACTTCCTTTATCTGTTATAAAGATATTAAGAAGTATAAATGAATTAGTATTTATCGCGTCTATTATCAATTTTTATACTTTCAGGCAGATATCGCTTTTGGTGTTTCTTTCTCTTGCTGCTTAGCTGTTGATCATTTATTAATTATCCCAATTTTGGTATTTCTTCTTTTTGTGTTGGCGCTTCAAAAATTCATGTTTTTTATTATCCTTTTCCGAATATAGATGGGACTATTTGGAAGTCCGGACTTGTTGATTTTGAAACGAAGAACACGTATAATTTGACCCTGGAAGCACGTGATTTGGGGTCACCAATGCGAAGTTCAAATGTGACCTTGGTAATCACTATAATTGATGTGCCTGATACAGCCCCTAAGTTCACAAGCCGCTTATACAACGTGTACATGTCTCCTTTCATACCTCTACATACCACAGTGTTGAACGTGACAGCCGGAGATACTGGTATCACTTACATGATTTCCAGTAAGAATCGATTTCCTGTTTCATAACCTCACATTTATGAATCAATACATATCTATAATTCTATATTTAATATCAAAATAAACTTGAAGAACATGTTGGTTAAGCATTAGTGCTTTTATATCTGAATCTTCGTTATGCTTAACTGCATAAATTGTCTATGCATATTGTGGAAGAGGGGGATAGCACTATTTTAGAGGTACCAAATTCACTATGGATGTAAGATGTATTTTGACTCTAAAAATTCTATATACTGGATTTCATGCCCAGGATGGAGCGAGTGTTATTACATCGGAAAATCTGTACGACAAAGCAAAGAAAGCATTTATTTTTCCCGATTAAATATAAACTATATTCAGGAAAATCCCATTTAAAGAAAAGGAAGTGAAATGCACTAATTTATCAGGCCGGGACTAGACAGTATTGTTTAAAAGAATAATTATCTCCAATTAAATTATGATGACGTATAGTCACCTTTGTTATAACGCCATAGAATACTGCCTAGTAACAATGTATCTAGGCAATTTATGTACTTAAGCATCATGAATATTCAGAAACCAGAGCTATCATGTTTAAATCTACGTTTTCTTCAAATTTATTTGGATACATTAAATGTATATCTATGTTTGCGATTCGTTCATGAATTTGTGTAGTACAAACGTTTCTTCATAAATTGTGTCGCCCTAGTGTGGTTTTAACAAAACAAAAATAAAATAAAAACTTCGTTTTAAGTTGTATTTCGTCAACACTGAAATTTTAGAAATATTTGAAATTTCTACGTAAAAGAATTAAAAACTTATAAATAATGAACATAGTATTAAGATCTACTGAAATAAGTGATCTGCATAAAGTACTAGATGCATTCTAAATCGTTATTTACATAATATTTTGTTAACATGACACCATTAAGTGTCAGATACATTCTTGACTGATACAACGAGTGGTTTATTCATTTTATTGTTTTTCCTAAGTGGCTAGACACATCCTTTATCTATAATGCAAGGCTTTTATCTTCTGTAGACGGCCCGACTAATACCTTCTGCATTGGTAATAACACTGGTGAGATATCTCTATGTAAGTCGATGGTGGACTCTCAGAAGCCCACATACGTGCTGACGGTGAAGGCAGAGGACGCCAATTTGACAGACACGGCAGTAGTATGTAGAGAATACTTTACTGACATATATAATTCAATATTGTTTGCATTTTCTTTCTTATAGATACAGTATGCAAATGATAATACCTTCTGAAAATGTCATACCCTTATGTATATGTATATATTGTAACTACCATAATCAAAACAATACCAAAGAGGTAAACGGTATCGGTCTGTCGAAACACACCAATCATCGCACTGTAGTTTAATAATGAATACAACAGTCATGAGGCACGGTAGAGATAAATTGCGTTGGAGGAAGACACCATGTGGTAAAGAGATATCGTATGGCAGAAGACAAGGTGGAGATATATCACATGGGAGAAAGACATCGTGTGGTAGCGAAACATGGTGTGGAAGAGAAAAAACGTGTGGTTGAGAGACATCGCGTGGTACAGATACATCGCATGGTAGAGAGACATAGCCTGGTAAAGAAGCATTATGTAGTAGGGAGACATCGGGTGGTACAGATATATCGCACAGTAGAGAGACATGGCGTGGTAAAGAAGCATTTTGTAGTATGGAGACATCCTGTGGTACAGATATATCGCGTGGTACAAATACATCGCATGGTAGAGAGACATAGCCTGGTAAAGAAGCATTATGTAGTAGGGAGACATCGCGTGGTACAGATATATCGCACGGTAGAGAGACATGGCCTGGTAAAGAAGCATTATGTAGTAGGGAGACATCGCGTGGTACAGATACATCGCATGGTAGAGAGACATGACCTAGTGAAGAAGCATTATGTAGTAGGGAGACATCGCATGGTACAGATATATCGCATGGTAAAGAGACATGGCGTGGTAAAGAAGCATTATGTAGTAGGGAGACATCGCGTGGTACAGATACATCACATGGTCGAGTGACATGGCGTGGTAAAGAAGCATTATGTGGTAGGGAGACATTGCGTGATAGACAGACATTGCGTGGTAGACAGACATTGCGTGGTAGACAGACGTTGCGTGGTAGACAGACGTTGCGTGGTAGACAGACATTGCGTGGTAGAGATATTGAGTGATAGACAGACATTGCGTGGTAGAGAGACATTGCGTGGTAGACAGACATTGCGTGGTAAATATACATCGTGTGGTAGGGAGACATCGTGGAGTAGAGAGTTAACTGAGAAATAGCCATTATACTTAAGCTGTGTTATACAATTAAAAGTGATCAGGAACTTAAAGGAGGAGTTATAATATACCAAATTCTATTTCTTCAGGTCGTCATTCAGATGAGGAATGAACCTGCCAGCTTCAGCCAAAATATATTTAGCGCCGATATAATGGAAAACGGTCCTGGTGGGATGTTCTTAGATCTAAATACTACTGAGGAGTTGTCTGGAATTCCAGTCCACTATACCCTTATCTCAGTTCAACCACCAGGTAACGGGTAGCATTATCGTACTTATTGATGTATTCTCTTCACAATTTGACAACTGGTCCATAATCTATATCCTACTGTAGTATGTTACCTATCAGTATATGTACAGAATTGTGTTCGAGCGGTACACAAGAAAATATCCGACTTCAATAGATTTGTAAAGTTTAGAATAAGATACAGTATGTTGAAACAATTTAACTACATTATACACTAACTTAATTCTTCTTGGATTCGTCAGTAATTTTAATGGACTCGGAATGTGACTGAGCAAAATCAATATAGGTCAGAAACAGGAAAGGACTCTTTATTTTCAATATCGAGTGATTGAAAATATTATCGATTACACATGAGTAATTTGCATAGTATGTCTTATCGGTTAGTTTGTTCATAATTACACTTTTATGTTAGACTCGGTGTGATAACGCACGACGTAGAAGAAACAGTGTGAATATTAATGAATTGTATATTCCCTTTTAAATGCCTAGATATAGAAATGAACATGCATGATTTATAAAAAAAAAAGTATATTATTCAGATCGCATCAAGAAACATAATTAGCTAATAATGTTTCTTCCGTGATATTTTAAAACGTTTGATTAATGAGTGATACGTGTCAAATTTTCCGTGATATTTTCACCCGTAGAAAATGCAGTAGTGGTATGGAAAGATATTGTAATATAAAGTATATGTGTAGTCATCATATATATAATACAGTATAGCCGTATATTTTCGCTATTTTGCGGTACATTTAAGTGGTCGCGAAAATTTGATCTGTGAAATAATGAGACGTTTGTATAAGATTTTAATCCCTGAAAGTATAATACAGTCGTATTAAAATGGAAATCGCGATAATTTTGATCCTCGAAAATTACCCGCTGTACTGTAATAGCGTTTCTGTATTAAGAAGAATCTTTATTTTGACCCCATTCATACCACCAAACGTTGGTTAGTAGGTTTGTGTCTGCTTCTAAAGTCATCCCTTTTGTCTTGGTTTGCTTTCAGTTCTTGTAATTGTGTAAATATGGCGAGGTTCTGTTTACTTTTTAGAGACGGCATTTAATGTGAATGAAATGACAGGAGAAGTTTACTGTTCTGAAAGTCTTGACAGAGAACGGGAGAACACCTACACTCTACACGTGTCTGCAGAGGTCATACGCAGTGGTCAGAGATCAAAACGATCAATCGATGGTAACATGCTAATATGTTTATTTTAGATATTCAATATTGATATCTTTTGTAATATGCGAAATCATTTTCCAAACACGTTGTTAACGTGGATGTCAAACCGCAAGGAAATAAAAATGTGCAAATGTGAACTGATCTATGAACAGGTACTTAAAGCGAAATGACAATTTAAAAGATTATCAGTTGAAGATTGAAGGTGTTCGTGTATATATTGTCCATTGGAGTATAGCAAATATGCATACCGCCCGTTAATACATACATAAAGATATAAATCATAAAAGGAATCGTTATACATCGGCGAGGTTGTGTTATCTATGATATGTAATTAAGTGTATTATTTCACCTACATTTCGTTATGATATATAACTCACTTGTTTATTTATATTCTAATGTGAAGACTGTTTACAGGCAAATATAGTTTATATGTTGATTAAAATTTAAGTTTTTCCGAGCTAATGTTTCCAAAGAAAGTATAATTTTTTGAAAACTAAACACTTGAACACGCGACATGTACAGCTGTAAACGTATATGTACATATGTAGATACAATCACCTTTAAGAAATGATATACAGGAAGAGGTGTTATGCATCAATAGTTAAGTATGTCCTTCTGATGGTATGTATCTGAGAAATGGTGACGCCTGTATAGGTGTATTGTCGGCCATATTTAACGTTTGTAACAGAAAACAAAGAGTTGTCTCCCTTGTACCAAAAGATATTAATTAGAAGATTTTACCTACTTGGATCATACAGTCGTTTTTATCTTTCCATCCCTTGTTGCACTTTATTATGTCCATCCTCTGTTACAGACTCCCTTGGTCAGGTCGAAGTAATTGTCAACGTTGGGGACGTGAATGACAACCCTCCCCGCTTCCCTACAGATACTAAGACTGTGTACAGAGTACCAAAAAGTCTGCAACTAGCAGCGAAAGTGGCAGAACTACAGGTTTGTGGTGTTGTTTTCAATGTCTTTATAATATATGTGTTGATATTTTAGTGTTAATCTCTACATTTTTAAAGGTCATATCTGTTGATGGTTTAGAAGATTCACATTTTCATTTTGTTTTTGTAAACAGGCCATTGACCCTGACGAAAACAGCACTATTTCTTACCGTCTTGAAAATAACTCCAAACTTCCATTCTTCCTGGACGGCAACGCAAGGTTACGCTTGAAAAGCACATTGGAGTCAGACTCGTACCATCTAACTGTGTCAGTGACTGATGAGGACGGTCTCTTTTCAGACATTAACATCACGGTAAGGTAACTGATGAGGACGGTCTCTTTTCAGACATTAACATCACGGTAAGGTAACTGATGAGAACGATCTCTCGTCAGACATTAACATCACGGTAATTATACTGATGAGGACGGTCTCTCGTCAGACATTAACATCACGATCAGGCTACTGATGAGGACGGTCTGACGTCAGACATTAACAGCACGGTAATTATACTGATGAGGACGGTCTCTCGTCAGACGTTAACATCCCGGTAAGGCTACTGATGAGGACGGTCTCTCGTCAGACATTAACATCACGATCAGGCTACTGATGAGGACGGTCTGACGTCAGACGTTAACATCACGGTAAGGCAACTGATGAGGACGATCTCCCGTCTGACATTAACAGCACGGTAAGGCAACTGATGAGGACGGTCTTTCGTCAGACGGTAACATCACGGTAAGGCTACTGACGACGGCGGTCTGTCGTCAGATGTTAACATCACGGTAAGACTACTGATGAGAACGGTCTCTCGTCAGACGTTAACATCCCGGTAAGGCTACTGATGAGGACGGTCTCTCGTCAGACATTAACATCACGATCAGGCTACTGATGAGGACGGTCTGACGTCAGACGTTAACATCACGGTAAGGCAACTGATGAGGACGGTCTCTCGTCAGACGTTAACATCCCGGTAAGGCTACTGATGAGGACGGTCTCTCGTCAGACATTAACATCACGATCAGGCTACTGATGAGGACGGTCTGACGTCAGACGTTAACATCACGGTAAGGCAACTGATGAGGTCGGTCTCTCGTCAGACGTTAACATCACGGTAAGGCAACTGATGAGGACGGTCTCTCGTCAGATGTTAACATCACGGTAAGGCAACTGATGAGGACGATCTGTCGGTAGACGTTAACATCCCGGTAAGGCTACTAATGAGGACGGTCTCTCTTACGATGTTAACATCACGGTAAGGCAACTGATGAGGACGGTCTCTCGCCAGATGTTAACATCACGGTAAGGCTACTGATGAGGACGGTCTCTCGTCAGACGTTAACATCACGGTAAGGGCTACTGATGAGGACGGTCTGACGTCAGACGTTAACATCACGGTAAGGCAACTGATGAGGACGGTCTCTCGTCAGACGTTAACATCACGGTAAGGCTACTTATGAGGACGATCTCCCGTCAGACGTTAACGTAGTAAATGCGACTCCATTCCCTAGTATTCTACTTTTGGAATATGATTCATCTCCCAAGACCTCATTATTTGTGTTGTTCACAACAGAAATCGGATTAATCTTCCAGCGAATTTTTGGGTAAAATCATAGTTTAATAGAGACAAATTTCCCGACAATATTAACAGCTGATTTTACAACTATTCCGAATGTGTACTTGACGTTTCAAGTGTATTTTGACAACACAAAGAATACTGTAAACAACCTTACATATTATCAACAACCGTGTAACCACTTTCACAAAACTTGATTTCCGAAGTGTATCATAAAAGCTTTTAAGAGGCATTGACCTTAATTTCATGTAATGATCATTTCGGGACATTTTCTTCAGATTAATTATGTCAATAGAATGAAAGTCATATAACACAACCAGAAGAGAATTCAAACTTGACGTTCCAATGGCTACTTCGTCGCTTTCATTTGACAAATGACCAGTATGCCGCATACTAACGCTGACGTTTGTCGTGTACAAGATGGTAAGTCGGTCGATTCCCTACCATCTCACACACTACGTACATCAGTGTTAGTACGCTTCACACTGGTCTTTTGTTTGATGAAGGAGACAGTGCAGTCATCGAATCATACATCTGAATCTTCTTTTGGTATTGTTATGAGAACTTCTATTCTATATATTGATAACTTCTATCTGACACAACATCTCGAACCATAAAGCTTTTACATGGCAAACTTTTCTACATATAACGAATGCATCTGTCTTTCTTCACAAACCAGGGACTGTTTTATTTTTTTTAATTATAGAGAGTGTGTATATGTTTTACATGTGAATCTTACATCTCCGAATGTTCGTGTTTATAAGTCATAGGCGATTCAGATTTGAAGTCTAAAGCTTGGTTGTGATTGCTCGATTTCTAAAGATCCAGGTTTATCAACATTAGGGGGAAGTTTACGGTCGGTGTCATGATTGTATCGGTAACTATTCCATTTGGAAGTATATGATATAGTTCAATACCTTGGTATAGATTCTGATTTCTTTGTATTTACCAGGATTTCATAATAAAAAAAGTAATTACTTTAACTACGATGCGCAGGAAGTGATTTAAAACCGTGTGTAAATGTATATGGATTGATGGTTAGATGTGTAGGTACAAGAAATACGTATTGATTTTAATATTCGATTTTGGTTGCAGATTATAACAATACCTGATGAGGACAGACTTACCTATGTGATTCCGATGAGCACTCAAGAATTTGAAAAAACGGAAAAGGCGCTGATTGCGTAAGAAATTAATACGTTTTAATTATCACAACATTTCCGTTACAAAGATAGACACCAAGCGAAAGAATATACTATACTATTCTCTGTGTAGAGTTAATGATACATCAACTGTGTAATATATAATTTTACAGGAACTTGAGTTCAGTGCTCGGAGTTAACATCACGATTGAGGGATACAAAGCGCACATATCAGCTGAAGTAGAGCCAAGCAAGTATGTATACTTGATTACGTCACGAGTAAGGTGTAATTTGATGATATATGTGTATCTTATATGCATATGTACAAATCTATATATTCTGATATTTTCCATTAAACATTTCCAGGTAATACTAGGATAATTTGCAACATTTATACATTTCCTATTTGAGAAGATTGGTCAGTACCTCGTTATCTCATAATATATGACTATATAATGTATGTAATACGATGCATGGACCGTAATGAAAATGTTAGAAAGAATATGTATACACAAATTACTTACCTTTAACATGTGTCCTAGATTTTCAGGATGTTCAATTATCAATATCAAATACATTGATTATTTCCATCCAAAGTTACATATAACATTTACAAAATATGTCTTTTTCATTTTCCAGATTTTATTTTTATTTCTTCTTTTGACGAAACTTTTCTTAATGCAGTTGCATCATTATGAAGTTGGACAGTATTGGAATATTATACTTTTTTGTACTAATTTCTTAAGTCATCTCAATTTAAAAATGGACTGTAATTTATCATTTTTTTATTCACTAAGTAATATATTTTTATTGATTATTACATTTACGTTCCGTAACAGGACAGATCTCTCACTCTTTGCCACTAACCAGACCACTGGCCACCTACTCTCTCGGGACCAGCTAAGCAGGTAAAATGATCACAAAACTTCGCAATAAGTCGAGCCAATATTAGGGAAAAACGCTGCTTTCATATTCAAAATTAAAGGTTTTTCTTGTCATGTAATATATATCCTCCATATCGTATAGGGTATGTCAATACCCTGTCACTATTCATGACTGCTTCTAGGGAAAATGCTTTAAATAAGACTGCGTAGCCCACTGGTCAAGACTTTAACAGGAGTGAATGATATGTACTGGTCAAGACTTAAACAGGTCAATATTTAAACAGCAGTGAATGATATAACAGTACAGTTTGTAAGGCTAATAAAATAACACAACATTGCTTAAATGAATTCGATTTTTTCTTTTCTTTACCAAACATAATTTCTTTTCTATATTATATTTCAGCCTCCTTAGTTCCAAGTTTGCTGACATTTTTAAATTGTTTGGATGTAATGGTGACACTTGTTATATTTATTCTACCCCCGTCAATCATACCTCGCATGTGATGACTGCTCCTGAAATAGCACTTCTTACTATAGCTGTATTGATATTTGTTGTGTGCGTGCTGGTCATCATCGCCGGTAACCATTTTTGGAAACAGTGAGTATTTTACAATTTATGAAACTTGATGTATGTGATTGTTAAAGTGACACGGCAAGTCAAAAAGATGTGTCCAGAGTATGAGACAGGTACAAGATGGTTGATACCGAGAATATAGTTGGTTTGATCAAATTGTGAGTCTATCAACATTGAACGACAAACCATTGCATTGCCAACATGATTTGCTTCCACAGATTCCACGCAGCTAGGGAACAAGAGGTGAAAATGTGGGAACTAGAGAGCTTAGGCTCGGGTGGCGGAAGTCAAGCTCCTGTTACAGCAGTCAACCCTAACCAAGAGACTGCCTTTGCTTCTTTAGACAACAAGTGAGATAAACAATTCTTAAATATTAATTCAGTGAATATATAACTCGTTACGATAAAGATTTAGTTTTCATACCCGCTAGTGTATCATGCTAACATGTGTTCCCTTATTACAGGATATCGGAATATTCATACATTAATCTTCTGTTATATCTAATTTGTACAGTGGCTCGTAGTAAATATATACCTGTAACCGACTACAATTTATAATTCTAATAAAGTTTTATTGAGAATTTCTTTAAACAGTATTCGGGTGTCTGCAAAATTGTTTTTAAAACTGCTTCGCATGAAACCCCACATTTCAATTTAGAAGAAATGCAGTAAAACGACCCATGATTCAATCAATAAAAATAAAGCATCAATATCATTTCATTTATACCGATATGTTTATAGAAAATCGCCCCTTGTATGTTATAAAATCACTAGTGCAGTCGATTGTTTTATTGTAATGACAACTTCACAACTCCTAGACGACTTCTTCCTCCTATATTTTTGCGTTGTTGGTACATCTTCTCGTTGAAACCACGTCTTTGGTGAGAGCAAAGTGGTTCCTGTATCGGTAACATACAAGTAAATCCCATATGTTCTATAAAGTAGTATTTACAGTTGTATAAATCAATAATAGTTTCAAATAACTGCTGTGAAAAAAATATCAGCAGTCTTTACAACTCTCCTGTTAAATGTACGTTATAAAGTTATGGATTCCACTCATCGTTACAGCGTCCCAAACAACTGAAGCAGGTAAACACCCCGTTAATAATTGTTGTTATTGTTGTCAGGTCCATTCTCTCAGTTTTACCCGTTTATTATATTGCTTAGTTAAAATATGCATTATGTATTGTAGTTATCTCAATACGAAATGTACGTCTATTGTTTATCTATTTGTTTATTCTTTTCCTTAGTTTGCATAAATGTTTTGCTTAATGCAATTATTTCATTTTTTTATTGATTGTCGTATGAGCCTTCAGTCGTTTTTGCTATAGAATAATATACAGGTGAATTTGCTTGTTGCTTTCCTAAACAGTATAAGTGTTGGTGTGCAGGATGTAAACTTTGAAAGGATAATCTTTATTGTACACTTTATATATGACAATTTTTCAACGACACTGCTATACATATATCTTATATTGTATATATACATGTACATATATATTTTCCTTTTGATGACATAATCAAATATTTCAAAGTCTCAACTGATTGGTCCGTTTTATCAAGTGATTAATACCTTTTGTGGTCCGTTTCATCAAATAATTAAATAGATACACTGTATGGTCCGTTTCATCAAGTGATTAAATACATGGTGTGGTCCGTTTCATCAAATAATTAAATAGATACATTGTATGGTCCGTTTCATCAAGTGATTAAATACATTGTATGGTCCGTTTCATCAAGTGATTAAATACATTGTATGGTCCGTTCCATCAAGTGATTAAATGCATTGCATGGTCCGTTTCATCAAGTGAATAATATACTGTATGGTCTGTTTTATGATTTGTTTCATCACGTGATTAAATTACAGTATGTTCTTTATTGTTCACAGAAAAAATATGTTATTTACTTTTTACAATGTTGATTTATTTTCTAGTCTGGCTACCAACAAAAAGGGAACCGTACTTTACGAATCACAAGAACTGTCGATGAGTTTTGATAATGAGGCGTTTGTCCATGGGCCTCGCGTAGCAAGTGGTGCTGACAGTGGCGTGGAGAACGACTCCACCAGCTCAAGTAACGTTGATGACAACGAGCCAGCGGTTACCGAGGCATATTCCGAAAAAACTTCAATGGAAAAGGAGGAAGGAACGGAGCATCATCAACATGCGTCAGACTCAGGTGTTACAGAGCACAATTTATCGTTACCAGTACTACAAAATACAAGTGTTGGTAAAGAGAAGAGAATAACGTTAAATATTGACATGGACACCGGGGCTACGAGTGACGATGACTTAGATATTTCTAATGAGGAAAATTCCTCCTTAAGTGAAATAGACTTAAAACCCAAGGATATATCTGATCAGTTTGTCTGCTCCGAAACATCAGATAAATCATTAAGAGTTGTGACGTCAGAGAATGACCAAACTCTGGTCACCTCAGCGCCTGAGACCACAAGTGTGCACTCGGATACAGTTTCGTGCGAAACTCCTAGCAATGACCACTACACCGAATCCCCAGACGAAAATACGGAGGAGGAAATGGTGACGTCATTTTAATAATTTTATGCTGATAATGTATGCTGCCATTTTCTGTGAATATTTGAATTTAACGATTGACTGATTAGTTGTTTTGATGTGTGCAAAAGAGTGTAGATGTTGGAGGTATTGTTGATCACGCCGTAACTGGATACCTCGTGAGTCGAGAATATCGCGTCACTTAATGTATTGATAACATCACGTTTATCACTCGGCAGTATTTATAGTACTCCTGTCTGTACAACAGTCGTATGCCTAAAATTAATAATATGAAAAAGGTAAAAACAATTATCAATTCATGTCATCGTCATAAAAGTTTATCATTGCATTTCATATGCACCAAATATTCCGTGCAGTGGATACTATTGAAGCTTCGTAAACAGAGCGAAGCTGTCCGAGGGGAAAGCTTAATGATGGAACTAACACTACTTATTCTAAGTTGTATTCTTTGTACAAGTATTTGATCAAATATTGAATCAAAGTGTAGTATCAGATTATTAAAATATTTTTTTATTTTAAAATATGGCGTCATTATTTTATTTCGATCGTATGTAGTGGGAAACACCTTATATATATTTGAAAAATATCTGTAAGGTCGGTTACTACTAACAGTCTTGCCTTCAACACTTGAATTAGTATTTGATGAAAAATATTCGTCTCGATTCTCATAAAATGTAAAATAAAAGACAAGTAGTTAACACGTTTAATACAAATTTAGAGTTGGATACAGTAGAGCAAAAAATCATCAAACTGATTTTACAGCTGTTCCATCCACCTTAACTTCGTCAGTAATGCTAAGGGCCTAGATTTTTTAACAATCCAAACTGACCGAAATAAATGGTATAATCTAGATGGAAAGGTACACCAGTCCTATCATTCAATAAATTTCATAATTTTCGTCCGTCAAATAATTATAAAATACATTTTTTCAACAAGTATCTAGGTTTTTCAAAATATAGTAGATTACTTGTGATACAAATATGATATATTGGACATTTCTAGTGTATATTTTGAATAAAGCTTGATCTAAACACTGTATGGTCTCATATTGACGTAGACAGGATAATTGGCGTCACATCAGGTCAATCATGTGTGCGACTATAACTTTACCATTGTAGATCAATTTATCACGCTTCGCTATGCCTCGTTTAAGTGATAGACATCTGTGTATCAATTAAAATTCATGTCCTATCTCACGATAATCAACTTCCTCCCAACACAATAATACAAAAAATTTGAGTATTTATTTAATATCTTGAAAGATGAAATACAAAATTTTCTACAACGATGTAAACCAGCCGTTCAGTCATTGAACAGATGAACACATATTTAGTAGAATTGTGACATTATCATGGCAGTTTCTCATCTTATAAAACCTATCAATTATGTTTGCACGACCGATTTAAATAACGCAGTCAGATTAGCCTAAGATACCACTGATAGTGGGGCTGCCTCCCTTTCATATCACCGGTAAAGTTATTACTGTGACTTCCGGAAGGCAGACGGCGAAGTCCAGGGCCTGCCTGGTTCGATACTGGAATGGTAGCTCTCTAGAAATTTGTTAGTGTCCATTGTTGATACCGGCGAGGGTGTGCCACCTCTGAATGGGCGTGCGTGGCTGGGACATCATTTCCTGCCAATGTAATAGTTCATCTCCACGAGAAAACATAAAAGAACCAATCACAATTCTGCCGTACACATTATCATGACTTCTTGGCGATTTAGATGACGTCATGACGCTGATCTCGAAGCTGCAAGAGTCGAGGACCTTGCCGACCAGTGAAAAAGAGAAGGACTCATTGAAGGTGGGATCAGTGGTTGCGCGGTAGGTCGCAGTCCTCTTAACCTTGTGTAGCTTTCTCCCATGCATCATGTGTATTCGCACGTACGTTCCTTTGACAACAAAGAATTTATCTAAGCAATGGTAGCATGTGTCTCGTATCATCTAAATATCACACGGTGTTTATTCAGGACTTTGTCCTTAATTATCGTCAGTTCCTAGCAATTGATGAGAGTTTAACGAAGATTGTATTATTCCTTAATTATAAAGAAATACAAAAATACAATATAAACATTTACCTAGTTAAAGTAATCAAATCTGATTACAACTTCGAAATGAACGTTTGCCCTTGAATTGACCTGAGCCATACTACTACAAAATCTGGTTTTAAGGTAATTATAAAGTGTTCAGTCACAAAGCGGATGTAAACACTCCTAAAAATAACAATAGATCTTCAGTATTTCAATTTGAACTGGTGCCTTAATCTACAATTCGCTGTTTGGAATGCTGTTTGGCAATCCAGCTATTTTGAAAATATTGCAATACGAGTTGAGAATATTAGAAAAAGGAAGTTTAAGGAGAGATGAGGAGCTTGTCGAAAAAGGACAATAAATTTGTTGATCTGAAAACTTACCCGAATCCTTGTCGAACGACAGCTGACGTAATTTCCTTGCATTGAGAATAAGCACCTTGATTTTGTCTAAGTTGGGAAGGTAGTTTAGACTGAAGCACAATTCTCCTGGAGTGTCCGACAACTGATCAATCAATGGAAATGTGGTAATAAGTTCGGATGATATCTTGAAGCAATATGTACTTATATATATAACATTTTGGAATAAACATGTTTCAGACACATATCCCATATCTATTTATTTAATAAGCAGTAATTTACATTTCTCTTCGCACAACATCTGTCATTCTTTGTCCGTATATGTACCTGATGGCTCTGCTCCAGATCCTTCCATACAGTGTCGCCTTTGGTGAGGTCAGTGTCCCTCAAGGCCAGAAGCACGTGCCCGAGTGAGTGTCGCACGCGACGCTTGTCCACGTCGTACACCGAGAACCTCAGAATGCTCTCGCCGATATCTTCGGTGCTAACCTGACGGGTTATACAGCATAATTATACATTTATATGTATAGTCCGATTTCCTAATGCGTACCTTCTACCATTGTATAGCAATGACAGATGATTAAGATAAAAGTCGCTTACCTCAAAAACGAAGTTTTCATTAAAGACAGGAGTGAGTGTTTTCTTTCGAACTTTGGAAATTCTGCAGTTTCTTTCGTCAGGTAGAAGAAAAATTTTAACGAAAGGGTCTCGGGCTCTGTTTTCTCTACCGCGTCCTTTTAAGAGAAAATGCAAAGTAAAAAATTCAAATTTACAGCATTTTAGATTTGAGATTGTTACTGCATAACTATCAGTAATATCGGATATAATTAATACTACTCAACTGTACATGAACCATGTTATCAGTTTGATACAAAGCAAACTTGTATATGTTTATTTCCCTAATAGTTTTACTCGTCCCGTTTCACAAGACATTATTTTAAGGTTAAAAGACAGTAACACAGCATGGATGTGATGATCGAAAGATGTGAAAACCAATGTTGGCACTGATATATGTTTTTGAAAATGTGAACTAACCTATAAGTTCTTTCACCTTGACAAGCGTCACATGCAGCTGTTCCACGGCCGCATCGTAAATGACGCTGAACCAGAGCCGACCATTTTCACTTGGAGGGAGATGAAAATCGTCCTCTTCACATCCGCCGTACGACCTGTGTTATAATGAATGTGGCGGTTATACCTGATGTAATTCCAGTACACAAACATCGTAGCTTACATAGACTACATGTTAAAGACGACACAAGGAAGATAAGTTGCAAGGAAGCTGGCAAGCACTAGAACCTGAAGAGTTAGGACTTGAATTGCCTGTTACCTGTAAAGATCAGGTTTTATATCCCCAAGCAGATTCTGCTGATGTTGGAGAGGCGCCATACTCTGACTCCTCTTGGGTGTTGTATACGGCTGAACTCTTTCCGGTGGAAGAGAGAAATCAGGAATGCCGTCTGTTGTCATAGAACGCACCATAACTCCCTTAAACACCGCCGTATCTGGACAAGACTTCCTTTTTGTTATGTTTGGGGAAGAACTCCTGCAATTGTTTCAACTCGATCATTCATATAAGTCGGCCAGATTACAACATTAAAATTAACATATGAATACATTGATATGCAATGATTACAAAAACAAAACAAAACAAACAAAAATCATACATAGAGATACATGGGTATACCACTGATACAGAATATGATGTACATATAGATACATGGGTATACCATACAGAATATGACGTACATATAGATACATGGGTATACCATACAGAATATGACGTACATATAGATACATGGGTATACCATACAGAATATGACGTACATATAGATACATGGGTCTACCATTGATACATAATATGACGTACATATAGATACATGGGTATACCATACAGAATATGACGTACATATAGATACTTGTATACCATGGATACAGAACATGACGTACATATAGATACATGGGTATACCATACAGAACATGACGTACATGTAGATACATGGGTATACCATACAGAATATGACGTACATATAGATACATGGGTATACCATACAGAATATGACGTACATATACCATAGATACAGAACATGACGTACATATAGATACATGGGTATACCATACAGAATATGACGTACATATAGATACATGGGTATACCATACAGAATATGACGTACATATACCATTGATACAGAACATGACGTACATATAGATACATGGGTATACCATACAGAATATGACGTACATATAGATACATGGGTATACAATACAGAATATGACGTACATATACCATAGATACAGAACATTACGTACATATAGATACATGGGTATACCATACAGAATATGACGTACATATAGATACATGGGTATACCACTGATACAGAATATGACGTACATATACATACATGGTATACCATTGATACAGAATGTGATGTACATATAGATATGTGGGTATACCATACAGAATATGACGTACATATAGATACTTGTATACCATGGATACAGAACATGACGTACATATAGATACATGGGTATACCATACAGAACATGACGTACATATAGATATGTGGGTATACCATACATCATTTTTACCAGTACATGTCATGGTTACCTGAACACTTCATTGATTACATGGTTACATCGTAGTTGCCTGTACACGTCACGGTTACCTGAACACGTCATCGATTACATGGTTACATCGTAGTTACCAGTACACGTCATGGTTACCTGAACACGTCATTGATTACATGGTTACATCGTAGTTACCTGTACACGTCAAGGTTACCTGAACACGTCATTGATTAAATGGTTACATCGTAGATACCCGTACACGTTACGGTCACCTGAACACGTCATTGATTACATGGTTACATCGTAGTTACCTGTACACGTCATGGTTACCTGAACACGTCATTGATTACATGGTTACATCGTAGTTACCAGTACACGTCATGGTTACCTGAACACGTCATTGATTACATGGTTACATCGTAGTTACCTGTACACGTCAAGGTTACCTGAACACGTCATTGATTAAATGGTTACATCGTAGATACCCGTACACGTTACGGTCACCTGAACACGTCATTGATTACATGGTTACATCGTAGTTACCTGTACACGTCATGGTTACCTGAACACGTCATTGATTACATGGTTACATCGTAGTTACCAGTACACGTCATGGTTACCTGAACACGTCATTGATTACATGGTTACATCGTAGTTACCTGTACACGTCAAGGTTACCTGAACACGTCATTGATTAAATGGTTACATCGTAGATACCCGTACACGTTACGGTCACCTGAACACGTCATTGATTACATGGTTACATCGTAGTTACCTGTACACGTCATGGTTACCTGAACACGTCATTGATTACATGGATACTTCGTAGTTACCTGAAAACGTCACTGATTGAATGGATACATCGTAGTTACCAGTAAAGGTCACGAATACCTCGAGACGTCTCTGATAACTTGGATACGTCGAAGTTATCAGCTCAGGTCGAGGTAACCGGACACGTCACTGATTGCATGGATATATCGTAGTTACCAGTACAAGTCACGGTTACCTGAACACGCAACTGGTTACATGGATATGTTGTAGTTACCAGTACACTTCACGGTTACCTGAACACGCAACTGATTACATTATATGTTTTAGTTACCAGTACACGCCAGGGTTACCTGGAGATAGGTGCCGATTTGGTGATCTTAGCCTTGTCACAGTTTTCCCAGTCGTAGTCCCATGGCCTGCGTTTCTGCTTTAACCTCCGACAAATAACAATGCTGATGATGAGGAGGACAACGAGGACCACTCCTCCTGTCACACAGCCGATGATGACACCCAGCGTTTCATCTGACATAGTAGAAGACAGAACATATATCTATGTACGTGAACAATGATCTCAGATCCGTCCAAACCCACACTTTACACAGATGTTATTTATGTGCCCTGGTTTGAAAAGGTGACATTTTATTACAAATTGTTAAAGATGTTTTATTGGTAAATTCCCACAGGCGTTATCCATATGTGTGTAAACATGACGATGTTAAGAAGATTGTTGATACCGTTCTTAGAGGTACTTGTTTCATATAGGTTGTTTTATTGCCTTGTTGATGTTTACTTTAAAACATCTGTTTCCATGGTTGTTGACTTGATGGTCGATATGTTATAATGTCTTGTATTAATGTGCCCGTTATCAGTGTAATATCCTGGCCAGGAGTTGGAAGATCGTCAACACTTTGTCCCATCACAAGTCTCTACACCTAGCAACATCAACTTACCTCTGTTATACTGATTATAACGCCAGCAACTTATTTATCGTAAGTAAAGTACACCGTTAATATCAATTAAAGTGGCCTGTTTATTATGAGGGGCCTATAGACCAGTATCTCGTGACAGGTTCTTGTGTACCTAGGAAAACGTAAGACATAATGGGAGAGATTTAAATTACATTTCGTGGTGCTTATCAAATTTTATTTGAAATTCATCCGTAAGGCAACATGAGACCGATTTGACATTTGAGAAGAACGTTCGATTTGAAAAGACAAAATAGCAGTCATATACGTATTCATTGGTCGAAAACTTCATCTGCGTTTTTTATTCTTAATTTTTCTGGAAGTTCTCAATTTAACAATATATTTAAAAATGTTCGATGAAAAGCAACTGTACAACTGCAAGTGTATGTGAAAGTAATGCCAAAGGTAGTTTGTATTTTGAGTATCAAACGGGATGAGGTTACTTGGTAACACATCTCTCAGTATGTAATTTATATGAGGAAATGTCCAAAAAGACATAATATGATAATACGTCTATAACAGTTTATTTCGTGTGATGACACGCCCGACGTCATGAACATATTGCGTAATTATGTGATAATAGGTAAGTATAGATGCAGCTGGAAAATGTAACGAAACTGATGTATAATGACATCAAAAGTCCGAATGTAATGACATCAAAAGTCCGAATCTAAATATCACATGCTTTTGGTGAGAAATGTAAAATTAAAAAACAAAAATACTAAGTCATCTCTACAAAGTCTTAATACGGACTAAAATTCGGTGAAATTAAGACAAAATATGAAGAGTTAAACTCGCACATAAGTAGGTGTTAAAACGACGTTTTCATTAGAATTGGCACATCGTTAGTCCTCTTGTTACCAAAGAAGATTGTTAAAAAAATACACAAGTTAATATCACCATTCGCTACATATATAGAGTGAGGCACGCCAAGGACTCGGCGGTCATGTTAAGGGTTTACATGTATACTGTTACAACCTTAGAGGCGACTCAGAAAAAAACATTCGTATTGGTCAAAAAGCAGCCGAGAAGATTCAATAACTCATTATTCAATCAGTTACATAAGTCACTCTATTTCATGTTGTACATTTGTATGACCTTCAAAATGTCCAGTTATACCATATTGCTGAGTCAACATCACGATTTTCTGTCAATGGTGATGGTGACGTCATACACTTATTTGCCATGTCTGTACTCTGCTGCGTATGGTCGTTTATCACATGGTCGTGAGACCACAACGTCACGAATTTTAATTGTCAGTAGTGTTTAAAGTCTTATCTAGATTACCTTGGTTGCTACTACAGTATAACAAATACTCAAACTGACTTCATTCAATGATAAACTTACCATTCATGTTTCCCGTGGTCTACAACATTTCCTGTTTCCAAAACATGGTCAAGTTCTAGTGACGTGGATGTGTTAACAGAGGCGATGAGGTTTGTTCTGGATTTTTTTTTTGATCAGATTGTGTATAATTCTCCGCCTTTCACATCTGATACACGTATCCCAGAGTAAATGTAGGAAGGTAGACCTTTATTTACTATGTGTATGAATTAAAACTTTCCACATGATTGACTGTCACGTTCCTTTGCGTTTTAGCTATATTTATCAAACGTTTTATAAAAGTTAATAGTTTTCGTTCGATCTAGGTCAATAAAGTGTTGAGATACGTATGTGTTATTAAACATATTTCATTGTTAAATTGCATCTTTATATGGTGCGTGAACGAATCTCAAAACACTATTTCTATATTTACGGTAACAGCGCCCAGGGGAGTCCGTCTTTATAATTTCTTTAAGCTCGGCTGATTGCCTTCAGAATCTCATACGTACATAGGTATACATAGCCACATTGCCACATCACTCCGCTACTGTATGGTATGGCGGGTGCTCAGGTTCTGCTTAAGGGGATACTTGTGATTTACTTAATACTAATGAACAAAATCACCTTTCCGTGGTATACCAGGAGATAAAAATAAATATTTCATTTTCATTCAAAATATCCCATTTCAATTACTGCATGTGTTGAAGTTCAAAATAAAACATTACAAATTCACTTTCTGAAAAGTAGTATTTTGCATTCGAAAAAGTTACAATTTGCGTTTAAATGCACTGTCGTGTGGTGTATGTATGTCTAGATGGAAGTGTGTTAGATAGACCTATAACTCACAGCACCCGTGATAATTCTGGAAGATGATAATTATTAGTGCACTGTGTCATTGATATATAAGCCCGGTACATGTAAGTACTACCGAAAGTATGTTTGAATCAGAATAGTAAAACAGGAATTAAATTAGTGTTGTTAGGTGTACTTTTGTTGGTGTTATATATGTATCTGGGACACTAAAAATCCACGTCAAACGTTTAAAAATAATTCCGATATTCTGGTCCATTTGCATTATTTTTTGTCGGTACTGTGCCTAAATATATTACATCGTGTGACGTGCCTCAAAAGTGCCAGGCACAGTTAGAATCCCTGAAGGATTCTGGTGACTATTCCTTCGGGTTAATGTCACTTATGAATTATTTGAAAAATTGTCGCTGTCACTTTCTGTGAACGGTTAAATACCGACTTCGGGAAAATCTTTGAACAGAAATATAATTGAGGTGACACCCAACTATAAATACCACATAAATTGTGCATGAAGCAGACTCTCCAAAACCGGTTGACTGCTGTTTTTTGTTTTCTCTCTCCATTCTTTCAGCATACGATAAAGTATATTATTGTTTAGGGATCAGTTGTAGATCAGGTCTGGGTACAGGAAAAAATGATTCATAGCCAATAGCTTGAATTCAGATGATGTGTTGAAATGAAATATCACAGAATGTTTTCAGACTCAATTGGTAATGTTCTGATAGCGATGTTACAAATGCATATCAAATAGCTGAAATGCTAACTTTCCACACCAAAATGTAAAAACCTGAAAGTGATTTGTTTTTTTTATAATATTACTTTGGAAATGGGACACTGGTGTCAATATGATGACATAAATGGATTGGCTTCATACTAAAGTTTTTCATTTCTCACAAAATAAACCATTCCTTTTAACATTTTTTTCGAGAGGTCAAAGCACGCGCCATGGTCAACCAAAGCAAGCATTCATGTAATCATACGATAGTAATATAGTTCCAATGTGATCCAATCGCACCGCTAGGATCTAGATAGTGTGATAGCATAGCACGAAAAAACGAAACGAAATCGTTTGATATGAAGTATCAGAAACCTTATTCAATAAACACCATTACATGGGATCTTTTGTTATTGAAGATTAATCCTAAATGGCCAGCAAAGCTGTCTTTATATACTCAGATATAAATTGTTGACATCAATGTGAATTTTAGTGATGAAAATAGTATATCTTCTATCGTCGATATATTTACGTAAACATCTGTTTCGTACAGATCAGTTCACTTGGGTTGGGAAGAGTCTTTCACAAGTTGAATCCAGTATACAAATGTAACTGAAAAATGCTTTTCCGCAAGTATAAGACTTACCTGTTATTCCTGACATTGTTACATTTTCTAGTGTGACCTTGTCAGTAGATTTGGCCAGAGACAGGCCGTAAGGGTGAACAGTGATAATACATGGTTTTACATCCCAAAGGTACAAATGTTGTGTTGGCCAGGTTTGTCCACGTTCGGTTTTCCCATCTGTCCTTTACAACGGATTATCTTATCGATCCACTTGTCAGTGTGGGCAAAATATACCACTACAATATACCTGGCCAACCGACGTATGCCTGTCTAATCGTATACAGTCACCAGGTGTCGCCACACTTAAACACGAATAAGTGGCTATAATGGTAAGGACCACATAAAACGCTGATTACTTGGCTCGTCGTCAGACGTCAGGGCTGCTGTAAGATTTATCACGGACTCCGTTGTGACTTGGTTCATGTGTTCACTGATGACGGCCCTTTTCACCTTTTTCGTATTTTCATTTGAGTTCGAAGTAAAGTACAAAACCATTTTTTGCTGGTGTGTCTCGTTAAAATCTGCTTTTCGTATATCGGAAAAGAGACGCCAATCCTCCGCTGAGACTTGGCATTTAATCCCTGTGGCCTTATCAACATTTTTTCAGATTAAATTCCGTTTTATTGACATCTTATATTAAATGTATAACAACATCCTAAGTAGGGATGCTAGATCCTTACAATGAATTTTAGACGATAAATGAAATGAGAATATTATTGGAGACCTTACGACAAATCAAGAAAACCTATTTCCATACGGCTAGTCATTTGATTGTCTAAAGAATCATCCTCCCGTCAAAAATCCAATTTTATTATTATTTACACCTTTACAAATGGTACCCAGATATATAAAATACATATACAGTATGTGTGACTATACAGAGATATACATATACAGTATAAGTAATACATTGCGCATGTGTGACTATACAGAGATATACATATACAGTATAAGTAATACATTGCGCATGTGTGACTATACAGAGATATACAATACATATACAGTATAAGTAATACATTGCGCATGTGTGATTATACAGAGATATACATATACAGTATAAGTAATACATTGCGCATGTGTGACTATACAGATATATATACATATACAGTATAAGTAATACATTGCGCATGTGTGACTATACAGATATAAACATATACAGTATAAGTAATACATTGCGCATGTGTGACTATACAGATATATACATATACAGTGTAAGTATACTGTATAAGTAATACATTGCGCATGTGTGATTATACAGAGATATACATATACAGTATAAGTAATACATTGCGCATGTGTGACTATACAGATATATACATATACAGTATAAGTAATACATTGCGCATGTGTGACTATACAGATATATACATATACAGTATAAGTAATACATTGCGCATGTGTGACTATACAGATATATACATATACAGTGTAAGTAATACATTGCGCATGTGTGACTATACAGATATATATACATATACAGTATAAGTAATACATACATATATATACATATACAGTATAAGTAATACATTGCGCATGTGTGACTATACAGATATATACATATACAGTATAAGTAATACATTGCGCATGTGTTACTATACAGATATATACATATACAGTATAAGTAATACATTGCGCATGTGTGACTATACAGAGATATACATATACAGTATAAGTAATACATATGTGTGACTATACAGATATATACATATACAGTATAAGTAATACATTGCGCATGTGTGACTATACAGAGATATACAATACATATACAGTATAAGTAATACATTGCGCATGTGTGACTATACAGAGATATACATATACAGTATAAGTAATACATTGAATACACTTGTCATGAGTTACTGTATACAGATATATACATATACAGTATAAGTAATACATTGCGCATGTGTGACTATACAGAGATATACATATACAGTATAAGTAATACATTGCGCATGTGTGACTATACAGATATATACATATACAGTATAAGTAATACATTGCGCATGTGTGACTATACAGATATATACATATACAGTATAAGTATAAGTAATACATTGCGCATGTGTGACTATACAGAGATATACATATACAGTATAAGTAATACATTGCGCATGTGTGACTATACAGAGATATACATATACAGTATAAGTAATACATTGCGCATGTGTGACTATACAGATATATACATATACAGTATAAGTAATACATTGCGCATGTGTGACTATACAGATATATACATATACAGTGTAAGTAATACATTGCGCATGTGTGACTATACAGAGATATACAATACATATACAGTATAAGTAATACATTGCGCATGTGTGACTATACAGAGATATACAATACATATACTGTATAAGTAATACATTGCGCATGTGTGACTATACAGATATATACATATACAGTGTTAGGAATACAGTGCTCATGTGACACTATACAGTGTTATACAATACATATACAGTATAAGTAATACATTGTGACTATACAGATATATACATATACAGTATAAGTAATACATTGCAGCATGTGTGACTATACAGATATATACATATACAGTATACATTGTGTGACTATACAGATATATACATATACAGTATAAGTAATACATTGCGCATGTGTGAGTATACAGAGATATACATATACAGTATAAGTAATACATGTGTGACTATACAGAGATATACATATACATTGCGCATGTGTGATATACAGAGATATATACATATACAGTATAAGTGTGTGATATACAGATATATACATATACAGTATAAGTAATACATTTCGCATGTGTGACTATACAGATATATACATATACATACAGTATACACTATATATACAGTATATAATACATTGCGCATGTGTGACTATACAGAGATATACATATACAGTATAAGTAATACATTGCGCATGTGTGACTATACAGATATATACATATACAGTATAAGTAATACATTGCGCATGTGTGACTATACAGATATATACATATACAGTATATACATATACAGTATAAGTAATACATTACAGAGATATACATATACAGTGCGCATGTGTGACTATACAGATATATACATATACAGTGTAAGTAATACATTGCGCATGTGTGACTATACAGAGATATACAATACATATACAGTATAAGTAATACATTGCGCATGTGTGACTATACAGAGATATACATATACAGTATACAGTATAAGTGTGTGAATACATATACAATACATATACAGCGCATGTGTGATTATACAGATGATATACATATACAGTATAAGTAATACATTGCGCATGTGTGACTATACAGAGATATACATATACAGTATAAGTAATACATTGCGCATGTGTGACTGTGTGATACAGAGATATACATATACATATAAGTAATACATTGTGTGTGATAAGTATATACATATACAGTATAAGTAATACATTGCGCATGTGTGACTATACAGAGATATACATATACAGTATAAGTAATACATTGCGCATGTGTGACTATACAGATATATACATATACAGTATAAGTAATACAGTGCGCATGTGTGACTATACAGAGATATACATATACAGTATAAGTAATACATTGCGCATGTGTGACAGAGATATACAGTATAAGATATACAATATATACATATACAGTATAAGTAATACATTGCGCATGTGTGACTATACAGAGATATACATATACAGTATAAGTAATACATTGCGCATGTGTGACTATACAGAGATATACAATACATATACAGTATAAGTAATACATTGCGCATGTGTGACTATACAGAGATATACAATACATATACAGTATAAGTAATACATTGCGCATGTGTGACTATACAGAGATATACATATACAGTATAAGTAATACATTGCGCATGTGTGACTATACAGAGATATACAATACATATACTGTATAAGTAATACAGTGCGCATGTGTGACTATACAGAGATATACATATACAGTATAAGTAATACATTGCGCATGTGTGACTATACAGAGATATACAATACATATACAGTATAAGTTATACATTGCGCATGTGTGACTATACAGAGATATACAATACATATACAGTATAAGTAATACATTGCGCATGTGTGACTATACAGAGATATACATATACAGTATAAGTAATACATTGCGCATGTGTGACTATACAGAGATATACAATACATATACAGTATAAGTAATACAGTGCGCATGTGTTATTATACAGAGATATACATATACAGTATAAGTAATACAGTACACATGTATATCAATATGATTAATAGTAGTTTGGTTTAATCATTAGTCCATAACTATTCAATATATCTTTATACATTCGGTCCATGCAATTAAATCAACATTTTTTTCTTTACGTAATCAGTTCATACTTTATATAACAAATTACTGATTTGTCATCAGTTTCTGTAATTTTTGACCAAAATCTTATTCTGGTTTTGATTGGATCTGGCTCTAAGCCTTTATTTTTGAAAATAGGAATAATGTTACCCTCGGCCCAATATTTAGGAAGGATTCCCGTTAAAAATACAACATTAAAAAGGGTTTTTTTCATATAAGGGTAAAATGACATCATTGAAAGCTCTAATACATCAATTTCTAATATGATAATTGCTGATAGCTTTGTTGTTTTTAAAAAATTAAATACATAGATCTATTTGATCAACAGATATTTTCTCATTAACTTTTTCATTGATCTATTGTGAATCGATGTATCGATTTCATTTTATGATTCATGTAGTAGGTGAACGGCAAAATAATGTACAAGGTTTCAGTAGAAACATTGCTTTCTTTACTTTTTCTGTTAATCATGTTCCTGTAATCTTTTGGGTTGTTTTTTACTTCATTTCACTTCACTGTTTTGGAGATTTTTCCTATATTTAACTACAACACTGATAATATACATGTACAAAACCTCTTGACTTCATTCATTGTTATATAGTGTATTAAACATAGTTTTTGTCAATTTTTCGCATGCAAAGAAAAAACTGGGCGCTACCTAATGAATTAGTGACCTTGGTGTTTTAATGCACTTTCCTTTTCTAGTTGTTGTTTTATTTATTTCAAAGCAGATGCCCTTTAAATAAATAAAAGGACACTTTTACTCTGCTTTTCGTTTAGGCGTTTGTTTTTTGGTTTTGTTTTTTGTTTTGTTGGGTTTTTTCGTTCAAATATTCCATTTTTCTACTAAACAGCCCAAATTAAAAATAGAAAATGATTATGAAGCAAACATTTGAAAATAAGAAAATGAGGATGTGACTGCCATCAGCGAAACTATGTATTTGTATGTTACTTTAGGAGTCTACCTACTTTTATATCAGTATATGTTTAGATAGAAGATATAACAGTTCCAATATAATTCAATATTTACCAGTCAGACAAAATAACTCAAAAGAAATCGGAAGAGCAAGACACAACTGATCAGTGTTTGATTATACTGTCAAAGCTTTGAACATACTGTGTAAAATCCCGCATCATTAGAATTCAAAAACAAATCTGCACGCATAACATATGCAAATATTACGGACAAAAATATATCTAAAGTTTTTGAGAAAGTATCATTTTTCTACAAGGTTAGATTTATTAAGTACAAATATTTTAAAAATTATCAATGAAAAGTGTCTTTCTGTGTTTTCAATAGGAGCTGAAATACATTTTATATTTAAGATATCTGATATCAGATATCTGTCAGTGTGGCGAGAGATTTCCAACATGTTGGGGCGTTCAACCGTTAAAGAACTATGAAGCGAATATATTATCAATTTTGCAAATCATGTAAACAAGATATATATTTCTATATTTACACTTACGTTATATAGTCTTACGATGAAGCTTACTAACCCCTAATGTTTACTGCTTACATTTATCGATAACATATCTAGATGATATTAATATGAAAAACGTAAACAAAACTGTCAGTTTCAATTGCTTTTTGAGTTATTTTGTATGTTCGCGTGGTCAATGGCTCCCAAATTATATCATCTTTTGGTTCCGGTGTGGAAGGCTGAGCTCACCGCTGTTCTGAATATGTTTATATGTAATTTTAAAAAAATATGTTATGAAAATACGTGATAATGAAAAGTAAATACAAGAATTGTTGTTTATTTTGGAGCGATTAGGATGCAGGTACAGAAAATAAGCAACACTCTTTTGTGAATTTTCCATTCTGGATAGCAATATCCCTGCATGTCCATTCTATGGTATTTACATGTCGCAGCTGATTCGATATTCAAGGATTTTCGTGCAAGAAGTCGTCAACTGACTGACAAACTCGAAACACGAACGTTCAAAAGATGCAGATTGATGAAAAGTATGGATAAGTTTTATAGTCGCCAGAGTGATCTCACCAAGAAATATTCTTTTTCTTTGTGCGACATGATGCCGGACGTATTTGATGCTCGTTGGTTTGCCAGTTGGTTCCGTTGTTGTATACCTTGTTTTCATTTGAGAACGTGACGACATTACTTACTTGGATTGACGGAGGTTTACATGGCGGGTGTCGTCGAATAAGCAGAAGACGCTTATTCTTCTGGAACACTTGGTCCTCTTGTGCGTTTTCAGGAGTCTCCGTGTAAATCTTTCTTCTGTTCATATTTTGCCCTAGTTTTATGGAATTCGAGTTTAAATTATGATTGTGTTGCCATTTTCTTGATATTAAAAAAAATAAAACTCGATGTCAAAGATACATAGTGATGAAAATTTGACTGTTAATTGCATCACAGATTCTTATCCGTTTGATATTGTCAACAAAGGTGTATTAGTAAACACTTGTACGTTGTAAACAGTAGCTTTGTATTTCACTGCATTATGATATTTCTAAAATGGTATGGTTACTCTTGACCGAAATGCAACAAGTAGTCATGCGTGTCTAAAGTAATGCTATATTTTGTCTTCATTATTTTATTTCTCACACAGTTCCAAATTTTTGAGCATCAAAAAGTTATGTAACAATATGTAAATATATTCGTTGCTTGCAACATTTCGTTTTCTCTGTAACATAAGCCATGTTTTATCATATTTTATCGAGAAGTTCTTTTTAAGGCCAGCAAAAGATTTGTTATTTCCTAGCAATGTTTTTTTCTGCTGCAAATTGTTTTGCACTTTATCGGCATTTTTTGTTTTCCATGCAACAAGTTTTTCACAATCATTGACGATCCTGAACATGCATTGTTTATCGTCCACAGCGAGTAAACATAGTTGTAGGTACTAATCGAGAGGTGTAGGATGAGTGTGTCGGTTCCTAATGTTCACACAACACGGTTAGTCGTCATCAAACCATCGCTCGTAACGTAATACATGTAGCATAAAGAACACAAAGAAACGTACATCAGTAATGATCTAAACATCGTGTTTATTTCAACAGTCCATACGAAGTCGAATGTCCCTGTCTTTTGGCATCACATTTAACTGGAAACATGAATGGCTTATTCTAATTCATGTATACGTTTTACCGAAGCCTTGCAGTTTTACAACTTCACTTTTTTCTTGATAACGAATCTTATCACGTACAGTTTTGTTCTAAAAGCTACAGAGAAATACTTGATTAACAACATAAACTACAATCGACGTCTTTATATATAATGTTACGAATAATAAATTAGCAAACAATGAAATAAATATATTATTATAAAATAAATCAAAAACCGGAACGTATCTGGAGCAAAGTATAGTACAGGTGTGGTGATGGAAGTTGGCGTCTACATCTGAAGGACGGTCCGGGTCGGGAATATCACACTTCAACAAACTTCAACGCGTAATGATAAGCGATTGCACAACACCAAAATATTTGTATAAATCAATAACGCTTACGTTATTTGTGTAGAAAAATCGAAATGTTATAACTGATAGGAGTTTTAGTTTATGTTGATAGGATAAAGGGACTTCCGGGAATATCCTCATCGCCCCATTTCACCATGAGTGTGTGCTCGCCGATCTCGTGACATTTATAACTGATTGTAAATTGTGTAGGACCATTCTTCTTCACAGTGAGCTCGGGTTCGGGAATACCTTTGGGATCACACATTGCCACAAATAACATGGCGTTGCCTGTGAAAGATAAAAATGTCAGTGTGGTCACTCAGAGCGCATGTCTAGCAAGTATACTTGTATTACTTTGTGATAATCATTTCAGAGAAGAGATAATGCTCTATAACGATTGCTTCTGAACGCCAATATTAGGTTACTGTGATACGCAATACTAACCTTTTTGAAACATGTAGCTTGATATATTCTTAATTATGTGTCCATCTCATACGCTATTTAGATTTTTAAAAAACTAATCTGAACGATAGATATTGAATAAATATGATAAAAAATGAGCAAGCCTAAGCTGGTTTCTCATATCACATCAGAATATTTTTGGATAGCACAACAATTACCAGCTTCTTTGGTGTCGATGGAGAAGCTCTGCACCGTGTTCGTTCGCACTTTCTTCAAACCTGCGCCTCTGGCTGTTACTTTACTAGCGTCACCACGCATGCGTTTCACTGATTTGCCGCCATGCTTCTTTTCCATAGTTTCCACAACCATTGAAGTTTGTTCGTTAACTGGAAGTGGTTTCCGTCCAGATCCTCAAGAAATGTCAAAATATATACAAATATAATATTTTCCTATACATGACAGCAATGGTTGAAGCTGATTCTTGGGTTAAAATTTTTGTTTATCGTTTAAGAAAGCATTAATATGGTTAAGGCTAAGTAAATTATAAAATCATATTGACAATGAAGCTCTAATCACGCTTACCTCTAAATCATCAAACAATCAACACATCAGTGTCTTGTAAGCAACAACAACAATGTATCGTCATATAACAACATTCACAGTAATATATACAACATAGAATTTCCATCAATCAATGGATACAATCCTTATCAGCAACATACATTATAATGTTATACATCAGTTTAAAAAAATGATAATGTTAACAAAAAATATCAGAATTATCTTTTATTACACAATCTGCCTATTATCCAGTACATATGTGTCACCAGTTTTATATACCGTCAGAAATTGATTGTGGTTTCATGCCCACTGATGTACAGCGTTATGTCTTCCACTTTTTTACTTTAAAATATGTCAAAATGATTATTTGGTTTTGTTTCATGTGAAATTTCATGAAACTCGTCTTTAAGTTTAGTTTTAGTTCGCAAAAGCCTCGTTTTTTTTAAAGTTCTAAGACTTGTTGCATAAAATCTCATGTGAATTGAAAACTCATTTAAGATCCTAGATATACTGTACTTATGTGAAATATTAAATTCAAATTGTTATGAAACAGTGAACATAACGGTGTAGACAAAGATATTGCCAGAATTTGTTAAGATAAATATACTGTTACTTTCGTACACTAAAACGAGTATTTCATCATATAAAAAACATATTGTCATTTTGGAATAGAACAAGTTCAGTCCATATACGATATTCTTGTATACTTTGGTTGTTGAATAAGATGCACAATATATTTGTGTGCTCGATAACGTCATCTGCAACTCAAAGACATATTAAAAGAAAGGTATCAAGCTAAGAAAGTCAATTCACCGAGTGGAATAGAAATGGACATGTAAAATGGATATGAACAAGGAAAAGAATATAAAACAAGGTTTGCGACAAGGTTTGGGAAAGATTTGGAACAAGGTTTGGAAAAGGGTTTCGAACACGGAATAATATAGACAGCGGCGATTGGTCAGATAGACTATTAGCAGAAGAGTTTGCAAAATTCCTGTGGTGGGGCAGGACAAACCGATATTAGCAGTGGGGTAGGACAAACCGATATTAGCAGAAGCTCTGCAGCGTACCAGTGTGTAAACATTACCAGTCAATGGAACCATCATCTATCATATCATTCAAAATGAAAATTATTCATATTCCATTAATTAATCTAAGGTTGAAATATTTTGAATCGCCAAATCAAAGAACATAATTCTTATATATCTGAAATATCTGATATCTGCCTTTTAATCAAGAGATCCCGGATCTTTTGGTACTATGTATACTTCCGTTTTTCCACTCTTTAGTTCCATCAGCATTATTTTTGGTTATACTGATAGGTAAAATATGGTAAAACATTAGGCCAAATAACGGATCTGTGTTTCCCGGTGATCCCTGTTTTTTCAGCAATTTGATCTTGGCAAAAATAAAACCCTCTTGCTAATATATTATTCTTCGATCCCCAGAAATACGTGTAGTCTGGGGCAAATTTACTTAGATTCTGGATAATTATTTGTACTGATCGGTGTCAAAATTTTCTTGACATTTTCTGGGATTTACAATGGTCGCCACTATACGGAATCTCATTCCTTTCGGCCGTTTCATGTTTCGCATCAACTTAATATTTGTTTGGCATTGCTAAGGACAATGGCAACCCATCTAAGAACTCTCAAGTAAAAACGATACCAATTTAAAGTTTGAAATAACTGTAAATTTGTATTTTTTGATTGAGCTCATTTTTAATGTCTATTTCAGTGACACTTGATTTTATAAACATATCTCAATAAATTCAACTATACTTATTTAAACAGTTCGTGGACATATGGATTCGTGGATCAATACAAAAATATTTCCTACGAATATTGATTAACTCTGTATAACTATAATCTGGTTTCTGTATTTTAAAATGTTGGTACGGCAGAACAAGGAAACAGAAAACGCCTTGATTGGAAACATCTGAAAGATCTTCCAAAGGTCATCTGACCACATTAATGATAATAGACGACGAGCTGCGGACGAAAGACAATTGTTATAGCAGCCTGATGATGGTGAGCTACATATCAGTTTCGTCACCAACACAAAGGGTTATATATCTTAATATACATGTCAGGAGTAAGTTGTTAGTCGGGGTCACGGGGTCACACCAGGATATTTTAATTGATTAAATCGCACTCAGAATGAGACATTAATTGGAAACTGGCGCAACGGCAGCACAACAGCCTTAAAAGGGTGGGTAGGGTGACAACAACTCATGTATAAATATAGTTTGCTGTATATCTTAAAGAAAAGGATTATCAGTCTTAATATGGAAGTTAAAATGAATGGCAAACAATAAATTATGCTTATCTGCAAAATATTTATACATCTATAAATGTAGATGTACTAAAGCTCTTTTAAGGCTAATTCTAAACGCAGTTTTCATTCTCATAATTCACAACCTAGTTTTCAATTCCGTTAAATATTACATAAAGTTTGGATCTAGCCTTGTGAAAGATGAATGTCGCTTCATCTAAGAAATAATTCGCTGGTACGTCAATATAAGATTTCATGATGTGCGTTCTGCTAGGTGAATAGTTATTTTGATAACACAGTAACGTGGAGGTGCGTGTCCTTAAACCTGATAGAATGGTTGAGAAGCATCATTGATGTCTTACGATCTATTAGGAGAAATTTTCATATTGTTTAATAATGGTAAATCACATGTTAGTGAAATTATTTATCAAAACACACAATATTCGTACGAAAATCGAGTTAGTAACATTCGCGTTGACTTATTCACAGTTGATATTGTCACATCTGGGCACCGGATACCTTTGTAAACCTCATAAATGCGAGATAAAGTCCGAATACGCATTTACAAAGTTAGCGTGAATCGAGAATTCGGGATTCAGCTACATGTGTACCAGGTTGCTGTACTTGAGCACACGATATGTCAATCCAGGTTGCATGCAAAGGTTGGTTCATGAAATATAAATTCAACACAAAATCATGGTAAATATTTCCAACCTCTCGCCTACATTTTCTGACTTAATAATCGTAAACCATACGTGCAGGGAATCATATGAAAGGGCATACCACACTGTCAAACCACGTCCTTAAACATTTCATCAAATTGCCCATAAACAACAAAACTAACTATATCACTTACGTCTAAAAGGAATAGCTTTAAACCATTGTTGAAGAAGCCATGGAAAACTTTTACATGATATCATACCACGCTTCTCGTTATAACTAAGTTTGTTTTGTACTGTATTGTTCTGCCTTAGTCATTTGTTTCATTTTTATAAACAAATGCTTGATGTAGAAGACGGATTTTCAATTTTTGATTCGTGTTATAATATACAAGATCTCCATGGCTTTTAAACAGCAAAAAAACTAAGCGAGCGCAATAAGCAACTAAATAAATAGGACTGAACTACGGTGGAGGTAGAGAAGGGCAGAAGCACCCTACCTGAGCCCCCAGACGCTGTGTCAGAAACAGAAAACAAAGAGTAAGACATGTACACACTAATGCTACTCAGTCACTTGCTTTTGGAGGTTTGACAGAAAAGTATGCATTATATGCGGTGTATATAGTTTTGTTTGCAATTGTCAGTAAGACACCAATTATTAGTGACTGATAACACACTTTAGCGTAGTAATCTTATTACACGTGTATACTGAGGTTAGACACCAGGAAAACAGTTGTGAAAAGTAGTTCGGAATCAAGGGGAATAATTTTAATTTCTCCGTGCAAGTAGTCAAGTGAAAAAGGAATGTATGGTTATTATATTCAATTAATCATAAGCTGTGTTATTTAATTGGTATTCAGGGGTTTCTGTGGGTGAAGATCTAGTCTAGTCTAAAACACGACAAACCTTTAAATGGTTGTCGACCTATCCCTGCTGAATATACACGTGTTGATATGTGATGTAAAAGCAAGTGTATACAACCCAATGTATCAGTTTACCTGTGATGACGGCAGCGTAAGGACTTCCGGCGATGTTGATATTACTGTACTTGATTGTGATGAGGTATTTTCCTGGAGCGAAGGGGGAGTAACTGAACTCGTACCCTTCGTCAACTTCTTTACAGCTGAGTGCTGCTTTCGAGGGACCATCGATGAATACAGCTAAGAAGCCAGAACCTGATCCCACCGTCCTTACCACAAATTTGTTTTTCATACCTGAAACGGGTGTTATAAGATAAAAATCTTTTGAATTTATCAACAGTGATAAACATACTGTGTCAATTATTTGTTTTACATATACTAAATAAGTTGTATGATTGCCCACTGGAGACTAAGGTGCATCACTTTCGTTATAGTCAGACCTACAATAATACTTTCATTATATTGCGATAAATCAATAACTATTAATCGGAAATGCTTTCGCAACATCTCGTCATAATATCATTTTCTATGGTCTTTGAGTAAAGTTTTCTTTTGTTCATAGTTTCCCCTCCTCGATTTTACTTAGGAATGAAGACTTTATGAATATGCTGTTTTTTTCTTTACATTTTTGTTGTTGTGAGTTTTGAATTTGTATTGCCATCGATTAAGACATAATGTTCCTAAGCATTGATCAAACGAAGATACAGCACCGTATCCCGGAAATCAAAAACAAAATATCAAGCCGAAGTTGAGGTATTACACTTACCGCATTTGCCGTGCTCTAGACCTTCTCCGTGCGCGTGCAACATGGCGGGATCAGCCGCGGTAGACCCGACCATCAGAGCAAAGGGACTGTCAGGGATATGGTGATCGTTTAATTTCACATCCACATAGTGCACACCATTTTCCTTTGGGATGAACCGCACCGCATACAGACCTGTGTCCATTTCTTGCAGAAAGCAGTCCTCGTGGGCTCCCGAAGGAGTCCTGACACAGGAATG